>NC_066396.1:52651148-53251148 GCF_013377495.2 Cygnus atratus
TGATCTCCAGAGGTCCCTTCCAACCTCAACCATTCTGTAATTCTGAGATTCTGTGATCCTGTGATCCAGTGAAGAGTTCTGCTGGTACGCTCTGACAGTGATGTTGTGCCTTTTCAGGAAAGGGAGGTTCTTACTTTCATCTGTGTCCTGAGCATCACATATTTTGTCTGACATGGCATGCTCTGAAGAAGGGAATAACCTATGTTAAAGGAGCTGTCTTTGAGTCATGTATCTTCACCAGTCTCTCCATTTTACAAATCTTCCCAGCTTTCAACTTTCTCCCATTGATGCAAGTGTAACCACTGCAGACAGAGGTACATCTAGTAAGTTCCTTTCTCTGACTTTCTTCTCTTTTCATTTTTACTTTCTACTTTTCTCTGCTGTTCTTTCACCTTATTATTATTATTGTTATGCATGGGTATGATTAACATGAACTGAATTAAAACTGTGTTGTGCAAAGAAGTGATGGTTCCTAGCTTTGAAGCAGTGGGCATCTGCACCCTGGCCTGGGAAGGGGTGCTAACATTGCTTTTTCATCCTCGGTGGTAGAACAAAAGCAGTTGGCTTTCCCTTGTGAGTCTTTATTACCACATAAAAAGTAGCTCAAAAGTAGTACGTATTCATTCAAGAAATCTGAACACATTGTCCAAGGACAGGAATTTACAATGCCTTAATTCTGCTGAAACTTAATTCCACACGAAGAGTCTTTGGTCTGTTGGTCCATGTGAATTCTACATTATAGAGAATTGACCAAATTTATCAACCATCTCAACTGCCTTTTCCCTCTCTTTCTTCCCCTCCCTTCCTCTTTCTCTCTTTAACAAGGTTGTTTCTCCTTTTAGTTCCCCAAAAACTAAACAGATAATGTGGGGCCACAGATAAGAATGCTTATCCCAGACAGATTTAACAACAGTTCACCCTGTTCCTGCACTGTTGCTGATCCAATGGAAATAGTACATGGAGGGCCCTCATGAACAGCAAGCTATACATGAAACAGAAGCGTGCTTCTGCAGCAAGGAAGGCAAAGGATGCTCCAGGCTGCCTGAACAAGAAGAGAGCCTGCAGACTTCAACTATCCTATAACTCTAAGGGAAGAAAACATTCATGGCTCTCTTATCCTTCAGGTGCTTCTTAAGGTACCATAGGAAAAATTTATTGCTAGATACGGTGATAGACAAGTGAAAAGAAGCAGCTCTGAAACTTGAAACTCTGAGCCAGGATTTTGGTTGAATTATGTGCTTTTTTACTTTGTGATTGAAATGGGTTATGAACGTAATGTGAACTGACTTTTTCTTCAAATTGCAAGAGGCAAAGATCATGTATGTGGCTGGCCGACTCACCTGCTGAGAAGATGCAGCTTGGTGGATGTTAATGTCCGTAGATTACCCAAAGTGGTTTACGGTTGGGTTTGTGATCATATTGATCCAACTTGTTTATTCAGTGAACCAAGTTCAGCTGATTGAAAGCAATTGCAAGCACATTATGAACTGGCATAGATTCAGCAAGATCAAATTTGCTCAGTTAAATAGCTTCCACTTTTCATACAGGCACTAAGGACTAAGTTCCTTATTTTAACACTTTGGAAGTGCTTTTCAACCTTTTAAAGGAAGTTGAGGGTCCTTTCCACCTTTCTTCCTCCACTTAAAGTGACTGTAACTTGAAAGAAAAAAAGAAAGGAAGGAAGGAAGGAAGGAAGGAAGGAAGGAAGGAAGAAAAGAAAGAAAGAAAGAAAGAAAGAAAGAAAGAAAGAAAGAAAGAAGAAAGAAAAGAAGGAAAGAAAGAAAGAAAGAAAGAAAGAAAGAAAGAAAGAAAAAGAACAAGAAAAGAAAGAAAGAAAGAAAGAAAGAAAGAAAGAAAGAAAAGAAAGAAAGAAAAAGAAAAAGAAAGAGAGAGAGAGAGAGAAAGAGAGAGAGAGAGAGAGAAAGAAAGACTAGCATGCGCTAATGCTGACTTTGCTTGCTTGTCCCTTTAGGGAGGAATGTGTAGTTCTCAGGAAATTGTGAGCAATAGTTTTATGTTTTAAAATTTTCATCTTAAAAGATAAACTTGATGAAACAGATGAAGATCACCTTCTCCCCCTTGAACTTCTGGCATCAGTATTATCTCTAGCCTAAAGTCTCTTCTCTGACTATAACTCAATTGGTTGCTCCAGGTAAAGTTGCACTGAATCTCACAGCAGATGATGACAGAATGTGAGAAGAAATTTCTGTCTACCAGGACATTAGTTTGTATGTCAAACCAGAAGCGCTTTTATCTTTTCGATAAATAATTTCTGTCCTCTCTCATGTAATCATGTTTTTTTTTTTTTTTCTTCTTCTTTTTTTTTTTTCCTATTAGATGTGTATATATATATATATTATAATATTCTTTAGTCTGGCTGCTCAGTCTTAGAGATATGTTGCAACAACCAATTCTACAGGTTAATGAAGTGCAGTGAGGGGAGATATTTATTTCCCATCACTTAGAAATTAACTGCCCTTCTTTCTTGTTGAAAACATTCCAGTTCATGACTGTCAAAAGAGAACAAACGAGGAAATATTGTAACTTGCCTTCTTGCAGCCAGAAATCTTCTAATTACTGATAGCCTGTCCATTTTCTTGTCATTATTTTTCTTGCAATTAGTTCTTTGACTCAGAGCAGTTTCTTCTGTAGTGAATGCATGTGAACTAGTGCATCAGAGACTGACTTTGTGCCAATACATGCCTGCGTTTCCTGGCAGTTGTGTTGTTATTATTGATGTTGTTGTTGTTGTTGTTTTTATATATTTTTTTTTAATGAGGGGATTTTGACAACTGAAATCTGTAATGCTCATTTTGGTCTTGACGCTAACATTTTTCACCCCCTTATTTGTGCAAGAGCTTGTGTAGTTTTGATGGCTTGTTTTTCTTACTGGTTGTGCTACAACTGGAGGGTCTCTTACACATGTATCTCATACTGCCAGGGTGATTATTTTAGGAAAGTAAAAGAAACCTCCCTGTTTCTCCCAGGTTATCTGTTTCTATCCTGTACCGCAGAAGATGCCGTTCTTCCAGAAGAAGTGAAAGGATCTGTTCCCAAATGCTAAAATACTTCTGATAGCAACTAAGTTCCTACGAGCTCTGACCCACAGCAGTGCTATTGTAGATAACAGAAAACAGCACAACAAACACAAGACCATGGCCAGTAAATCTTGAGTGTCATCACGCGGCACTTGCAGGGCAAGCAGGTGAGCAGGCCCAGTCAGCATGGGTTTATGAAAGGCAGGTCCTGCTTGACGAACCTGATCTCCTTCTATGACAAAGTGACGCACTTGGTGGATGAGGGAAAGGCTGTGGATGTGGTCTACCTTGACTTCAGTAAGGCTTTTGACACCAATTCCAACAGCATTCTCCTCAAGAAACTGGCTGCTCTTGGCTTGGACTGGCGTACGCTTTGTTGGGTTAGAAACTGGCTGGATGGCCGGGCCCAAAGAGTTGTGGTGAATGGAGTTAAATACAGTTGGAGGCCAGTCACTAGTGGAGTCCCCCAGGGCTCAGTACTGGGGCCAGTCCTCTTTAATATCTTTATCGATGATCTGGATGAGGGGATCGAGTGCACCCTCAGTAAGTTTGCAGATGACACCAAGTTAGGTGCGTGTGTCAACCTGCTCGAGGGTAGGAAGGCTCTGCAGGAGGATCTGGATAGGCTGGACCGATGGGCTGAGGCCAACTGTATGAAGTTCAACAAGGCCAAGTGTCGGGTCCTGCACCTGGGGCACAACAACCCCAAGCAGCGCTACAGGCTGGGAGATGAGTGGTTGGAAAGCTGCCTGGCCGAGAAGGACCTGGGAGTACTGGTTGATAGTCGGCTGAATATGAGCCAGCAGTGTGCTCAGGTGGCCAAGAAGGCCAACAGCATCCTGGCTTGCGTAAGAAGCAGTGTGGCCAGCAGGGCTAGGCAAGCGATTGTCCCCCTGTACTCGGCTCTGGTGAGGCCGCACCTCAAGTACTGTGTTCAGTTTTGGGCCCCTCGCTACAAGAAGGACATGGAGGTGCTTGAGTGAGTCCAGAGAAGGGCAACGAAGCTGGTGAGGGGTCTGGAGAACAAGTCTTACCAGGAACGGCTGAGGGAGCTGGGCTTGTTCAGCCTGGAGAAGAGGAGACTCAGGGGGTGACCTTATCGCTCTCTACAGGTACCTTAAAGGAGGCTGTAGTGAGGTGGGGTTGGTCTATTCTCCCACGTGCCTGGTGGCAGGACGAGGGGGAATGGGCTAAAGTTGTGCCAGGGGAGGTTTAGGTTGGATATTAGGAAGAACTTCTTTACCAAAAGGGTTGTTAGGCATTGGAATAGGCTGCCCAGGGAAGTGGTTGAGTCACCATCCCTGGAGGTCTTTAAAAGACATTTAGATGTAGAGCTTAGTGATATGGTTTAGTGGAGGACTTGTTAGTGTTAGGTCAGGGGTTGGACTAGATGATCTTGGAGGTCTCTTCCAACCTAGATGATTCTGTGATTCTGTAAAGGGATGAATATATCCTCTTAGCCTACAATAAATACGGTGCCATTTTGATTTATTTTATCACCCTTTCATGCAGACTATGAATGCACATGGTTCCTTTACAACAGCTCACATACCTTACAGCTTGCTGAGCTGCAGCTGTATGTCTTTGTTTGAACCTCGGTCCTCCACTTAGACATTGTGCCTATTTCTAGCAACCACGTTCACATTTGGGGTGACTACCACTGGATTGCAGGAAACGTTGGTCTTGCAGGGTGATGCTAGGCCCTTCCTAGGTCATGATGCTCTACTGCCAGCAGGCCAAGCAGGGCAGTTATTAAACCCTGAGGGCTCTATTGATGCACCTGGTCCAACCCCTCCTGACAGCATCCAGACCTGTTGGCAGAATGAGGATAGCATCACTGAAGCTCTCACTGGTGCAGTTCTGACTCCCTCTGTTCACCTTTTCAGGGATGAAGCCTTCCATTTTCATGCATTTGTATTCAAATAATAATTGTTCACCACTGACTTCTTCTCCATGTGGGGCAGGAATGGTGAACTCTTTCATGTCCCCTGAGAACAGAGCTCAAAATGACACTACCCACTTTGGGAGAGAACAGTCTTATCTTACTACCAGAAATAAATGCCCTGCCTCTTAGAATAAGCAGAGACTCTAGTAACCACATTTGTCTCTTCCAAAGAGCTGATGGTTATGCAATTCTTAATGCTTAAGTTGAGATGCTTAAAGGATGGGCTGAAGGTGTTAAACTACTGCCAGAAACTGCTGTAGTTAGATCTTCCTCCTGGACGAAGTAGGTAAGTCAAACTGCCACGTTCAGGGACTGTGCAAATGATGTTCAACCAGTCCCATGCTTCATATAAATCTTTTATTTACAGGAATTGAATGGAACATGAGGTTCGTCAAAAGAAAAACCGTTCATTGTAATTAATTGTGATTTTGACACAATAAGCCCTGTGCGTCTCTGGGGAACATGACTCAGAAATACAGCTATTTTTCTCTGGCTGAACGCTTGCAACAGCACAATGTGATTGAAATTGGTGC
This sequence comes from Cygnus atratus, assembly GCF_013377495.2. Lineage (NCBI taxonomy): Eukaryota > Metazoa > Chordata > Aves > Anseriformes > Anatidae > Cygnus > Cygnus atratus. The sequence goes on from NC_066396.1 coordinate 52,656,665, forward strand.
TCAGGGTCCAGATGTTCAAAGGTATTTAAACACCTACTTCCCATTCAAATCAAATATTATTAGAACCTGACAATGCAACCTTATGCTGTGGTTATTGGGTTTATGTCTGGTTCCATGAAGAACTGTCTGGAAGAGCAGGTGCTTTAAAGAGAATGGAGAGTTCCTCTTTTCATTGACTGCTGCCAGCTGCTGAGTTGTATACGCAAAAACTGTGCCACAACTCTTCTAATTCAACATGAATACCCTTAGGCCCTCTTGTTTATATTTTTGAAGTCTTTCCACTGGGAAGGTAAATACACACATACAGGCATACACATCCCTATGCAGACAAACACAGAATAGCAGAAAGAAGAACTACACCAATCTCCACTTAAAGCTCTCCAAATGGCAGCAATAGTGTTTCCAGTTTCCTTTTTAATAATACGGGGCTGAAAGTTTGGATCGAACTTCACACTAGTCAGAGAAATGTTTTTGGCTTTCCATTCTCTCCTATGGATAAGGTCTGCCTGCTCTGTCAGCAAGTAAATAATAATTTCCTTAAAGAAGTTCAAGTGGGAAAGTAGAACAAGGTGCTCTCACTTAATCAAACAAACAAACAAAAAAAACCAAAACCAAACCAAAACCAAAACAAAAGTTGTGAGTGAAGGGACTTCTGTAAAGTACTGAAATATAGGTAGGAAAGGTTGACCAGGCACAAAGGTTCAGAACTGGACTTCAAATTACTTTCTCAATGGTGGATAAGAGTCCAATGACTTGGACTTGTTTGTTGGAAATATGGATTTTTTCCAAAAGAGTAGGAGAGTCCTTTACACAAAATGTGTTTGTAGTTGTTTGGCTAGTTCTATTCCTGCCCTCATACTGTCTCCTCTGTCCCCACCACCTGAAGTTGTAGCTCGAGCATAGAGAGCTCCAGGAGGTAGTAGTAGGACTTTCTCACTGAGCTGTGGCACCTTCAAAAAGGAATAGGATTCACTCTGAGGTTGGAGCAGCACTGATTCATGCCAAGGCACATTTGGATGAAGCTGCTCAGGAGGAGCATGGGGAGATGGAATTAACATCTTCACAAATTGTGTCCAAGAGCCCATAACAGTGGTGGGCCCATAACAGTGCTTTAACTGTTAATTAAATTTGCTGCATTAAAAGAGTGTTGCCAACAGTTCAAGGAGGTGATCCTTCCCCTCTACTGTAAGAGTTGTAGAGACTAGCTGTGTTTTGGAGCTGAACGTGACAAAGCAAAGGTCCCTATAAGCAGCACAAAGCAATGGCATCATGGAGATATGTGGGATTTGCCTCTTGTCTAAAAGCATACATCTCTTCATCAGGGTCAAGATTTAACTCTGCATGCTCACGCAACAAAATTTGGGCTTGCACTTCTATTCCGGGCAATGAGGTCACTGACATTTCAAGGCATACATTTTCTCTCATCCTCCCGCAAGCAGCCCTTCTGTCTCCAAGGTCATGCACAAAAAAAAAAAAAAAAAAAAAAAAAAAAAAAAAAAAAAGGGAAAACAGCTGCAGTGCTTGATACTGCAAATAGCACAGACCATTTCTATTTCCTCTGCCTGTTGCCTGGCCTCTATCTGGGCAGCTGGATTTCAGACATACAGACTTTTCTCATTCAAAACATTTTCTCATTCTAAACATAAATCAGACTCATTTGTTTCAGCAGATTTTGCCATCAAGTAATTTCACACTGATATTTGTATTTACTATCTCAATATTAAGCTTTTTTTTTTTTTTTTTTTTTATCATAGGGAATGGCAAGTCCTATGTTTCCATCTTGAGATGAGCTGTTACTGAAACTGCTGAAAAAAAAAGCAAGGCCTAATGTCTTTCTGGATGTTATTGCTTCGGGAAAACAAGCAAATAATGATTCCGTCCTCACTTACACTGCATTTGTAATGTTGCCAAGCTGAAGAAGTTACGGTATATTACTTGAGTTGGAACTCCCACAAAAGCCTTATTTTTCCTTTAATTAAGTCTTAATTAAAAAATAATATTTTTTTTTCCAGACTAAAGAGATACCGCATGAAATTATCCAAATGTTCCAGGGTCCCTCCAGGTTTTCTAACCCATCTTTCAAACAACTCATATATTTTTTTCTTGTAAGAGTGAGGAAAACAGTTACTGCTGGATGAAAAGAAACTGATGAGATATGAAGTAGCTCAGGGCTAGCTCTCTTCCTGAATGAAAGGCTGTATTAGATTTGGAAGTAAATATTTTTCTGGTATTTATTTATTCATTTCACACTTAAGAGTCTTTCAAATCCTTCTTTAGCTGGGGCAGAAACAGAAATGATGAAAAACTCTGTGTTCCCAGACATGTCCCTTTCATATTTCACATCTACCTAAAATCAAGAGGAACTGCAAAATTGTGTTTTCAGCCAGTTCATCTTCCAAACAGATAATAGCAATTGTTTTGGTTTATAGTTTGGTTATAGACAATAACAAGTTTTGGTTTATTTTTTTATATCATTCTCTCATGATATCAGAGACATTGGAGAGTTCCTCCTGTGAGTGGGGGAACCTCTTTCTCTCTTTTTGATACTATTTGCTTGGAGAGTACATAAAAATATCTGGTGATTAGGATGTCTGTGGAGTCTGAAGCAAAATTAATTCTGCGTGGTAACATTCGGTCCAATATTCATAACGAACTTTGTTATGCAGAGCAGACTTATTCCTTCAGAGGACCTTAATACTGTAAAATCCCACAGTAGTGCACAATCGTAGCAAGCATTCTTGCCCTAAACTTTTATTACAATATTGACATCATTTGGTGAGCTAAGCATGAGTTATACTCAGAATGAGTAACCCTAGCAGTGCCTGTTCATCATAGCTTTTCACTCATGTATATCAGTGGATGTCTTAGGTTCTGATGCTATGTACTAACACTATCACCACAACCTTTTCACAATTAAGAAAAGCTGCAGTGTAGGGATGGGAATTGCATCATGCCAGGCACTGGATTCTTAGATAGCTGCCACAGGAGGAAATACTTAAGATATGAAACTGCAGGCCCAGTGAAACATATCCTGGGCACTGAGTAATTAGGTGTCCTTACCTGAAATGGTTGCAAATGGTGTAAGAAGAAATGAGTTCCTCCGGTGGGGAAAGCAAGTGTTGGTCCAAAGCAAAGACCAACGTGATGGCCTACATCTCACAGCCCAGCGCTCAGTCCAAAATGGTGTCATGCTGAGACACTTGACTTGCTATGAGTAAGAGGAAGAGGCAAAGGCATAGGCTGACATTTGCCGCAGGTACCTGTATCTCAGGGAAACTAATATCCCTTGGGGTGGTCAGAGACTTCCAAGCACAGCTAAAGCTTGGTGTGACAGCCCTGGTCCTTGCCATGTCCTTTAGCATCTCTCACTGGGATGTGCTGAGCTACTTTATCCAGGCTGCAGGTGCTTCTGCCCTTACTCTGTGGTGTGAGCACCTCCTGCAAATCTGTTAAGCTTTTCTTGGTGAAAAACTGCTGATATGGGGCAGAAGCTGGACCAATTCTATAGGATGGTTTTGCAATCAGCAAAATCAGCAAATCAGCAATCAGCTTATAATTATTGCAGTTTGAGGAGTAAGATTTTGCATGACACCCCCCTTTAGATCTTTGTGCCAATCTAGAAACAAGAGGGAACAACTTTTTACCTCTCAGCCAGGCCTCAAACTCAACACCCACTGAAGTACCAACTGTTCCTGTGTCTGAAAGCCCAGCAATCTGAAATGTTTTCTTCTTCTGCACTATTAGAAAATAATCATTGCAAATCTATGTGATGACAGACTTTGCAAACTTTGCTTTGCAGCTTTGTGCAGCTAAAGGGACCATCTGACAGCCATTTCTCATATTTACCAGCTACTAATTCCATTCAAATGGTGGTATGAGCAACTTCAGCAGTCATGTTATGGTTTTGGCCCTAGGGACACTTGCTGTTACTCGGTCCATTTCAGTAACATTCAGAAACTGTCATGAGCCAGAGAAAGAATTTGAGGTCTCTTCTTGTCTAGAAGTGGAGCTCTGTACTCTTCGCTGCTCTCTTCCTTGTAGAAATGGCTCAGTGTTGCCATCATAAGAACAGACCTCAGCTCTATTCCCATATATTACCAGGTCACAAGCTGTGGAGGGTGAAAAACTTCCAGACTTCTCTTCTAAACTAAGGAGACCACTGAGATTACAACTGCTGGGCTGAACACCGGACTGTTCTTCCTAAACTGCAAGATAGTTGAGCATTTGAATAAGGAACTGAGGGGCATGTCATTCAAGCAGAAGTGACCTCTCTTTCTCTCAAAATTTGAACACTATTTGAACACAATGAAAATATTGCTAGGTGAAATTTCTTCTCACAGGAGAGTTGAGGAAGTTATTCTGAATGAATTTTAAAATTCTATTCCTTAAATTGCACTTTTGTTTCAGAACAGGGCCAAAATGAGTTTTCCTTCTGTCTGATGGAAGGATCTGTAAAGACATTAAATGTAGCTCAACCGTTGCGATTCAAAATCATGCAGCTGCTTAGTTTGCAAAAATTTTCCTAAGCACCCCTTTGTAGACAAATCCTCTGACATTTGACTATTATCTTGAATTGGGAATCAATGGCTTTCAGTCCAGGTTTCCAACCAAGAGCAGACTATAGAAGGAACCACTCTTGAGGGACATAACAGCCCTGGTAGAGACACAGAGAACTGCTAGCTTGAAAAAGAACACATCAGGACAGGCAGAAACTGGAAAATATATAAAACATGGTATTATATAAAATATATTAAAATATATATTAAAATATATAAATATATACAATATATATTTTTATATAATATATATAATGTAATATATTATAATATATATAACAATATATAAAAATAATATTTATTTATATATATATATATAAATAAAATATATAAAACATGGTATTTTCCAGTTGTGGAAACAAATTTTACATCCTCAAAATACAGCAATAATGATCTTGAGTTCTGCATTTCAAAGAAGCTCAGGTGAAAGAGCTGTTTATTACTGAATAAGCTGGAAAGTGGCTTACATTGCTTGAACGTGGTAAATCTAAATGGATCTGCATACATAAGTGTTCTAGATATATTTACAGAACTGCTAGCAGCTAAGAAATGAAAATGTTGTTTTAATACCTGTAATAGCAATATTTAGATGTACTTTGCTTTTCAAAGTATGTAGTGATGCAGACCATTAAATAGTTCATAGGAGACCCCCTTTGCCATATATCTTTATAGATGACAGCAGTGATTGAGCAGTATCAAATTATCTGTGATACAGTCATTGTTTAATGGGCAAAAAAATACACTTTCTTTAGTTCAACAGTATTATACAGTCTATAAGGCCAAGGAAGTGGACAGAATTTCAGTTAAAAGGCTGTTAAATGTTACTATCTTTAATTAATATTACTCTGGAGGAACACTGGCATATACACATGCAATGGAATCCCATTCACTCGCTGAATGAAGGCAGCATCTGAGCAGAATTTTTTTTTTCCCAGAAGGTCAATAACACAGTGATGTCACTAAGGCAATAAAATCTGAAACACCTCTAGAGTTGAAGACTGATTTTTTTTGTGTGCTTGCAAATATTTGGACATGTGTCCAGGTAGCAGTACAAGTAACTGGAACTTCTCTCCTTTTGAGACATCCAGACACTAATATAGAGCACATTAAAATTGCAGATAACAGTCACCTAAAATGCTTCTCATGCTGAGAATAGATTAAGGTTTTGTTTGTTTGTTTTCTATTTATGTATTTATTTATTTGGTAGGCATTTTAAACAAAATAAAATGAAAATTCATCTTCGGCATAGAAGGGGTCACAAAGAAAGAATACCTGTACCATGACATTTCCTTGTTTGAGAAAACCCTTTGTCTATCACCTGCTGAAATCCCTGGGACTCTTCTGTGTGTTAGAATTAAGGCCTCTGTCTGAATAAAACACCATAAATGCTACATACTGTTTTCATGATTAAAGATGTATGTAGGACAGGACTACATAGAGCTGAGGCAGGCAGGGGCATAACAAGTGGCAGTAACAGGAGATAGCTGTGTGAGTAAATAGAAATACAGAGCTCTGGGAAAACAGAAAAAAAAAAAAGAAAAAGATGGAAAGGTTGGTGGGGAGAGAGAAATGTTTAAAACTTATGACAGCCAGAAAAAATAAGGGGAGATAGCAGAAAGCTGGTGAGAACGTTGGATATGGAAAGAAAACAAGTGAGTAGAAAGGAGGAAATCCTGATCCTATAGGGCCACAGGGATATGAGTAAGATCTGTAGATAGTGATGTGTAGAAAAATTCATCCTTGATTGAATAGAAAATGTCTGTTCCCAGAAATTACACTTATGTCTACCTAGTATCTGCTGTAGTTTTAAGAGCACTACTGCAGCAGCTAGATCTTCAATGTATTTGAAAAATACAGACAGGAAAAAGACTTCCTACCTGATCTTCACAATGCTGACAGAAACTTCACTGAAACAGTATAGATGTACTAAATCACAATGTTCCCTTGAATTTAGCAGGGTTGAGATTTGTCCTTAACTAAAAAGAAAAGAGAAAAGATACTTGATTCTGGTAGAGAAGAATCTAAGGTATGGCAGAGAATCAAAAAAAAAAAAAAAAAAAAGCCCCAAAGTCTTTCTTTTCTTTCAGTCCTAATAAAACCTAAGGAAGCAGAACACTTAACTTCTCACGCCTCTTTAGACATTACTCTAACATGAAAACCAAGATGCCTAACAACTGTTCCCACGCAGATTTTCTTGTATATCCAGGAAGAGAGCAACATGAGAAAGCTGCGCCTGGGTAGGTCATATTCCAGGGGGCTGGGAGTTCCTCAGTGCTGTATTTACCAAGGCATGTCCCTAGGAGAAAGCCCTCATCTTAACACTTTTACGTGCCATAAAGAAAAACAGAACAGGTGTCTGTAAGGAAGGGATGTCACGAGAACATCTAGTTCAATCTCTTGTTTTGAGTCAGGACCAGCTGTACCTAAGTTTTTCCTGACAGAGTTTTTCAGGAGATGACACTGAAAAAAATAACCTCTTCTTCCCAGCACCCTGCTCTGCTACTGGCTGTCTGCATGGTACAATTGTTATCAGTGTTTTGGTTTAGTCTTCCATCCTGCAACTGAAGCTGATGACATCTTACCCTCAGTACCCAAGCACTGCACAAAGGATTGTATGGCAGCTGGGATGTAGAACGAGGATTTTTGCTAGAACTACAGGTATTAGGTCAATATAAGATTAAGCACTAAGAAAACTGTTGGTAAATCAGGTCTGGGTGTTTATAGAATGATCTGTGTGCAGAATCTGCTGTTTGTGGGCTGTTGAGTAGAGAGAACAGTGCTTATGCTTGATGATTGCTGTCATTTTTTTTTTCGTCTACAGAAAGCAGTTGTAAAATAGCTGTTGTGTTAGTCTGTCAGACCATTCATATATCAGAATCAATAGTGTACGAAACATTGAAGCTAGTCAAACAAGTTCTCACATTGGCCCAGTGACTCCAGTGAAATTTTACATCTGATGTAAGTTTGCCAGAAACACTTGTTCTAAAGTGCAGGTTTGAATATGCAATTAAAAATAATGAGAAAGTAAGTTTATGACTTCATGTGTGACACAAGTGTGGGAACTAATGGGCTGTTCCCTTGCACCCCTCTTTGGCAGGATGGGTTATTTAGTAGTTTAAATAGAATGTTTATTTAGTGAGAGACAATGTAATACAGAAAAGACTCCAGCAATCCTTTCTTCCTCCTAAAATCTTGATCTCCTGGAAAGTTCTTTTGCTGACAGATTCTGGAAGAACAGGCTGATACAGCAACATAGGTGATATTTTCTGATGTGATAGAGGTAAGTGCAGATTGTTGATAGTTTTATGAATTATTTGATACATTAAAGCAGTCAGAATGTATGTTTTTGCTGGTCTATCATTCTATGGGAAAACATCAATAAATTCCCATTACTGTGGCAATTAAATTTGGTGGGGTTGTAAACCAGACGGATTTGAGTTTATGCTTATGCTGAATTTTCAGTTTTGAAGACTGCTGCTTAGAAAGTAGATTATTACAACGGTGAATAGCAGTATGCCTTCTTCAGATAATGGGTTGCTTAAAAAAGGAGGTAATCAAATTAGCTTGTGTATTCCAAAATAATCAGATATTGATGACAAAGCATATTTTCACACAAAAGGAATTTAATACAGATTTTAGTTACTGATTGCAGTAAAATCTCAGGTAGATTTCCTACTGTGGGTTTATAAAATCTCTTATTTAGAATATTTTACTCAGAACTTAAAATAAGTTTAAATGTTGCTCCCACAGAAGGTGGATTACATTCACATTAATATTAGAAAATGTATATTGTGGAAAGTTGGTACTCCACTTACTTCTACATGATTAAAAACACGCAGGATTATGCAAAGAGAACTGCTGTTAACATTGGTGTGTTTATCAAGATTTGCTGAAGCTGACACTAATCTCAGACTTCTGACAACACAGCTTTATTCCAGGAAGCCCTTGGAAATATGAATGACAATATACTGATTTTGTCTCCTTGGTATAAGTGTTGCTCTGCAAATAAGTTATACCCCCATGTATCACAATCAAAGTTGCTTGCTAATTTAAGGTATGTGACAATCTACCCAGCTGCCTGGAGTCTGTGCGTGTTTCAACAGAATAAACTGAGATGTCCAGATAGTTTTGCAAATGAGCAATAATTCTTGCTTCCCAGACTGTTGATCCCAGAGAAGGTAATAGGTCTTTGTACCCTCTAAGTCAGCCAATCTGAGTTCAGCTAATGATGTGGGAAAGAAAATTTCCAAATATCAGGATTATTTACAGTGAAAAATACCCACTTTTCAGATATGAAAAAGTCAGCCAAAGAGTGCTAGTGCTAAAATCAGCAGAAGGCTTCAAGACAGCTGATAGCTTCCTAGGATGTACGTGAGCATACTTACGTCTGAACAAGGGCGCTAATAAATCATGCCTAGCAGAAAATACTGACTTTAAGGCATAGAAGTAAGCACGCTGACCAGTGATTCTAGTCAGCAAGGCAAGACCAGTTACATTTCAGTTTCCACAGAGAGGGGATTTGTCTCATAGCTGAAAGCATGGCTTTGTACTTCAGCCAAGCTGACCTAATAGTGAGCTTCAGCTGAAAAAGGTGCTGCTAACACCTCCTTATCAGCTTCTTGATCTGCTCCCCCCTGTCAAATCAAACGATCATGTGGCTGCAGAACTAATGAGTGAAATAAAAATCTTAATTTCTTTTGAAACAAAGACTTGATTTTCTATGGCTTGGCTGCCTGAATCGCTTCCTGTATAGGTGTAGAGCCCTAATGCGGTGTCCACACCAAGAAAATGCCACCAAGAGAGATACATAAAAAAAATCCAGCACATAGGAATTCAGGATTTTACTGTGCTCCTCTCCTTAAGGAGAAAAGGAGATGGAGAGGGAAAAGGGAGAGGGAGAGGGAGAGGAAGAGGGAGAGGGAGAGGAAAAAGCAAAAGGAGAAAAGGGAAAAGGAAAAAGGGAAAAGGAAAAAGGGAAAAGGAAATGGAAGGCTTTGCTGTGAAATGCCTGATCTGACAAACTCTAAGAAATCTAACAAATCACCAGCAATGTCTTGTGCTATGACAACAGTAATACTCTATTCACAACGTCTCACAGCAACGCACACAGCTGTGATCAATAATCAGGGAAATACAGAGGATGAAAGAAGGCACTAGTATTCCTGCTAATATACTGAAGTTAGTATTATATGAGTTTATATGATGAACCTAGGCTGCACCACATCCTGGGCTTCCTTCAGCCTGTTTTGTCTGTGTGTCTACGAGTATCATCCCCTGCTCAGGAGTGATCTCATATCTGCTCTGTCTGGTTGCAGATGTACCCTCAGCATGCTAGACCACAGGGAATGGCCTTGAGGTTTGTATCCTCCCATTGCAGCTGTGTTTGATCACTCCTTGAATAATAAGGTAACGGTTGCAAATGGAAAAAAGGTTGTGTTGTATTAGATAATATCTCCCCTACTGTGACTTGCCATCTCTATCCTTTCTTGTGTCTAGAGAATATGGTCCATGAAATGAAGAGCAGAAACTCAGAAGTGGTGCGAGTCAGATTTTTTACAGCTATTTGAAGATTTCAAAACTCTTTTAATTGTCAGAAAAATGAGTGGAGAAAAGCAGGGCAACACTTTCCTCTTAACAAACTGTGTAATAATTTGAAATGTGATTCCTTTTGGAAGAAAAGAGTTTCCAGATTAAAGTGTAACTTTGAAATTTGAAGGAAAATTAAATTTGCATTTCCCCTGTGGAAAGTTTTATTTCTCTCTTTTGCTGTTTTCTTATTACAACTACTCACACTAGCCTCTAATAGTTTCTGGCATCAGAACAGTCCACTTGCTTCTGGCTGAATTACCTGGCAATCCCTTAGATAAAAGTTAATGCTTCTAGCTCATGAAAACAGCATTTGTCCTTGCCTGCCAGGCCATACTGTGATCTGTATACTTCATCAAGGTAATATGGACAACATGGCACAGTGACATAAACCTTCATTTAATGCATTTTGCCAAGTCACGGCATGTAAGGGCACAAAAAGGAAAAAAAAATATCACCAGAATAAAATCTAGTAATTAAACTTTTCAGTACAGCAAACCAAAAATAAATTGTTCTTGAGGGATGGCTCAATCTTGTTACCTTAACTTCCTAACTTGCCCAGTTAAAGTGGAAAACAATAATGGTAATGACAGTGAGATGCAGAGAGATTGCCAGTAAGGGTATATTTTAAAGATCTTCCTGTCTTAACAGATGGTACTTGTGTGAAGTGGGGTGCTAGATCGTTCCTTAATTCCCTTGCAGGAGTTCTTTTGGCTGCAGTTTTTGTACCAATGTCAGCTCCAGCTTCCATTAGTAGAAGTGTATGTGTTGCAGAGCTGTCATGGTGTATTCCTTAGCCAAAACAAGCTTCTAGTAGGATTCCCACTCAGTTTAATGGGAACACAGCAAGGTTAGCCAGGCTTTTGAAAACAGCAGCTTTACAAAAAGGGAACTCCTCATCGCCACAAAACCCCAAGTAGACAAAAACTACACACTATGTCTGACCACTTCTCTAATGTTACATATCTGAGTGAGAACAGATCAAGCTGTTACAAAAGTGAGGATATTTTAAACAGATTTGCTCAGAAGGCAAACACTGGGAATAGCTGACATGACTATTTGTTTAGGCCGTGATCCATAAATTGCCCCAATGGAATCAATGATAACATTGATCAAAGACAGTGAAAAGATATCAGTGATAATACTGATGAAAGATGGTGGAAAGATAAAGTCATGCCAAACTGAGCATGGAAGCTGAGAGCACTGAGAGGGAAGGCCAACAAGACAAGCATCCTGGTGGGGGTCTGTTATAGACCATCGAACCGGGATGAGGAGACAGATGAGGAGTTCTACAGGCAGCTGGCAGAAGCCGCAAAATCATCAGCGCTTGTTCTCGTGGGGGACTTCAACTTCCCAGACATATCCTGGAAGCACAACACAGCCCAGAGAAAGCAGTCTAGGAGGTTTCTGGAGAGCGTGGAAGATAGCTTCCTGATGCAGCTGGTTAGTGAGCCTACCAGGGGAGGTGCCCCTCTAGACCTTCTGTTCACGAACAGTGACGGTCTGGTGGGAGATGTGGTGGTTGGGAGCTGTCTTGCGCAGAGTGACCACAAAATGGTTCAGTTCTCTATTCTTGGCAAAGTCAGGAAGGGGACCAGTAAAACCGCTGTCTTGGACTTCCGGAGGGCTGACTTTGAGCTGCTCAGGACACTGGTTGGCAGAGTCCCTTGCGAGGAGGTTCTGAAGGGCAAAGGAGTCCAGGAAGGCTGGGCGCTCCTCAAGAAGGAAATCTTAACGGCTCAGGAGCGGTCTGTCCCCACGTGCCCAAAGACGAGCCGACACAGAACTAGACCGGCCTGGCTGAGCATAGAGTTGTGGCTCGAGCTTAGGAGAAAAAGGAGGGTTTATAATCTTTGGAAAAGAGGGTGGGCTACTCAGGAGGACTATAAGGATATTGCGAGGCTGTGCAGGGACAAAATTAGAAAGGCCAAAGCTCATCTGGAGCTCAATCTGGCTACTGCCGTTAAAGATAACAAAAAACGTTTTTACAAATACATCAACGCAAAACGGAGGACTAAGGAGAATCTCCATCCTTTACTGGATGCAGGGGGAAACTTAGTTACAAAAGATGAGGAAAAGGCTGAGGTGCTCAATGCTTTCTTTGCCTCAGTCGTTAGTGGCAAGACCGGTTGTTCTCTGGATACCTGGTACCCTGAGCTGGTGGAAGGGGATGGGGAGCAGGATGTGGCCCTCGCTATCCATGAAGAAATGGTTGGCGACCTGCTACGACACTTGGATGTACGCAAGTCGATGGGGCCGGATGGGATCCACCCGAGGGTACTGAGCGAACTGGCGGAGGAGCTGGCCAAGCCGCTTTCCATTATTTATCGGCAGTCCTGGCTATCAGGGGAGGTTCCAGTTGACTGGCGGCTAGCAAACGTGACGCCCATCTACAAGAAGGGCCGGAGGGTAGACCCGGGGAACTATAGGCCTGTTAGTTTGACCTCGGTGCCAGGGAAGCTCATGGAGCAGATTATCTTGAGGGTCATCACACGGCACTTGCAGGGCAACCAGGTGATCAGGCCCAGTCAGCATGGGTTTATGAAAGGCAGGTCCTGCTTGACGAACCTGATCTCCTTCTATGACAAAGTGACGCGCTTGGTGGATGAGGGGAAGGCTGTGGATGTGGTCTACCTTGACTTCAGTAAGGCTTTTGACACCAATTCCAACAGCATTCTCCTCGAGAAACTGGCTGCTCGGGGCTTGGACTGGTGTACGCTTTGTTGGGTTAGAAACTGGCTGGATGGCCGGGCCCAAAGAGTTGTGGTGAATGGAGTCAAATCCAGTTGGAGGCCGGTTACTAGTGGAGTCCCCCAGGGCTCAGTGCTGGGGCCGGTCCTCTTTAATATCTTTATCGATGATCTGGATGAGGGGATCGAGTGCACCCTCAGTAAGTTTGCAGATGACACCAAGCTAAGTGCGTGTGTCGATCTGCTCGAGGGCAGGAAGGCTCTGCAGGAGGATCTGGATAGGCTGGAGCGATGGGCTGAGGTCAACTGCATAAAGTTCAACAAGGCCAAGTGCCGGGTCCTGCACCTGGGGCGCAACAACCCCAAGCAGCGCTACAGGCTGGGAGATGAGTGGCTGGAAAGCTGCCTGGCGGAGAAGGACGTGGGAGTACTGGTTGATAGTCGGCTGAATATGAGCCAGCAGTGTGCTCAGGTGGCCAAGAAGGCCAACAGCATCCTGGCTTGCATAAGAAGCAGTGTGGCCAGCAGGGCTAGGCAAGCGATTGTCCCGCTGTACTCGGCTCTGGTGAGGCCGCACCTCAAGTACTGTGTTCAGTTTTGGGCCCCTCGCTACAAGAAGGACATTGAGGTGCTTGAGTGAGTCCAGAGAAGGGCAACGAAGCTGGTGAGGGGTCTGGAGAACAAGTCTTACGAGGAGTGGCTGAGGGAGCTGGGCTTGTTCAGCCTGGAAAAGAGGAGACTCAGGGGAGACCTCATCGCTCTCTATAGGTACCTTAAAGGAGGCTGTAGAGAGGTGGGGGTTGGTCTATTCTCCCATGTGCCTGGTGGCAGGACGACGGGGAATGGGCTAAAGTTGCGCCAGGGGAGGTTAAGGTTGGATATTAGGAAGAACTTCTTTACCAAAAGGGTTGTTAGGCATTGGAATGGGCTGCCCAGGGAGGTGGTTGAGTCGCCATCCCTGGCGGTCTTTAAAAGACGTTTAGATGTAGCCCTTAGTGATATGGTTTAGTGGAGGACTTGTTAGTGTTAGGGCAGAGGTTGGACTAGATGATCTTGGAGGTCTCTTCCAACCTAGACGATTCTGTGATTCTGTGATTCTGTGATTCTGTGATTTGTTTTGGAGCATTTATTACATTGAAAGCTTCTCAGAGAAGAGCTGAGTGAGAACAAGGCCCAGCGAAGAAGTTCCTTATGGAGAAAGGATCAAATTTGACAGGAGAACAGCCAAAAGTAAGAAGCCTTTCAAAAACAGTAGAGTAGCAGAGGAGGTATCATAATGACAGAGCTTAAAAAGCAGTCAAGAGAGGGTGTTAAAATGAATGCATCGTGCAGTTAGTGTTCCTGCCAAAGTGAGATATAAAACAAGACAGCTTATTACAGCTAGAGATGCAGTAACATGTTGCACAAGTCAGTGCTCTGGTTTGCTCTTTACCACCTTCTATCAGGTGTATTTTCTCTGCTCTACTATATTGTTACACCTTGTCTGCATCAAACTGTTCCTTACATTTTGCTCATCAGTTGTGGCCTTGGATTTCCATGGCAGAAGAAAGTGCCGTCTATAATGTACCACAGTCTCTGGTAATGCAGCAACTTGCTGTAATCTCAGTTGCTGGATTTACACAGCAATCAGCTAGATGTGTATATTTTGGCTTGTTATATCACAGACACCCCCCCCCCCCCATCTTTATATTCATGGAAGAATATGGGAGATTTTCTCCCTTCTTCTCTCCCAGAAATGGGACCTCACACCCCATAAATTGTGTTGTACATTTAGGGGAGTGTTGTCTTTCAATCTGGGCACTAAGGTCATGCACGGCCATTCTCAGAGCTTGTGAGCACTTTAAATTTATAAATCCATGCTTCAGGGAACTGCAATAGCGGCAAGCAGTTGGACCTACACGTAAAGATCTCTGAGCACTAAGTCACTAAGTCACTTTTGTTGTTAGCACAAGAAACAATCAGCTGTAAGCAAAGTTAAAGCACTGTCACAGCCACGTGTATTTCCCCATTCTGGTTTTCTCATGGACAAAAAGAGCACTTATTCTTTATCCTTTTCTAGTCTGACTTACAAGGAATTGGCTGGAGATCCCCATCCTTCAGAAACATAGAATCATAGAACCATAGAATAGTTTGGGTTGGAAGAGACATAAAGATCATCCAGTTCCAACCCCCTCTGCCATAGATGGGGACACCTCCCACCAGATCAGGTTGCTCAAAGCCCCATCCAACCTCGCCTTGAACACTTCCAGGGATGGGGCATCCACAGCCTCTCTGGGCAACCTGTGCCAGTGCCTCAACATCCTCTGAGTGAAGAACTTCCTCCTAACGTCTAATCTAAATCTCTCCACTTCTAGTTTTAAACCATTTCCCCTTGTCCTGTCATGGTCTGTTTTCTATTATTTAGCTTAAAACTTACTCCTTGTCCTACATTACACTCCCCAATAAAAAGGTCCCTCCTCATCTTTCCTGTAGGTGCCATTTAGGTACTGTAGCGTTGCTCTAAGGTCTCCCTGGAGCCTTCTGTTCTCTAGGCTAAATAACCCCAACTTTCTTATCTTGTTTCCACAATAGAGTTGCTTCAGTCTCCTGATCATCTTTGTGGCCCTCTTCCAGACTCATTCCAACAGGTCCATGTCCTTTTTGTTGCTGGGGGCCCCAGAGCTGAATGCAGTGCTCCAGGTGGGGTCTCACAAGAGCACAGCAGAGGGGGACAATCACCTCCCCAGCCCTGCTGGCCACGCTGCTCAGGAGTAGCTCAGCTGCTCAGGATGCAGCTCAGGTTATGGTTCTTTCTCTGGACTGTAAGTGCATGTTGCCATACAGCTTGGAGTCATTAACAAACTTGCTGAGGGTGCACTCAATCCCACCGTCCATGTCTCCAACAAAGATGTGAAACAGCTCTGGCCCCAGTACCAACCCCTGAGGCACACGCACTTGGCTCCGCTCAGACATTGAGCCGTTGACTGCAACTCTTTGAGTGCGGCTATCCAGACAATTCCTTATCCACTGAGTGGTCTGTCTGTCATGTCTGTCCAATTTGAGTACAAGGATATCATGGGGAACAGTGTTGAATACTTTGGACAAGACCATGTAGATGACATCAGTTGATCTTCCCTTATTCACCAATGCCATAAAACTCTTGTAGAAGGCCACCAGGTTTGTCAGGCACAATCTTCCCTTAGTGAAGCTGTGTTGGCTGTCCCTAATCACCTCCTATTTTCCATGTGCCTTATCGTAGTTTTCAGGAGGATCTGCTCCATAATTTTGCTGGTCACAGAGGTGAGACTGACTGGCCTGTTGTTCCCCAGGTCTTCCTTTTTTACCTTTTTAAAAATGGGGGTTGTTTCCCCCTAGCCAGTTACCTTTTTTAGGTGATTCTCTGACTGGATTCAGCAAATTTGCCTGAGTAGCAGCTCTCCAGATATCATCAGAAGTGCTTCTACTAAAAGAACCTACTAATTGCATTACTTGTGCCTGACATCTGTGAAGGTCTATAAATCAAGTTTAGGTGTTTGATGCACATACTTACATGTCACCTGTTTCTTACTCGCAGCAAATGCCTTTAGGAAGAAGTTAAATCCTTGAGGTAGGGTGAGGTGAAGTTTGAGATTAAACAGGTAAACCAGTTAATATGGTAAATTAACCACTTCATGCAACAGTTCAGAAATTCATTACTTTTATTCAAAATGACCTGGAAGGCGTCTTTTTTGCCACCTGTCCTGGTGTAGCAGCTATTTCTGGGTGAACTACTTTGTTTTCAAAATGAGTGAACATACACTGAAGTAAGCTCTTATAAGAATTTCTGTGCAAACTATTAATTAAACGTGGCTAATCTGGGTGTACATTTCTTTTAGTCTATTTGTAAGTTTTTATTTTCCCTGAGAAGATAGATCTGGAATTTTGTTCATCTGCAATGGATTGCCACCCATGAGGACAGACAGTGAGGATACTGCTGGTGGGAGATGAGCTCCTGCATCAAGCTGGCTGCTGTGCTTGTCTAGGCAAGAAAGCACGTGAATGTGTTTTGAAAGAATGTGTCTCACCAGCATTTCAAAGGGACTGTCACAGTGGTAAAAACACAAACAGCCTGTTTGGACCATAATTCTGATCTGCTCATGGGTTTCAGATGTTTGTGATCAAAGTCTTGTCAAAAATAATGTCTGAAAGCACTTGCAAGGACATCTCTTCTGTATTCCTCTCTGTCTTTTGCACTTGAGTTGTACATATGCCAATTTCTACTATCTGGCCTGTTCTTAGTGACTTCCCCCAAATGGAGACACCACTAAGTCCTTTCTCTAATGTTTAATTTAACATTGCTGCAAGTTAAAACTATTGCTTATTTCTCTTTCTCAGGAGAACATTATGGTCTCTTCATTCATATAGGAAATTTCACCTAGATGAAAACTATTTCTTTGCCTCACATGGAAGAAACACAACATTGCTCCTTTCACTCTTGCCTTTTAGGCCACATATCCTGGGTTTCTGAAGAGCCACAATGGACTCCTCACAGAGATGTGGCCAAAGGAATTGTGCAGTGCCCAAGACAAAGCACAGTGACCCGTATAGTCCCTGACAGTGCTGGCCTGCTATGTAGACACAACTTATGTTCCTTTTATCTCCGTGCAGTCTTCTCACCTCTGCCATAACATATAGCAAGGATGCACCTGCAGACATCACCCCAACCAGGTCAGCACTCTTGGTCCAAGCCACAGCCTAGGATTTCAGGAGTCACCTTATTTTTTCCTTTGTGTCAGACCAACAATTCCCACCTAGATCAATATCCCTGGGACCATACTATAATTTTGACTTATCAGTAACAGCTATAGCTCCCTTGCAAAGTTCCTCTCTGTACAGCATCTGGCACCTGGATGGGCAGTGATGATCCCCAAACACAGAAACAACGTTATTTCTTTTACTTAAAGGGAATAACAAGAACAACAAATAAAAACAAAACAAAAAACAAAGTTGGCATCACAAAGATTTATGTGTGCATTGGGACGAGTCTTTCTGCTGTTTCCCCTGCTTGAGTATTCAAGGTTAATCCAACTGCTTGCAGTGGGACAGAAAAGAGATTTCTTCCAGAACAAAACACCAGACTTCTCTTTTCTTTTCCTGCTTTCTAGCAAGGATCGTCTGCAAGTACCACCTGCACATCATGTGTTCAATCAATTTCCTCTGTTGAAGGCAACCTTGGCTGTCAGAAAAGAGGCAGGTCCCTTTTTATTTCTATTTGTAGCTGACTTTGCTTGCATTTTCCTGTTGACCATAAGCTGTGACAGAAATGTTGTTTGGTTTCACCTCCCATACTATTTCAGTGAGGTTTTAAACAGCATCATTTGCAAAAATTATTTGGGAAAGGTGAGATTAAGAAGAGCCTAAGGTGGATGAGGGCTAGCACATCTCCCTATCTGTAAACTAAGACTGTACAAGCAGTAAAAATTATAAGTTGTTAAGTACCTGTCAGACTTAAAACACTGTAGAAAAAGCCTCTCCATTCAAAAGGAAGGCTGATGACAAAACAACAGGGTTAAAAACATTCTGCTGTCTCCACATTTGCCCGTTCATTTTTCATTAACCTTCAGCAACTTTTTGACTGAACTCCTGTTAGACAGGCACTTAACTTCCAGCTAAGAAACAGGATGGAGAGAGCACACTACAAAAAAAAAAAAAAAAAAAAAAAAAAAAGTTGTTTTGTTTTTGTCCATTTTGTTCAGATTTACTTTCAAGCCCTGGATTTGGTGTTCTGTAATAATGTGTTGTCATAAGAATTGCAGTCTGCCTTAAGTCAATCCTATATGATCCTGGATGTTCTTTTAGCTAAATGACAAGAGTGCTGCATGTTCTGACACTTTGAAAAGTTTGGAAAGAGAGGAAGTAAACAATTCTGGGATGTTATGTATCTATACTATTTGCATAAAGTGCAACAATGCTCTCTAGAATGGTATTCTTCCTGCTACTTGGGCTATACAGATTTACTAGGGAGGAGGGTGAAGAGAGCTCACTTTCTCACTACAGCATTTGACTTCTGCCCTTCTGTGCTGGGGGTCAGAAGTGCTGAGGGGATGCCTGTCTCCCTGGTGCAGTCCCAAACCACATCTGGCCCTGTTACATGCACCACATAGGAAATGTAGGATCTATTATGTACATTGTCTGATGGAGCCACGCAGCTGCATTTCTATACTGTTCACACAGGCGCTGCATTTGTCCCAGGGAGTTTGTCATACTTCAAAGGAGATGTGTGTTTGTGAGTGCTCTGGGCAAAGGAAACACTTCTTTTTCAATTCCAGTCAGAAAATTCTATTCCTGTCAAGACTGTGGCAACTGTAGACGTGTACAGATGTCATATGCCCAATTTTCAAGTAGAATAAGAAAAAAAAAAAGAAGTAATGGGGAAACTTTTAGTGTATAAACTTTTGTAAGAAACTTTCATAAATATCATAAGCTGGAAAATCTCCAGCTCCCCTCCCCACCTAGGTTTAAGCCTAAGTGCATCTCCTCCATGCTGGAATGCAGCTCTATGGGACAAAGGTTTGGGCTGGAGCACACTGGAAGCTCTTTATATGTGAAGGCTGGAGAGCTGATGATGATGTCTCTTGTTCTACACAAGTGCCTGAGTACTGAGGAGGCCGAGGCAAAACATACCTGCAACTCATGAGGGCCATCCCAGCCTGTCTCTAAACAGTTAGTTTGGATGTTGATGACACATCACACTGTAGGTGCAGCACCTGGAGCTGGTACATGCAGGCTGCACCTAGCCTGGTTATTTCCAGTGCTTGTCATTGGCAACAGGGTAGGACACCTCCTCCTGTAGCTGTTCAGACACCTTGGCAAATGTTCTAGGTTGTTTCACTTAGCTGAGATCTGACAGCACACAGAGCTACATGCACCTAATGTCTATGGTACCCACCACAGCATGTTGGTCTGATAGGAAATTTACCCTAAAGCAAGATGTTAAAGCAGAGTGGCACTTTATCCTCCTGAAACAGCACAGAGGAATCAAGTGGAGTTTGGCTTAATGTTTACACTTCACTCATGACACAAAGTTGCAGGTGATGCAGTGGGTCTGTCCTTTCTGTGAGGAGATGGATGGACTGGGAGTGTAAGCATTTTGGTCCACATGGCTGGTTCAAGTCCAGCTGTAGTTCAAATGCACAATGTCCAGAGCAGGCTAATGGAGAAACAATAGGGAGAATTTTGTAATGAGCCTGGCCACAATTCTTTAGGAAAAATCTCTGTTGCAATTGCCATTATTATTTTTTGCAGTCAAATGAGGCTATTACATCAAAATTGATGTTGACATATAAAGCAGGTCTTATGTTACCACTTGTTAGTGTTCAGAGACCTTTTGCATGAGTTGTTATTAAACATAACAAGAGACTTTGATTCAACATTTATTTAATAACACATTTTAATTTGTACAGTATTATAGGCTGAAATTTCAAGTGATGCCTGAAATATTTACTGAACTTTCACTAGTCCTGCAAATTTGAAGGAGTACTTACAAACTTCCAGGCCAATACATTTCTTGAGGATAAAAAGTTACCTTCATGTTCATGTCTTGGTAGAACCCTTGCTTTCCCTCTTGAGCTATCAAGAGACTTCTTTTCTAATAGTGGAAAGGTCATTCATTCTTTTTTCATCTCATTTCCTTTAAATTTTTGTAACATAGAAGTCTACCCAACTGATGTCAAACACAACACAACAAAACAAAACAAAACAAACAAACCAACAAAAAAAATATAAGAAACTACCCACATCTTCTTCTTGTAAACATGATATTATTAGAACCAAGTATTCATATATAGTATTATTTGATATTAGTACTAGATTTAAAAACAGATTTTAATTGGACAGATGATGGTTGGGTCAACTGGCAAAATTTCAGCATAAAAATGTGACTTTAAATCAAAAAGAATGGTGATGATTTTAGGTGCAGGAAAATAGTTTTGCTTTATTAGGCCTGTGTTCTAGGTAGGGTGTCTGGTTAAACTGCAGTGTACAGACAGATTTCAGGCAGAGATTTGTCCAGTCAAGAATCTGGCATTTCCTACTTGTCTTCTTTGGCCTTTAAATAAATTATGTCTTCAGCTCTGTATCACACAAGATTTTAAAGTCTTAAGGTGATTCTGAGAAAAAAATATCTAGACTGAATTGGCCTTTAAAAAGCACTTACAAATTCCTAATAAGTTTTTCTTTGTCTGCTGGACAAAAAAATCATTTTTTAACTCCGGGCAAGCTGTATATCTATTACCTGTCTCTGTGTGACACGAAATAATGGAGGGTCTTTGCCCACAGGAGATTGCAAAATACATCTAGAAGTAATTTTTTTTTTCCCTACACCTAAGGCTACTCTGACATTTCAGCTTACTCTGGATGGGTCTGAAGGTCTGTGCTCAAAGAGCTGTCTTCTGCAACAGCTTGGCATGATTATTTCAGCTGACAAGGCCCTGGAAGACTGTTCAAATTTGCCTCAGACATTCTGAGGATCCCTGGAGTGATATATTTTATCAAATAACCCTCTCTTCAGCAGTGAGAGGTTAAAACATCAATTCTGCTTTCTTCCCAAGTGTGCAGGTGAGGGATGAGAACGCAGCCTCTCCTCCTGAGCCTCTGTGGGATGTCCTGGGCAGTGCCATTGAGTGTTATCATCTCTTCTCACTGTGCTCCTGTTTGTCTTACATGTGAATACTCTTGGGAAATTTTGACTGCTCTTATTTTCCCACCAATACTAAGCTAAAGTTAAAAAACTCTCAAATCTATTAGAAAATCTTTACCTTTTAACTGGTTGTAAAATGTTCATCACAATAGCTATATTTCTCAAAATATTTCTCTTTCCTAGGAAAATTCTCATCCCAGAGAGTTTGTCACTAGAAACAAATTCTGGCCGTTCTTTCATTCTATTTAGTTTCCATTTTCCTTAGGTGTTCCTTACTTCAGGAAGAAAAAATCAAAAAGATGGTGAATGTGATTTTATTGCTCAGAAGCAAAACCATGTTCTGACAAGAAATATATTAAAAAATATAGAAAATAACATGAAGACACACATTGATTTACATTTTCTGATGATACAGCCCTTATAATTATTGCTTTGTTGACTATGTCAGGTCTGCAAAGGTGAATCTGGAAGCAAAAATAAAGAGGTAAGGAAGGCTTTTTTTTTCCTTTTCATAATTTTCAGGCAGTTTTTAGGCTGTATTTATGATATTTTTTCCACAGTCATAGGCAAACTTTGATTTAAATGCATAAAGAGAAAAAACATTCAGACAAAAATATATACTGCATGCCATATATTTTGATGTAAGTGCTGTCTTATTGTGATATAGTTGACAATAACTACCGCCAAAACATATCCTCTATCTCATGTGTCAAATTAGAATACAAAGTGGAATAAGGAAAATACTTGTTCATATTCTGCACTGTTTTCTGAGTTTTAATTAGATTTGTCATCATGTAGATGGTCAGATATGACCATATTTAACTGGGTTGGTAGGTGGAAAAATGGACAGTGGAGTTAAAATATTCACAAAAATGGACAGTGGAGTTAACACAAGTTTAAGGTGAATGGGGTACTTCTCACTGAAATCAGCTATGTTTTCAAGCTTCCTGCAGAAGCATTTGACATTTTGACATTAATTTATAATCCAAACACAGTGAAGTTAGAAGTATAATGTGATTATAGATACCACTGCTTTCTCATTTCTCTCCAGATGCCACTTGGGAAACCAGGAGCAGGACTCTAGACATAAGTTTAGACCATGCATACATGTAAGCCAGAGAAAGAAATTGTGTTCACAGCACAATGTGTAAGAAGACACCAAACATTGCATTGTAACAACAAGGTTTGTGGATTATAAACTGGATCTGGTTGAAAATTAGCATGCAGTAATCTCAGCTACCTATGGAAGAACAGAGGTCTACTTCTCCACAGAAGATGCAGCCTTATCAAAAGTCATTTCTGAACTCACCTTTAGTAAGTTTGTCTTTAGTTGTTTCTGTTCTTCTTTTATCACAGTGGTCAAGCCTTGGCATGTCTACTGCCTGTGCAGGCTACCACCTCCCCAAACTCACTGCAATGTCTAGAAACTTTTCTTCTTCTTACTATAACTCCCATAATCTCTCATGGAGTGTACATACCAGCATCAGAACAACTCCAGTAATTAAACTAATATTGGATTTGAGGCAATCAGCTAATTAGCAATGAGCAATTAGATAACTACACTTGCTAGCTAGAAATGGTCCTTGAGAAAACCACAACCGTTTGTCCATGTACAAAGACACCGTGGGGCTTTTGGGTCTTTGGCAGAGGAGTTCTGTGGTGTATTCACCCTTTGAGTGAGAATAAACTGCTCTTTCCCAGGCAGCCTTGGGGTCCAGAGACACATCTTGCTGCATGATGTAAGGCTCCTAGACTGAAGTTACAAGGCCTGCAATAAAGACCTGGAAGAGGCTAACATAGGCTGCACATTTTTTTCTTACCTGTAGTGCAAATCCTAAAGGAAGATGCTTTTAAGAAATTGTCATGTTTGTCTTTAGGTATATAATCTATAATCTGGGTGTCTAGTTGTAAAAGTGCCTTGTTACCTGATCTATTAGTTTGGAGGCGGTAGAATGCCTGAGTAGGGCTGGTCAAGAATTTCAAATTTGAAAAGAAGCTTATTTATTTATTTATTTGTGTATTTATTTATTTATTTATTTACTTTTCCAGAAGTACATACTGAAAAGCTTGTTGTCATTCACACACACACACAAAACTTCTGTTGGAAATATATCTGGAAGGAATTCCTGTCCCAAGGGCAAAGGAAGCATCTGAGATTGAAACACTCGGTTTCAAATCTTTGCTTATTCTAACAAACTCCAGGAATGTGAACAAAAACATAATGTTTTGGATATAACTGGGCACTGACCATCTGAAGGCGGAGTTCTTTCCCTAAAGAACTACAAAAAACACCATTCTGTCTGAATGTGGGAGGTGTTTGAAGATGCAGACTTTGAACTTTAAGAGTAGCCAGTCAGAAAAAACTCGTTATACTTTGCTCTAATCATATCACCAGATGTGGACAAATGGATTTCCTTGTGTAATGGTTGCAAAATATTAAAGTAAATGGTGTTTTCAAAGGATTTCCTAGTTGGCTTCCTTGTATAGCTATGGGTTAAACTTTCTCCAGCCCTTCAAGCACCTGTGAAGACACAAGAGCAAAGACATCAGTAATAATAGCAAAAGAAAGTACAGCCAGCAGGAGCTGGCTCCTCAGCTGCCCCTTGACTGAAAACAGAATCCCTTGGAGATATCTCTATGGTTTGGAGTGACAACAAATGACAGGAACATCTATAACATTGCTGCTGCACAGCCATTTTGTGGAGGGATGGGTCAGACCTGCTAAGGACAATGACATCCTTATTCTTCACCAGCAGCAAGTGAGGTCCCCAGCACTTGGGGGGAAGGCTGGTGAGAGAAAAATCCCTTTGTTACCCTTACAGGGTGTGAAGGCAAGGATGAAGAGAGACTCTTAAGAAGCTCAGCATCTCCTTACATTGACAGATGGCTGGTGCAGCTCAGACTGTCATGGACAGCCTTATCCTTTTTCCCTGGTGATGTAGTCTCAGGCCATTCCCACCCTGCAAGGCATAGCTCCAGCTCCAGGCCTGATGCAGCCAGGACTGCCTTGGGCTGGGCTTCCTCAGCTCTGGACATTACTTCCCCCTAGCGGAAAACCAGGTGGCTGCCTCCCTGCTGGTGCGTGGTCCAGCTGGCTGGTCCTTGTGGCTCAGGTTCAGCATGTCATTTTGCCGAATTTTGCTCTAGAGGTGAAAAAGAAGCTCTTTGGAGTTACTGGAAAATCTTCCTGAAATTACTCTCTTTTCCATCATGGTTATGCTTAACCTCACCAGCAACAAGAACAAAGACAAATTCAACATTTTAATTAAACAGCTGCATGCCCAGGAGTTCTGTGCATGGGACAGAACCTGTAAGGCTAAGACCTGTGTTGTTGTACCATGAAGAAGACAGGCTTCTCCCCCAAGCTTGTGTGAGCAAGGTGGGGTTCTACGAGTTCCTCCATGAGTCTTGCACACAACACTAGCCTCCTGTTTGTGCCTGCTCTTACTGCACTTTGATAACACCATTCCATGATGATTCTATGATGATGACGATATAGCATAAAATCAGTGGCATCCAGTGGCCTCCTCTGTCCTGCAGGTGCATATTCCTTACAGCAATGCACAGCTCCCATTTCAGCAGCAGCCGTGACGCTTTCTGCAGGTGAGGTCTCCATCTCAGGAGCATAGCAGGTGTGGAAAAAAGGGGGTAGTGTCTCTAATAGCCAATGTTCCTTAGTACTTCATGGCAGGAGCTAGCTTATGATTTCTTCATAAAACGAGGATGGGGTACTGGGAGCAATCCCTGCTGTTCGCCTGTCAGCAATCTTTCATGCATGTAATTTGTCTGTTTATTTTTTTGTACACACAGGTTTACAACCAAGGAGACTTCCTGCTACAGCTGAACACATTTCAAGGTGTAAGAGGCTTGCTCTTAAAATCAACTGTGTTAGCACTGAAAACAGTCTGAGTTTAAAGGAAAATCATTTAGGGTCTTATTTAATGTCTGTGTCCCTTGAGTCATTGGGCTTGTCTACTTGGCTGAGTGGGGGAATGGCTTCTGGTGGTACATGTAACGGTCCACAAGGACACGGGAACAGAGCTGCCAGTTCCTTTCACAGAGCCTGTCAAAAAGCTGCCAAGTGATAACGAATTCTGTCTCTGATGACCTGACCTTGAGACAGGTGTCTCTCTAGTTGATTATCCTGAGTGATTTCCCAAGACAAGTTATTTCAGAGCTCCCTATCTGAGACTGCTTGAACTCACAGGCTTATTCCTGGTGCATCACCCTCTGCATCCACTGTACTCCAGAGAAAGCATAGTCCTTCCTCCTTAAAAGTTGTTGAATTTGGATTTCTGAGGGCTGAAGCAATGGAAGAACCCTTTTCCTCCAGCCTTAAGTAGATGTTTTATTCCTTAAAGATACAGAGGTCTCTGAGAAGTCTGCTTTTGTTCTTGAACCAGCTACCTCCCATGCACTTCCCATCACCTTTGGTGTGAAGGAGGAAACATCACCTTGAGCCTCCACACTGCTTAGCCCTGGTGTTGGTTTCAAAGTAGCCATCTGAGCACCTGATACCAACAGACCCATCCCATTCTGTAAGCACACTTCTCAAGTCTTCCAGATGTGAAAGTCTCCTGTGCAGTACTGGCTGCAGAGTTAGGCAGGAGGTTTGCTGAATGCTCCATTTGTGACCTAGACGGAAGAAAACACATAGACAGGAGATCACAGAATCACAGAATCGTCTAGGTTGGAAGAGACCTCCAAGATCACCCAGTCCAACCTCTTACCTAATACTAACAAGTCCTCCACTAAACCATATCACTAAGCTCAACATCTAAACATCTTTTAAAGACCTCCAGGAATGGTGACTCAACCACTTCCCTGGGCAGCCCATTCCAATGCCTAACAACCCTTTTGGTAAAGAGGTCCTTCCTAATATCCAACCTAAACCTCCCCTGGCGCAACTTTAGCCCATTCCCCCTCGTCCTGTCACCAGGCATGTGGGAGAACAGACCAACCCCCACCTCACTACAGCCTCCTTTAAGGTACCTGTAGAGAGCGATAAGGTCGCCCCTGAGCCTCCTCTTTTCCAGGCTGAACAATCCCAGCTCCCTCAGCCACTCCTCGTAAGACTTGTTCTCCAGACCCCTCACCAGCTTCGTTGCCCTTCTCTGGACTCTCTCAAGCACCTCAATGTCCTTCTTGTAGCGAGGGGCCCAAAACTGAACACAGTACTCGAGGTGCAGCATCACCAGAGCCGAGTAAAGGGGTCAATCACTTCCCTAGACCTGCTGGCCACACTGCTTCTTACGCAAGCCAGGATGCTGTTGGCCTTCTTGGCCACCTGAGCACCCTGCTGGCTCATATTCAGCCGACTATCAACCAGTACTCCCACGTCCTTCTCCGCCAGGCAGCTTTCCAGCCACTCATCTCCCAGCCTGTAGCGCTGCTTGGGGTTGTTGTGCCCCAGGTGCAGGACCCGGCACTTGGCCTTGTTGAACTTCATACAGTTGACCTCAGCCCATCGCTCCAGCCTATCCAGATCCTCCTGCAGAGCCTTCCTACCCTCGAGCAGGTCGACACACGCACCTAACTTGGTGTCATCTGCAAACTTACTGAGGGTGCACTCAATCCCCTCATCCAGATCATCGATAAAGATATTGAAGAGGACCGGCCCCAGTACTGAGTCCTGGGGGACTCCATTAGTGACCGTTTTTTTTTTTTTTAATTATAAAGATTTAAAATTGATGTTATATTTCATAACATATAGATGTTATATTTCATTTGGTAGAAGCTGTTTACCTGTGTGTTTTATAGGGGCTTTGATAGCCTCTTCATTGCTAGCTAGTGTCCTCAAAGCATTTCCTTTCTCTTTTCCCAGGTGAATGCTTCTCCCTTCTCTCTCTTAAGTATTTATGATGGCTTCTAAGTTAGCGAAGAGCAGTGCTTTGGTAACCTCTGATCCTTAAGAAGCAAAAAGGTCACATTTAGGAGCAAGCTCGAGTGGCAGAGCTCAGATACACCATACCCTGGTGGAGTTCTGGATCTATAGAAATTTCCTCCTGACTTCTTTGACTGTCCAGCACATGAACTGCATTTGTTACTTGCTATGAGTGTCAATCCGCAGTCTCTGCAGTGTTGCCAGTAATCAGTTTTACCATATAACTTCTGATAGAAACTGTTCAGTAAAATCCTCTTTCCTACAGTGAGGCAGGAATGTGAAATTTCATCTTACATGAACAACCTCCATTTTTCAGTGCTCCCAATTTTCCACACATACCCCAGTAGTTTATTAATATCCTGGATTTTAAGCTGTTTATGAACCAAGGATTTTCTTGGCTGGATGGTATTGTGTGACTTCAAGCCTAGGAATTCATCTCATTGAATACTCATTTAACTGCATCAGAAGAGGATTGATGCAGTTCTGCCTTCCTAACTAGGTAACCGCACATATCAAAAATAGAATGGTCTTGGAAACACAAAGAGATGCTATAGAGAGGCACATTTGATTTTCAGTTTCTGTTATGACCCGGCCAGTTTGTTCAATGCTGACTCTGAGGCAGTGAGACAGGAAGAACATGGGAGGCAAATCCATTTTCTGCATCTTTTATTATGCCATTTGCCAAGATATTTCAACTTACTAGGCAGGTTTCCCAAGCCTCTTTGCGGCTAGGCGGCTCCAATTGTTCTCAGCAGGCAAGGGGGAGATTTCCCTTGTACTGAACAGGGTTGGGATGTGGATATTTCTTTATTGTTTTCAGATTGGGTGGAGTGATTTTCTATTGTTCTTCAGTGAGAGATTCTTCAGGGTTTCAGCTGCCCTAGTCAAACTGCTGGCTCCATCCCTATGCTGTCTGAGCTAGTGTACCTACAGGGCACAACCTGGCAGCTTACCAAGATTTTCTCTGGGGCCTCAGAAACAGCCTGGCTCCACCAGTAGAGGCTCTAGTTTCAGGGGCTGTAACTTTACTACTGCTTCATGCTTCCAGCACCAGAGTGAGCTTATTTGGCACACAGTCCTGTGTAGACACATATCCTGCATATTTTCGTTCCCAGCACAAGGCTTCCTAGCATCATTGTACCTGCACCTCCCTGCAGTACTTTCCTACCTCATGCTCTCATTGTGCTTGCAGTAGCTTTCTGATTTTTCCACTACTATGATAACAGACACCATATGTAGGGTCTCCACCAAGCCCTTTCCCAAGGCTCACAGCTATGAAGAACCTCTGCCCAGGAAAGTCACAGTCATCAGTAACTAAAACACACTTAAAACATGAATGCAAAGGGAGCAGTGGAAATAGGCGACTTTGAGGTGGCAGACTGCAGATGCTTTGTTTTCCTTTTTTTTCCTCTCACCAGAATGCTTATTTTGGATATGTCTTTCAAAGGCTTTGTGGTAGGCCCCCACATCATTCTGAGGAAATGTTTGAGAATGAATGTGACACACCCAAGCCTGAGAAAGATGCTCCAGGAGCAGAAATCCCTGTGGTGGATCCTCCTATGAATGCCTCCAAACCCACCACTACCTCAGGCACAGCCAATGTCCCCAGCCCCAGAGGAGATCTAGGGGGTACCACCACCCAGCTAAGGCTGATCCCCAGAGCATGAACATGCTGCCTGATGAAGGCGCAGTCGCTCTGTCTCCTACAGTGAATGTCTTCACCCAAGGGGAGCCTTACAAGGCTGGGGAACCACAGAATGACCCTGGCCAAGCTCATCTGTGGAGCAACAGACTGAGTCTTGAAGCTGTCCACAGATTTCCTGCAGGCAGGGAAACCTTTGGGCGTTATGTGTATGGCCATGGGGAGTGCTTCTGTGGCTACAGAAGCCAGACCCATCAAGAAAGCACACGAGAAATCACCTCAATAACCTCATAAGGCACCCAAAATGCTCAGTGTTTCATAAAGCTGATGGGTATGGGAAAAGTCCAGGAAGAAGCCCCAGAGTGGAAACAGCATCCAGTCATGTTCTCAGAGTATCTATGGCCTGCTTGAGTGGGAGGGGAGATTTCAGCACTCAGAGGAGGAATTGCTAGGTGAAAAAGACAGAAACCCTTTTCCTCATGGCCACAGGAAAAAAAAAAAAAAAAAAAAAAAAAACCCACCATCTTCCAGAGGCAGTAAAGGCAGCCATAAGACAAGGATCTTCCCTCCTGAAAGCAATTTCCTAGGCCCTTGTTCTCATCCCAGAGAGCAAAAGGAAACAATACGCCTCCCAGGGGAAAATGGTGTCCCACTTCCAGGACACAGACAGCCAACCGGCCAAGTCTGAAAGGGTCATTGCTAAATGCCAGGAGCCACCTGTCTGAGGCAGAAACCAGTCTGTATGAACAGGACAACCCAGATACTAACCCTTTATATCCTGAAAGACTAATACCTTCTGCCTTCATGGTGTACACATGGGGCAACCAGCAGAACACCACAGGATTCATAATGAGAAAGGCACAACGGCAGGAGTTCCCAATGCATTCATTAAGCCCCATTAAGTCCCCCATTTGGTCCCCATCCAGGAGGAGATCCTTACGTTCAGAAGGAAAATGCCCTTCATCCAAGAGGCAATGCACGGGACTGTGTCCCTTCCTGATCCCGACAAGGCTGCACAGAAGCCCCTCCTACCCTCCTAATTCAAGTCAGAGGCAGGGGAACCTCTTATGTGAAAATGATGCAGTCCATTCAGTAGGACTTGACTTTTTCTGGGCAAAGAACATGGATGTCCAGGCAGTTGTCATCAGTTCCTGAGCTCAACTCAACCAGACAGTAAGAAAACCCCCAGTATGTCCGTGATAATCCACCTAGGCAGGAGGTATATTTCCAATGTGCAACTGATAACCCTTCAAACCAAAGGGAAAACATTCTCTATAATGAGATTATTCCATGGGCTCCGGAGGATTGTTTTCCATCTTACGGTATACCTGTTCCTAAGCCTTTGGGAAACAATCTGTATTATTTTAATAGGCAGAGCATTACCCTACTGGGAAATTCTTGGAATCAGGAAACATGTCTCAGAATCTCTTCAATCCCTTTTCTCAGCAAAACAAATTGCAATATTCTGTGCTACCATCCTGGTGGCAGGGAAGCAGCTTTTCTACTCTGACAAAAAAATATCCCCCAGCTCAGAGGATATCTGTTGGGGTTCAGAAGAACCCCAGAATACCAGGAAAAACTGAATTCCCAGTGCTGAGTTGTCCATTTTCAGGTTTGAATTCATCAGATCTCCCTTGGCTCATGTGTTGTGCAGGGAATGACAATGATGGGAGATTGACCAATTTACCCTTCAAAGTTTAAAGTCTTTACAAGAGAATCAAAACATCCTGAAGGTGGTCACTCTAAGCATGCCAGAGAGGTTGTCTACCCAACTGATCTTCCTACCAGAGGTGCTTGAACAAAACTCCAGTCCAGAAGAAGGCTTTGGTATCTTTGGTGAACAAGCAAATAACAATCAAGACAGAAGCATGTCATTTTAAAAAAAGAGATGTGGTCAGCATATGACACCTGAGTCTTCTCCAGAAGCATGGCCAGATCCAACTAGAAATGCCCATTATTGTGGGAGCAACACAAGAGGTGATAGCTACACCATCCACAGATCTTCCCAAGTCCAAAGATCATTCACCCTTGCCAAAGATGGGCTTGAGCCAGGAGCAAACAGAAATGCATATCTGATTAATGAAGTTGATCTGAGAGAACAGGCAGCCTAAGTCTTCAGGAGACCGTGATATTTCAGCAGGTATCTGAGGTGGTACTTGTCCAGCACTGGAGCACCATCTGGTGACAAGAAACAGAAACAAGTTTCTACAGACCTCAAAATGTCTCCTGAGAAACCAGACCGTTTCTCTGGCATCAAAATACTCCAGCATCCAAGTGCTGGAACTTCCAACAGAGAATATACATCCTCCTTTGGCTTTCTTGCAGGAAATGTGGCAAACGATCCAGAGGAAAGGAGTCCATAATACATACTGCTGCAAAACTACTGCATGTCTTTAAATAGAGAAAAAAGTGAAACCAAGGATGTAATTTATCATACACGTAAGTTAATTTTTATTTCTTAATGTCATTAGTAAGAGACAAGGAAAGACAGTGTGCACAAGAAAGCATGAGTATGTGTCCAAACAGTTTGTAGTTCCCACAGCTGTACCAGTCTGATAGTTTTTGACAGGAGTAAATTCCCTTTTGTATAAAATTTCCTTCCCCTTTTAAACTTTTTAGGACTTCTAAGCTTGTAAAGCATCAATACATGCATTGTATAAAGGACTTTGCTGTTGTTGTTGTTATTATTAATTATTATATCTGTTTACAGTCTTACTGTTCCTAGGTCTAAAATAATTCTTTGTTTACTACCTGCTCTTTTCCTGGAAAGATATACTCACCTGGAATCACAGTGCATCAGGCAGTATTCTGCACTCTCATGCAAGAATATGCTCAGAATTTTCCTTTTTTGTTTCAACAAAAGAAAAAAAAAAGAAAAAAAATTATGAAAGGATGCATATCTTTCAGGTGGAAGAAAAACAGATCTGTTATTTTTTTTCAAAGGGCTCTCTTCTCACTCTTTTGTCTTCAGTTTAGCTCAGGAATCTCATGTAACACATAAAATGGTCATACCAAAGTCCATAGGATACCAGTAACCTGGCTGGCTGGTTGTGGTTTGCAAAGATCACTGTCAGGTAAGTGTAGTAGGAAGGAGATCAGTAGCTAGAAGTTGCTTCTGTTTCCTAGACTAAGCCCTAGACCGTTTGTCCCAGCCTTACTAGTGAGGCAAAACTTACCTCTTCCCACAGCTGTCTCATTATTCCTGGTGTCCTGCTTATAAAACTTCCTGCTGAACAGTAGTCCCTTCTGTTAATAACACCTCTTTCAGACAGGATACCTCATGGCTGCTGTCAGTGGCTTACAGTTTGAAGCACAACTCCCTGGCCACAATCTAATAGAGAAAGGAATAAATGCTGCATGTAACATCTACTTTTTTTTTTTCTTTTTTCTTTTCCTCTGACCAAGCCTCTAAACTGGATTCATATATGGCTGGTAAGGTGGCTGTCCAAGTCATCTTTTGTGATGCAAGCTTGGCTAGATTGAGAGAAGCATGACATGATAACCCATACCTCCAATGTGAGCAACACAGTAACATGAAACATTCAAGAGCAGCACCAGTATTTTTATAATGAGAATTTCTTAGTTGTAGGGCTGCCTTTATGAGCTTGGCTTTGCAAGGTAGCTCTTGCCTGACTTTTGACTCCTGTTTAGATTTCCTAGGTGAAAGAGAAACAAAGCCAAACAAAATCTCTGAACACCTGCTGCATTAGGAATCAAAACTCCTCCTTGGAAATGAGTGCTTCATGCTGTGTTCCATTTCACAGCTCGGCATACTAACACCACTTGTGTAAGCAATGCTGTTTATCATGAATGGATGTACTAGTGATTTGGTTTGTACCATAACTACCAATATCAACAATCCATAACACAGGCAGCTTAAATTTCTCTACTATTTCCCCCTGCTGCCACTTCTGCTAATATTTCTCCATTGTAAAAGCTCTTTTTTCAAGAATGTTTCTTAAATCAATGTTGCAGTTCGAAAGGGTTTCTGAAAAACAGTGAAATCTTTCTAATTAACTAGCGTATACCTTTGCTCTCTTTAAGTAATGCACTGATCCAGTTTCTTCTCCTGAACAGGAGGGCCCAGAGACACCTTAGACAGTACGGCTGAAGCACAGCCAAACAGAAGCCAATGGATTCCATCCTGCATTTGAAGAAGTTTTCACATTACAGTCAACGGTGTCATTTCTTGTCATGTGTCCCTGAGGATTAGGAGGTAGGGGGCAGAAAGATAGAGAGTATACCCCACATTGAGCACACAGAGTGACGTGCAGGTCAGTCGATGCCTGACTCCTGATTTTTAATTTCACTTCACACAGTACAAGCTTCAATGTAAATGCAGCAGGAGGAGCGTGCTCCAAGTCTGCCAGAGCTGATAAGCTAAGCTGTCACTGTTGAACACTACACCCCCACATGCCACATGCAATTTAACACATTGGAGGCTTTAAGACCCTTATCAGGTGTTTGTTCCAGGGATGGACAACCAAAGTCTGTCTTGCATTGCAAGTCTGACTGGAAATTTCTCATATTTATGCTCCATTTAAATCCTGTTTAATCCTTCTGCTGAACCTCAGTGAAGGACTCAGTGTGACGCTCAGTCCTCAAGTAGAGACATGACAGCAGAAGCATTAACTGGCTTGTTGTGCAGAAAGGAAGTAGAGTCTGAAAATCAGGGGTATTCTGTATCAGTAGGAGGAAGCAGTGCTTTATACCATGATGAGCCACAGCTCTGTAAGCTGTTTCTCTGCAGAAAGGAACAGATTGGACTGTGAGTCACTCTGAAAGTACCATGATCCTTTTATATTCTCAGTGCAACAGGTCTTCCACATATGAGTTGTGACGTTACTGAAGGTATGTGATACAGAAAGAACTTCTTTTTCCTTCTGCCATTCACCCACTCTCTTGAAAATCAGTCAGCGCAATAAACTACTGCAGCAGATAAACACAACTTGAGTTTCTATTTAGAGGCTAAATGGCACTCATATTCCAAAGCAGTTGGCAAAGTACGGGAAAGGAAACAAATCCAAGTTCCTTTCCTACATCCCTGCCAGTGAATGCCTGCTGTTACATCTTCCTTTCCCCCAACCATATCACTGGGTGATGACTGAATATGTTGAGCAGGGATCCTGGCAACCCCTTTAATGAATGCTAAAATTGCACTGGGGCAGGCTCATAAATATCATGCCATCTTGTTTTACATGAAAAACTGTTAAAGTTGGGGAGGTTTTCAGCACACACTGGAGAAAACTCTGAGGTGCCCATGCCCATTCCCTTCTTCACAGATTTAATAAATAGTTGTTTGTTTTTGATGCTGTGAGTTAACTGATCAAAGTAGCAGGGTGGTTATGAGGTAACTTATTCTACTTGAAGGCAGATGAAAAGTCTGAGCTGGATTCAAGGGCCATTTTCAAAACAGCTGGAGTCAACGGCATCGAAAGTGGGAGAAACAGAGGTACAACCCGAACTGGAGAGGAGAGGAGAGGAGAGGAGAGGAGAGGAGAGGAGAGGAGAGGAGAGGAGAGGAGAGGAGAGGAGAGGAGAGGAGAGGAGAGGAGAGGAGAGGAGAGGAGAGGAGGGGAGGGGAGGGGAGGGGAGGGGAGGGGAGGGGAGGGGAGGGGAGGGGAGGGGAGAGGAGAGGAGAGGAGAGGAGAGGAGAGGAGAGGAGAGGAGAGGAGAGGAGAGGAGAGGAGAGGAGAGGAGAGGAGAGGAGAGGAGAGGAGAGGAAAAAGAAAATGACCTCTGCACAAATATCCACTCTTTCTGTTTGCAGGACTATAGAGAAGCTCATGAGACACTCATCTTCTCCCTGTGAAATTGAAAGGACATATTGCAATGGGTATATTTCTGAGCTCTCTGGCTACTTTGGGCAGGAGGCAATTCCATTCAACAGTTTACAGATGGTGGATGACACCTATACTCAAAAATGCATGCACTGTTCCTAAGCTGCCTCTGTGGGAGAATGCCATTCAGTTTTACAAATGTCAAATAGACATTCACAACTTGTCTGAAGTTTTGAAAACCTCAGCCAAGCTGCTCCTCCCCTCCCCAGTCCAAACATGGCTTTTGTGCAATTGTTTGCCATTTTTGCCTATCCAAGAGGGCAAACAAAAAGGGAGCAAATGGTGCTTTGAAGTAAGATGTCTGGACCTCAGAAATACAGGCTAAACTCTTCATTGTAAATATCTGTATAGCAGAAAAGGAAGGAAAAAAGTCCAACACTTTTCCAAACCCACTGCAAGGGGTTTATGAAAAGGGAAGAGTGAGATTTATAACACTATGTTCTGCCAGAGACAGAAGCAAGCCTAGCTGTTACCCACAACTGTTCACCTGTGTAGCTCCCATGTGTAGCAGAACACATATTTTTATTTCCTGTATCACAAAAGCAGGCTCAAACCAGAATTTACTACAAGGCTCATGAGGCAGACACATGATTCAGTGCAGTATGTATCCTTGTGGCAGAACGGTTTTCCTTCAATCTCCCCTCCTGGCCCATTTGCTGTCCTAAGTTTAGAATGGACCTTTGTGATAAACTGATCGGCCTTCCCAGAGAAGGCAGGCTATATACTTCCCTGCTCTTGCATCCGGAGCTGGTGTATTTTAGGGTGCCTGAAATAAGAGAATGCCATTCATCATAACTGTTTAGTTTAGCATTCATCATAACTGTTTAGTGATCAACTATCATCACAGATGAAAATGTGCTCATCATTTAAAGTCTGAATTTCTCCAGCTTCACTTCTAGTTATGGGATCTTCTTTTAACCCTGTCCACTAGATGCAAGTGCCATGTACTGTTTGATTTCTTCCCAATAGTAGCTGTGTTCTGTCGTTTCATTGGGTACACACTTAAGAGCATGGGGAGTTGTTCTTGTCCCACTGGAGACTGAGTTCCTCTTTACAGTTATGTTTTGAAAGCTGTCAGATAGGTCTTCATTGATTTAATGGCTAGCACACTATGTCAATTCTAGTTTTGGTGGAGAACACCATCCAGTGTCATGTCAGAAAACCACAACAGACATCTACAGCATAGATACCCATCACCCTTTAACTTCCCTGTACCATTTAAAATAAATGTTTATATGTTAAAAAAGTGTTAAAATAAATGAAAATAAAGTAAACAGCTTCAAATTCTTGCCCAAAGGTACACCAGAATACATTATTTTAAGATGTTATCTCTTCATGCAGTGTTTTTTTGATAAAGGAAATGGAAAGAGCTGGCTGACGTCATCGTGGGACCTCTCTCAATTATTTTTCAATGATCTTGGGAATCTGGAGAGGTCCCAGTAGACAGGAAGCTGGCAAATGTTGTACCAATTTTCAAGAAAGGTAAGAAAGAAGACTCTAGCAATTACAGGCCTGTCAGTCTCATGTCAGTGCCTGGTAAAATTATGGAGAAGATGATCCTTGAAGTTATTGAAGCGCACCTGGGGGACAATGCAGTCATTGGTCCCAGCCAACATGGGTTCATGAGGGGTAGGTCCTGCCTAACAAATCTGATCTCCTTTTATGATAAGATCACCCATCTACTCAATCAAGGGAAACCAGCTGATGTGATCTTTTTGGATTTCAGCAAAGCTTTTGACACAGTTTCCCATAGGATCCTACTGGACAAAATGTCCAGCATACAGCTAAACGAAAACATCATACGATGGGTGAGCAATTGGCTGACGGGCAGGGCTCAAAGGGTTGTGGTAAATGGGGCCACATCTGGCTGGCGGATGGTCACTAGTGGGGTCCCTCAAGGCTCCATTTTAGGGCCAGTCCTCTTCAATGTTTTTATAAATGATTTGGATGTAGGACTAGAAGGTGTTTTGAGCAAATTTGCCAACAACATCAAACTTGGAGGAGCTGTGGACTCAGATGAGGGTGGAAAGGCCTTGCAGAGAGATCTGGACAGATTGGAGAGCTGGGCGGTCACCAGCCTCATGAAGTTTAACAAAAGCAAGTGTTGGGTCGTGCACCTGGGACAGGGCAACCCTGGCTGTACGTACAGACTGGGCAATGAGACGCTGGAGAGCAGCCCTGCAGAGAGGGATCTGGGGGTTGTGGTTGACAGCAAGCTGAATATGAGCCAGCAGTGTGCCCTGGCAGCCAGGAGGGCCAGCCGTATCCTGGGGTGCATCAAGCACGGCATCGCTAGTCGGTCGAGGGGAGTGATTGTCCGGCTCTACTCTGCGCTGGCATGGCCTCACCTCGAGTACTGTGTGCAGTTCTGGGCACCACAGTACAAAAAGGACGTGAAACTGTTGGAGAGTGTCCAGAGGAGGGCGACGAAGATGGTGAACGGCCTAGAGGGGAAGACGTATGAGGAGCGGCTGAGGTCACTGGGCCTGTTCAGCCTGGAGAAGAGGAGGCTCAGGGGGGACCTCACCGCGGTCTACAACTTCCTCACGAGGGGGAGTGGAGAGGCAGGGGACCTATTCTCCGTTATCACCAGTGACAGGACCCACGGGAACGGTGTTAAGCTGAGGCAGGGGAAGTTTAGGCTGGACATCAGGAAGAGGTTCTTCACCGAGAGGGTGGTTGCACACTGGAACGGGCTCCCCAGTGAAGTAGTCACTGCACCAAGCCTGTCTGAATTTAAGAAGCGATTGGACTGTGCACTTAGTCACATGGTCTAAAATTGTGGGTGGACCTGTGTGGTGCCAGGAGTTGGACTTGATGATCCTTATGGGTCCCTTCCAACTCGGGATATTCTATGATTCTATGAAAGGAAAATGAAAGTGCAGTACTGCTGGATACATAGCATACTCTCCCAGATGATGTCATGGAGAAGAACTTGGCAAGGGGAAGGGGATGCTATTTAGAGCAAAATTAAATAACATTGTCAGGAGAATCCTTAACTAGGATAAGTTCATCTTAATGTTGAGCAAGGCACTTAAGAAGTTCAGCCAGAAAGAGCTGATAGCAGAAGCCCAAACTCATAAGGAGTTTCAGACAGATCCTTTCCCCAGAATCAAAATACCCCCGAATATGGTCTTTTGAGACTGGAAAGAGACAGAAATTCTTGCCTAAAAAGGGGTGGTGGGTGGGAGATGTTTGTAAGTGTCTGAGATACATGCCTCACATTTGCCTAGGCTGGATAGGGCTAAGTACACAAGTCCCTCAAAAGACCGCAAAGAGGTAGGCAGGTAAAAAACACAAGCTGTGAAAGGAATAACTATGGTTGAGCACTGTCTGGTCAGCTCAGGCAGAGTACCACAAGGACATGTGTCACTGAAGTGCTGGTAGGCAGGAGGGAACCTGTAAGAGGTTCTATGTTTCAGCTCAAAAGTCATTGAACTTTTTCTCTAAAGGTTTGCGGCAGCTTCTGAGTATTAGCTATCACCAAAGCTGAAACAGAAGACAGGAGGTAAGTATGCAGCAGGCTTTAGTCGGGAAGGAGAATAACACAGAACAATCCCCACATTTCACACACAGACTGCTATTCGGATAATCTTGTGAGATTATCCTTAAATTAATCCTTGAGTTGTAGGGCTATAGAAGATGGAGGTCACAAGTGACTTTAGCATGAGAGAAGGATGGGTAAGTTATGTCTTGGGAATGGAGGTATTAAATAATAAATGAGAAGGAAAAGCCTACTGTTCATTGGCAATGTTAATAGCAGCATGCATTTCTTCCTTGCTGAAAATACCTTTTATTGGTTATACAGCTGTTATCAAGTGACTAGTAGCTGACTGAAGTACAATAATTTCTGTGCCTGACACATATCCAGAGTAATTCCTGCTTTCCGGTAGTTCAATCTTAAAATTGGAATGTTACCACTCTTCAGCTGTTTCTGTGTCTCCATCTGCAGTTAAGGGGAAAACAAAAACAAAACAACAACCAAACAAACAAAAAACACACACACAAAACAAACAAACAAACAAAACAAAAACAATCTGATTCTGGCACCTCTAATAAAAAATAAATAAATGTATAAATTAGAGCCATTTTACCTCCTCCTCTCTTCTTTGTTTACTTCCATGTGTTTTAATAAGTCTGGAAAACTTTTCAAATCTATTCATGCCAGGAAAACATAGCTTTGGCTCCTTCGTAAGTGTGATGTCAAATGGTATTACTGGGATATGTGATCAGCACAGGTTGCAGAAGAGTCTGAACCTGTAAAATAAAATGCCTTTCCTCAATGTTTGGGCACCAGTATAATTTAAATCAGGCTGCTGGTAAACAATTATTCTTTCAAGCTGTGCTTGGTCAGCTCTTCTGACTATCAGTTACTTGATTGCTGAGGCTCGCAATTTTAAGTTACTGATTGCCAGCAGTGCCTGATTTGCTCACTGGCTTAAGCAAGTGCTGTGGCACAACATATGAGGCAAAGTTTTTGTCCTTTATCTTTGATTGTTGCCTAAAAGGATGTAATAGCTTTTGTGGTTGTAAATCAGCCCTATAATAATCTTAGGAAATACAAAGTTTTGACACTGCCTTCCAAAGAAACCATAGCAAAACAATGCAATTTTGGTCACAGTTCACTGCCTTTTGATGCAAAAGGCCATGTTAAATAACTTGAAGTCTCATAAATGAACCCACAGCTAAAGCATACATTTTTAAAAGAAGCGTTAAAGCAGCTTTCTAGACCAGAAAAGTCAGTAAAACAGTAAGACTCTATATGCTACAACACAATGTACCTGCAGCTTTAATACAGCCTTTTCAGAGGTACATGTGACAAGATACTACCAGCTCTCTTCTCTTTCTATACTCATTATTTGACATGCAGGTGTGGAATTGCTGGTGGGGAATTCTGGATGAAGTCTGCCAGAGAGTTCCTGTCAATACAGCTGTCATGGTGTGGTTTTGGGTCACGCTTCCGAGCAGTCCATGCCAACGTACAGGAGGCAGGGAAGTTGCTAGCAACCTTTCCTTGAGTTGTAGGGCAGATGAGATGGTTCACTGGGCTGTGGCTCTCCTGTGAGCAGGCAATCTAGAGGTGAACGCTTCTCTAGTCCTAGTCTGGCAAACACAATTCCTGAACAGTATCTTTTATCTGATTACTTTGAGCAATTGTATTTTACTAAATTCTTAATTTTCAACAGGATAAACTACCTCACCTTAGTTTCCTCACAGTTTTATTCTGGGAATTGCAATAATGGCTGGTAAAGCTCCGTGGTGGCTGCATTTCAGTGGCAGATGAAAATACCACATTTTACCAGATGAAAATACCCCTGAGCACTGATGGTAAACATTTGAGTAAGGCTATCCAGAAATCTGCGCTCATGCTTGATTAGCTAGATTCTAACAAACTTCTCATGTTTGGACAGCATCTTCTGTAGCCCAGGAAAGATGCAATTAAAAACAGAGTCCTGCTATTCTCACCCATTAAGTCAGATCCCAAACATTGTTTAGCATGCATTTATGATTTCTACGAAAATTATGAATATAGTGTGTGAAGGGCTTTAGCCATATTCCCCTCTGCTTCGATGAAGAGGGGGATCCATCTGATCTTATGCTGCCAGGCAATGGCAGCTCTGTTCATCTCTGTCACAAGCAGACTGCTTTTCATGTGTTTGGATAGAGAGCTGGGAAACTAGAACAAGTGGATGGACTTTGCGCAGTTTTCCTTTTTTTGACATCCAGCGGCCACTGGATGGCACTAAGGTTACCGTTTCGTTCACGAATACATTCTAACAAGCCTCACACTTCGATTTTATGAGAACCAGAAAATTGTCTGGGGCACCGGATTTGGGTTCTTTGTCCAGACAAGTGTGAAGTCAGTTGTCTCAGTTCTTGCAGTTCAAACAATGCTTCTCCCCTCACACTTGAACTATTTTCTCCCCCCATCTTGGAAGTGCCAACAAGTAACATTAGATGCTCTCTGGAAATCTCCACACTACTGTGCGTGGGTCCTCAGAGCTGCAGAGAGTGCATGCTGTCTCATCACTCAGGTGGTTTAGGAAGATGTCAAATAGCCTTGTTTTTTGTATTAAAGCACGCCGCTACTAAGTGACTACAGAGTCATTTCAAAGGACCTGTAAAAGCACTACAAGTGCTTTCAGATGCTTGACAGCATGTAGGGCAGTGTTCATTGATCATCCAGTCATCTTTATGCCTTTGATTTCTGAAGTGCCATGCTGAAAGCAAGAGAGACAAAAACATAGTACAGCACTTTCAAGAACTTTAACACCAACATCTCAAGGTATATCTCTCAGATCTTAGGGAACTGTTATCTGTTTCTGAAGATTATTAGCAAGGCATTCAGATTTACTTCTACCACAGTTGCTGCTAATTTTTAATTATGTTGGCTGAAGATTTGAGTTATAACTGAAGAACTGAAAGGTTGTATGGCTGCTTGCTCCACTTGACGAAGCCATGTAGTGGTACACCTGAAAATGGGCATGGCAAGGAATCTTGCCATCTTCAATACCTGAAGTGGAGAGAAATATTTATATGTTGTCTCAAACTATCTAAAGCTGAGCCACGAGGATTTTTGTTGCATTTGACCTCCAGCCCTTTCTTTAACTGCTACCTGCTTTGAACAAGTTAAAAACCCTTCATTTGAGCTCCATGTTGTATTTGATTTTGTAATCTAAGCAGCTTTCCAGGGAAATCATTCTTGAAGCTGTTAATGCCAGGCAGTTTGATCTGCTTTTGAGGGGCAAGGCAGAGCTGACAAGTATTTCATCTGCTGGGTACCTGGCCTGCCCAGAAGGCTCCTGTCATGAAAAGGGAGTGGACTGATTGTGGATCCAGAAGGAAGTGGAAGAGAGGGTGGTGAGTCCCCTCTCTCATGCCTGCTATACTGGCTGGGTAGTGGTCTGGGTGAATGCACGCAACACTTGGATATAGAGTCAGCATGCCTCTCACAACAGATACCCAACAGGTTAAGGTGTGTTACTTAGCTCTGCAGCAATGCTCAGAAAAAGATAAAGTCAGGACATTCAGACAGTCTGAAGCAGTCGTGAATTGAGGTATCACTGTGATTCAGTTAACTAGATCCTGAGTGCTTGATCTTTTTCAACCCTCTTCAGAATTCTGGTTTAAAATTGTTAGTTTTCTCAGCTCTATTTCCTCAGACTTTCAGCAGATTCAGAAGTCTTTTAGTAGGGGAACAGAGTCACTTTGCCAAAGCATTGTTCGAAATATACTGGCTTTCAGAAAGGATTTCCAGCCCGTATATGTAATCAATATTAGAAAAGACTGAGCACTTAAGGGATCATTTTTGGGTGTCTGTTTAAATGTTTGTTCCTATAAAGCAGATACACATACAGGCAATGAAGCACCTAAAAGTTATAAATATTTATTTCACTACCCCTTAATTCTTCTAAAATCAGACACTAAGGAACTCAATAAATATTAACCTGTGCACTTTTACTTCAGTGTAATCACAAATGTAACAGCCTGCTTGTTCTTACTAAAAGTGTGCATTGCTTTACTATGGACAGGGAATTTGAGAAAAGAGGCTAATTTATTGAACTTTTTGAATGGACAGACTTGGTGCTTGTATATAAAATCCCACACTGTATTGGGAGGTTTAATAAACAGACATGGCCAAAAGATCATTGGGAATTGAATGCAGTTTTAGAACGCTAGATAGTAGTGGAATGTGGTTCTCTTTTAAGTGACTATTCTTCTGAGAATACCATAACATCATTTTAAATATTTTTTAAGCTCTGTAATAGGTCTTCATTTTGCAAGCAGCTCCGTATTCTGCAATCAATCTGAGTTCAAGCTTGCTGGGTACCAGACACAGACACAGACACAGATTTCTAGGTTGGAAGAGACCTCAAGATCATCGAGTCCAACCTCCGACCTAACACTAAGTACTCCACTAAACCATATCGCTAAGCTCTACATCTAAACGTCTTTTAAAGACCTCCAGGGATGGCGACTCCACCACCTCCCTGGGCAGCCCGTTCCAATGCTTAATAACCCTTTCGGTAAAGAAGTACTTCCTAACATCCAACCTAAAACTCCCCTGTCGCAACTTTCGCCCATTCCCCCTCGTCCTGTCACCAGGCACGTGGGAGAACAGACCAACCCCCACCTCACTACAGCCTCCTT
This sequence comes from Cygnus atratus, assembly GCF_013377495.2. NCBI lineage: Eukaryota > Metazoa > Chordata > Aves > Anseriformes > Anatidae > Cygnus > Cygnus atratus. The sequence continues at coordinate 52,699,670 of NC_066396.1, forward strand.
TAAGGTACCTGTAGAGAGTGATAAGGTCGCCCCTGAGCCTCCTCTTCTCCAGGCTGAACAAGCCCAGCTCCCTCAGCCGCTCCTCGTAAGACTTGTTCTCCAGACCCCTCACCAGCTTGGTCGCCCTTCTCTGGACTCGCTCGAGCACGTCCATGTCCTTCCTGTAGCGAGGGGCCCAAAACTGAACACAGTACTCGAGGTGTGGCCTCACCAGAGCCGAGTACAGCGGGACAATCACCTCCCTAGACCTGCTGGCCACACTGCTTCTTATACAGGCCAGGATGCTGTTGGCCTTCTTGGCCACCTGAGCACACTGCAGGCTCATATTCAGCCGACTATCAACCAATACTCCCAGGTCCTTCTCGGCCAGGCAGCTTTCCAACCACTCATCTCCCAGCCTGTAGCTCTGCTTGGGGTTGTTGCGCCCCAGGTGCAGGACCCGGCACTTGGCCTTGTTGAACTTCATTCAGTTGACCTCAGCCCATCGCTCCAGCCTATCCAGATCCTCCTGCAGAGCCTTCCTGCCCTTGAGCAGATCGACACACGCACTTAGCTTGGTGTCATCTGCAAACTTACTGAGGGTGCACTGGACGCCCTCATCCTGGTCATCGATAAAGATATTAAAGAGGACCGGCCCCAGTACCGAGCCCTGGGGGACTCCACTTGTGACCAGCCTCCAACCAGATTTGACTCCATTCACCACAACTCTCTGGGCCCGGCTATCCAGCCAGTTTCTAACCCAGCAAAGCGTACGCCAGTCCAAGCCCCGAGCAGCCAGTTTCTTGAGGAGAATGTTGTGGGGAACGGTGTCAAAAGCCTTACTGAGGTCAAGGTAAACCACATCCACAGCCCTTCCCTCATCCACCAAGCGCGTCACTTTGTCATAGAAGGAGATCAGGTTCGTCAAGCAGGACCTGCCTTTCATAAACCCATGCTGACTGGGCCTGATCGCCTGCTCGCCCTGCAAGTGCCGCGTGATGACCCTCAAGATAATCTGCTCCATGAGCTTTCCTGGCACTGAGGTCAAACTGACAGGCCTATAGTTACCCGGGTCTGCCCTCCGGCCCTTCTTATAGATGGGCGTCACATTGGCTAGCCGCCAGTCAACTGGGACCTCCCCCGATAGCCAGGACTGCCGATAAATGATGGAAAGCGGCTCGGCCAGCTCCTCCGCCAGTTCTTTCAGTACCCTAATACCTTTGAGAGAATACCTAATACCTTTGAGAGAATTATGTTCAGTGTGACTTTCAAAGTATTTACAGAATGTCTGCCCCAACACCTAAGGAAGCTGTGTTTGATGTGGTATATAGCTAAGCAGCAAGCTGCCACAGAGATTTGGGTACCCAAAGCAATCTTAATGTCATGCTGCTTTGAGCCAATACATCCTCCTACTTAACCTGCTCTCAGTTTTTGATTCTCTTTGCTATAAATGGACACTTCTAAGTGCTTCTATTTATATATTTTTGACTCCTGAAGAACAGCTGTGGCTCTTTGACAAATTAATGAAGACAAAATTGTAGTTAGAAGGATCCTTTGGGCAAGAGAGGGAATAGTTAAATTTTACCGAGCTTTTGACTCAGACTGGACTGTTTGGCTCTTTTGACAAAGCTAGCTATGTACAAAAGGGGACGCACTTGACAAAACAAGTGTTAGTTAATTACAGTGTGGTCCTCTTTAATACTTCATTTGAAAGACCTGCCATACTGTCAGAAATCTGCTGTATAAAGAAAATAATTAGTTTATATTCCTAAAAATCTGAATGTTAAACTGACCATTTCTGGGTTATGTAGACATGTTTTAAAGCATTCGTGCCTAAAGAATTTTGAAAGCAAATCTAGAACAAAACTACACATGGATTAAATTACCTTAAGGAACGAAGATGACATTTCTAATCAACAGCAACTCCACCTGGTGTGTGTGGTGGTGATGAGGATGGGAGGGGGATGCATTCACTCTGTTGCAATCTGCAGTAGATACTCACCAAGTTTTTTCTGCACAGCATTGTAAAAATTGAAGCACATGATGTCTGCATGGCAAAAGTTGGTGCTTCATTCTGAGCAGCTCAGGCAACATGTCACACTTCTCCTTGGTTCTTTCTTGTTTGTTCAGGGACTTTATTTCCAAGATATGCATACAGACATTGCTTATGCTCTGATCTTGCAAACTGATACTTGTAAAAAATAGACTTACGATGTTTAAGTGGAAGAATGCTCAAACCACTCTTGCACGTGAAATTCAGAATGATGACTAACTTTAAAAAATTCTCTTGAATAATGTATGTTGGGGGAGCACCTGTACCAATGAGCCAAGTCATCCAAACTGGACCGGTACTGGCAAAGGGAAGAGACAGACAACAGCTCCCTCTAGACAGCAGCCCTCTAGGCACAGCATCTAGGATGCCAGAGCTGAAAGAATGCACTGCAAATTTGCAGTATAAAGGCCTGGAACATGTATTGGCAGTGCAATACTGTTATACTCAGGTGATGTATATTACCTTGTCAGTGTGCATGGTCATGTTGCACAAGCAGAGATGGTACTGTATAGCAAACACAACTCAGGCTCCTGAGGCATGCAGCATGCTGGAAAATGTGCAAAACTGTCACATAGTAGCATGAATGATAATCCAATTTAACTTCAATCCTAAAAAATGAAGGTTTTTCTCCTATCAATACATGGGCATTAAAAGCTTAGATTCAAGCTGGAAGTGTTGATAGAGAAGATGTGTGGACTGCATGCAGGATGATACTCAACTGGAATTGTACAATAGAAACTGTAATCAGAAGTTCTTTCCTAATGAAGTCTGCTGTGAAATATCAAAGCGGAAGGGCAAGGTGTGATATTTTATAGGGGAACGTAATTGGAAGCTTATCCAAATTCCTTAGAAGTATACATCCCTAGGTTTCACTGAGATGAAGTGGGTCACAGCTACTTACACATGCAAATACATGTGCATCTTCAGGTTTTTATGATCTTCTGAACCTCAAAGCTAGAAACATCTTCCCAGATCCCAGCAGCAGAGATACAGGCCTGGAGCTGGGGAAAACATGCTTTCAGAGTGGAACAAAGGTAACAGAGGAATAGTACCTGGCATATGCAGAAGAAACATGCAGTATATTCAGAGGTAAAACAGAGTTGTATATTAATGAGAAAAGGGCAAGAAATAAAAGCATATGAGCAAATTATATAAATGACATCAACAAGATCCTAATAAAAGTAAGTAGAAACTATCAACATTAACATCCCATCCCTCAGTATTATTAGTAGAGCTGATGACTTTATCTGTAGTCTTCAATCTTTTTTATTCTTCTGTTTTTAAATAATTAGACCTAGACTACTAATGGGAGCCTCCTGGTCTTCTTGCTGGCTGTGAACTGTGCAGCTTTTCCACTGCTATGCCAGAACAAACCCCCTGTGATGTCCTTTATGGCTGCAGGCATTGGTTTTGAAAACCAAAGACAGAAACAAACAACAGGTTTATTCCCAGGAAAGCACACCCCCCCACCCTCCATGGAAAGACAATGTGGAGATGAGAAGACAGCAAAACCAGCATGGGCTGATGTCGGTGCAATTTCTATGGGTTGACAGGCATTGAGAAACTGTTGCATCCATACTAGGGCTCCAAAAAGACCTCCCTGCAGTGCTCGTAACACACTGAGATCACACCAGGCTGGGGGTGATTCCAATACACACCTCTGCTTAAAGCAGAGCACCTGAGAAAGTGTTGGGTGCAAAGCATTCTTAACTTTTACCAGGAAAAGGAAAAGAGAGGGACTGGTGCCTCTGCTCCTCCTTGGACTTGAGCCTCCCCTTACCTTCTGTCTCCATGCCCCTGACCAACAGTGTTGCACTACCCACGCTGGGTAGCAGCCCACAGCTATGTACTGATTGCATAGCTTCAGAGCTGAGGCTGCTCCAGGCTGCTGGGATGCGTCCTGGCTGCCTGGAGGAGAGCTTTTGCTGGCTGTAGCAGCCCCAGCACCTTCTGTGCTGACCAGGTGGCTATGGCACAGACAATGTTCTCTTGTTCATCAGGGCAGGGCACAGACCCGGCTTCCTGCAGCCAGCAGCAGCACCAGGCCGTGACTCTGCGCACCGGGTATCTGGGCGCCACCATGGCCAGGCCATGCCCAGCAGGGCAGGCTGGCAGGAGGGCAGAGCCCCGAGGCGCAGGGGCACAGGGGGCGCTGAGCAGGAGGCCAGGCCTGGGGCGATGGGCGTGGGCACGGGCTGGCCCCGGGCACTCCCTGGCACCAAACGTCTCCCTGGGAGCAGCGGCAGAGCATGCGCTTTCAGGGGGAGCACGGCAGTGGTGCCGGACACCTGGGGAGGGAAGCGCTGAGAAAAACACCCCAGCCCTCCTGGCAAAGGGCGGCCTCGCCGTGCCGCAATCCCCCCAGACCTCACTGCGGGCACGCGAGGAAGTGGTGGGCACAGCAGCAAGAAGAGGAGGAGATGGCAGCAGGGGTGGGGATGGCGACACCAGATACGTTGTGAGCAACACTGAGACTTTTCATGTAGCTTCATTGGCTTTATTTCCTGCGTTCGCTAGGTTTGTTTCCTGAGGGCCTTCCGGTGCTCCTAGGTGCCGGCGTGTCCCCCGTCTGCTGGCCGGGCCCTGCTTTTGCCAGCTCCTGGGGCACTGCCCTAGTGTTGCCGGCGGGGTGGCCTCTTCTTGGGTGGCAGTGCAGAGGCCTGGGAGGTGGGGGCCGTCCTCTTCAGGGCTCGCCGGGGCCCCCTTTGTGGATGGTCCCTGCTCTGCTCTGCTGTGGAGGGTCCCGCCACAGCCTCCGGAGGCTCCTCCTGGGGCTCTTCTTGGTTCCTGGGGACAGGAACTGGGCTGGATGCGGGGTGGCCGGGACCCCCTTGAAGGGCAGCAGTGGAGGGGCCCGGGAGGTCCTCCGCGCTGGTTCCACTGGGGCTGCTGGAGGGCTCTGGGCTGTGGGCAGGAGTCCCTGCTGGGGAGGCTGCAGGGCCTGGGGCTGCTGCGGGGTTGCCCTCCTGTTCCCCAGCAGCACGGGAGCTCCCCAGGCCCAGCAGGCGGTGGGCCTCCCTGCTGCATCGCTGCACGGTGACGGCAATGAGACGCTGCACAAAGCTGGGTGCGTGGCTTTGCAGGGAGGTGCGCATGAGCAGGGTCAGGGCCCCCTGGTCGAGGCCAAGGAAGCACAGGCTGGAGATGACCAAGTTCAGCGCTGCAGAGGCTTCCCTGCCGTCAGCCCCCAAGAGTTGTCCCAGCTCCTGGCGCACCCAGGGCAGCAGGGGCTGCAGCATCTCTGGGTGCAGGCGGAAGAGGGAGGCCCAGATGTAGGGGTGGAGGTCGCCCGCAGGAGCTGTAGACACCGGTCCTGCAGCCTGTGGTCGGGAGGCTGCTGGGCGACGGAGTCTGTGGGTGGCTGGGCGGCCGTGAACTCTCTCTGCCTGCTGGGCGATGACCGGTGCCTCTGCAGGTGGTGGGATGACGAGCTCCTCGAAGCTGTCATCGGCCCGCACCGAGTGCACGATGGAGCTGACTCTCCTCTTGCAGAGGGGGCACTCGGGCTTGTTGTCCACCCACTGCTGGATGCATCGGAAGCAAAACTGGTGGAGACATGGCATCACATAGCTGGCGTTGTCCCAGGTGTCAAGACAAATGGTGCAGCGACTGTCCAGCGCCGTGGCCATGCTCTCCAGCTGCGGCAGCGGGCTGGGTGGAGCAGGGGATGAGGGGCTGCTCCTCCTCACTGGCGCTGCAGCAGCAGGTGTCACGCTGCAAAAGGCAGAGAAGAGGCCATGGTCATCGGCTGATGTGGGGGCTGCTGGAAGAGCTGTGCAGGTCCCTCAGGGAGGAAACCCTTGCAGCTGCCCAGGGGGAGGTGTCCCTGCAGTGCTCACCTCTGCTGCTGCAAGCGCTCCTCTTGGGTCTCCCGACGGCCCGAACGAGGCAGGGCCGCAGAAGAAGCTCTGATGGCTCTGGGAAGGGCACTGAGAGCTGCTTCAGCAACTCCCAGGGCACGACACCAGCACCAAGGCCAACCTTGCTCCTCACTCCAGACCTCACGTAAACGCTCAGCCGGAGTGCGGGCACTAGCCAGCGGGGTGGGACTCTGCGCCTGCATATAAGCAGTGAGGGCCACGCAGTCACAATCCATTGCACACAGACATCACAGTCCATCGCTCGGAGACGCCACCAGCCACCCGTAGGAGATATCATAATGGGCCATCCTCACCCCGGCAGCTCTCTGGCCCCACATTCTGAGGCCTCCTGTAATGGAAGCCAAACAATCAACCAAAACAAAACAAAAAAAAAACAATCAAAGTTGAACCCATGAGAAGGGAGAAAGTCGGCTAGCTTAAGGAGCTGCTGGGCTTGAGCAAGCCTGCTGCAGCCTTCTTTCCTCTCTCTAAAAGTGCAATCAGTGCTTTTCAGGCAAAGAAAGAATTGATAGTTATCACCCAGCATTGGAGTTTTCTCTCTGCTGGGGTTGTGTGCAAGGGGGGCTGGAGAAGTGGAGACCATGGTTCCTGGGCCACCCTTAGCATTGCCAACCCTGAGAAGCATCCATCAAGCTTGTCTGCAAGGAGATGACAACAGAAGACATCCCATCAGCATCCTTGTTTCAGCTGTAACCATGCAATCATCCATGCAGCAGATACATAATGTCACTAATTCAACTTTGATAAAGAGAAGGCAGTGAAGTCTCTGGACCAGTCTTGTACTCTGAGGAATACTTAATGGGTAACATGGGCATGCTCAAATAAGAAGCTTTGAAATTCTAAACCAAATTGTGTTTTTGCACCAAAAAAAAAAGAAAAAAAAAGGCTTTTAATGTTTAAAAAGAAGTTTCTTACACAGTATTTCCAGTAAAAGATGGCTAAGTGCTGCTGGGGTTAATGGCCCAAGGTAAAAATGCTATCAGCTTTCTCAAGTTGCCATTAATCTGAAGGAAATGTACTGTGCTCTAATTGCTTAATTAATTAAATGAACCCTGTACTTGAATGTCACTGAAGAGAGATTGTAAGATTCCATTTCAGATGGCTAACAGAAGTAGGTGTTTTAGCAAAGCCTCTTGACAATTACATCAATCTGGTTAATTAATATGTAATTTTATTTTGAATATGGTCAAGAGATGATTTTTAGTTTTGTACCAGCATGAACATGATGGTAGACCTTAATGGTTCTTATGGTTCTCATCCATGTTAATCCAAGAAAACTGATAGTTTACCAATTGCAGGGACTGATGTGCATTAAGAAAATTGAAGAGCAGACAAATGAGCAATAACGTCCACACACACATGTGCTCTTACTACCTTATGACAAAAAAAAAGTTGAGTGACTAGTACAACTGAGCTGGAATTGCCTCTATCTTGCTCTCTTTTCTGGACTGTCTTGCTCTCACTCCTCTGGAAAAGAAGTTATGTTGTTCAATAGGATCATTCAGCCTTGCAGTAGAGAGCTGCTGACGTGCATAGAATCATAAAATACCCTCAGTTGGATGGGACCTACAAGGATCACCTCCTGGCTCCATACAGGACTACCTAAAAATTAAATGATATGTCTGAGAGCATTGTCTAAATGCTTCTTGAACTCCAGTAGGCCTGGGACCATGACCACTTCCCTGGGCAGCCTGTTTCAGTGCCTGACAATGCTGTCAGTTAGGAAAAGCCTTTTCCTAACACCCAGCCTGGCCCTCCCCTGTCCCAGCTCCATGCCATTTCCTCGGGTCCTGTCGCTGTCCCCAGAGAGCAGAGCTCAGCGCCTGCCCCTCCACTCCCTTCGTGAAGGAGCTGCAGGCCGCCATGAGGCCTACCCTCAGCCTCCTCTGCTCTGGGCTGAACAAACCAAGGGGCATCACCCGCTCCACATACATCTTCTCCTCTAGATCCTTCCCCATCTTTGTTGCTCTTCTTTGGAGACTCTGGAACAGTTTTATGTCCCATATGTTCTTATATTGTGGTGCCCAAAGCTGCACACACTACTCGAGGTGAGGCCACACCAGAGCAGAGCAGAGCAGGACAATCCCTTTCCCTCGACCAGCTAACAGTGCTGTGCCTGATGCATCCCACGGTACAGTTGGCCCTTTTGGCTGCCAGGGCACACTGCTGGCTCATATTCATTTCACAATTGACCAAAATTCTCAGATCCCTTTCCATGAGGCTGCTTTCCAGCTTATCATCCCCCAGTCTGTAAGTATAGCCAGGATTATCCTGTCTCTGGTACAGAATCCAGCACTTCCTCTTGTAAAATTTCTTACTATTGGTGATTGCTCAGCCCTCTAATCTATGAAGATCTCTCTGCAAGACCTCTTTACCCTCAAGGAATTCAGCAGCTCCTCCTAATTTATTATCATCAGCAAAATTCCTTAGTGTGCATTTGACTCCTGTCTCATGATCATTTACAAAAGCATTAAAGAGAACTGGCCCTAAAATTGAGCCCTGAAATTGAGCCCTAAAAATCGGCATCATTTCTGTATCACAGCTACATGACTTCCTCATAACAGCTGCATCACATCTGCAATGACTGGCAGTGAACGTGAAATATAAGGACTCCAGAAGATCAAAGAACTCGCACTTGACAGACCTTACTGTGGAGAAATGCTTCACCATTTCAAGCACCATAACACAGAAAGTTTACAGTGTCTGTAAAAAGTCTGTCCTTTTACCTTGTCCTCAACATGATTATGGATATCTTGCCAACTCCTGCAGATTCCTTAGCTATCCTCGTGTCACTGTTCCAGTGGACATGGGATAGGAATGAAGAAATGACTGGAGATTTAATTGGCTGAGGAAATAAACCCCATACCCATCTTCCCTCTAGTGTCTCAGAGCCTGGTGCTACACCAGCATGGTCTCCCTTATGCAGAGTTAAGAAGGTACAAAAGGCAGAACAGAGCTGTCTTTACCTCTATTAAAACTATAAAAGAGTTAGCCCAAGGCTTTCTGAGTGATCTTGGATGTAAGAGAATACAAGAGAAGGGATTTCACTGGAAGTAGTATCTTGCTGACAGCCAAGCAGTGGGGTCCTGGAGCAGATCTTTGCATGGTGCTGGTGGTCGTTCTTGTCATAAACTTCACAACTGAAATACGGATGATGGGATTTTTTTTTTTGGCAGACTCTCCAGTAGTCACTGCCAGACCTTGCAGGGAAACTACTGCCAGATTGAAAGTAGAATGAGTCTTGCACATAAAGAAAGCACAGTTATTGACATCCAGATCTTGTTTGCCTTAAGACTAAACTAAGGTGCTACAGGAACACAGCATATATAAGTGGTCTTTGGTATTGAAGATCCCTTGGAGTACTGCCATAGTGAAATGGGGTTTGACATAAATGAAAATGTTGATAGCCTGCCAAGTAAGCTATGAATAAAATTGACCACTTTGGATTTAGGGTGGCTAAATCAGACAGATGCCATCTTACAGCTGGAAAAGGTAAAATTAAATCTAATGAGACCCTCTTTAAGCTCCCTTTTTTGTTTTAGAATTTTCTTTTTTTAAGTGTTACCAGATTTTTTCCTTCTTCCAGTAAGAAATAAAGATGATAGAAATATTAAATATGAGCTTCTACTGTATAGATAAGTATGAAATAAAATTTAAACATCTGATTTCTGAAGGACTACTTAAGTGTCATATGGTTAGTACTTTGTTTGCTGTATGCAGAAGTCATGGGGCCACATCTTGTGTTAATATACACAGATAAAAACTTTACGAGACTTGAGTTTTAGCTGGCATTGATAAGAAAGCCCCACAACTACAGAATATTTAAGAGGATGAAGGCATGAAATGAGTATCAAGGCACTTTGAAATAGATCATGTCAAACTCAAGTCTTTGCCACAGATTTACAGACAGCTTTACGTGGTCCTTATTTGTGTCTGAAAGATTTGTTCTAGCAGATGAAAGGAACAAGCAGCAAATGCAGGTGGGATCTTACACAAACTATGCTCTTCTACACCTAATAAATCCTTTTGTCTTACGCATGGGTCCCATAGCCTTGACAATATCCATTTCCAGGATGGTGTTTTCTGAATATTTTGATACTTGCCACTGAAGCATTTTCCTGAAGATTAGGCTGTAGACTCCTTGAGCACTAAAGTCAGGGCTCTGAGTCCACCAGAAGCCTCTACTTGCCACACTTAGCCTGCCACTGTCTTCCTCTGCAATCTTCCCATCTTTTACAAGGAAGTAGACTACCAGTAGCCAGCACTGTTAATGTAACGGTGGAGAAAAACTGTGAAAAATCAGTTATTTCCAAACTTGCTGTTGGGAATCCCCTCTCTTGCACTTGTTCCAGTGCCTTACCACCCACAGAGTACAGAATGTCTTCCGTATATTAATCTAACTCTACCCTAAAAGAGGGTAGATTTAAATTTGATTAGATTTAAGACATTTGATTAGATTTAAGCCATTAAACCTTGTCCTATCACTACGACCCCTGACAAAAAATCCCTCCCCAGCTTTCCTATAGGCCCCCTTTAGGTACAGGAAGACCACTGTGAGGTCTGCCCGGAGCCTTCTCTTCTCCAGGCTGAACAACCCCAACTCCCTCAGCCTGCCTCCATAGGAGAGGTGCTCCAGTCATCTGAGCATCCTCATGGCCCTCCTCTGGACTTCTTCCAATACGTCCATGTCCTTCTTGTGCTGGGGGCCCCAGAGTAGAACGCAGTGCTCCTGGTGGGGTCTCACGAGAGCAGAGCAGAGGGGGACGCCTCCCCAGCCTGCTGGCTACACTGCTTTTGATGCAGCCAGGATACGGTTGGCTTTCTGGGCTGCAAGCACACAGTGCTGGCTCATGTTGAGTTTCTTGTCAACCACCACCCACAGGTCCTTCTCCTCAGGGCTGCTCCCAATCCATGCTCTGCCCACGCTCTCTTTATCCTTGGCATGGCCCCAGCTCAGATGCGGGACCTTGCAATTAGCCTTGTGGAACCTCATGATGTTCACACAGGGCAACCTCTCACGCTTGTCCAGGTACCTCTGGATGGCATCCCTTCCCTCCAGCTTGTCATCCGTTCCCACACAGCTTGTTGTCATCAGCAAACTTGCTGAGGGTGCACTCAATCCCACTGTTCATGTCACCGACAAAGATGTTAAACGGCACCGGTGCCATATTTGCAAGCAGCACAAAGTGTATTTCCTGGTGGTCTGGACAGAATCACGTAAGGCCAAGAGGCCTAAGCTTTGGAGGTCTCTTCAGATCTCCTGGATCTTAGGTGGAAGTCTGAGCTGGTTGACAGATGTGCCTTTTGTACACTTGACAACCTGCCAGTGGTTGTGGTCATCAGACAACATTTCTGCTTCACTGGCAGTTTTTCCATCTCCTTGGCTGGCTCACCGGTTGCTCCAGCATGTAGCTTCTAGTCAGCAACAGGCCTCAGTTTCCCCTTGCTTTAGTCACACTCTTTTCTGCCTTTGTGTTCATCTGTGCTTTTATTTCCCTGATCGGGCGTCCTGAGAAGCTGCACACAGGTGTGCTGTGATCTCGACGAAGTTGCAGTGTGGGTGCCACCAATACCTGCCTTCCTCATGGGGCTTTCTCTGCCAGTCCTTCCAGAGGCTTCCACACACAGCTGTTACCTTTCATGTTTCATAGCAATCACCAAAGCCCAGAACCGCTCCCACTGCAAGAGGCTTGAGGAGGTCTCTACTCCACCCCACTGGCTCGGCACATGGTCGGCACTGAAGTTAGACCTGGAGGCTCGGGCTCGTGCTCACTCCGGTCTTGAAATCCTCTGAGCCCAGGGGTCCCGCAGCCTTGCTGGACAGCCACTCCCTCCAGTGCTTAATGATCCTTGCGATTTTGTTTCCCTGATGTCCAGCCTGAACCTGTCCAGTTTCATCTGATGCCACTGCCCCCCCCTCTCACCAGGCACTGCTGGGAAGAGCCAGGCCCCGTTTCCTAGGCCCCTTCCCCAAAGGCACCAGAGCGTGCTGTTAGGTGCCCCTAAACCTCTTCTGACCCACGCTGACCCAGCCCTGGCTGCACAGACCTTCCCCACAGGGCCCCTCCAGCTTCCCCGTGTGTCTCCTGCCCAGGACCCTACAAAGGATGCAGTGCCTGGATGAGGCATGATGGGTGCTGAGCAGAGGGCAGCATCACCCCTGCTCTCCCCAGCGAGTAAAGACAGACCAGAGAAAATCCCTGGGAGCAAGCAGAGGGCTGACTTCCAGCCAGCGTGGGAGGAAGCATGGGAGCCCAGAGGGCTGGCCAGCAGTGCTGGAGTGTGAGGACGACTGGAGGGACCGTGTGGTGCAGCCTCAAAGGCAGGCCCGAGCTTTTATCGAATGGACGCTCTTGCTGTATGTGCTTGAAGATGTATGCCGTAGCCAAGGTGACCTGGATGGGGCCCTGGGAAGGCACAGCCAAGGCCCCCCTGACTGCTGGGGAACACCGATGCCAAGGACAAGACAAAAGTTGGGGGGCATGGAGTGGACACGAACATTACAGGAGGCCTCAGAATGTGGGGCCAGAGAGCTGCCGGGGTGAGGATGGCCCATTATGATATCTCCTACGGGTGGCTGGTGGCGTCTCCGAGCGATGGACTGTGATGTCTGTGTGCAATGGATTGTGACTGCGTGGCCCTCACTGCTTATATGCAGGCGCAGAGTCCCACCCCGCTGGCTAGTGCCCGCACTCCGGCTGAGCGTTTACGTGAGGTCTGGAGTGAGGAGCAAGGTTGGCCTTGGTGCTGGTGTCGTGCCCTGGGAGTTGCTGAAGCAGCTCTCAGTGCCCTTCCCAGAGCCATCAGAGCTTCTTCTGCGGCCCTGCCTCGTTCGGGCCGTCGGGAGACCCAAGAGGAGCGCTTGCAGCAGCAGAGGTGAGCACTGCAGGGACACCTCCCCCTGGGCAGCTGCAAGGGTTTCCTCCCTGAGGGACCTGCACAGCTCTTCCAGCAGCCCCCACATCAGCCGATGACCATGGCCTCTTCTCTGCCTTTTGCAGCGTGACACCTGCTGCTGCAGCGCCAGTGAGGAGGAGCAGCCCCTCATCCCCTGCTCCACCCAGCCCGCTGCCGCAGCTGGAGAGCATGGCCACGGCGCTGGACAGTCGCTGCACCATTTGTCTTGACACCTGGGACAACGCCAGCTATGTGATGCCATGTCTCCACCAGTTTTGCTTCCGATGCATCCAGCAGTGGGTGGACAACAAGCCCGAGTGCCCCCTCTGCAAGAGGAGAGTCAGCTCCATCGTGCACTCGGTGCGGGCCGATGACAGCTTCGAGGAGCTCGTCATCCCACCACCTGCAGAGGCACCGGTCATCGCCCAGCAGGCAGAGAGAGTTCACGGCCGCCCAGCCACCCACAGACTCCGTCGCCCAGCAGCCTCCCGACCACAGGCTGCAGGACCGGTGTCTACAGCTCCTGCGGGCGACCTCCACCCCTACATCTGGGCCTCCCTCTTCCGCCTGCACCCAGAGATGCTGCAGCCCCTGCTGCCCTGGGTGCGCCAGGAGCTGGGACAACTCTTGGGGGCTGACGGCAGGGAAGCCTCTGCAGCGCTGAACTTGGTCATCTCCAGCCTGTGCTTCCTTGGCCTCGACCAGGGGGCCCTGACCCTGCTCATGCGCACCTCCCTGCAAAGCCACGCACCCAGCTTTGTGCAGCGTCTCATTGCCGTCACCGTGCAGCGATGCAGCAGGGAGGCCCACCGCCTGCTGGGCCTGGGGAGCTCCCGTGCTGCTGGGGAACAGGAGGGCAACCCCGCAGCAGCCCCAGGCCCTGCAGCCTCCCCAGCAGGGACTCCTGCCCACAGCCCAGAGCCCTCCAGCAGCTCCAGTGGAACCAGCGCGGAGGACCTCCCGGGCCCCTCCACTGCTGCCCTTCAAGGGGGTCCCGGCCACCCCGCATCCAGCCCAGTTCCTGTCCCCAGGAACCAAGAAGAGCCCCAGAAGGAGCCTCCGGAGGCTGTGGCGGGACCCTCCACAGCAGAGCAGAGCAGGGACCATCCACAAAGGGGGCCCCGGCGAGCCCTGAAGAGGACGGCCCCCACCTCCCAGGCCTCTGCACTGCCACCCAAGAAGAGGCCACCCCGCCGGCAACACTAGGGCAGTGCCCCAGGAGCTGGCAAAAGCAGGGCCCGGCCAGCAGACGGGGGACACGCCGGCACCTAGGAGCACCGGAAGGCCCTCAGGAAACAAACCTAGCGAACGCAGGAAATAAAGCCAATGAAGCTACATGAAAAGTCTCAGTGTTGCTCACAACGTATCTGGTGTCGCCATCCCCACCCCTGCTGCCATCTCCTCCTCTTCTTGCTGCTGTGCCCACCACTTCCTCGCGTGCCCGCAGTGAGGTCTGGGGGGATTGCGGCGCGGCGAGGCCGCCCTTTGCCAGGAGGGCTGGGGTGTTTTTCTCAGCGCTTCCTTCCCCAGGTGTCCGGCACCACTGCCGTGCTCCCCCTGAAAGCGCATGCTCTGCCGCTGCTCCCAGGGAGACGTTTGGTGCCAGGGAGTGCCCGGGGCCAGCCCATGCCCATGCCCATCGCCCCAGGCCTGGCCTCCTGCTCAGCGCCGCCTGTGCCCCTGCGCCTCGGGGCTCTGCCCTCCTGCCAGCCTGCCCTGCTGGGCATGGCCTGCCCATGGTGGCGCCCAGATACCCGGTGTGCAGAGTCACGGCCTGGTGCTGCTGCTGGCTGCAGGAAGCCGGGCTGTGCCCTGCCCACACAGGAACCCCAAGCACTTCAACAGGGGGAAAGGCAAATCTCTGCACCTGGGGAGGAACAGCCCCAGGCACCAGGAGCTGCTGGGGCTGCCCAGCTGGAAAACAGCTTTGCTAAGAAAGTCCTGGGCATTCTGATGGACACCAAGTTGAATGTGAGCCAGCAGCGAGCCCTTGCCAGAGGGAAGGCCTATGATGTCCTGGGCTAGATGGCTTATTGAATGAATGAATTGTATGGATGGGCTGAGTGTGTGGTGGCTTTAAAACTGCCTGAATGGCCAAGCCCAGAGGGCGGTGATCAGTGGTGAAAGTCTCACTGGAAGCTAGAAACCAGCAGTACACCCCCATGTGATAATATGTTGTCCAGTCCTGTTGAAAATCTTCAGTAAAGATCTGATTGGTGGGGCAGAGTGTGCCCTCAGGAAGTTTGTAGAAGACCAAGTGTCCCCTCTGCAATAGGAGATGGATTTCCATCTTGCACTCAGTGCAGGCAGATGACAACTGTGTTGAGCTGGTCCACCTACAGTGGCGCTGGTCAACATTTGCCACAGAGGGAAAGCACATGGATGTCCAGCACCTCACAGACCCCATTGATCATCTTTGTGGCTGTCCTCTGGACTCCTGGATGGCATCCCTTCCCTCCAGCTTGTCATCCGTTCCCACACAGCTTGTTGTCGTCAGCAAACTTGCTGAGGGTGCACTCAATCCCACTGTTCATATCACCGACAAAGGCATTAAACAGCACTGGTCGCAGTACTGACCCCCAAGGAACACCACTCGTTACTGATCTCCATGTGGACATTGAGCCACTGAGCACAACTCTTTGAGTACAACCATCCAGCCAATTCCTTACCCACCGAGTGGTCCATCTGTGAAATTCATGTCCATTCAATTTAGAGACAAGGATGTTGTGAGGGACAGTGAGAAATGTTTTGCACAAGTCCAGGTAGGTGATGCCAGTTGATCTTCCCCTATCCTCCAGTGCTGTAACCCATTGTAGAATGCCACCAGATTTGTCAGGCACAACGTGTCCTTACTGAAGCTATGTTGGCTGTCCCCAGTCACCTCCGTATTTTCCGTATGTCTTAGCACAGTTTTCAGGAGGATCTGCCCTATGATTTTGCCAACACAGCGCAGACTGACTGACCTGTAGTTCCCTGGGCCTTCCTTTCTTCCCTCTTTAAAAATGGGGTTATGTTTCCCCTCTTCCAGTCAGCAGAAACTTTGTGGGACTGCCACGACTTCTCAAGTAGGATGGACAGTGGCTTAGCAACTACATCTGCTTTAGACCCATGGATATAACTCATCAGGTCCCATGGACTTGTGCAACTCCAAGTTCCTTAGATGATCCTAAACCTGATCTTCTCCTACACTGGGTAGCTCTTCATTCTTCCAGTCCCTGCCTTTGCCTTTTGGGGCCTGGGCCATGTGGCTGGAGCCATCATTACTGACGACTGGTGCAAAAAAATCATGAAGTACCTCAGCCTTCTCCATATCCTCGGTGACCAGGTGTCCTGTTTCCTTATGGAGAGGGCTCATAATTTCCCTAATCTTCCTTTTATCACTGATGTACCTATAGAACCCTCTCTTATTGACCTTGACATCCCTGGTCAAATTCAATTCTAAACGGGCTTTGGCTTTCCTAACCTGATCCCTGGCTGCTTGGACAATGTTTCTATATCCCTCCCAGGCTACCTGTTCTTGCTTCCACTCTCTGCAGGTCTTCTTTTTCTGTTTAAGCTTGGTCAGGAGTTCCTTGTTCATCCAGGTCTCCTAGCATTTTTGTTGATGTGACTGAGTTTGACTTCGTCAAGTAGTCATTTCTAGTAAAATTCAGTTTCTGGTACTTCTTACCGGTTAGGTTAACATCAAGCAATGTTCATTGCCTGGCAAAGCATATTTGTCTGCATGTCCACCGGAGGGGGCAGTTGAATAAAATTTTAAGCAGTTTGTTGCATAGATGCTTTTTCATACTTTATTTTGTGTGCAGTGTTTCTGTGTGTTGAAGATGGGGGAAAAATAAGAGATAAAGCGAGTGCATGGAGACAGACTGAGTAGCCCACCAATGCATGAAGCAGTCTGTTGAGCTCTTCTAATATGAGGATTTTGCATTGTTTCAAGTCAAGCTTTGCTTCAAATCAACTAATGCAATGCACACACAAAAAGTAATCTACTAAAGTAAATAAAAAACTGAGTCATATAGTTCCTTGGGCTGAAAATTCTGTCCTCTGCTTCAGAGGTCAATAGATCTATGGCACTTCACCAGGAAGCATTTTTTTTTTTACATGATTAATGTGCTCGCGTATTTACCTAAAATGAGAAAGCTCCTTACTTTTTACTATTTCCTAAAACAACTTCTTCTCCTGTTGTTAAGTGGTAGCTGGTATGACTTCTACTGTCTTCCAGACACTTCCAGACACTCTACAACAGACAGAAACTGTAGCTTGAAAACAGGTCTTGTAACAAGAAGGCTTACGTATGGCAGGGAATTAAGACAGGACTAAGGAAAGAGAAGACAGGAGGTAGTGAAGGTCCATTATTAAGTTTTATTGTATTAGCATTATTCCTGCTGGTGACATATGCATAATCAATTAAATTAATTACTTTGCTGCTGCAAATCTCATGAACTCAATGTAGAGGAACAGATTTACAGGTTGTTTGTTTTTTTAAGAAAAACTTTCATCTTTTCTTGATGACAGCATGGATTATATTTCAAAACCCTCCCAGCACTGGTCTAACTGCTCTCTCTGACAGCTGCAATCAAGTTCCTGTTTGTCTAACTGCTAACACTTCTCCCAGTGAAATGCTGAGTGAGTGCAGTGGGAGCAAAATTGAAGTACAAGCTCCCCTAGGATACCACTCTAAGAGATTACTGTAGGAATATAGAATGATTCTTGGTCTGAATAAGCAGTGACTTATCAGGGCCAGTATCAACAGATGAGGAAATTGAGGCAGGCAACAAGATGCCCTTTTCATGTTATGTGGCAACTATGGGGGAGCAACAAGGACCTGACGTGCCTGAGCCCAAAGAAGTTAGCGGAACCTAAGCCTCATTGTTAAAACTTATGCCAAAAGCTCTTCTGTTAATGTCTTTGATTTTTCACAAAGACATTTTATCCAACCTCAAAGCTCTCAAGTGTCTGAAAACTATTCAAGGTCAGCTACAAGAACATTTTCCACTTAATATCCCTGCTTCTCAGAGATTGCATCTGCAGAACTAACTATGGCTGCTTGCTATTTGTGTGACAAAGCTATGACCATATTCTTTGATTCTTTTCAAGAAAGAGACAGCTGCTTGGCTGCACTGACAGCAATGCATTTTTAAATTCCTGAGACTCCAATTAAAAACTGGATTGGTTTCCAAACCACTATTAGTGGCACACCAGGGGATAAGGATTTTAATTTATTTTCATGAATATAAAGCTTGTCTCTTTATTTGTGTCATAATGATGAGGAAAGAGTGTACCACAAACAAGCCTTTCTATTTAACAGTGAGAAATAGTGTCCCCCAAACAAAGTGGAGACTGTGATTAGTGTTTTTCCCCTTGTAATATGTCTAGATTACAGGAGTTGGCACTGGTGAGACATGCATACCATTAGGAGATGTGATCCAATAAAACAGCTGGCAAAATTTCTGAGCTGACTCTGCCTTGTGTCCAGCTCACTAATTTTCTGTGAGACAGGACTTAATATTCCTGAGCTTGTGGCATCTCTCTCCACATCAGACAGCCAATTATATAAAATTTCTTCTTCCTATTTTGTTTCAGTATTACCTAAGGAGTGGACTTGGTAGTACTTTTCATCATATGACTGCTCCTTACTGGGTTCTGCACAGGAAATGAGATGATGCAGCGAGCTGTAGCAACACAGAAGCATGTTCTGCCCTGCTCTGCCTAAGCCTGCTCTGCCAAAGCCTTCAGCATTGGCTCAAATTCTTTCCTCTTGATAGTGATTACAGAGGGCTCCCACTGAGCTCAGAGTAATTAAACCAAATTTTCAGTGCTCTGGCAGCATGCATCCTATCCCTTCCCTTCCTGTGTTTTGTGTGGGTAGACATGAGTCCAGTTTTCAATGAGAGACTGGAGAACTGCTGTCTCTATAGGCACCAGCAAAATACTACTCTATAACTGTGCCTGATGCATCATTGATTGCTAAAAGCAGAGTCATATTGTGAGTGTCAAAACTAGTGAGATGTTTGCAGGTGTCAGTGCACATCTGGGCTCAAAGAGGTAAAAAAGTGATTTTAATGTACAATTCTAAGGAAAGAACTTGAATAAAAAGAGCATTAGTCCTTTTTGCAGGTTCAGCATAGTACTCCAGAAAATCAGGGGCACATTCCAACTATAAAGAAGGACAGTTTCATCAAGTTATGCTCACTGGCACAGGGTACTTTGATCCATTTTAAACTTCAGTTTAAACTCTAATCTTTAAGAACTTGTAGGCATATTCAAAGAATAAAAGTCCAAGGACCAACTGTTAAGAAGACAACATCTTTTGTTTAGGAAGTCTGGGCCTGTGATATCCAGAGGCGGAGGCCCAGTGGAAGAAGTTCCTGCTTGTGGTGTTCATCTGGTCTTTTCCCACATGCTGTAGTCAGATGGCTTATGTGGGTCTTTGGTCCTGGTAGTGCAGCTGCCATTTTTTCCTTCTCTCTGAGCAGGTGCTGCTGAGAGGTCCTCATGCACCTAAGGCCAAGGTCTCAGGCACACTTACACTCCTTAGTTCAGGTATCTTAGTATCAAAGGACAGGATAATTGATTTAGTTTTCATCTACCTTCAGAGCAAAGGCAATGCTGTACAGAGAAGCTGAGTCTGAAACACATTTCCTTCTGCGTAGGTTGCAGCATCTCTGCAATTCTGAGACTGTCACTGTCTGAAATGCAAAGAAGAAAGCCAGTTTAATGTCAACCCCAGCAATAAAACACTTCTTGGCTCTCTCCTTCCTTCCCCCCACATTTTATTGTCTTCTACTGCAAACCCAGAAGTGATGGCATTGAAAACACCAAGGAAGATCCTGAAGAGAAATGAAATGCCTGATAATGGATGGAGGAAAGCAGAATCCAGTATTTCAGTGATGAAAACTGAGCAGTCTAATAGAAGGAGATTCTTAAAGTCTTAATTTTGCTCCTCACCAAAGGTTGTGTGATGATTCTTCAGAAGAAAGCAGCAATTGGTGCTTAACAATGTAGAAAATCCTTCCCTTCCACTTGAATCCTGAAGAGCTGCAAAGGGTTCAGATTCAAATGTCCCTTTTCCTGGGAGACAGCCCACTGCAAGAACTTAAAAGGTTCAGAAAACAAGAGTAATTCTTTTCCTCCATCACAATGATTGGAGCTGTTTGAAGAAAACAAGAAAGAAAATCTGAAAGGAAATTCAACATCCCCAGTGCTCCCAAGAATTTTGTAGGCAAGGCCAGAAAAACAGACTCAGTTGCAAGAGGAAAATGATTTATTCAAATGTCTCTTTAAAGGAGAAGTTCAAAGTCATTGAAGCTTCACCAGTTATTTGCTTGACAGGATTGTGTTTCAGCCAAACAAAAAATAAAGAGAAGTATCTAGAGGAAAACCAGAGAGGGCAGACTGGGAAGACAGATTTTGACTCCTTTCAATTGCAGGAGTATACTTGCAAGCTTTGTTTGCTGAATTTTTTCCCACCTGAAACGTTGCACCAGGAATACTGACAAACTGATAACCAGAGCAGCCTTTCTAGCTGCTCTATATAAAATGGCATAAGGTAAATATAGGAAGCAGGGTACAGCTGTTGCAATCATTTGATGGACAACTTCATTTTCAACTAGTTTTGCACGTCCAACCCAAGCAGGTAGAGATGAATCTCTTATGGCAACCTATTTACACTGCTCATTGGGATATTTCATATGAAATACATTCGTGTTCATGAATGCATCCTTTAGACCACTGTATTCCTGCAGGATCCCTAGGAAGTGCCAACCTAGCATCAGTGCACATGGAGCCTGATTCCAGTTGCACTCGAGTGATGTGTTTTTAAAAATAAGCCATAAAACCACTGACAATCCACTGGGCCAGATAAAAGATCATTCTTGTCCATATCTGTTCTTAGAAGCAAAGATGGGTTGGGATGAATTGCTTCAGGGACTTCTTGAATGATCTCCACCTGTTTCCCTTTGTTTCTTTCAAAGAAGTAATTAAGAGAAAAATGTAGGGTATCATATGATAAGTGTAAGGATTTGGATTATTATGTATTAGGTTGGAATTGGGATGCTGGGGTCACTTTTCACAAGCACCTAGAATACAACATTTCAGTGGTATAAGAAATCCCAACAGGTGTAAAGTTTAAAACAACTACTTTTAAACTCAGCAACAAGATCTTGCCTTAACTGTCAGCAATTATGCAAAGATGAATGCTTTTATGTTTGAGACGGAGGATTGAGAGAAGAGAACAAAGAGACTGTGGACAGTTACCATACATATTTCCATCTGCAAGTGACTGGGAAGAATTAAAAACAAAATAGTTTTATTGCAGCCTGCCTGTACTGCTTGACAGGGCTCTTGCTATGTTTATTGGATGACTGAAGGCTGTGTCATGGCCTTTATCGGTTTCTCAGTTTCTCAAGTGGTGAGACCAATTCCTTTATTTTTAATATCCTTTTTATCTGTATATCTGTACACATATGATGTGTGTGTGTATAAATTGCTACTTATTGTGCTAAGGTGAATTTGCTAATACAACAGTATACTACATCCAAGCCATAATATATACACTATTTTGGAAACTTCATCTTCACATAACACCAGGATTTACAGATATCCCTACAGAGTCAGATAAAGCAGCCTTCAATGTTTGTTTCTAATTTTGCAAATCACAGTCAGAAGCTGTAAAATTTCCATAATATCTCCCTTCTTGTACTGCAAGTAGCTGGAGACTACCTGGGCAGTGCCTGGAAGGAAAGATTTACAGGGATTGTAATACTCATTGCAAAAACACAGATCTTGGTTTCTTTATCCCCTTTCTGGCTTCATTCTTCCCTGATTTTAAAATAACTACCTTGACTAACAATATTTGCGGTTTAATTCTTAAAGAACTACATGTGTAATCTACCCAGCTACAAACAAATCTTTGAAAAACAAATAAGATGGCAGGCTGAAAAATGAAGTGGTGAAACTAGAATTGTAGGATTCTTCCAGTTTTCAGCATCTTGTTCAGAAAGAACAAAAAATCTTGTTACAAAATGTGCTATGTGCTTAAGGAAAACCTTGGAAATGATGCTGTTATTTGTTTTTGTCTAGGTAAAACATTCAGAAATAGTGTTGCAAGAAAACTATACAGTTTAGACCTGTTTTAATGCAATGGAATCATCATTTGGTGACACCCTTTATTCATGAAGAAATTAGGCCATTTGTAATGTAGTTGAGAAAGTTTGAATATTTAGGACTGGGAGAAAATAAGAGAAAAGGAATGAGGCTGATTTCTTTCTTCACAATTGCTGCTGGTTGTATTCAGGCAACCCTGATGATATTTGTACTTCCCCAGTCAATGTTAAACACGGAGTCTTCTTTGAAATGTCATAGATAGCATTATCAGGTTGTTTTGTTTAAAGAGAACAAAGTATATCATATTACATTTTGAAGTGGGAAACAGGAAAAACTGATGTTTGTGTAATCTTGTGTATCAGGATGCCACTCCATTACATACAGCATTGGATTATACTTCAAAACAAAACTATGTGGGAACCTGCAGCTGCTTATCTTACATCTGAATCCGTGGAAAGAGAGCAGGCATCCAAAATAGTTGCTGATGTCCACCCTACCTTCTAACCATACAAGTGGCTGCAATTACTCTGCACTCCAGAATTCATCATTTACAGGAATTTTCTTTAGCTATCTTCGGAGATTTGTGACAGACATCTCCGGATTAGTTCCCTTAAAATTGCAATGCATGCACCTGAACTATCTTAAGCCATCTTCTCTTCACTCTACATGCTGATTACTGGTTTCTCCTTCAATGGAGAATATAATGTGACCAAACTTGTCAAATATGTTAGATAATGGAGCCAGTCTGTGTCTACTGTGCATGGTGTCTTGGAACAGTCACTCTTTCTGTTAACATTCATTGTTTGGTGGCATGTTTTAATGCCCGGATTGGTGTCCATTAGGTGACATTTAATTCAGGACACGCACTGTATTGGAACAGCCAGAAAGCACTAGTTGTCAGCAGGTCCCCTCAATAACAGCACACACCCTTAAGGGTTTGCTTGACAATGGATTATGTAGTAGGGAAGCAGGGCTATTACTGAAAGAGGAGAGAGAATGTTTGACCAGCAGCAGCAAAACCTTTACTAACAAAAGCAAATCACAAGTGTTAGTGGGAGTGTGTACTCCTTGATAAATACAAACAAACACCTCAAAAGTAAAATGTTAATTCCTTCATTATTGAAAACATTACCATCAATAGACAGGCCCAATATTGTCTATTTCCATGGAGACCACTGCAGTCTCTTAAAGCACTAGCGTGTGGGCAGAGGAATATGCTATTTAGTTAACTAATAGTTAAAAAGATGAACATGAATCCTTCCTACATATTCTGGGAACTTGTACATCCTTAAAAAAGTGCAGGTAAGACAAGATTACACTAACAAATTCTAAATTCCTGTAGCTAATTCCTCCTTGTGGAGTTGCTTAATTTCAGGGGCACAAATGCCCACAGATGAGTGTTTCAGTATGTATGAATGTACTGATGGTCTTCACTGGATTATTTTGCTCTGCAACAAAGACTAGTCCATCTGACACTGCTATGAAGGTGAACAACCTGACATTGCCAACTCTGTGCAAGTTTTTTCCTTTAATACCAGTGCTAACAAGAGCAGAGGGCAGTGCTGCGTTCATGTGATACAGACATATACAAACATCCATGAAGGCTATTAGTCTGTACAGACTATTCAGATGCCTTTCTGACTGTGTGCTGGCTACAGGACTTCCTGGTCTAACTGCCCTGGCAAAATGTTGCACAAGCATCCAGGCCTTGGAACAAACATTTCCCACCTTGAGAACCCTTTAATCTGACATGGAGACTGAAGGGAAAGAGAGATGCAAGGAGAGGTGCGTTTTGTTCGAAGTGCTATAGCAAACCTAATGTGGACCTAGATACAAAACTTTCTATGGACTTGCAGTCCATAGGTTGTGTTTTGCACTCAGAAGAGTGGCCAAACTTTACATTTTAGTGTTAACTAACCTGAGTTGAATACATATCTTTTAGTCAGTGGAGGCAACCTTAAGATATTCTTAGGTAGGCAATAAATGCCTTGATATTATTAATGAGCAAGGTGGTAACAAAAATAGGTAATAAACATGGAATTACCATGGAAGCCAGTCAGTTACTGAGTGTATATTTTGTGAAAATAAGCTACTTTTATCAATTGGCATTACCAAAAATGACCTCTGAAATAATCCCATGAAATACTCCCAGGAAGCTGCTTTAATGGGGAATGACAGAAGAGTCAAACTAAGTCATTATTACTCTTGTTTTTGCTGTTGTTGTTCTTCTTCTTCTTCAATCAGCATTCTTTGCATATCAGCTTTGTGAAACCTGTTTTTTTTCCCATTTCCCCTGAAATAGGCTGCTGGGTGGAGTAGTATTCTCTTAGAGACTGTGGAGCAGCAACAAACAAAAAAATCAATGGGAACCAATAATGCTCGTAGAATTAGGTTCTTATTCCAATGTTCTTGCTATATTTTAGGTACTTAACTTTTTCCTAAAACTGAATCTGATAATGTGAATTCTGCAATTATTGATACTGACCATTTTTCACCATAGCAGAAGGTGAACTAATGTAGGCTGATTTACTTTGTATGGAGCCACACAACTTCTGTCATTATTAGAAAGATTATTGTTACATAATCTTCAATTATGCTATCCAGCTCAGGAATGGAAGATATTCTCAATACTTTCTTCTTTAAATATTTGAAATTAGACTTTCAGGATCATCAGACTAGTCAGGTCTCTTCATGTCCACCCTGTCCATTAAAGTCTGACGATATCCTGATTTTACTATGAAGTTGTGAATTATTTATGTAATGGAGTTGTCTGTGATGGGAATAGAAGTTTTGAAGGGAAGCAGATCTGAAGTCTGACAGAAAAGACACAGACACAGACACAGACACAGATTTCTAGGTTGGAAGAGACCTCAAGATCATCGAGTCCAACCTCCGACCTAACACTAAGTACTCCACTAAACCATATCACTAAGCTCTACATCTAAACGTCTTTTAAAGACCTCCAGGGATGGTGACTCCACCACCTCCCTGGGCAGCCCGTTCCAATGCTTAATAACCCTTTCGGTAAAGAAGTACTTCCTAACATCCAACCTAAAACTCCCCTGTCGCAACTTTAGCCCATTCCCCCTCGTCCTGTCACCAGGCACGTGGGAGAACAGACCAACCCCCACCTCACTACAGCCTCCTTTAAGGTACCTGTAGAGAGTGATAAGGTCGCCCCTGAGCCTCCTCTTCTCCAGGCTGAACAAGCCCAGCTCCCTCAGCCGCTCCTCGTAAGACTTGTTCTCCAGACCCCTCACCAGCTTGGTCACCCTTCTCTGGACTCGCTCGAGCACGTCCATGTCCTTCCTGTAGCGAGGGGCCCAAAACTGAACACAGTACTCGAGGTGTGGCCTCACCAGAGCCGAGTACAGCGGGACAATCACCTCCCTAGACCTGCTGGCCACACTGCTTCTTATACAGGCCAGGATGCTGTTGGCCTTCTTGGCCACCTGAGCACACTGCAGGCTCATATTCAGCCGACTATCAACCAATACTCCCAGGTCCTTCTCGGCCAGGCAGCTTTCCAACCACTCATCTCCCAGCCTGTAGCTCTGCTTGGGGTTGTTGCGCCCCAGGTGCAGGACCCGGCACTTGGCCTTGCTGAACTTCATACAGTTGACCTCAGCCCATCGCTCCAGCCTATCCAGATCCTCCTGCAGAGCCTTCCTGCCCTCGAGCAGATCGACACACGCACTTAGCTTGGTGTCATCTGCAAACTTACTGAGGGTGCACTGGACGCCCTCATCCAGGTCATCGATAAAGATATTAAAGAGGACCGGCCCCAGTACCGAGCCCTGGGGGACTCCACTTGTGACCAGCCTCCAACCAGATTTGACTCCATTCACCACAACTCTCTGGGCCCGGCTATCCAGCCAGTTTCTAACCCAGCGAAGCGTACGCCAGTCCAAGCCCCGAGCAGCCAGTTTCTCGAGGAGAATGTTGTGGGGAACGGTGTCAAAAGCCTTACTGAGGTCAAGGTAAACCACATCCACAGCCCTTCCCTCATCCACCAAGCGCGTCACTTTGTCATAGAAGGAGATCAGGTTCGTCAAGCAGGACCTGCCTTTCATAAACCCATGCTGACTGGGCCTGATCGCCTGCTTGCCCTGCAAGTACCGCGTGATGACCCTCAAGATAATCTGCTCCATGAGCTTTCCTGGCACTGAGGTCAAACTGACAGGCCTATAGTTCCCCGGGTCTGCCCTCCGGCCCTTCTTATAGATGGGCGTCACATTGGCTAGCCACCAGTCAACTGGGACCTCCCCCGATAGCCAGGATTGCTGATAAATGATGGAAAGCGGCTCGGCCAGCTCCTCCGCCAGTTCTTTCAGTACCCTCGGGTGCATCCCATCCGGCCCCATCGACTTGCACACATCCAAGCTCCTTAAGACATCTGGTTACTTGGCATGGGGACTTATTTTCATGGCCTGAAGGCAAAGTGTAGGCAAGCAAGCGATGATCTACTTGAGAGGTAGAAATGTCTCATGTTTTCACTAAAATAGTGGTGCAGAGTCTTCCTGGTTGCCATGGCTGAATTTCAGTTAACGCATTTGCATCTATGATCTATGATCTGAGACTACCAGACTGCAGCGTTACAGCACTAAACACACAACCCCTGTGTATGTAAGTACATGTATGTGTGCATGCATCTGTGTGAACTGATGAAAAAGGGAAGGAGCCTTGCAGTACAGCATGCCTGCCTCCAAGGTAGGAACCTGTACCTCACAAAATGCTGTCGAGGAGAATCCTCTAACCATTATCACAAAATTGGAACAAGCCCTTCCCATTGACCTCCATGTCATTCAGCACTGCACTGCAGCCTGGTCTCCAATGGGTGGTGCAACTTGATAGGAGGCAGAAGGGTCTGTCTCCTCCATCAAACATCAGCTTTGCGATCCCAAAGTGGAAAGTTGCTCCTGGTTCCAGTCACACCAAAGCATAGACAAAGACTTAGGAAGTCTCAGTCCAATTAGCATTTCCTTTCTGTGTACTGAAACTGAGTAACTTGAACTCTGTGATGGCCAGGGTCTTTTGTGCTGTTTAGCAATGGTTCAAGTATCTGAACTTGAAAACTTCCTTTGGAAAGCATAATTTTAGGTAAGTAGTGCCATGTTCAATGAGGAATGTACTTTAGCAGTATCAGCTTGAATATTTGTTGTAACTGATACCCACAACAATAGTAAAAACTATTTTGCAATTTCATTGAAAAATGTGGGAATATTTCAAGTCTGTCACAAAAAATATTGACCACCTGTACACTATTAAAATAAAAGCACTTATGCTTCTGTTAAAAACCACGTATCTTAGTATATGTGACAGCTTTGGGATACTTGGTGCAGAGACCTGTCTTTATAAAATGTTGGTATGTTGAATCACAGCACAAATAAATTATTTACATGAACTGAATACCAAGTGCATAAGTGAATCCTGACTATTCCAGTGAGTCTGAGGCATTAGCTACCGGAAGGGACTTGCTGACATGTTGCTGGCAATGTAAAGGTTGTTCAGTGTCTGTATCTGATCTTTATTTGCTTCTTATTTTCATTGCGTAAAATGCCTGTTCTGTATGCTAGTGTGAACACTTGGTATCCCAAGGCTTAGACTTTATATGGAAAGCAGTTATAACTAATTCCTTTATTTCAATTAGCCAAAATTGTACTACATAAGGTCTGTTTCTATTTCAAAGCTAACTTCTGAATGGGTTGGTAGAACTTCAGTGCTTAAATCTCCTATGGACGTTGGGGACAGAAATTCACAGATATTGAAAAGCAGTGGTTCTTGCTGGAAAACCCTGGAAAAGAACGGTTATGTGCTCATGTAATGCGGAATCCCCTGGCCTTTTCTGGAGAACTGCAGTATTGGCAGACCAGACATGATGTTCTTTTTGGTGTTGCCACCTGTTCTGTGGCCTCCAATGTCAGACTTAGAGCACGAATAATATGACGCAATGTAATCACTAAGAGATTGTAATGTTGAATCCCAGATAGGAATATTCCATCATAAATGATCAGGCACCTTGTCCAATTGTAGCTAGTTTATTCAATGAAGAGTGAGGGGGATTTGTTTCAGAAAAGTGAGAAATGCCAAAGTAGATGTAAACGTAGTTAAGACGTAAAGCAGGAAAGCAACTTACTCCCACAAGCTTTTAGTAGGAATTGGACGTTGCAGTGTCAGAGCAGAGGATTTCTGAAAGAGCTGTATGTAGTGTGAACTTTTTTCTACGAGTAACTTCCTTGCTGGTAGCAGTATTTCCAAGGATTTTGGAAATGATAATGTGCTAATTGTCCTTATAAGCAAGCAGAACTGAGGCTCCCTTAGTTTCTACAACACCTTTGCAGACACTTCAAAGAAATGAGCAGTTATGTTTCAGTAATAACCTTATTTTAGGGCTCCAGCTGTGTGGGCACAGGAGGAAGCAGAGATAGGCAAGTGCAGTGAACAGAGCTGACTGCAGCAACATGGCCTATATAGGGAAATACAGAACATTTCCTACAAACCTGCTCTTAGCATAACGTAAATAAATCTGTAAGCAGTGACTAATGGTGAAATTCCTAATGGATTTGTCTGTAACTGGATTTATCCTGTAAGGTGGTAACTTTTCAAGAAGTTCTGTCTTAAAATTGTGTTTCATTGAATTTCAGAGATCATCCCTTTTATGCTAGGAAGACTAAAGTTCTGACCATAGAATTTCTTCAGTGTGGTTCTTGAACTGTTTAAATTTAATCACTCCTGTGACGTGCTGACAATGGAAATTTTTGGCCTCACAAATCACTGTCAGAACAGTAGCAAACCATTTATCATATCACACTGCTAACACTAAACCAACACTAGTTTTCTAGTTTAGTGGAGCACTTGTTAGTGTTAGGTCAGAGGTTGGACTTGGTGATCTTGGAGGTCTCTTCCAACCTAGATGATTCTGTAATTCTGTGATTCTAAAGTAGTGAAGGCAGTACTAAGCTGCAAGGGTGAGAAGGAGGTGTCCTGCAAGAGTATAACAATGGGTTTCCCAAGGAGAGACAAAAGTTTTATCTTAATGAAAATATTCTATGAGCCCTTTACTAAACTTGTCCGACTAATTTACAATTTTGTCCAATAAATATTGTATGCTAAAACATGAAAAAGGAAAATGATCATGTTCACAGCTTCCACTCTGACATCTGACAATGGATAGTTATATTATCCCTTAATTCTTCAGTGAAGGAGATAACACTCGTTTAAAGCTCCCATTTGAATTGGAGGCATTATCCCTTTTCCTCCTTGTCCAGGAACAATCTGGCTAGGGCTCCTTGGCACACAGAAAAATTTTTGCATCATCTTGTTTTATGCACACCTGTCAGTGAGCTGGCTTACTTCCAGTCAGCTTCTTCCAGTCAGAGGCCAAGGATGGTGCCTGAGGGTGGCAGAGGTGTGCTGCATGTTCCCTAGAGCTCCTGAAAGTGCTGCTCCCCAGTTACCTCAAAATCTAACTTATAGTTAGTTTTAATAATTTTATTCTGCGTTATGTTACTTAAATCCTGTGCGCTTTTTCCAGGGTTTTCTAAGCTGATCTTAAGTTAAGCTGACCATAAGTGCTAAATATATTCTGAAGAAGGGTCTCCAATTTGGGACAAATCACTCAAATATCCCCTCAAATCAGCAGTCACCTATGAACTGACTTGTAAATATATGAAGGCTGCTTAGCACTTTTTACATCAGTTCAGTGGGAGTGTTTATCCTTCTCTGTGAACAAAAAACAAAGCTATATGTGATTTGTGTATATATTACTGCCCCCAAATGTTTAAGATTTTAACTGGAAGAAAAGTAAAATTATGGCACCAACTCGTCTTGGTGTTGTTTCTTACTGTTCTCACTCAATGCAAGCTATTTAAATGACTCTAAGAGTACTCAGTCGTTGGCTCAGAAAAGCTCTTTTTCCAATATTGATTAATAATGGAAACATTTTTCCTGAAAAGCTCAGTTGTTACATGCGGTGAAAAGACACTTTAAGAACAAATTGTTCTGAAACTTCCTCACCTAAAGGGCATTCTCACTGCAGTAATTGACGTGATGGTTAAGTAACTGGTTGGCTACTCTTTGCTTTGCTACTTAGGTTAGATATGGCAATTGCATTGAGCCATATAAATGGAAGCTGTTAACGTTACAGTTAGCTCAGGCCAGACACAGAGTAGGGCTTAACAGAGAAATACGCTGTTGTGTGTCATTATGTGCAGCACTGAGTAGTTGAGTTGCACAGAGTCTGGAATACTGTCCATGAACAAGCCAGGGGGATTGTGCATGATATTTGGCAAACTTTACCAACAAACTCTCCCAAATAAAAACAGTACTTTAGTTTGCCAACCATGTTTCAACAGACAAAGCAGAAGGCAAGATCAGTGGATTGGGAAAGACTTCAAAATGCCTTTGTGAGACTCGTGAGCTACTGGTGCTCTATTAATAGAGAAAACTGCTTGCCAAGAACATGAAGGAGAGTGAATGGTGCCAGTTCGGTGTTTCACCCCTGCAAAGTTAATGCCCAAAGCCAATAAGGTATTCTGTAAATTATCAACCTGTGTCTTCTGCCGACATGGGCCCATTTATCTATCTCCCTTTGTCAGAAATCTGTGTAGTCTGCACCTGACTGTCCTATGATATATTATCTCTTGCCTTCTCTTACATAAGAGCAGGCAGAAGGTCAGACTGATGTTATCAGGACGTTAGGTTTGGAAACAAAAGCAGGTAGAATGCAGCGGTTCTCCTGCAGCTTGTTATGGCTTGTTACTGTTCTGGACAGGGTTGTAGCTGGCTGTTGGTAAGGCCTCGGTCTCTGTATTCATTTCACCCATATAAGCATCAATATATCAAATTGTGGCAGGAGGATGAATGGATTTTGTATGAGTAAAGATAGATTTTTATGCTAACATCAACTATGGCTAATGTGGCTGTTACTGAAAGTAGTATTCAGTCCATGCCAGATTTTCACAGGATGTGATTTGACATCCTGTGCCCGAGAATGGCTTAATTTTAAGTTATGCCCATGCGCATCTGCAAACAAAATACTTCTCAGATTAGAGCTCAGATCTGAGCATCTGCAAAGAAAATACTTCTCAGGTTAGATCTCAGATCTGACTTCAAGATCTAATTTAAAGACCTAATACAAAGAAGATAATATCTATTTAGTTTCAGCCTGAGCTTAGATGGAAAGCTCCCTCACCTGCCTGGTCGGACAGTTGATTCTGCTTTCTTTTTCACTTTATAATATTTTGAATCTAGCTACTCCTCTAAGCTTCAAATCCTGAATCCTCAAATGTTCTTCATTGTCTCCTTAGTCTCTCTAGCAGTCTTTGTATCTCCTACACCTTCTCGAAACTAACATTTTAAATCACCCTCCAAGTGAAAGCATCCAATTGCTGTTAATGTCCTTAGCTGCTAGAGCAAGCAGTTTTACAGAGTAGGGTAAAGTGCTGTATATAGTAGCAGCTGAGCAGGTGCCAGAGTTAAATGACTGGGTAAGATATTTTCCTGCTAAATGGGACAGAAGTTGGTCTGGCTCCTGAACAGTCAGAAATGAAGCTCATTAGAAAGGGGAACCACCTGGAAGAAATGACAATCAATACTTGTCTATCTGGTCCCAGCAGCTGCGGCAACTCCTGGTACCCCAAGCCTTTCCTTGCTTGGGCACTAGTTTTGTCTTGTCTGTTCTGCCAATGACCTCTGAGTATGCCTCTGCTTTTGACTATTTTAAACACGCCTGAATGGATTCCTACAGCCTTTTTGGGTTGTTTCCATGTTTTCAATCCCTCAAATCTGTTTATAGCTGGAAACAGAAGTGCGCTCAGCTTTTTGACAGGTTTCCTTTACTATCCAGTCCCCAGTTGATAAAAAACTATCCCAGTATGCAAATTCTTTGTCTATATCATGTTAAGCATTATTTCTGTGAACCTCAGAATTGTGAATACCTTTCAAATCAGGATTTGAACTGCTCACAATAAGAATCTGGGCATTGCATAATTCAGTCTTGCAACATGTGGGGTTGTATCCCCAGAGACTGACTTCGACCGTTACCCTTTCATTCATGGATACAGTATGCTTTGCAAACCATAAGGTATTGCAAACATAGAATTGTCCTTTTTACTCCTTGGTGCTTGTAAAGCATTTAACTTAAGTGACAGAATATACTCAACACACCTTGTTTCAGCTTTTGTCTAGCAGACTTGTTAAGTGTTAGGATTTTTTTTTTTCTGTTAGATTGCAAATCTCTCTTCTGTATCTCCATGGTTATATATTACCTTACTTCCTTAGCTCATCCCCCAAGCCTCTCATTTGTCTGGTCAATTGGCTTTAGCTGTATCTGTACTAGAATGCAGACAACCTGAGAACAGACTAAAGCAGCATGAGGAGGGAGCTCTGTGGGTGTGCTAATGTGCCTGCACAGGGCTATACACTTAAAATCATAGAATCATTGAATTGTTTAGGTTGGAAAGGACCCCTAAGATCATCAAGTCCAGCTATCACCTAACACTACCAAGTCCGATATTAAACCATGTCCCTGAGTGCCACACTGCATGTCTCTTAAATACCTCCAGGGATGGCGACTCCACCACTTCCTTGGGCAGCCTGTTCCAATGTCCAATTCTGTGAAAAAATTCTTCCTGATATCCAGCCGAAAGCTACCCTGCTGCAACCTGATACAATGTAGGATCAGCAGAGCCCCTATGCTGAGCTTGTCACATTTTCTTTTGCTTTTATGTGCTATCTAATAAGTCAGATCCTTCAGGAAAGGCCATTTGAGACTAAAATGTTTGGGAAGGTTTGTCTTCTGTCTTATTTCCCCCAGTTTCTGCTATTTAGAAGGTGATTTTTCAGAAATACCAAGTCACTCACTCCAATTTCTGATTCTCTGGTCTTGTAATGGGTCAGAACTGTAACCCACTCTAATTCAAATGGATGCTTTCACTGTCAGCTCAACAGCCCTGACTCTGCCAAAGCTCTTTGTTGCACACCACTGGAAGAAGTGCCATTGCACCTTACACAACATCAATCACTAGCTCCTCCACACACACCTTCCTCCAAGCGTGAACAAGACGTGTGGTACAGCCATTCAGGATGTTAAGGGTTATTTTGAACTATTACACAGTACTATGGAAGTTCCCGACATAAAGAATAAACTAGAAAAGCCAAATTTTGCCTGAATAAAAAGAAGCCTAAACTTTCAAAACAGAAAACTTGCAGCTACTATGAGATCAAAATGAAATAGACAGTCTGGGTACAGTTCACCCTGCCCCATGGCTGTCCAGGCAAACCTTGGTTTTCATTCATCTGTGCATATTGCTCTCACAGCCAGAAATATGTTGGTCACTGCAAAGCTTTCTGTTACCTCCTGAATCCTGATGGTGGATTCCCCAAAGTGCATAGCTCAAGGCTGCCTCCCCTGCTGAATTTTCTGCTTGTCTTACCCTATGGTTTCTGGCATCTTTCTGAGGCTACTGCAATCTCCCTTCCTTCCTGTAGGCCAATCCAAATCTACAACACTCAAAGACATTCACATAAATATATCAGTAAAACAGATCAAAGCAGACTTAATATTGGATATTGATTATACTAGGTAGTGTAGTCTGTGGTATTGTTGGTACAATGAAACTGTAAACTTGAGCCCTGCACCTCAAAGTGCAGCCGGCTCTGGGCAGCTTCTTCCAAGACGGACAGCTGGAGGGGTTTGGGTTTCCACCCACTTAAAGAGCCATATTTTACCTGAGAAACTCTCACAGCACCAGAGCATGGCATCAAAATGTCAGAACATACTCAGCATGACCAGCAGATTTCAGAAAGATGTCTCCTTTTCTTTGTAATGACATGGAGAAGTGAACGCTCAGATTTTGTGTTGCTAAAATCATGCTTATAGATACTTCTATATGTATGATTGCCAAATACAAAGGAGCAAAATATTAAAGGCAGAGTATATCACAAAGGAGAAGTGTCTCAGAGATCACCACCTCTGACACACCTGCAGGGGAGCCAAGCTCATCGTTTATGTGAAAATAGAGTAACTTAGAGCCAAATATGCAGTGCCATTTAACAAGATCACTGTCAGAGCTTGCTTGTCTACCCTAGTCAAGCTGAATTGCAGCTTCCATTTGTTTTTCAGTGTCTATCACTTTCTGATTTTCTTCCTCTTCTCCACATCACTGTGGCACGTTTCAGATTGAAAATAACTGCATAAGCACTAAGGACTCTGGGCCTGACTCTGAAAACAGCAGAGAAAAAAATGTACTGTAAAAGCCACTGTTCAAGGGCTCTGAGAAGGTGTTAAGCAGCTCCAAAATCTGGTGTTCCAGGCTATTTTGGGCAACGAGGTAATGCCAGCTGGCATACAAGCTAGGTCATTTCACTCCGAGATGAGGAAAACTTAGCACAACAATGATGACTGTGTGGGCGGTTGCAAAGACATAAGTTGCAAAATGTCATAGTAGAACAGAGACTTGCCCCAGTGTTCTGTCTTTTAGAAGCCACCATAGAGAAATCAACCACAAAAGTTTCTGAGGACAGCAGTGTATAAGACCCTGATGTGCAAGGTGCACTGAGGCAGAAAATAAGTAAAATTTCAGGTTTTCTCAGGCAGAAATTACCTGCACCCAACAATGGAGAGCTCAGACTAGTTGTTCTCACACTCATGTCCTTTAAATAAGGACTGTGTTTTCAAAATGTCCAGTGTTGTGTAGGTCTAAAATTCTCAGCTCATCTGGTGAGCTCTCTTGGTTACATGAGAAGAAATAAGCTGTTAACAGATTAGAACTCTTCCTCATGTGGAGTTTCAGACTTCAGTGGACCAGACTCACTTGCCAACATTATGAAGTTCACCTTCTGCGTGGAGTTTGAACTGTAGATTGCCTTGTGAAAAGTCTTTTTTTGGATTCTGCACAGCCTCTGCTTTCTGGGACAGACACCAAAGCCTCCCTGTAATCAGAAAGATTGTCAAGACCTGAAGAGACTGGGCTGGGCTTATTCTTTCCATAAATTACATTTCAGGGAGGAAATCATTCCTTTAGAGTTGGAAGTGTTGGATAACTGGAAGAGTACAGGAAGGCTGGACTGGGAGTAAACATTGGTTTTCCAAACATCATCAAAATATTGATCCTCTGCATTGTGCATCCTGCTGGAAATCAGTGGGCCACCACTTATGGCAGGCGAGTGTTTGCTTGCATTAAAATGGCTAGAGGTCTGACTAAACATACTTGCAAATCAAAACAGCATATCTTATCTTTTTGCCCCTTAACAGGGAAACTCAACTCTTTAGGCACCGCTTTCCAAGGAGATACCCATTTCCAGAGTGAAAACAGAGCTACAGCATTGGAATCAGACCTGTTGCTTAATTGTGTCTGAGATGCCATGTGCATTTGGTGCAACCAGGATTTTGAATTTCAAGTCACCTAGAGCAATGCATCCTTTCATTCAAGACAGAGCCTCACAGGTTGCAGTGGCTGAGTTGGCTGTGATTAACCTGATAATTCTGGCTCCTGGAGCAGGCAGAGAATCCCATTACTTTTTGCAGGTATGTGACATCATCTAAAAGTGATTAACTGCCTTTGCTAAGACATTAGCTAGAGAGCTAATCTAGACCAACAGTAATTAATAATATTATTTCACTGTGACAGTATTAGTGGTAACTCAAAGATGCAAAGAGGGAGGGATGTTTTGGAATGACATAGGTGCCTGCACAGCATCTCATAAGGCAGTAACAAGAGTCTAGGACAAATTTTGGACAATGGCTGTGTGCCAAGACTCACCCAATAAGTCACTCACTGCTAGGTCTCTGCTGTGTCAGAGAGCTCTGGTACAGCAGCATGGGCCATCTTCCTGCTGCTTTATCAGACAGGGCATCACTAATAGAAGCTTATAAGCACCTTGCACAGGTGAAAGCATCTATAAATACACAACTACAGCTGAGCTGTGGGAAGCATGAAGCAAAGATAAACACAGTGAGCAAATTTTTATGGGGGTCCAAGGCATGAGTCAAAATTTTCAGGGCGTAGCTGAGGGAAAACATAAGAAGAGCTTGCAATTCTTAGCTGGCGATTTAATTTTGTAAGGAGGGCTGGTAACAAAGCTCTCATGAGAGAGATGGCGTCAATGGGATTCTCTCTACTATCTCCAAGTCTTCAGGAATTGTCACAACAAAGGTGAAAACTGGCATTTGGGACAGGAAGATTTTGGTTTGGGCTAAACTCAGACTTCTCAGACTTTCTGCCTCTGGTGAGAAAATGCTGCTAGTTTTCTTGTTGTGTAGGAACTGGTTTGGGGAAAACTGTTGCTAGAGTACAGAACTGTGCTGTGGTGTCCCAGTGGGCAGAAATGGCGTGCACAATGAAAATACTATAGTATTTTAATGCCAGACAGCAATGCAAGAAACCTATCTCCAACTAATAAACACTTTTTTTTTTCCAACAAAAAAAACAGCACCACTGTGCCACTGTTTTTTTTTCTTTTTTTTTTTTTTTCCCAATTCTCTCTATAATTCTGTCTATTGTTGTCTCTGCACTGTTCATTAAGGACTATACCTTATCATGTCTTTTCACTACACAGTCCCTAGCTTGCTCAGAAGTCTTTACTATCTCTGGAAAGGTGAAATGGTCACTTGTAAAGGCAAAGGAGAAAAGACTTGCCATCCCTTTAAACTGTGTTCTATAGTCAAGGGCTTCTGCAAGACTTGTTGCTCATCTAGAGCACAATCTTTCTGCAAGAAAGCACAAAATGAACAGAAATCACAGAACGGTGATGTGCTTTCTAAAAGACACCTGCTCTAACACATCTAGTAGTTAAAGGAACATGGAAGGGATTTATGGATAACACTGTCTGCCCTTTGTTATGGTCAATCATAAAACAAGCTAAACTGCAAGGGAGAACCTTGTTCTGAGCTCTGGCAAGTCACCTTACTGACAGGGGGACTTCCGGGAATATGGTGCCAGTCTCAGAGTAATGCATATAAAAATGCTCCAGCTGGAAGCCAGCAGCATGGTTGCAATTCAGTTCTTACAGAATGTTTCCCTCACGTAGTTGTAGGCAGTGTTTTTCATCATATCAAGTGACCTTTTCATATCATCAGCACATTATATCTGCTGAATATATGCTGTGTTATATGTGCTCTGGCTGAATACGAGGAAACATTTCTTTACTTGTAAGGGTGACAGAGCACTGGAACAGGTTGCCCAGAGAGTGGAGTCTCCTTCTTTGGAGATACTCAAACCCACTAGGATGCCATCCTGTGCAACATTCTCTAGGTGACCCTGCTTGGCAGGGGGATTGGACCAGATGATCTCCAGAGGTACCTTCCAACTTCAGCCATTCTGTGATTCTGACATTCTGTTATAGCCTCACCTTCGCTTCTCGGCCTGCAGCAAGAGATATGAATACTACAGTTGATTCAGATCTACAGTGGACAATTTTGTTTTAGTTCCTTTGCCAGTTTTACACTTTGAAAATGGCCAGAGGAAAGCATTATAATACATTTCCTATGTGGCCTAGTAGAGACATAGCCTTCTGGAGCAGAGACCCTGTACACTCCTTAATGAATCATATTGCCTTCAGCCTCTTGTGCAGCCAATGTACTTTCTTCTCAGGATTTTTTCTTCACAGGAAATGTGATTGGTCTGACACTTGTTTTTTCTTAAAAATAAAGAGTCTGCAAGTGAGATAGTTGGAGAAAGCCTTGTGCATTCACTCTGCAGGAGGAGCATCATACCTGGGAACCTCTGGACTTCCCTTCTGACTTCAGTGGACCTCATTTGTTATTTTTTGAAGCAAATTTTTATGGACAGCAGTGATACGCTGTAGGGTAAGTGGAGTCATTGATGAGACCCATAACTTCAGAGCCAGAACTTCTGGATTCATTCCACATAGGTGAGGTGCTCTCCTGAACTTCTATCAACAAGCACAAAACATATTACATCAAATCCTAATTACAATTTTATGTAGATGTTGGTAGATAGTTTTCCTCTGTTTTTCTTCCCTTTGGAGAATTACTCTGCCCAATTTCTCTGAGCACTGAGTCATCCTCACTGTGGTACCTCTGTCACTGATTCATGGCATGGTACACGGGGTGCAGTGACCATTGACCAGGTTTGCCCAGAGAGGCAATCTCTGTTCCTAGAGTATGGCCCAGGCCATACAATTCTTTCGAGGACTGTTCATTGAATTTTATCATTCAATATCAGCTGCTAAGCTTGGGGCAAAGCTGGAGAGCAGGAGTTAAGACCTGGATTCCTGGAAAAAGTCTTTTTCATGGTGTTGAACTACTGCTACAGAGGAGTCAGTGCATAGCAAGTCAGGATAACCAAGGCTACACCTCCACCTCATAGCCACCCAAAGCCACCTCATAGCCACCCAAAGCTACACCTCCACCTCATAGCCACCTTATGTTGCTGAGCCATAAAACAGGGGGAGTAGTTTGGTGGTAAGGGAATATGTCTGAATCCTGTAACTGTTCAAATGTGGAGTTTAACTGAGTTAAATATTCAGGATGATCAACCACTGACGGCTGTATAACACCCAACCCTCACCACTCCCATTTCACTTTCTTCCAGAGCTCCTGTGCCCACGGAACCCTGTTGTTGTCCTGGTCATACAGCTGTCAACAGATTTCCTCTTTGAGCTTAACCTGGCTTGAACCATGTGGCTTGCAGTTATAACAGTCTATTGTGCAGAAGAAGAAATAACATTGGAGAAGCAAACCAACAACTAGCTGAACAAAACTCAATCAATAGAACTTAATATCAAGTCTGAGTCTTAATACTATGATTTTATTAAAAAGGCAAGGTGTATGAAACTAGCCTGATGTCTCAGATAGAATTATGACTGCCTGAATATAGTGTTCTAGGCTTAACTACTTTTTCTCTGAAAACCTTGTACTTGCTATACAGCTTAAAAGCATCACAGCTTCACATACTGCCAGGATGCTCTCCGGTAGGAATCCTGCCATGTCTTGAGACACAAAATTTATATTATGTTGCTCTCACTCAGAGCATGCTCTGCTCCTCTCAATTTTACCTCATGTGCAGCTGAGACCAGGAGACTTGGCTTTCTGCAGAGTCCAGGGAGAGATGAGAAAGGGAATTCTGTGATGAGAGAGGAAAGGCTTGTAGATAATGCTGAATTTTAAATTCCCTGTTCAGTAAAGGAAGAAAGCAGTTCTCAGGGATTATTATTCTTTGCTAGATATTAGTGCTTGGAGATGTGCATTGCTATATGTTTGCTTTGTGTTTACTTTGTGATTCTTAAAATGCATTTCATGTTTGTATTAGTGATGATGTGTGCGTGAGAGAAAGAGTAAGGAAGGGCTAACTGGGAGACTTATCAACCATTAGCTAGTCTAAGGTAAAACGCAAATCAGAGTAAATAATTGCCACAGACTAAATGCAAACATTCAACCTTGTTACAGCATCATGGAACCTTTTCCCACCCTTTAAAATACAGAGCAAAGTCCTACTGAAATGTCGGAGTGATTTCAGGGAGGATTTCTTCTAGCAACTCCAGGCTGTAACTTTGTCTATTATTGTTCAGAAAAGCATTGAGAACAACGCGCCTACTACTCTTGTTCTTCATCTCTGGGCAATAATAGGGACTTTAGTTTTATAGTTCAGTGATTACTTCTATGAGACAAGGTCACTCTGGAATCTTCAGCAAAAGATAATGTTTAGAAATTTATAATGGTGCACAGAGTTCCATTCTGAGCTTCAGACCCACTGTGCTAAGCCATTCCGGTGCCAAGAAGCTTAGACATGGTGAAGTTGTAATCTCAAGGTCAAATTTCTGACAATGGCTGTGACAGAAACAAAACGTTGGGTATCCAGCATGCTGGCTTGTGACCAGTCTTCTTCTATTTCACAACATCACAAAAAAAAAAAAAAAGATGAATCTATACTAAATTAAAGATTATACTGGTATAAGGTTGTGCATGGGTTAGTAGTCTTGGCTGCATGTGAAAGGAAAGAAATAAAAAAATCATAGAACCATGGAATGCTTTGTGTTGGAAGGGATCACCTAGTTCCTCCCCCACTACAATGGGAAAGAACACCTAGGTCAGGTTGCTTGAGGTCCCATCTAACCTCACCTTGAACACTGTCTAGGTAGCCTTTTCCAGTATCTAATCACCCTCAGAGTAAAGAATTTCTTCCTTATATTTAAACTAAATCTACTCTCTTTCAGTTCAAAGCAATTACCAATTACTATCCCAATCACTACACACCTTGGTAAAGAATTTCTTCCTATCTTTCTTGTAGGCCCCCTTATGTACTGGAAGGCCATGATAACATTTCCCCAGTGTCTTCTCCTCTCTAGGCTAAACAAATCCAACTCTCCCAACCTCCCTCCATAGAAGAGGTGTTCCAGCCCTCTCATCATTTTTATGGCCCACCTCTGGTCCCACTCTAACATATCCATGTCTTTTTTGCCCTGGAGTCCCCAGAGCTGGATTCAATACTTCAGGCGATATCTCACAAGAACAGAGTAGAAGGGGACAATCACCCACCTAGACCTGCTGGCTGTGCTTTTTTTGATGCAGCTCAGGATGTGATTGGCTTTCTGGGCTGCAAGCACACATTGCTGGCTCATTTTGAGCTTTTCATCCAGCAGTCTTTCTCCACAGGGCTGCTCTCAATCCATTCATCACCCAGTCTGTACTGATATAGGGATTACCTCAGCCCAGGTGCATTATCTTGCAATAGGCCTTGTTGTATTTTATATGGTTTGCAGGGGCCCACCTCTCAAGCCTGTCAAGGTCCCTCTGGATGGCATCCCTTCCCTCTGAAGTGTCAGCTGCACCACTCAGCTTGGTGTCACCCACAGACTTGTTGAGGGTTCACTCAGTCCCATTGTCCATGCCACCAATGAGGGTATTGAACAGTACCTGTCCCAATATAGACTCCTGAAGGATACCACACATCTGTTGTGTCCACCTAGACATTGAGCTGTTGACCACTACTAAGTGGATGAGGCCAGTTCTTTATCCACCAAATAGTCCATCCATCAAATCCATGTCTCTCCAATTTAGAGACAATGTTGTCTGGGACCGTTATCAAAGGCTCTTTATAAATCCAGGTAGATGATGTTCATTGCTCTTTCCATGTTCACCAATGCTGTCACTGTTGTAGAAAGCCACCAAGTTTAGTGAGGCATGTTTGTTTGTTTGTTTGTTTTTGTTGTTTGTTTTTGTAAAGGTGTGATGGCTGTCTCCACTTACCTCTCTGTCTTCCACATGCCTGAATGTGTTTTCCAGGAGGAGCTGCTCCACTCTCAGCAGGCATAGAGGTGAGGCTAACCAGTCTCATGTCTTCCTTTTTACCCTTTTTAAAAATGAGCATGATGTTCTCCCTTTCCAGTCACTGAGGACTTCACCTGACTGCCATAACTTTTTTAATATGTTGGACAACTTAATCTACCAGTTCCCTCAGGACCATGGGATGCACCTCATTGGGTCTCATGGACCTGTGAACATTCAGGTTCGTCAGACAGTCTCAAAACTGGTATTCTCCTAAGGTGACATCAAACCCCCAGTCCCTGCCTTGTGATTCTGTGACTTGTGAAGTGTGGAAGGGGCAACTGTCAGTGAAGACTGAGGCAGAAAAGTTGTTGAGTACCTCAGGCTTCCCCATGTCATTTGTAGACAGGTCCTCTTTCTCACTCATCTGGGGTGGTACAATTTCTTTTATCTTCCTTTGCTGCCTTATGTATCTGTATTCTTATTATTCTTTATATCCCTAGCCAAGTTTAGCTCTAGCTGTGCCTTAACTTCCTAATCTGATCCCTACAATCCTAGGCTTTATCCATACAATCTGCCCAAGATATATGTCCCTGCCTCCACTGACTATACATTACTTTTTTGTGCTCTAGTTTGGTTAAAATGTTCTGACACAGACATGCTGGTCTCCTGCCTCTCTTATCTGTTTACTTGCATGTTGTAATTGAGAGGTCTTGTGTTCTAAGAAAAATATGTTTAAATATGTCAGCTCTCTTTTGGCTGAGGGCATGGAAATTTCTGCTCTGTGAATGAAAGCAAAGCAAACTAGATTCATCCTGTTGCAAGATTATCATGAATGATATTTTCTTAGTAGTCCAGTTTGCAAGTAAATGTTTTCCAGAAGACTACTTGAGATTTTTCTCAGCATAAACTGAGACACAGGCAAGGTTCTTCTTGCATGTATACCACACTTTTTTAGGTGAAATAACAGTTATGTTGAAAAGAGAATGTCATTGAAAAATAGCTTAAAAGTTCAGCTAAAATTTCACAAAGAATTGCTTTATACCCAAAATAGTTTACAATCCATGTTCATCCTTGGCAGAAAAATGGCATATTTATGTTAAAGACTGCCTGTAAGTCAATCTGTCAGACCTCCTCTATTTTAAAATCTGTCCTGCTTTCCCCACAGTTTCTGTTGTGCTTTTTCTCAAGGAGTAGGGCATGCTGCAGGGGAAATTGTGGGTCAGTTCTTCAGTATGGCTGGTAACATCATAAACTCCACAGACCCTCTTTGCAGAGAAATGCTGTGGGAACTCACGGCATTCATGATCAGCTCAGCTTCATCCTCTTCAAAGGCAAAGATCTGGAAAAATTTCTGCCCACTGGAGCATCTGAAGTTCCATT
This sequence comes from Cygnus atratus, assembly GCF_013377495.2. Taxonomy (NCBI): domain Eukaryota; kingdom Metazoa; phylum Chordata; class Aves; order Anseriformes; family Anatidae; genus Cygnus; species Cygnus atratus. Next base: position 52,742,196 of record NC_066396.1, read on the forward strand.
GCTCATCTTCCAGACTTGCTTGAAATGAATATGATAGACATGTCTGAAAAATCCCATACTCCAAAAATATTTTAGCATGGCATATGAATGGATCATGAGGATCTTTATATGATTAAAAGTTCATGCAGAAAATCCAGTTCACATAATACAATAGTAACAGGTGACAAACGTCTTATGGGATAAGATGAAGAAGGCAGTGCTACTGTCAGCTTATGCTTCCAACTCAGTCCTCCCCACACCAGGTTTTTATTAAAAGGTAAAGAGTTGTTAGCAATTCCAACCCAGAACAAAATTTGCAACAGCAAAATAAAAAGCATAACTACTACTGTATCACTACTAACATACTACTGTATCACTATTAACAAGCAGAAAAGAACAGCAAATATAATAGAATACTAGATGCCAAATTACTTGTTTGAATAAAAAGGTGACCAAGAGTAGTCAACATGGGGAGTCAACCAGGGGGAGCTCATGTTTGACCAACTCAGTAAAATTCCATAAGGAAATGTCTGTCTTGGTAGACAAGAAGAAGTGCAAAGTCCTGCACCAGGGGAAGAACAATCCCAGACATCAACACTTGATGGGGTTTGCCCAGCAGGAAAGCAACCTGTCCTGGGCAGCCTGTTCTGGGTGACCCTGTTTGAGCAGGGGGTTGGACCAGATGGCTTCCAGAGGTCCTTTCCAAACCCAGACATTCTGTGTCTTGGTTGCAACATATCTGCCTTTTATGTTAGCATATTATAAAGTTCACAGGAACAGTTTATTGCTGCTCTGATAGGCTTTTGGGTAATGTGTCTTGCTTGCATTTTGCTGGCAGCTGGTACAGAAACCTCTGAGCTAACTGTCACTGTAAAAGGTACGTATACACATGTATTTGTGTTTTACAACAGGATCTTCAGACAAAATGTAAAGCAGGGATATGACTCCTATTAGCTGTTCATTAGCAAAAGTGCTGCTGATAAAAATCCTACTTAATATCTACCATAGGCAAATAAACATAATTCCATTTTGCCTTGAAGAAATGGTGCTTCATTACTGTAGGGCTTTATTTTAAGACAATTGCAGCATAGCCACATGTTTTTTGCTACTTTAAGTCGAAGAATAGGTATATGCCTCCAACAATGAAACAATAACTTATGCCTGAAGCAAGATTTTTAAGGTATAATTTTTAAGTCCTCTTTCACCACTCAAGGGAAGGATAAAGTAAAAAGATTGAATCACAATGCAAAGGAAAATTGGGTCTTTACAGCCAAAGCCACGGGAGTAAATGGATTTCTCTCTCTCTCTCTCTCTGTCTTTTCCCCAGCAGTTCATGTAACACAATAAAGAGATTATTTGTATAAGTTTACACATGGTTCCAAGGGGCCAGGACACACTCTTCCATTATGCCACAGCTAAGTGAAAGTTATATCTTGGAGGTCTGTTTGCAATCTGAGCAGCTGTACACAGGGAGTAAGGTGCCTGTGACTCTCACTCAGCCTCAGCCTACAGCAGCCATTAACCTGGAGCAACTTCAGGAAAGACCCCATGCAAGCATCCTCTTTATTATGTAAAAATCATGCAAAGGCTTGGCTCGAAGGAAATTCATTCAGAGCAGAGCAGCTTGGAGGAGAAGATATGAGCATGCATATCTGTAACAAGTGCAAAACATTTGCTTTCCATCTGTATTCAGCAAGCAGCTGCAGATTCCTTGTGGCACAAAAAAATGCTCTATTTATACCCACCAACAATGCTAGCAAATTCTGGAGTTTGCTGGAGCATTCTGGCAATATGAAAACAAAGTTGTTTGTTCAACGGCTGAAGGAAGATGTGAAAATGGGAGCTTTCACTGACTCATCACAATCAGAGGGATTATTACAAAACCAAATTGTTCTTCCAAACTACTATTTCTGCACAAACAACTCATTTGCAATTGGGAAGATGACTGTCTTAGCAGAAATAGACCCTTCCATTATTAAAAATTTGCCTTCTGTCTTTATTGCAGATTTCCTTTTAACAAAACGGGTATGAATATATTCTTTACCTTTTCATTTAATTTTAAAAGAACTACTGTTATATTAGCTTTTCCTCATATCATTTCTAAGACAGCATGTATTTTATATTAGTACAAATAAGCTGTAATTAAGAAACTGTTCTGCTGCCTTCACACCTTTTGTTTTCACCTTCAGTGAAACTTTTTGGTCTGGAGTGGGTAACATTCTGGATCATCAGATGCATCCTGTGGTATCTTACATCAAATCTGCATACTCTTAACACTTTCAGGGAAAGCCTAGTACAAATGGCAGTTTCTTGCTATACAGGTGCATATAAAACAGATGCTGTGCATCAAGTCAGCAGCTGGGGTTTATAGCTGCTCTCTGATCCCAGTGACTTCCATTCCTTTTCCATCCGTTTTTCTTAACTCTCCCCTTCACCTGTCCCACTTAGTCCTCCTTTGTGAGTAGATGTAACCCCTGATGTATGTCATGACAGTTTGGGGAAGAATGGTCATTTTGGAACTAGCACTTCTTTGATGGCAAAGATTTCAGTAATTTGTTTCCTCTTAGGAAAGTATTCAAAGAACTGCATGCTTTCAGTGGTGGCTTCCTCACCCAGTGGGTTCAGCTGGGGGCCTGGCTGCAGATCCCCCTCTCTGAGCTGCTATAGACTTCATTCCTCCTAGAGGAAGGCCAAGCTGTGCCCAGGGAAGACAGGAGCCCACCCTGCAGAGGAGCACTGTGACAAGAGTTATGTTCTGAAGGTTAATTTCACTTCTTGCTCATGACTCTTCTTTGTCTTACGAATGAGAGATGTCAAGCATTTTGAAAATGTGGTTATTAATGAAGTCGTCAGGGTGTTTTTGCAACTGTTTCTGAAATAAAGGAATCTTTCATTTATAAACATCAGAAATGATGGAAATTCGTCAGCAGTAGTCTATGAACAAGACATTGGGAAGTTTATTTAAAGGTCCCGAGTTTTTCATTACTGAATTAAGTGGGGATGAAAGCTTGAAACATGGTGAAAAGACTCGTTTTTAAGAAACAGGTTTCATGACTCAGGTTCTGGGTTTATATTCAAATATACCTGAAGCTCATTTCCTAACTAAAGTAGTAGCAATACAATTTAGGAGGGAATTCACCATCACATATATATAAATATATATATATATATATTTCACACAACAGTATATTTGCACTTAAAAGCAATGACTCAGACTAGGTTTTACTTAACTAGTATGTCCTAGCTAACTTCTTTGTGATGCTGCCTGTCTGAATACATCATATGCTTCGCAATGTTGAAGGCTGGCTGTTCATTCTCATGGCTCAAGCTGTCTTTTCCTGACTAGTTTTATCTGTGATAACACTTTCCATTTCCATTCAATGCCTATGTATTTTCTTCAAAGATTTCCCATGAAAAGTCCTCACAAGCAGTTTAAAATCAATATAGATTGTATCCATCCAGTCTACTGAATCTGTTTCTGTCATATGTCACAAGTTTCCTACATGGAAAATGTACTGGCTTTTGTTTCAGGACATTTTGCACCAATTCATATGAATTCATCCTGAGTGGTGTGCAACACATGAAATTCAATAACCTGAAGATGGATAGTTCATCTTTTGTCTTTAGAATGGGAAAAAAAAAAAAAAGGGACAGTCGTCTGTAAGAATGGAAAAATTTCCAGCAATATTATTTTGGTATATAACATCAAAATATTGAATTGAAAATATTGAAAATATTGAATACTGAAATATTTATTTCATATCTTCTGAAAGTTTACAGAAGAGGTACAAATGAAGAGTTCATTTGAAATAATTTTGTTCTGAGATTGCCTTACAAAAATGGAAAGTTAAAAAATAAATACTAATTTAAGAAACTTAAGTTCTGATCTTGGCAACTGCTATGTTTATAGCTACAGAAATGAGTAGAGCATCAAGGCCCAAAGAGAATTGTATGGTCTGGGTAACCCATTAGTAAAGACAATATAATTGATGCCCTTTGTGCAAAAAGCATTACCTGGAAACCTTTACCCAGCCCCCTATTAAAGATGAGGCTAGAGTACAAAAATAAATAGGCTAAATTACTGGGACTACTAGACCTACTACACAAAGAGGACTAGCTTTTAGGTCTAGCGTTAGGGTTAGAGTTAGTTAATAAACCACTAATAGATGTGATTTGATAGGTGGTTCATTGCTTGACCAGTAATTCATTGCGTTATTCCATGCAAATTATAATGAATTGTTTTCAATGGACAAAGTGGGAAAGGAAAAAATCTCTTCTTTGCTTTTAAACACTCGAAGAACAGTCCAAATCCTACAAAAAAAATTCCTTAGTGGACAATTCTTGACATATGCCATAGTGGTGTTTTGTACACTAAGCCCTTGCATTACTGAACTGAATGTTCTGTTTTATGCTTTATGTACAGGCCAACGCATTACAAGCAAAGGTTTGCTGAGCATAGGCAATGTTGGGACAAGTATTTTAACACTGCCAAGGGCAGGTTTTACAGCAAAAGAGACAAATATAATGAAAAAAAAAAAAAGGTACAAATTCAAACTTGAAAAGAAATCTTAGACTTCAAGATCCACAGAATGATCTCTAGTTAAATTTAGACTCCTTTTTAGGTACTATGAAAGTTAAAGCACAGCAGATTTTGAAGAGGAATTCCATAAATATTTTTTGTATTTTAGCCAGTTTTCTGAAGAAGTATATTGAAAGCCACAGTCCCAATTTGTGTGATCTTCAATTGTAAAATCAGCTCTATCCATTATGAGGAGCTCAAATGTTGAGAAAGATCAGATGTTTCCACTGATTAATATCACATTCAGTTGCCAGCTCACTGTTCACTGCAAACATTCCTAAAGAGGTTTTGTCTTAACTGAGGCTCTCTCTACATCTATGCATGCAAGGATGTTTGTGTGGAAAAGTTATATTTTGGGAGATGGAGTGAAGAAATGCAGTTTTTTTCCCACAAGATGCTTCTTCAAATTTGAGAACTTAATTGTGCTGAAAAACTGAAACTTATATCCTGTTCACCTCCAGGCATCAACAGAGCTTTAGGTAGCTGGCTCATAGTCAAGTCTTCTACAATATGTATACCATGTCACATGCCACACAAAATATTCACTTGTATGATAACCACTTGGTGGAGTACTAAGGTGTGAAGGAACCACTTTGTTTTTTCAACTCCACCCATATGTCCTCTGGCGGCCCATGTCTGGGCAGCTCAGTGCTTTATGGCGTATACTTCCATTCTCCTGCTCTGTTTCCCCAAGAAACCTTTCCTTAGCTCAGGCCTAATTATTAATTACTCTCTTCTGCTAGATGGAGTCTGATGTTTGCTAACTCACCAGAGAGCCAATACCACCACCCTCCACCTAGGCCTGCTCTGTAGGTCTGGCAGGAGAAGAGAGTATTTCACAGATTTTCATTTTTTCCCCATTATGTTCTAATTCTCAACACTTCTGAGAAAATATGTCAACACTTCAGAGACTTGGCTCTACAATTTGCTTAAAACCAAATAATGGAAGAAATTATGAAGCATCGGTCTCTAAGCATTCTTACCTTTTGCTTTATTATCAGTGAGAAATGCATAAAGTTTGCATTTCCTTCAGGTGTAAGCTCCACGTGAAGCTGTTCATTCTGTAAAGTTAGCTATGTTTCTGTTCATTATATCTGTTGCTGTCAAGGGCTAAGCCTACACAAGGTTTCTGCATTACTGCGGGCACTAATATAATATCCTTCTTATAGACATACTGTTATGTTTGTTAAATGAGTTGGAAATGAATGTTTGAAAGCCTTTTGCCACAGAGCAATTAGTTAACAATCCCCAAAGCTGCTAGATGTCAGGAAGTGCAGAGGAAACGAGGCCAAAAGTCCTTAGGTGACAGAATTGGTGACAGAAGTGAAACTTCATTTCTTTCTAATGTCAATAGTTATATTTTATAATCTTTTGGCACCCCTTGTATCAACTGTGTCATCTTGTGACATCCGTGCAATTCAGAATATACCAAAACGATACTCATTTAGTGGACTCCCAGTTCCTAAAGCTAATGTAAGGGGCTGAGGGCATAGGAAGTCAGACCTACAATCTACTCTTTGCTCTGTTTTGAAAGAAAAAGGGTCACGTAGGTCTTTTAAACTGGGTCAATCCATCTCATTCAGATAAAGCTTTTCTTCATCGCTCTCCCCTATAAGATGGAAAAAAAATGAACTCATCTTTCTGAAAATGAAGTTGTTCATGATCAGTGTTCCGCTTTAAAATATGATCTTGCCATTTTCTTCAATAGGGTTGTTTGCTACATTTATTGTACTATATATATACTATGAAAAGGTCAATAGACCTCTTTTTAAAGACCCTGCTTAATATGAATACCCCACCTAAATCTCGCTAGGGTTTAGGTTAGAATTCAAAAGCTGCTGGTGGTGGTGGTGGTAAGATATCTCTCTGTACAGACAAAAACTTTTGGCTCTGAAAGTCAATTATTTGTGACAAAGTGTTGTTTGTTTGACTCTTCTTTGGTTGTCCTAAGAGACAAACTCCTGCACTTTTTTAGAAAGGGGCCAAATTGGTGTTTCTTGAATGGGACTCCAGAGCCAACACTCTTCTTCTGCATCCAGGTAGCTTCCCTGAGAATATGTGCCTTAGAGCCTTTCAAGAACAGATCACAGATTTCATCTGAAACTTTATGTACTCTACAAGAGGATTAAGCCTCATTTATGCAGAGAAAAGGATGTTTCATTCATTGCAGGTAGTTAAATTAAGTGAAAAAAATGTCAATTTAAAAGCCATTATGTTTCATACATAGGACCTGTAACTGGGTAATGAGAAAAATTCAGGATTTAAGTGTCTATTTCATTTTCTGGGAATAGAATGAAATGATTGTTTTTTTTTTTTTTTTTTTTTTTTTGTGGTGTGCTTTGTAAAAATTTAGTTTTCAAACAATATTGCTTTCAAAAATGTCTCAAAGCCTGATGTGAAGAAGAAGAGCATCTTGTGGTCTCTTTTCTGCTTCTGTCTGGACCATGAGATCAGTGCCAGGAAATGCATTGTATATTGAGACTCCTTTGCTTTCTTCAGCCATTTTCTTACTATGCCTTAGTAAGACCATGAGATTGGTGTTAGAACGAAGAAATGATCTGGAAGGCCTTCACCTTCCAGACATTCTCAAGCTGCCATGGACCGTATGTTGCTTGGGCAACAGAGTGATAGCTCTTGTGTCTCCCACCTTACCCAAAACTAATTAAAGTGTTCTGGTAGAAGGAAGCAAGACTTTTTTCTCTTCCTTAAGATTTTTCTCTCCTGTTTTGGGAAAATCCAGGTAAGCAGCTTGGTCAAGGTCTCCTTTCATTTGCTACTGAATGTTTTCTCTTGCTATATATACACTGAAAAAAATGTTTATTTTCTTCAAGCTCTCCTACATTACTGTAGTGATTAAGTATCCCTTCTGCTGTGTTTGCAGGATTGTCATGCACCTCAGCATTGGAGGTGTATACATTGTACTTCCTCCTGTTGTTGCCATTTATACCGGTATGATGAGAACAAATTCTGTGTCTCCTAAAGAAGGTCTTCTGCACAACTTTACAAATAAAACAGTGGAATGCAAAGATTGGCTTGACAATGGCTAGCTTCTCTTTGTCCAGAGCAGCGTGTTTGCATGCTACCTAGCAATAAGCAATGTCTTGTAGAAATAGAAAAAGGAACTTACCAGAGTCTGCTTGCTTGCCAGCACGTGTCTGGACCTCTGAAGTGCTTGGTGTAGGCACGGGAATCTTTTCTGTACTCAGAGAAATCTTCTCCATACTCCATCACCCAGGGACATAAAGGCAATCACGTCAGTTTACTTCCACCAGTAAATGTGCTGGCTTAACACCAACCTTTCGTGTAAAGTGAGAAAATCAAAGCAGCCAAGATGGAATGGGAGGAGGCAGAAATAACAGATCTTGAACAGAAGGAACCTTTGCAAAGCAATTCCTCTTCTGGTAAATTGTTTCTTGTTAGGAATTGCTTATTTAAGTTATTAAAGGGCAAAACAAGCCACTGCACAGGAGATATGCTGAAGTATACTTGAACTCTTTCAACACAGAATGATGATGTATAATTAATGTGAGAGACTTTTATCTGAATGCTGCTTTCATTATGTATAGTTTTCTTTCTTCTCCTTCAAATGAAAAATGAGAGATTTCCAGCTGAAGTAAATCATAATTACATTTAATATCTTACCAATTAGGTTTTCAAAATCAAGAAGGACATGACTTCTGCAAATGACATCTGATGCATCTGTTGTTATGTAGAGATAAGCATCTATTTCTAAATGTCAACTTGACTTAGTATGGGTCCTCAAAAACCCTTGTTTTTCCCTTTAAAACTTTTGTAAAACTCAGTGCAGTGCTGGCACTGAAGAAAGCAGGTGGATTGTTCCATCAAACAGACCTACTTTTAAAATTTGTCTTATGGCTGAACTTAGCTGCTGTGGAGAAATTTTTGGAGCCTCAGTGATACTTGCAGGCTCATCCTGTCAAACTGCTATGATGCCTGCTGTGTCTGCTGTGATGACAAGTGTGCCATCATAAGTCTTTCAAAAAAATGAGCAAATTCTAGTCACCATTCTTTGGTCAATCCATGTCAGCTGTCCCAATTGCCGCATCACAGCCTCTTGCCTTCCCCTAAGGGACAGAGAGTGAGAAACAGAGAAAGGTTTGACATTGAGCAGGCCATATCCAGCAATAGGTAAAGGATTGCTGTGTTTGTCATTAATACTTTTCTCATCGCAAATATAATCCACAACACCAACAGGCTGCTGTGAAGAAAATTAATTCCACCCTAACCAGACACAGTACATGGGGGAAGCAAACTACTCCATGCTGCTGGTTCAGAGTGTGTGGCATAGGCACTCCTAAGCTACTGGAGACTGCCTGTAGCTGCTGCGGCAAAGCTGTTGGGCATCAGACCTGCACTGTGCTAAAGCTTTAAGTCCAGTGTGTTGTACAAACTGACCGGCGTTCAGAAAAGCCCACATTGTTTTGCAGGAGTATTGCCAAGGGAGTTTTATATTCTTGCTCAGTTTTCCTTTATTTCCTGTAAATAAACATTTTCTTAAGAATCTAGAAATACATGCTTCCCTACCAACTGAACTCACTATTCTCTAAAAGTCGTCACTTATTCTCACATCATGCTCATTTGGGAAAATAAATAAACAAACAAGATTACAAACAAAACAGAATTCACCTGCTTATCCCTTGCCTTTGTTTGTTTTCTCTCTTCATCAGTAGCATGGCTGGTCTTGTTGCAGGAATGTCGAGCTCTGAACCCTTCATTCAATGCTGTACACCACTGAAGTTCCTGTGACTGCAAGGGAGGAAACAAAGAAGGCAGTGCTCCACCTCTGCTACAGGCTGGGCTGAGTTAGCCCACCCAGGATGTCCCCAGGGACCAAGGGAAAGAATTAGCAGGACATTCTATGATGGAGTGACTGCATCAGTTGACAAGGGAAGACCAACCGATGTCATCTGCTTGGGCTTCTGTAAGGCTTTTGACATGGTCCTACACAACATCCTAATATCTAAATTGGAAAGATATGGATCTGAAGGTGTGGTGGTTTTACTCGGGTGGGCAGCTGAGCTCCATCACAGCTGCTTTCTCACTACCCCTCCTCAAAGGGAAAGGGGGAAAAAATACAAAGGTCTCAAGGGTTGAGATAAGGACAGGGAGATCTCTCAACAATTATCATACCAGGCAAAACAAACTCAGAGTTGGGAGATAGTAAGATTTATTGCCTATTACTAACAAGCCAGAGAAGTGAGAAACAAAGGAAAGAAAGAAAAAATGCCTTCTCCCCACCCGCCCTCTTCCACCTCCTCCCTCTGAGTGGCACAGGGAATGGGGTCTGCGGTCAGTCCCTGAAACTTCGTCTACACCACTCTTTCATGGTCACTCTCTTCTTCCCCTGCTCCAACGTGGGGTCTCTCCCACGGGATGCTGTCCTTCCTGAACTGAGCAAGTTTACTGAGCAAGTTTAGTTCCTCACCACAGAGTGTTTTGCAGCAGCTGTCAGTACCGAACGTGTATCTGTTTCTCTGTTGAAAAAATAAAAATACTATCAGGTTGGTACTGTGGTTAACATAAACTGTTACACCTGAAAAGCACTGTTTCTCTGTCTGCTGTGGGAAAGGAAACACAACTAATATACCATGCCTGAGCAATAGTCCTCAGCATCGTATTTTCTTTGTTAATCTTTTAGCCTAACAGCACTTGCACCTTAGACAAAGAAAATAAAGCTTCTTTGCTAAAGCAAGGAATAATCCCTAGGCTCCACGAATTATTTTTGTGCCAGAGACATCTAACTTTTGTCCCCTGGATGGTTACAGAGGGGAGGATGTGAAAAGGCATGAGGGTGAGGATGCTGGTTGCTCTGGAAGGAAACTCACTGGAGATATGCAGACCTAAGCAGTCAAAACCCTTATGTGCCAACACTTTCCAAGATGTCTGAGATGAAGTTACCATTGGAGTTGAATACTTTATGCTTGTGAATGTACAAAGTGAGGTTGCTTCATCAGAAAGGCAAGTTTTGCAAGCTCAGGGGCACTAGTTGACTAATGGTTTGCTATCTAGCCACCAGAGGGAGATAAATGGCCACGTGCATTTCAGTTGGGTCACTTCATCTTCTAATATTACATTAATAAACATCTATACAGCTATCATAAACCTTTCATTAAGTAGTTAGCCTAACTCTTACAACAAGCATAAGTTATCATTCTGTCACCATCATATGCTACCAATGAATGTCTTCATTTTAACTTTGCCTCTGCCAAATCTAATGCATGGAATCCCAGAGAGAGAAGAAACAAAACAAACAAACAAAACCCCACTTTTGGTGTTTTTGGAACAAGTGTATGCAGCCTGTTGAAGAATTTTTCAGCTATGACTCTGTGTTGCGCACACATCATTTATTTTATACCTGTTACTGTTCTGTTCTGTTTTACAATGAGGTCCAAAGAAATGCTAAGTGTCTTCTGCAAATATTTTCTTTACATGGTGCTTTTAGAAATAATTACAGAAACTAGAAGGATGCCAGGTGTATTTCTTAGAAGGCAATGCAGGAAACAGGTGCTTTGAAAGAACTTCAGTACAGCTGTATGAACGAGCCTTGTGCCTCATTCAGACCACCGCAGCCTGTCCCATCTCCTCATCAAATCCTTGCTTTGCCATTTTTCTGCATGTCTGCTGCCAGATAGCAGCTGCTGGGGACGAGCACGGGTCAGTTTGGTACTGGCAGCTCTGGGGAGGTGGATCTGTGTGTGCTGGGGACCCAGGGGTGTTGTGCATGGGCCTGCATCAGGTTCACCTGGCTCTGGCAGCCCCAGGGAAGGAGGGGACAGGGCTGTGCCTCTGCGCTGTGTGTCCTGCAGCATCCTCTGGGCACGTCTGTCTGGCCACATCCCAGCCTGGGTAGAGACCCCAGGTCCCTGGACTGGGCTCCAGCATCCAGTGAGGAGGGACCTGGGTCAGGGCTGCTGGAGGTGGTAACCACTCCTACAATTCCAGCTGAGGAATGACCTCATTCAGTATCTTTTAGCACTGATTTCGACACACACACTAAAAAATGTATGGTATGTACATTGATTGGGGCAGATAGAGAAGTAAATGTGGCCTTTGTGCTTCAGTAGGAATACCTGCAAGGATGACACTCCTGTTCGAGTTCTTGGGTAGATCTCATCTGCAATACTGTGTACAGTCCTGTCTACCTGTGTTGACAAGTCAGACTGACATTGGATGAAGGTGGGGAAAACTGTTAGAGCAATTGTCAGAAAGGTCCCTTTTAGAAGACAAGTTGAAATAGCTTGTCTTTTTTGCTCTGTGCAGATGAAAACTTAGAGGCAATGCTGAATTGCTCATAAGCAGTGAGGAGTGGGAAGAGGGAGGAACGGAGTTATTTCAGACAAAGAATCTTCTAATTTGCTGAAAAATGAACAAAAGCAATTTAAAGTATGCAAGGCCTTCACCTTTCTCCAGATAACTGCTGCTGTAGTGCAGCAATCTCTGTTATTGTCATTCCCTTGCAGAAGAGTTCAAAAGCAGAGTCCTGTGCTTCTTGCCTCATCACTGTAGCACCAAGGGTTGGTGTGACATTGTGTGAATACTAATTTTTCTCTGGTGAAAAACTGGATTCTTATCCTTTGTTCACTTCCCAAATGTTTTTCTCCTATATACTTAAGTTCCTACATTTACTTTTGTGTTCTTGCCTAAAACAGTACAGTAATGGCATACGTGTGCTGCGGAGGGACCCTGGCCCTGCTTCTCTGCTGCTTTTAACCTTTGTTACAGTTGGTAAGCAATGTGGCTGCTTCGCTTTCATGGAAGTATCTGAAAAAAAATATATTTTTTTTTTCCAGAGATATTTCAGCTTTCCACACTGCCTGCTATTAATCACACATTGTTGAAACTAGGCCTCAGCATTATTTTCTATAAGTGTGAAGAATTCCTGCCCTAGAATGCCATCAGATGAAAACAACACAGAGAGCCAAACAAGCTGACGAAGATGGCAGTGGATGCACAGTAGTTACCCAAAGACGCAAATAACAGATCTCAGGGACTTAGATTCTTTTCTAGATGTGCTAATGGGGGAGGATAAGAAAAGTTTCGGCCTGAAGGGTGCTGAATGGGATATTTGCTTAGTTCTTCCAGACACTGATGATCTATAAGAATCAGTGTATTTTCCACTTAAAGCCAAAGCAGCCACGCACAAGGCAACTCCCTGGAGTCAGGACATTGTGTGGTGGGAATTCTCAGTGCTGCTGCATCCGGAGCTACTACCAGCAAGGGAAGGTCCACAGGGAGAGGCAGAGTCACAACTTGTGAGGGTGCCAGGGCATCCTTTGGTGACGACTGCAGTAAATTACAGAGAGCTGCTCGTAAAAGCAGGGCTTTGGTTTCTGCAGCCGGCCTGACACTTAGAAATGGAAGTATGACAATGGTCTGACATGTATGTTTGTGTGGAGTTTGTCTGATCCATGCTGTCATGAATGCACTTGCATGAATACACAGCACCTTAAAATTTTGACCTTGTCCTGAGCATATAAGGGGCAGACTAGATCTACTTAATGATGCAGAAGTTTAGACAGCTGTACTTAAAATCCTTGAGATACAAGAGGTTCTGTCAGGAACTCTTTCCAGTTATCTGCTCACCATTGATAACCAGTCAAATGGCTTGCTCAGCTCTACCACTAGAGCTGACACAAGAGCTATTGTTTCCTTGTCGGCCAGTGAGTGGAAGGTACATGTACTGAAGACTTGGGAGTTGTACTGAGCATTTGCTTAGGCTTAGCTGGCTGCATGAAGCTGCACACGGATTTCACAAAAGCCAGAGGAAGATCTAAGGATTCCCCTTATGTTATTCAGAGATTTACTACATAGGTATGCTAGAGGGCATTGAGTGAACTCCAGGTAGCTTTGTACTCATGCTAGAAATAAAACTGTATTTTTGTCATTCTTTCTGGGCATTTTTGTTAACTTTACTTGCAAGATCACATGCAGGCGCCTTGCTTTTCTACTCCAGAGAAAAGTCCTTACTCAGCAAGGTGTCTAAGTGTGTGCTTAAGTATAAGCTGCAGTGCTTTGTTGAATAGCTGTAGGTTTAAGCACATTTAACCATAAACATGTACATAAATGCTCAATTTGACATTCTTCCCCAGAAAAGTGTTTGCTGAGATGGTTATTGTAACACAAGATTAACAGTGCTCTGGACTGAATTATGAACACACAACAGCATTAAGGAGAAAACCTTTTTTTTTAATTTTATTTTTAAAACGCAGATACATGTGAAAGGAAAAAAATATGAAACATAAGAGCATTTTCTTCTACAAATGGGACACTTCTTTCTTGGTTGTCCGATATTTTAAAGAATAAGTAGTAGTTCATTTTTTAAAATGACAGGGCTGAGACATGGGAAGCTTGAGCAGGCTGGGTATTAAAATCAGGGAGTCAGGCTGGGTAACCAGGGTGGACGTAGGTCACTGACCTGTGATCCACCAGGGCAGCCTGCTCACTATGGGAGAGATTAGGTGACAGAAAGGGAAGTTTTCAAAGCGTCACCTTTCAGAAAGCCCAAAATTATCAGCGAGCTGTGCTGCCTAGAAATATCAGAGCGCCAATCACAGCTTTCAGTGCAAATCAGACCTCTTTGTTAAGCATTGCTCAAATTAGGGATGCATTGAAGTAATCAGTATTCTCAGAAAAAAAAAATAAAAAAAAAATATAAAAAAAATCTTTGTTTCTTCTTTTTCTTCTTATTCATAGCTAAGGCTCATTCAGGAGCCTAATACTTAAGTGCACACTTGAAGGAAGAGGAACGAGATTACTTCTTATACTCTGAGTTCAGATACCCATACAAATGATTATAGTGTGCCACTGGTCAGTGCTGTCCACACACACTGCAGATTCTAGACATGCTTTTAGATATGGTAAAAACTGCAAGTGGCTAGGGGTACAGGAAAAATACTGGGTAAATGGACTAAGAGTTGTGTGGAATATTGGCTGTGCTGTGGGTCTCAAAGTGTTTTATTCAGACGCACAAAGTTTAGCTCATGGCTGGTTACCAGTGGTCCTCTAAAGTCAGTATCAAGGCTGAGACAGTCTGATGATGGCAGAGTGTGTTCTCAGCAAGCCTGCAGGTGCTCCCAGACTTGGGGGAGTGGTGGATACACTGGAGGAGAGGGCTGCTCTTCAGAAGGACCTCAAATGTCAGAAGAAATGGAGTGATGGTAGCCTCCTGGAGTTCAGCATAACCAGAGGTCAGTTTCAGTTTGGGTTCCCCAGGTCAAGCTCAGGACAGACACTGAGCCCATGGAGCAAATCCAGCAGAGGCCACTGAGACCATGAAGGGCCTGGAGAAGGGCATGTGGCAAGTGAGGCAGCAAGAAGTGCTCTTGTGCAGCTTGGGTACATGAAGGTGAAAGGGAGCTCCTCTGTCTGTCTTCAGCGCCTTGATGGGAGGGCACAGAGATGACGGCGCAGGACTGCTTGGAGGTGCACCAAAGGCAGAAGACACATTGCAGCACAGCATGGGAGGTTGCAAGATTCCTTTTTTCCCTGGATGGGTGCTCAGTACCTGGGAGGGAGGCCCAGAAAGGCTGTGGATTCTCCATAACTAGGTGTCTTCCCAGCTCGACTGGACAAGGCCCAGAGAAGCCATCTAAAGTGTCCGCTTGGCTCTGTTGTGAGGTAAGAAAACATCTGGGAAACTAGATGTGGGGTTTTATTTAAAAGTTCAAAACCTGGGTTATCCCATGAGCTCTTCCAATGCCGAATCTTGCTGCCTGTGCTGTTATTACTGTGTGCCTGCTGTGTCCCCTTAGACTAAAAATCATCCAGGGACAGCAGTTCTGGCCCTGCATGTGCCTGGGGCTGTGAGAAGCCCCCTGGTCAAGCCTGCGCCCCAGTTACCCACAGCGCTGACCTGGGGGGCGTTATCTCAGTGAGGAGCTCGCTAGGAAGCTCTACATACCCCCAGTTGTTGAAGACCACAGAAGAGCAACAGCACCCACTTTGATTTACACGAGGAGCACTCGACAGGAAGAACTGACCAGGGAATAATAATAATAATAAAATTAAAAAAAAAAAAAAGACAAGAATTGCTGAGCACAGGGGTAAGACCCCCACCTCCACCCCCCGACCACCGGGTGTGGGGGGGTGGGGGGGTCACGGGGCCTCTCTCCCCGACCCCACCGACGCCCCCTGCCTCCGGTGGGTACCCAGCCGGGCTGGTGCCGGCCGGGGGGGGTTGGGGGGGGTGGGGGGGCGGCGCGGTACCGGGGGAGGGGGGCGGTCTGCGGGCGGGGCGGCGGCGGCGGGCAGCACCATGCGGCCGCGGCTCCCCGCCCTCCCGCTCCGGCTGTGCGCGGCGGCAGCGGCGGCGGCGGCGGCTTCCGCGGGGCGGCCGGGGGGAGGCGAGCCGCCGCCGCTGCCCTCCGCATGGAGCCGCGGCCGCCCGGCGCCACCGCCGCCGCGCTGCGGGGGGCGTCCGCGGCACCGGGGGCGGCGGGCGGCAGCGGCGGCGGCGGCGGCGGCGGCGGCGGCGGCGGCGGGGCGCCCTGCGGGGGATGTGGTGAGTGACGGCGGCGGTTCCGCGGTGTGCGTGTGCGAGGGGTGGCGTGAGTGCGTGTGCACGGGGTGAGTGCGTGTGCACGGGGTGAGTGTGTGAGCACGGGGTGAGTGCGCATCCCCCGCCGCCGGCCCCGCCGCAGCCGCTGTCCGCGGTGCTGAGAGCCGCCGTGCGCGGAGCTCCGAGAGGGGATGGAGAGGACCTGCCCCGGTCCTCCCCTAAAATCCCTTCCGAGGAGGTTTTGGATCCGAGGGGGTCGCAGGGGGAGCGGGGAGTGGGGGGTCGGCGGCAGGCAGCGCGGCACAAACGCCGCTCCGGCGGTGGCCGCCCAGCACCGGGTGGGATTTTGTGTTTTGCGTTTTCCAGCCCTGCTTGCAGCGGGCGATGTAAAGTAGCTCCTTGGCGCCCTGCAGTTTTGCAAATGGAAGCGTACCCTCTGGTTTTTGGTGCGCGCTAGCCGAAATGAATCTGAGCTCAATGAAGCGTGGCTGCATTATTCTCACATTTTCCTAGTCTCGAGTCACGTAGGGAATAAAGCTGGGGGAAAATGCATCCTTACTCCTAAGAGTAGATTCATTTATTACAGTGGAAACTTCTCTGAATGGATCAGAAGTAGTAACTGTATACTTCTGTTTGAACCCTTCCCTCTTCCAGCTAATGCTTACCTTCCCCTTCTACAGCAGCTGAACATGCTCTTCTTCATTTCTTGTAGCAAACGTTCTTCCTTTTTATGAATAGTTAACTGCACTGTTGCATGTCTGGAATTAGGTTCATTTTTCAAACTTAAAAAAAAAACAAAGAGTCCTTCCTCTGAGCTTCTGTGTCAGTTATCCACAGGTCTCAGCTCCTAGGTAGTGACTTGGACTTAGTGGGAGCTGAGCTCTGCAACTCTGTAAATGTATGGCACTTGGAAGGTTATTATTATTAATGTTATTATTATTACTGAAAGGAAGCCTGTTTAAAAGAAACAATACTGTTTACCATAGACATCAGGCTAAGACCGAGAAGAATTGAACTGTATGATCACGAGGCTATTGTATAATCTGGAAGGTTAGCCATGGGCAAGGACCCTTGGTTAGCTACACAGAAACTAGCAAAGTACTTTTCTGGAGGTGAAGGTTTTGTCTGCGAAGTGAAGGCTGGAGCAGTGATTCAGGCCTGCATAAATGGGATTCATTGCAAATCTTGGATTTAGGAGGGTGAAAGCTTGTAAAACCTGGACTCTCCTCAATTCATGCTCAAACTCCTTCATGGTTCAGTGGGATTTGTATTTCACTGGCTGCTGTGTCCCGGCTTTTAAGTCACATCTCATGCTTGTTTACTGTGGCTTCCGCTTTTCTGATCAATGCTACATGTATTTATTTATTTATTTATTTTAAGTGAAACTAGGCCAATTTGCTTGAGTCTGTTTTGAACAAAATATCGTTCCTGTGCTCACTGAGGTGTTGGTTGCTTCTCTTGACACTGAGAGAGACAAAAAAATGATTCAGATAAATCTTGAGGCTGCCTCCCATTCATAACTTTTCCTTACCTGTTTTATCTGCTTGTGTAAGTGCTTCTGCTGACTTTAAGCAGACCTCAGGATGGAAATAATTTTTCTCCACTGTTTTGAAGGCATTTATTAAGGCTTAGGCTTGTATGTGTTCTTCTGGCATGATTAATCAGGGGCTTCCGTGCTGGACTTCTCATGTGACTAATGAGAGGGCATATGGAACTCCTATGTAGAAAACCACAGAAGCAGATCGATCAGGAGACAAATTGTCAGCAGAGATCATCTTTTGGCATTCAGCTGGCATTCCTCACATCTGTGTAGGACACAAAGTGGGGCACTCAGCCTAAGGGTACATGTTGCTTATGTAGCAACAACTGAACCCATGGTCTTTCCTCCTTTAAGTTCTGCTGGGCTATAAGGTCCTTCCCATGCTACATCTGAAGAAGGTCCAGAACAGCACGAGCTTACATTGGTCGGAAGTGGGCTCTGATTTAAGAATAGATGTATACATGTTCAGTCATGCTTGCTATGCAGCCCCCATGTACACGCTACATACTGTCCCCACTTGCAATGTGTTTTACTGTCTTTGAGCAGCAGTTAAAAATAGGCAGAAGGATGCAGTGTATTCTGAATGGCTCACCTTTGCAGTCATGCATGATAGTTTTATAGATGGCTGCTTTCTTGCACAGTAGAAGATATGTACCAGTTGGTAAGCCGGTGTATGCATGTGTTGTGTGTGTTGACCACAGGCAGGCATTTTAACTGTTTTATTTATTTATTTATTTATTTATTTATTTTATTTCTTGAGATTTTCACAAAACCTCATTGTGAAATTAACACTGAGCCTAGTAACAGCCTAATTATATCTATGTAGGCACAAATCGGGTTTGCAAAAATATGTTTATGCTAACAAAAATTAAATATACTCGTCGGGTTGCCTAAAATCCATTTTGTTTAATGAGAAGTTAAATTTAATTTTTATATAATATGTATCTGATTATACAGAACATGAGAAAAGTATTTTTCATCTCTATTCATCAAGTCAAACTCCCTGTAGCTGCTTCGGGGATTGCTCCTAAGTGTAAGCAACTTAAAAATACATTTGGAGATCTGAGATAAAAATAGTTGACTTATGTTCGCCTGCACCAGGGAGTCTATTTTTATCTTTATTCACTAGCTTGCACACATGCAATTCAGTGGATGTTACAGGCCTCCTCTATAACAACAAGGTTAAATCCAGCCCCTAAGTGTGCTAAATCATTTTGGTTTGGTTAGCAGCCTTGTCTAAAGGGTCACGTTTCTTCCTGATGTACAGATGTTTCTAATCAAATGAAGAGGGGAGGAATAAGAAAGCTTATTCTAAACTTTAAACATGTTGTCAGCTCACTCTTTGAATAGCTATGTGATTTCACTGTCACTTTCACAGATGGGCTGAAATTAAGAGGAAAGAGCGAACTTGAAACCGCCTTAAAATATTTGACTCTCCTTCATACTTATGGTTTGTAGCTTTTCCCAGCACTGCGGAAAATATACTCCGTCAAAAGTTCATTTTAAATGGTTTTATCTATAAACATCGGTTTGAGGCTAGCTAAGATTGATTAATGTGTCTCTTTAAACGAAAGGATGTGCCACTATCTGGAAATACTTATTTAGAGCTTGTGTGCTCTGAATGCTCTGCTGAACTGAAGCATAGTCTGAATGTATTTCTTCTCTATTCTTATGTATACATGGTTATGACTGTATATATCCTGTGTTTACATCATGATTCAAGTGGGCAGATTTTTTTCTTGGGTAACACTTCTTGTTGGGATAAGTGCAGTTCTGAAGGGCTGGACATTGATCCTGATCAAACACCCTGCCAGGGAGGCCCCTTTGGGATTTATTCAGTGTTGCTGTCTCAACAGCTGTTTGAGCTGTGGGGGTTTTCTCTTTTTTTCCTTTTGCTTGCAGGGATTTAGCTGCCTGTCAGTAGGTCTGTGTGCCAAGTCAGAGGATAGCACTCCTAACTGGCTTCTGTGGGCTGGATTTTGCAGCCTTCCTAACCTACCCATCAGTCATTCTAACCAATTGCCATTTTTTAAATGAGAAACTCATCCTAAAAGGCAACTTTTTGAGGTGCTAAATGCCCTTTCAAAGTGCAGAGTTTACCTTTCCTGACTGCCTTGAGCCTAATACCATGCCCCTGAAGCAAATGGGAGTTTTCATTTTGCCTCCGGTGTCTGTACAGTCTGTGCTGTAATGAGGACCTTGTCTTGCCAGGAGGGTGCTAGTTCCCCTTGACCTCACACACACCTTAATTACTACTATTTCAGTTTGCATGCTGAAAGTAACAATAATTTCAACCCAAGCTGTTCCAACCCAACCCTTCTATGATTCTGTGGTTTTATATTGCATGACCTTTCCTTCTGCATGCAAACACACACTTCTATATTCAGTGTTTTGACTGGGACTGCTCATGTGAGGAAGGTGAGCAGAACTTGTCTGTTTTTCTCATGTGTCAATCTCACTGCTCGGATGGTTCCACCTGTGGTGCCTCCTTTACATGTGTGTATATGTGTGTATCTATCCACATAGATAAGGGTTGCACTTGGTAGTAATTTGGTTTCATTGCATTCTGATGGTAGTTCTAAATGTTTATTTGATTGTGAGCATTCATTTCATCTACAAATAGATGTGTCTTCTCTGATTGTGTAACGTTCTGGAATAGCATAGCTATATTGCTGCTCTCATGCCAAGATTGTCTTCAGCAACGAGATGCATATCTAAACAGAATGCATCACCATCATTACCTTAATAAAAAGTGAGTCATGCACACCAGCACTTTCATTCTTAAAATAGTTCAGTAAACTGGCGTATCAGTTTATTGTGGATATTCTTCTTATTTATATCAGTTTATTGATGGATAGAGTATACTGTAGAAGAAAAAATCTGTTGTTGTGTAGACAAAGAGTTTCAAGCATCTTCCCTGAAGCTCCATGCTTAATTTAGCACTTCATGCCTAAGCTCACTAATGAACATTTTAATTAAGCTTTCACAATGTACATCTTAATTAAGTTTTAACTAAAACTATAAATGTTCAATTATTGTAAAGTCTGTTATGACTTAAAAAAGTTTTAGATTCTTAATGAGATCACCAGTTAAATAAACCAGTTTGTTCTGGAAGGCAGAGATAAAATCTGACTGCTTCATAGCTAACTCTGTATCTGATGGTCTTGTAGCTATTGGACAGAAAATGTAGCAGCTCATATCACAATTTGCACCAAAAAAAGCATCCAAGCTAAGGTCTCTGAATAGCAATTTATGAGTCAGAAAAACTTTCACATGCTATCTTGAAAAATATGTGCATTCTCCGAGGAAACAAAGGGGAAAGTTGAAACTGTAGAAGCTGTCAGCTCCACATCATCAGTATCTGTGCAGATCATCAGCAGGTGAGTCAGAAGAAATTTGGGAAGTATTGCCTTTGATATCTCCATGTTTCAAAGGGATTTTCTCACTTGCAGGGTGTTGTGGTTTAGCCCGGCTGGCAGCCAAACACCACACAGCCGTTCGCTCACCCTCCCCCCTCCCTCTCCGGGATGGGGGAGAGAAACGGGAAAGTGAAGCCTGTGAGTTGAGATAACGACAGTTTATTAAGACAGGAAAAAATAATAACAATAATAATAATAATAATAATAATAATAGTAATAATGTGTACAAAATAAGTGATGCACAATGCAATTGCTCACCACCCGTTGACTGATGCCCAGCCTATCCCCGAGCAGCCGCCCCCCCACCCCGGCTAGCCACCCCTATATCTTGTTCAGCATGACGTCAGATGGTATGGAATACCCCTTTGGCCAGTTTGGGTCAGCTGTCCTGGGTCTGTCCCCTCCCAGCTCCTGCTGCATCCCTAGCCTGCTCGCTAGCAGGACAGAGCGAGAAGCTGAAAAGTCCTTGGCTTGGTGTAAGCACTGCTCTACAACAATTAAAACATCAGCATGTTATCAGCGCTCTTCTCATCCTAATCCAAAACATAACACCCTGCCAGCTACTAGGAGGAAAATTAACTCTGTCCTACCTGAAACCAGGACACAGGGGTGAAGCAGCCACTTCAAGGATGTGTGAGGAACATCAGAAAATATCATACTTTGACAAAGACACATCTGCTTTTCTGCAAACGCTGGGCCTCTCAGGCACTTATCCAAATTAAATTCCTGACCAAATAAAAAATTGAAATCTTGAGTGTAAAATAGCCCGTATATTTTCTATAACATTCTGAAAATATTTCCCTAACATCAATTTTTTAACCATACTGGTTTTAAAAAGAACATTCAGAAAGCCCTGATCTGTGCACAGTACTGCAACTTTCTTTCATCATGCTGGAAAGTCTTTTCACAGCAACAGTCAAAATCCATTTATAACCCACCTGCTTTCTGACAAGAACAGTTGTCAGTTTTTGACGGTTATCTGCATGTATGTGTTAGCACTTTCTTTGTGTGAAAGAGCATTTGGTAGCCAGCAGAGGGAGGGAATCTGATTCATAACAGGTGAATAAGGGACTTGATTAGTTTTTGTTACAGCTGTCTAAAACATTCAGTCTTTCTTGCTAGGGCAAGCCACATACACGGTGACTACATTCTTCTTTCTTCTCAGCTTTCATGTTTGTTAGTTAGCTGTACGAGGCTAATAGAGAACAGTTAATTCTATTGTACTCCTCACTGGAAGGATAATTCTATTTTACTCCTCAAGGGAAGATATATATCCATGGGAAAAATACCAACTCCAACTAGCAAATACATTTTGATTTGTTCCATTGGTGACATCATCTGTCATCAAACACATTTTCACTGAATCAGATGACAGTCAGAATTTTTCAGTATTATTTTTTATCACTATTTATTCACTTTGTTCAGTATTATTTTTTAATCCCCTGTTTATAGTGAATTTTTTTCCCCTGTGTTATTTTGAAGTGCTGAGTTTTATGACTAGCTGCTATCTAGCATTTGTGCTTAAGAATCCAATATTGCATATTCTGGAAAAAAATGATTGGCATAAAATAAAAACAGTGGCTCCTGCAGTGTATTTTACTGACACGTTGCCTTCTTAAATCTTAGAGGTGCATGGCTTCTTCTACTTTGTGTATGAAAGTGAAGCATCCATGGTTTCTCTTGTCTCCTTTTGGGTTTTTTCCAGCGTTACTCCCACCTTTCTCTGGTCTTACCATGGTTTTTAACTGTGTGAAAGCAAGCAAGAGATTGTGCTGTTTAATGTGCATTGTTTCATAATATGCTGATGAGTCTTATTTCTGCCATGGGTGGTGTCACCTTATTGCTAGTTTTCAACAGATGCTTTCCTGGAGACGGCAGAGATTAACACTGCAGTGCTTGGTGTTTGATCCTGCAGTGCTGAAACCAAGAACTTCGCTACAGCTGCTTCAGCTGGCGGCGAGGCATGGCCTTTGGGGGCCCTTCAGCAGGATCTGACCTGCATGCATCACTGGCTGAGTGCAGCAGTGTATGACCACCGGTCATTTGTCTAGTTATGACCATTGGTTGTTGCCAGAGGTCTCCTGTAGGTCAAGTATCTTTAAACTTAACCAGAAAGAACTGCTGCCATGTCTTTTATTTCTTATCAAAGGGTTTTACTGAGCCCTACAAGTGGATAGGTCCTTTCAAGATCAGAGGTGGTTTTAACTATTTTTTTTCCTATTAGATGCATTGATTGTGTTTTGTGAGAAGTATCAAGCAGCATAAGCAAGTTGATCCTTAAGAGTTTTATACAAAATCAGTTATGTGATGGGTTTTTATAAGTATACAAAATTCTGATTTACATTAAAGTTTGTTTCTGTACTGAATTCCGTGGCAAAACTTGCATTGACTTTCATTGGCAGCAAGAACAGCCCCCGAAGCTGTTGTTGTAGTCCAGCATAAATTGCACTGGAAAGTGGTTTGGCGCTTTGGTGGGATATCTCAGTTAATATTCTGAAACAATTTTTCTCCTTTGACATCTGGCAAATTGCATAGCTGAAAGCTTTAAGTATATGTGTCGACTGTCCTAGACAACACTTCTGCATTGACTTTCAAAGCAGAATTTTTGTCCCTCTTCACACAAATTTGAGTATGCATCCTCCTAAAGAGTAGTAATAAGTAATAAAAGAATAAAGGTAAGATGGAATATTAAAGAAATGCAAATTTTTATTAGTAGAAATATGATACCTCCTTATTAACAGTGAGTTCAATGATTACAGTTGAGATAATTAAGTGCATGGTGAAATTAGACTAGCTAAAACCTTTGGTTTTAAGATTCTTTTTACTATTTAAGTAGATATAAATCTTACTAGAAGTATAAAAATTTAAGTACAAAGATTCATCCAAAACACACAGCGTAGAAGAAATGGTAGCTTTTCTCGGTATCTTGTCCAAACATTTTTTGCTGGGAACTTCAAATCTGCTACATGGACATGGATGTGTGGACGTTTGGTTATTTTTAGTTTGTCTAGATCCCTGTTGAAAAGTTGTAGGAGAAAAAGGATGAGTGATTCTTGGATGTCTTTGAAAATCTACCTGTTTTGTGCTAAAATATTGAAAAACAGAAATAGTCTACAGGTCCACTTTATGCACCATAAAGTTGTTATGGACGTCTTGGCTTTCAGGTAGTTTATTGCTGTGAGTTTTATGATTCACATTGGTTTCTTGTGACTAGCTGTTACTGGATTTGTGATACGCTACTCTCTTCATCAGCAAGACCCTCATTGCTGTGCCAGGGAGGACCTTGTGGGAGACACAAAACAGCTTTTTGTGGAAAAACACCAGAAACCAGGTAAATCCTAAAAGGGGTATCTTAACATGACTTTCTTCCTGATATGTAGGAAATGGATGAAATGGCTTGATAAATGCTGTGCAGTTAAGTATCTCTGCTCAGCTGGAGTGAGTTTTTGTCCAATTGTGGTAAATGAGGGTTTTGTCTCTGGCTTGGGGCCAGATTTTCAATCTTTTAATTTATTTGGGATTTTCTTTTGGCAGAACAGGATGTTCTGCTATGTCTGAGAAAATGTCTTACTTTATTGACAAGTTATGAAGGTCAAGACAAACAGTCAGTTAGGTTTGCATGCTGCGGTGTCTTCAGAAGATGAATAGTGAGGGAGCCAAGGGGAACAGAACTAGACCATTTAGAAGAACAAATTAAATTTAAACCTTCCTCAGATTTTATATGTAACTGACCATGTTTTTCATTTTCAATTCTGACCTACTTTCATGTATAATTCCTGTTCTAGGAGGCTAATTTTAAGTAGTCGCTTCTGAAAATGTTGTCCAGACATGGAATGATGAATAATCTCTTTGCAAGTGCAGGCAGGATCAATACTTTTGCTCCTATTAAGGATTTGAAAGTATGATTTTGAAAGCTAACACTTCTGATTAGATTCATTGATTTTAAGATTATTTAAACATATATGGAAAGCTATATTCATGCTCTTTTGTTGTCTTACCTGCACATCCTCTCTTTAACTCAAGGTCCCAGGAAACCTCTTAGGTAAAAATCCCAGTGGCATCTTTAATCTCACCATTACTGGAAGTTCAGGAGAAGTTTCTTCCATACTTCATGGTTGGTGTTGTTTCTTCAATTGGTAGAGAAAGTTACTTATAATAGACATATATATATATATATATATGTATATAAAGATACTGATTGAAGGACAATACCTTGTTTTAATCTAACTGTATAGTGCAGAGGTGTTTGCTATTTTTACATCTATCAAGAAACTCTATGTTTGCCCTAGTAATACAGAATAACTGTTCGCTGCTGTACTGTTGTACTGATTTCAGAAATCCCTTTGAAATTAATCTTTCTGATTTTTAGACATCCCTCTGGAGACTAAGAAGGCTCTCCTGACCATGCTTGAATTTGGGATCACCTTTTGATTCTCTTAATTAAAGCTTGCCATCTTTCCAGTTTCCCTGAAAAAATTAATCTGCTGTAGTGGTTTAACAGCAGATGAACGTTAAAAAGATGATGCATCTTCACTA
The DNA here is from genome assembly GCF_013377495.2 of Cygnus atratus. NCBI lineage: Eukaryota > Metazoa > Chordata > Aves > Anseriformes > Anatidae > Cygnus > Cygnus atratus. The sequence continues at coordinate 52,767,767 of NC_066396.1, forward strand.
CTTCTCACTTTTTTTCTCAGCACAGCTGTAGCAGAGATGATCATGTTCCCATATTTACAGACACATTTCTTTCCCGATTTTTTTTAAATGGCAAAATATCAAAGCTTGAAACAGCTTTTAATTTCCAAAATTCATTTCAAAGTTTACTGTATTTTATATTTATGAATTCCTCTTAATGTTTAGTGATCTGGCTAACAGATCATTGTAGCAATCCATGTAACAAACAGGGTACTGTGCAGACAACTCCACAGAAAACAGGTTAGCTGCACTGTGTAATTTAACATGGGCAAAACATAGGCAAATTACCAATTTTATTAACTGTGAGGCATTATCTGAAAAACTAACATACAGTTATAGAAAGCAATGAAATGTTTTTTTTTTTTCTTTTTTTTCGTAGAGTAACATTGATTGATAAGTAGGCAGATTTTTGGGGAGATTACTGTCTCTTTTCACATAGGACAGTTTATCTGTAGCTCAAGGTCATTGCAATTTTTTTTTCTTTTTTCTTTTTTCTTGCAGGTTGTAGGCTGCTAATTGATTTTAGGTCTATTCTCTTGAAATGTAATCTAGTTTCTTCCCTCGTATCTTGTGCAAGGCTCATAGATTCTTAAAAATCTATAGTTTTTTTTTTTCTTAAGAAGAATAAAATATCAGTTTATTCATTTTGCTTTGTGGATAGTGACTGCTTGAGTGTAATATATTGCATTTCTTTCATTAAGTGCTGGTCAGAAAACCTTTTAGTTTTTGTAAGCTGAAGATTTCATTGTCCCTGTAAGTGGACAGGCTATGTTCTGTTTGTCTTCATCCTCCCCAGCAGTGTTTGTTTTTTGAAGTTCCTTTGCTGATGTAGATATGTGTGTTTCCTTGTCACTGGCACTTCATTCATTGATCACTGTAAGGTCATCTTGGTGGGTGAACTGGGAGTGGTGAGCAGTTACATAATGCTTTCCTTGTTATCAATTTTAAATTATGCAGCTTTGCAATATTCTACCATTATTTGTGTCAGCTTAAGTGGCAGTTCCCCATGCAAGAATATTACTTTTATAAGTTTTTTAAATCTTTTGCAGTTCAGTTTCAAATTGAGAAAAAAAAATGCCAAAATGCATCCAGGTGATTTTGACACAGAAACCATACTGGACATATTGTTGAAAAACTGCTTGTGATTGAAGGTGAATGGTATTAGTTTTACTTTAGTACCCATATAGTCTCTACTGCCTACATACTGTGAACAGAAGGTTTGAGATCGAAATATGTTAGGATTCAACAAGTAGTAGGATGCCTGACTTTCTAGAATCATATAGTAGCTGTTGGCCTGGTATTCTAAACCAGTCATCTTGAAGAAACCATAAAAACATTTCAGGTTGGCAGAGTGTTAAGGATGGGAAGATACTATTGGTAGAGGATGACCATGATCTCCTCGTGAGTTGGATGCCACTAAATGGTATACATATTTGTCCAATTCAACTGAGAACTTGTGAAATAAAAACTATACACTTTGACAGGAGAGCAGGATTTGGAGTTTGGAAATAACATCTGTGGAAAGAAATCAGAGGTCACGAGCATTGACAAAACACTAGAACCCACTCCATTGCAGAAACTAAAAGGACGTTCTTTTAAAATCTACTGATGCTGTAGGGCTCCTTACATATAAACATTGTGGAGTTTAATCTGTCACGTGTCTAGTTTTCATATGAATTCTAGAAAATGAGCCAATTGAAAAGATTTCAGGAAAGATCTCCAAATCCAGCTAACAGCTGGAAACATGGCTTGCAAGGGATTTGGTCTACAGTCTCTGCAGCAAGAGAAAGGTGATATGATCACTTCCTATTAGAAGAAAATATCAACTGAAGATTTAAAATCAAGACTTTTACACTATCATTCTCCCACAATTGTTAGACATTTAAGATCGCTGGGAAAAGTTCTGGTGTCTGTGTGTGCAGGACTTCAGAAGAGGTAATCTCAGTCATCCTTGTTTGTTTGAGGTTCTGGTAAGAGATCAGTGAAAATTAAATATCCTAATGTTAAAACTTGTTGCTGATTGAGATACGTGTGGTTTTCATCCAACTATAATCACAAGAAAACTGATAAGTAGACATCGTGAGGTGTTTGAAGTACTTATTTGCTGAGATGTGACACCTGATCTTCTAATTCCCGGTTTGTCAAGGTGTGTATGTTTTGTTCTCATCTCTTTGTCACTTGAGTACAACAGAAAATTAAAGCCTTTATGGAAAACTCTACAGAGACCAGAATGTCTTCTTCTTTTGATCTGTCTTCAACTAAAAAGGCCATTTCATGACATTGGTCTATTGGTGCTGTCATCCTTTTCTTAGTCATTCTGACACTCAGTGAAACTTGGGAGGTTTGGGGGAGTGTTTTGAAGTGGATACCAGAGTATATATAAGCAAACAGAAGTTGTTATAATGCGTTGAAGTTCCATCTTCTGCAAAGGCATCTCCCTAGGTGCAAACTGGCCCTTAAAATTCAGTCAGCCTTTTGTCTTGAATTTTCAAGGTCTTTGGTCGTTTATAGCCACCTTGAAGTTGTGCCTGGACAAGGTGAATGGTATGGTCATATGAAAAAGCTAAGAAAAGGGACATTTTTTTTTTCAAAATACATAGGAGGAAACTCAATATCTTAAACAACCTGGAAAGCCTAAGCAAATAAGTTTTGATTAAAAATGACCGTCAGGTACTTGAAACATGTCAAGACACAGGCGAATAGACAAGAAGTGCCAAGGAGAAATCCACTGAGAAGCAGTGTGGCCCAACTGTTAGAGCCAGCTAGCTGGGGACTCAGCATATGCCATTACAGTTTTCTGTACTTGAACTTCCCTCTGTTTTCAGGTTAGGTCAGTTATTAATGTTTGCAAGAGGAGGACTGAAAATATTACTTTCATGTGATAATGTGTTTCTGAAGTGCTTGACTATATTGTTAAGGAACATACTGGACATAAGGAATATACTGACGTCAATCTTGATGCCACAAAAAGGCTTCTGAACTAGCCTTTCTGAACTAGCCTTCAGCTTTTTGGGTGACTTCTAGATTCACATTGGACCTAAAGTCTTTCTGCTGTCAGGACTGCTAAAGGAGAAAGCGGGAACATCCATCTGTAACTGAGCATCACAGAGTCCAGAAATTAATATGTCATCGTGATAGTGAAACGGCTTCTTGATCTGCAGTGGTATTGTCTAGTCATTCATAGGATCTCTTCCCTCTCCTCCCCAAAGCAGCACTCTTTTTCTGCCCCTGCTCTGTTTTTCTGTTGTGCTGGGGAGCACTTGGGGTGCGGTATCACTTGTTCCTGAGGAGAAGAAGCTGAACTACTAATACTGGCAGTTCTCTGCCAAGCGACTTGATTTTTTTTAGTGAAGTCTGCAGGGGCATCCAAAGGTGAACACCCTTGGCAGTATCATATAGGCACTAGCTCCATATGGCTGACTTAGAGAAAGACATCTAATTGGTTTTGGCAGTTACTTATAATTCAAAATGGCTTGTGTCCTCACTGAAAATACAAGTGTGTGGGTGTCTGGTGAAAAGACAAAACAAGAAACACTCTTGATTTTCAGATGAACAAACCTGGTATGTTGGATTCCCACAGCTAAAGGAACAAAAGATACCCAGTGTCTTTTTTTTTTTTTTTTTTCCTGAAAAGTCTCATGCTTAATTGTGTTGATGATTAGTCCTGCTCAGGACAATGAGTTGAAGGCATTCTACTGAATGGAAAAGTAATGAGGAAGATACAGATACAGAAAAGAGAGTTCCCGCAAAACCCTTTTCTTTGCACCTTTGCATTGATCAGCACCACTGTTGCAATCTTGCAAAGATTACAGTGGGCTTGTACCATAGTTTTGTTGTTGTTGTTGTTTTTTAAATCTTGACTCCCCTAAAAGAAGAGGAAGAAATTTAGTGAGTGAGAGATTGTCAGAAGTACAAGCCTTTAGTATCAAAGTAGAGAAGTTTTGGGGTTTTCTTCTCCTAACAGCATTACTTTTCTCTTATTATTTTTTTTTCAATAAAACTTAATCTTACTTCTTTGATGTTTGCCCAAGAAATGAGTTGTGTCATACAGGCCTTAGTAGCACTGATGGGATGGCAGAAAGATGGTTTGTAAGTAACCAAGAAGTACTAGATCAGGTCTGCTTCACTACTGATGTATCTTTTTGACCCACCAATGCCTCTAATGGAGATACACACACACTGTCAGACTGTCATTTCCACATTTTTAAGCACCATCAGCATCTCCGTGGCAACTCAGTTTTTTCTGCTGCAAATGCATATAGATGACTAATGCATTGTTAGTCTCTGTAATTCTCCCATTGTAACTGTCTTAGTATGGTGTTTTAATATGACCTATTGTTCCCTCTTGTTTAATTCTATTCATTTGTTCTATTTTGAAATTGGGTTACAATGTAGCAGAATACCATGAACAGCAATAGCTAAATCTTTTCCTCAGCAGTTGCTACATCCCTGTAGGCATTTTTGTTAGCATTTTTGTTCATTTGGGGTCACTTCTATGCAGGTTATAATTCATAGCTTGGTGTTGAAGGTAGAGCTTAGAGACAGTTAATGAAAGATATGATTCTGGCAGGCAAACATCACCGTGTTTTCCAGAGAAGCCTTTGAATGATACAGAAAATATGAATCAAGTTCTTTTTTTTTTTTTTTTTTTAAACTGGTCACATGTTGCAAGACTCTCCTAAGAATTAGAGATGTCTGCATATATAGGTCAAGTTATTAAACTTATAGTCAATGGCACTTCAGATAACATGATATTATTATGTTTTCTAGGACCAAAAGAGAGTTATTCTTGTAAACTCATCAGTAATAAATGGCTCAGTGAGTACTGCATACATTTTAATTGTTAAGCAAACTGTGAATAACACCAATCTGCAGTGTGGAGTAGTTTTCTGTCACATCAGACTATGGTTATTGTAAAATGCTTGACTGGCCCTTGGACAACCAGGATATTTTGTTAAGATGCTGCACAGGGAAGGAATTTCACAGATATATTAATAACTCATCTTCACTAATGTTATACTCTCACATGCTGGGACTGAGACACACACAATTTTTACTAATCCCCCTAGAAAAGGAGATGAAAGCCTAATGTTGTTAATCCTTTAAATCACTGCATCAAAATCTTTGCAACTGCCAAAGTCTGGAGAGCTCATCAAAGGCAGGTATCTACTGGGAGAACCAAACTTGGCCATCTTTTGAGGAAAAGCTAAATGAACAGACAGGGCTTTTGCCACCTTACCTGCAGATACATTTCCTGCTGTCCTTGCCATCTGTGTTGATAGCCAGTTAGCCCATCACAATCGCACGCCTTGTGTTGGGTTTAATGTTAAAGATGCTACTCAGAAGCTTCCATAGGCAAATGCAATTTCTCTGTTTGACACACATCTCAACTCCAGATGTACAAAAACTGTAAGTTCTCAAAAAAAAAATATCAGTTTTTAGACTCAGTATAAGTATACTTATTTTTAACTTTCTTGTACTTTTGTGCTTCCTTAGATCATGTTTCCATGTGATGACTTAGGCTACTTTGTTATGTTGATTAAAGCTTTGCTCCTGTAAACAATGCTGTGGAAGCAGAGCGCAGCTGTAGTTTATGTATCCATAAGCAGTGAATCTCCATCTCTTCATTTTCAAGAGTTTGGTTTTAGCTTGTGAACATTTTCTCTGTAAAGAAAAGGGAAAAGTTGAAACTATTTTTAAGCTGAACTGGCAACACAATGCATTGTCCCTTCTTATGGCCTGAGGTTATAAAAAAATACTTTAGAATAATAATGATGACAGTAATATCTTCAACGACAACAGTGTCTTCCTTTGAGGTTTTCTTCTTCTTATATTTGTTTTATATATTATCAACTTTGGCCTGGCAGACTAGAATGGGAAAGTAATTTTTGAAAAGAGAAGACTGAGTATGAGGCTTGAATTTTAAATATTTTTTTAACTTAACAAGCAAATGATCATTACTGCATGTTTCTGGCACGTCATCTATTTTTCTGACTTAAAAAAAAATACAGTAAGCTTACTTCACCCAAGATACTTCAAAGCTTTGTTCCAGTTGTTTCAAAACTATCAGAAACATGCTGCTCTGCCAGTTAAAATATATGTTGTGTCAGAGCTTATCTTACAAGGCAGAGAGCTCTTGACTGTGATCCAGCTAAGTACTTAGATACGTGCTTCATGTTGGCAACTTGAATGCACAAATTTAAGCACATCTTTAAATGCTCTATTGGATCATAGCACAGTGCCCTGCAGGATCAGAATCTGTAATATGTAAGCGTGTTTTGCAGATAGCATTAGCATAATATAGAGGGTGCATATGCTCAGGCAGCTGTGTGAAGCTGTCAGCACTGGCTTTGAAAATGCACGCAAAAGAATTGACGTGTTTGCCTGCAATTTCTCAATGCCAGTCATTTATTAGATGTCTATGATCACTCTTGAGATGGAGGGGAAAGACTTGCTCTGAAGGTGGTGGAAAAACTTGCTTAAGTCAGCATTCCACCTGAAGTGTCTTAAGCAGCCCGGCAGTCTGCTCAGGCTCTGACTTATACTTTCTCACTTCCAGGTCTGTCTCAACCAAGGAATTTTTAAGCAGCTTTTGTGGAATGACTTTGAAATTTCTCATTGTGCAGCAAAAAAAAATGGCTATTTTTTGAGCTGAATAAATAATTCGCAGAGAATAATTAATTAAGTTCATCCTCTTACTTTCTTTTGTATACACTCCTCATACTTGCAATGATGACTAACCTTGAATTGACTGATAATAAACCTATCTGGGTTTTCACTACCATGTATTTACTAGGCAACACTTTGACATTACAGTTAGAGAAGATTTTTGGAAGGCACTGCTTTCACTGCTTTGCAAGAGTTCACCTAATTTCTACTCTTCAGTGTAGTATACAAATATTCTTTCTCATTAGGTTGATCCGAAAGTATGGCTTCTGTTCCAAAATAGGTAAGTGTATTAGAGTTTCCAGTGTGAAAATCTGTGTCAACTATGTAATATTTATATTGCAGTGAAGCCCTCACCTCCCAGACCCTGATGAATAACAAGTAGTAAAGTCCTGCTGAGAATCACTTTCAATCAATCTGCAAAGTTAAGTATATTTATGTAAATTTATTTGTGCTGTACTTCAGTTTCCATGAAATATTCACAAGATTTTTAAATACAATCGCTTCTAAGTATTAACAGAAATAAACTCAATTGGTCCAGTGTTCATGGAAAGGGACCCTAAAAGGGGATTTTTAAAGTAACTTTATTTTGATTGGATGAAAGGATTCAAGACAAAAAGGTCTCTGACTGTTTAATCTGGTCCTTCTGGGTCTGTCAGAGTGTTTCCAACAGGTCATTTGAGAGCTTGTGACTGAACTAGAATACATCACAGGTAAATTCACAGGAGTGGAGCTAATTGCTGCCTGCTGACTAAGTGGGAGGAAGGTTAACACACAATCACCCATGTACTAGCAAATGATGTTATCTCCCTTGTTTGGTAGAGTGCAAAGGGTAAGAAGCCTTGCTTTATACCAGATAATCACATGAGAGTTATGTGACTGTTGATTTTAAATGCATTTCCCACCCCCAAATCTTGTGTACCGCTATGGATACTACACCTCTTTGGATACTAATATGGTTGCTACACATCCACCTGCTATTCCTGCCATACGGTCAAAGTTGGATCAATAACTTTCCTACAGTTGATGAAGTGTTTATATCAGCTGTTTTCCTGGAAGCACCAAAGCTCAGCCCTGACTGATTGCTATCCTAACCTCTTTTCCATCTTTAAATGTAGCCTGCTGCTTCTCAAGGCTCTAGATAACTGAGTGGGGATGACACTGATGGACTGGACTTTGTATTGAGCAGGAGGGCTGCTGAAGTCATCTCAAGCAAAGAAAACAAATGCCATTGTTGCTATTTGGAAGCTTCTGCTAAAAAGGGCAGGGAAAAGGAGTGATGGACACAGAGGATATTTAAAATAAAAGTTAAATGCAGAATTTACCTCTTCAGCTTCAGTTAAGTAAGGAGGACTGTGGCCTAACTCTTTCTAGCTTAGTTGAGCTTTTATTGCTAACAGGCATTGGGAGCTTTGGGGAGGAGGGGGAGATGGATAGGCTCAGGTCCGCTGCCGTACCTGGGCACAGGCAATTGGGATTGGTCCAGCTGTCTCTCTGCAGCCTGGAGAGGAATTGTCTGCTTCTTCATGGTAGTGCCAACAAGCAGCTCCAAAGTTGGGTCGTATTTTTTCTGCTGCAAGGCATGATGTAGACCAAGGTACCTGAGAAGAGTTACTCGCTCTTGATGACACATAATCAACCTTATGTAGTGGGTCTCACTCTATGAGGCCATGGGAAACAGCAATTTATTTTTGAAACATTTGCTTACAGCATGGCCAATTTCTGCAGAAAGGCAAAAAAAAAAAACAAAAAACATGTCATGCCTCCCTGTAAAATAAGTGATAGGAAACAACCTGCTGTAAAAGCTCCTCCTGCTGTACAGCCAAGGCAGCACTGCTTCAGCCTCCACTGGCAAGAACACGTAATTTCCCTCCTGTCATTCCTTGCTTGTTCTTTTCTTGACAGCAGATGCGAAGCAGGACACAGAAGACATCCTGAAAAAGTGCTATTATATCCTTATCTTTGCTTAATCTTGATTTTTCTGCACCTTCTTTCTTATTAGTTGATTGGTTGTGTTGTGTCAAGCAAATGCTATAAGGAAATCTATTTTTGGGATGCGCTGCTTGCAGCTGGAAGTGGTTTACAATGGTAAATACAGGGACTGTTTTCACAGAGATGTGCAGACAGGCCTCAAGGGCACACCATTCAGAAAGAAGGCTTCTCCATGTAGAGAGACAGATCTCTGTGCTACCACAGCCATACGCACAGAATCACAGAGTGGTTGAGGTTGAAGGGGACTTCTGATGGCCATGTTGTCCGGGCCCTCAAGCAGGGACACCTACAGCAGGTTGGCCAGGACCTCAGGAAGTTTTCGAATATCTCCAGGGAGGGTGGCTCCACCACCTCCCTGGGCAACCTGTGTCAGCACTCTGACACCTGCACAATATAAAAGTGTTTCCTGATGTTAGAGAGGAATCTCCCATGTTTCACTTTTGTCCAAATCCAAAATCAGGGCTTTGCTTTTAGGACTAATCTTAGTGGCCATATTTTACCTGTGCATGTACAGGTACCTGATGTACCCACATGAGCAGAAAGAGTTGGTATCTTTTCTCAGTTATGGTGAAAGAGAAGTTGAAAGACACGGCTGTTACGGCAGAGTGAGGCAGATAGACTTGGTTGGGAAAGGGTTGCTTCTCTCTGTGGTCCAGTTTGTAACTCCTCTAGGCTGAGCGGGATTCAGTAGATTCCTGTGAGCTAGAAACTAGTGAGTGCTCCTATTGGCACAAAACTCACATCTTAGAAAGGATTTTTTCCTTACCTGCAAGGAATTCTTGTTGAGCTAACATGCACTTTTAATGTGCCATGTCTTTTTTGCTGTTGGTCTCAGAATAATATGAAGGATATGTGCCAGGCTCTAGAAGGTCAGGACATGGGTTTTATGATACTGGATGCAAACCTCCTTCCTGACTAAGGCAAAATCTATGGAAGCTTTATGTGAGAGCAACACACACAATTTATCTGCAGAAATACCAGCCAGAGTATAGCTCAGCAGAACTGGTTTTGCCTGATGCAGGGCAATAACAAAAGGGAGTCCTCCACAGTGTAAATTTACAAAACCCTGAGGTACAATGTCAGCTCTGAACAAGCAAAACCACTGACAGTCTGACAGGATTCGGCAATGTCTTGTCAGGGGGACACGGCACAGACAAGGGCGTATGCATGCATCCTTCACAGGCTGACACAGACCCGCCGATCACAGAGGTCATAAAGGCAATTTCCTCATGATTTCTAATTCAGTGATACAATCCCTGAATTAGTGGATAACTACAACAAAATGACCCATTATTATGCATCAGTTCTATGTTTGCTTCCCACCTGGTCACCTTTTAGCACAAAAACAATGTAATTTTTCATGCATGTCATGGCCAGATGTGCTTGACCCAGGCTGCCAGATTATTTGAAACTAGACTAATTTTTCCACTAGCATGAAACTTAAGTTAATATGAGGTTTATACTAACACAACGCCACTGGACTTCACTTTTTTTAGTTAAAAAACAGATGATTCTAATTTTTGTTAAACAGTAATAGCAGAAACACTGATTGCTTTTTTTCAAAATAGGGAGTCCAGCTATATAACTGACCTCTAGATTTTATTCATTTTAGGAACTAGAGAGGTTCAGGTCTTAGATTCTGGGCCTGCTCTGGTTGCAATAGTCCCCTTCAGGAGGAATCAGGCACCAAAAAGAAAATTAACATTGATAAATAGGCTTCCTGGAGGAAATAGTAATATGCGAGGATGACACATTCTTCCAGTGTCTGCCTAGAAAAACAGCGTACTATATAATAGCTTAACATAATAAATTCTTTATTTTTTAATCAGCCAGAAGCTTCTTTCATGGAAGAAAAAACAAATTGCTTCCCTCTGCTCAGGAACATCTTCTTGTGCTTACAACATATCAGAATAACTTCAGTGTGCAGCTGGGCTGGCTTTTTGTTAGAGAGTGGACTGTATGCCAAGATACTTTTGACTGGATCATGGGAACATAAGGATGCCTGCAAGAGCATATTTTTAGTATTTCTACAAACACAAAAACCTCTTCTTTTTTTCTGTGAACCTGGATTCTGGAAAGTGATGACTTCTCCAAGTCAGTAAAAACATCTATTTTTCTCCATTCTCCTCCTGCTGGGGAAGAGAAAGGAAATTGAGGGTGGAGCATGTTGTAATGACAACTGGCCGTGCATGCTCCTTTTCTCAGTGTTAGCGGCAGCAGCTGTTACTGTCTTTCTGAAAGACAAGATTTGTTATAGCAGCAGCCATTTACACTAAAAACCTGTTGTCCTTAATTGGTTTGTTTAGCTAGGCAGAGAGAAATGGTGTAAAGGAAATAGAGTGAGAAGGCTATGGCTCCTAATTTATTTATGCTGTCTATTTTGTATAGAAACACAGGCTGACTGATATTTATGACACTGGCAGCGGTATGCAGGTTAGTGGAGCAGCAGACAGCCTTTCAAGGAGAAGCTCTGTCCTTGTGGATCATACCTGGGCACCAAGCAGAGATCTCTGTATATGACCAGCTTCATCACAAGTGGCATATTATTTCTCAGTCACACCATGTGGCAGTCATGCTGGGATTTCTTCTGTGTGCAATGAAGGCTGGTAAGGGAAGATGTGGCTTCACCTCTCAGTGGGTAGTAGGAAGTAAATTTATATAGGCTCATGGCTTTCCTACCTGTCAGCTGTTATGACAGGGGTTCCCCTGACACCACCTTGTAGCTTTAGCTGACATATGGGCATTTCCTTTCTGAAACGTAAGGAAGGTGCTGTGTGGTTGTGAATAATGCATTTATGTTGCAGTGATAACTGGTGTTTGGTGTTTCCTGCTTGGAGGTGTTTTGTTTTGTTTTGTTTTGTTTGTTTGTTTTTCCCACCTATGGAAGGGGGCTTGAACACACACTGAAGGAGAAAAACATTTCAGATGGAAGTGGTAATGCAAGGCTGTTCCTTGTGAGCTATGCCAGATAATATTAATTTTTCCATTTCCACAGCTCCCAGCCATAACTCTGTGATGATACTGCAAAATGAGAAATGGTCAGGATAGGTATAATTAAGGTTAATTCCTTCTGTATCTTCTAAAATTCAGCTGCTTCCTGTAATCTCTCTCAGTATGATGGCCTCCTGAAATACAGTTAGAAAAGAAAGCAGACTTTTTGTTTGCTTGTTTAAATAATGACAGTTAAGTTGGATGCCTTACTTACATATGTTTTCTGTTACACAGTGATCAAACAGTTCCTCAGCAAAATCTGGAAATTGAGATGCAGATGACAAAGACCAAACACTGATCAAGAGCATCCCACTGATGGCACTATTTTTGTCACTGACATAATTCCACATAGGAGGTACATAGTGGTTAACAGTTGAATTAATTTCTATTCTCACTTTTAATAAAGTAATCATAGAATCATAGAATTGTAGAATGGTTTGGGTTGGAAGAGACCTTAAAGATCATCTAATTCCAACCCCCCTGCCATGGGCAGGACACCTTCCACCATACCAGGTTGCTCAAAGCCCCATCCAACCTGGCCTTGAACACTTCCAGGGATGGGGCATCCACAGCTTCTCTGGGCAACCTGTTCCTGTGCCTCACCATCCCTGAAGTAAAGAACTTCTTCCTAATATCTATTCTAAATTGACCCCATTTAGTTTAAAGCCATTACCCCTTGTCCCATCACTACACGCCCTGACAAAGAGTCCCTCCCCAGCTTTCCTATAAGGCCCCCTTTAGGTACAGGAAGGCCACTGTGAGGTCTGCCCGGAGCCTTCTCTTCTCCAGGCTGAACAACCCCAACGCCCTCAGCCTGTCTTCATAGGAGAGCTGCTCCAGCGTCTTGATCATCCTCATGGCCCTCCTCTGGACTTCTTCTAATACATCCATGTCGTTCTTGTGCTGGGGGCCCCAGAGCTGAATGCAGTGCTCCTGGTGGGGTCTCACGAGAGCAGAGCAGAGGGGGACAATCACCTCCCCAGCCCTGCTGGCCACGCTGCTTTTGGTGCAGCCAGGATACGGTTGGCTTTCTGGGCTGCAAGTGCACAGTGCTGGCTCATGTTGAACTTCTTGTCAACCACCACCCCCAGGTCCTTCTCCTCAGGGCTGCTCTAAATCCATTCTCCATGCAGTCTGTATGGGTGCCCCCTTGGCATTGCCCCAGCCCAGACGCAGGACCTTGCACTTGGCCTTGTTGAACCCTGTGATGTTCACACAGTCCCACCCCTCACGCCTGTCCAGGTCTGGATGGCATCCTTTGTTGACCGCACCAAACAGCTCGGTGTCATCAGCAAACTTGCTGAGGGTGCATTCAGTCCCGACATGTCGCTGACATGTATCAATGCTTTGTTTTTATTTTTTTAACTTCTTCTCAAGAGCGGCATTCCAGCAAAGCTTCTCAAAGAAAACAGGAGTATGATCTTTAAAATACATATCTTTGAAAGCAACAGCTTATCATCATTTATTGGAACTGTCAAGCCTTTTCATGAGGCTCATACTTCTTGCCCTGACTGCTTTATTTCTGCTGCTGCCACTCATTGTTTATAACGAGACTAGTTTCTCAGCCTTGCAGTATCTGCCTGAACTTTCTTAACTTGAACCTGTTACATTATGGTCCTCTTCGCACTGCTGTACATGAATCACAATCTTTCCAGAGGCTGTGGAATATATGTGCATGTGTTTCAGGATTCTCTAACCTGCAGTACTAAGGGAAAGCAGTTTTATCATAAGTAGAAAATATACACTGAAACCCAGTTATTTTCTTGTTTCTTTTCTTTTCTTTTCATTTCATTTTTTTTAATCTATTGATATATAGATCAAAAAGTCCTCTGTTTTCCTTTTGAAGTTGTCTGAAGTATTTGTTATCTGTCTTGAAAATACAGCCACTTCACTAGAACTGAGAGTTATTCATACACATGAGGGGGCTGAATTAAAGTTAATAGGCACATTTTATTCTTGTGTTGCTGTGCCTCCGAGTGCTTGACTTTGCAGGCTTAATGCTTTTCAAATGTGGGAGGCTGGTGGGTGAAACTTAATGTGCATATATGTATACACATGCAAAATGAGCAGTCTATGGTTCCTAAATCAGTGTCTTGTTCTATCTAGATCTGGGATCTAGAGGTGTTGTATACAATTCAGATGACACTTTTTCTTCATCCCTTATCAAAAAGTAATACTCTGCTTCCGGCACTTCTTCTTCTATATCTGTATTGGTGAAGCAGCAAAGGGAGGATGGTTGGGTCCACAGCAGGCATTTTTATCAAGAAATTTAGTTTGTGCTGTGTTGCAGTGTGATACAGTCTCAGATCAAATGAAGCCTGAAGACATAATTTATGCTTCAGGGGAAAAATGATGACCTGAATCCTGCAGCTGGCTCTTCCAGACAAAAGTCTAGCTGTTATAAGACCAAAATGGCAATGTAAGTTCGAAAGAAAGCAGTTTTGAAAGCACATATTTATGTTTCAGACTTGCTGGCAGTTGTGCACCTTGAGAAGAATCAAAGTATGTGCTCTAGTGCTGAGGTCACCAAAGCAATCCTCAAGCAATATTTTTGTTGTTGGTGAGTAACCTCAGCAGTGACAGGGGTGCATTCATGTTTTGTCAGCTTTGCCTGCCTTTTATAACTGGCTTGTATATTGCTACTGTCATGGTTTCCAGAGTTAGACAGCTTCTGACGTCAGGTTGAGGAATATTTGAGTGCACCCTCGGTAGGTTTGCAGATGACACCAACCTGGAGGGAAGTGTCGATCTGCTGGAGGATAGGAAGGCCCTGCAGTGGGAGCCAGACAGTTGTATTGATGGGCAGAGGCCAATGGGATGAGGTTCAATATGGCTAAGTGCTGGGTCCTGCACTTTGATCACAACAACCCCATGCAGCGCTACAGGCCTGGGGGCAAGTGGCTGGAAAGCTGTGCAGAGGAAAAGGGTCTGGGGGTGCTGATTGATGCTCACCTGAACATGAGGTGGCAGTATGCCCAGGTGGCCAGGAAGGACAACAAAATCCCGCTTACATCAGAAATAGTGTAGCCAGCAGGACCAGGGAGGTGATCGTCCCCCTGTACTCTGCTCTGGTGAGTCTGCACCTCGAGTACTGTGTTCAGTTTTGGGCCCCTCACTACAAGAAGGACATTGAGGCCCTGGAACATGTCCAGAGAAGGGCTACGAAGCTGGTGAAGGGCCTGGAGCGCAAGTCCTGTGAGGAGTGGCTGAGGGAACTGGGGGTGTTTAGTCTGGAGAAGAGGAGACTCAGGGGAGACCTCATTGCTCTCTACAGCTACCTGAAAGGAAGTTGTGGGGAGCTGGGGGTCGGCCTCTTCTCACAGATAGCTAGTGATAGGACTAGAGGGAACAGCCTCAAGTTGCGCCAGGGGAGGTTCAGGTTGGAAATGGGGAGACATTTCTTCTCAGAAAGAGCAGTCAGGCACTGGGACGGGTTGCCCAGGGAGGTGGTGGAGTCACCGTCCCTGGGGGTGTTCAAGGAAAGGTTGGACGTGGTGCTTAGGGACTTGGTTTAGTGGGTGACGTTGGTGGTAGGGTGATGGTTGGACCAGATGATCTTGGAAGTCTTTTCCAACCTTAATGATTCTATGATTCTATGAACAGTCTTGAGAAATCAAGATTAGTGATATTCTTCTAATAGAATAGAGCCTAGCTAATGATAACTGGAAAAAAAAAAAAAAAAAAAACCAGTTCCATATCAAACTGGAAAGTATTCTGGAGATTATTTTGTGTGTCATATTTAATGAATTAGTGAAGAGATAACCTCTGGAACAACCAAAAAAGTTTGAGAAAATCCAGGCAACCTTAAAGGCAATATTTTAGCTTGGAAAGTATAACTTGTGCCATGAGTTGACTTATTTCTTAAAAGTAGATTTCTTAACAGGGACATGTATAACTGTTTGAAAATACTTTCTTGCCTTGCTATTGGAAACTTCCAGGAAAACTCTTAAATAGCTCATAGTTATATACAAATTTAAAGAGGGACATGAAGGAAAATGTTAATGAAAAATGAAATATAAAAAATAATCCTATATGGAAGTTCACATTCTGAAATGCCATGCCCTTTGATGTCTGTCAAAAAATCAAGATGATGAGTAGAGTTCTTTGCCATTTAGAGCAAAGATTAGCAAGGTTGCCCCTACGTGAGACGCTACTTAGGAGTAGGATTATTTAATTCTGGTAATGACTGAGTAGTGAAACAATACCTCACTTTGGTCTCATATTTATATGTTAATATCAAAGTCATTCCAGTTACATCTGTGTAAAACAGGCCTAAGTGAGACCCTTCTGAAGCCTCTGATATTTTAAACTGGAAAAATTGCAGTGAAAACTAGGCAAGGCCTCCATACCCCACATCAAAAAAAGAGAACAATGAGGAGGAGATAACATTAAATTTAAGATAAAAGAAAGTATAGATTCATAAAGCACATAGTGAGTGTGGGAAATATATTACTTCATGATGATCAAGTCAAATACAGTGTGTGGAACACAAAAATGACACAAATGTTTTATGAGTGTGAATAATATTTTAATTTTGTGAACTAAAACAAGCATAAGTTAATCTCCTGCTTACCTGTGTGATGACTAAGGGTAAAAGTGCTCTTTTCATGCATAGTGCTGAAGAACAGAGAGCTGTACTAGTGGGATTTGTCCTCTATTTACTGATGTTTGTTGGTGCAATGTATAAACTGAAACAGCCGATATATATATATATATATTTCCTGGCTAATTGCTCCATTTCTGTATGTATAAGAGATGGCAGTTACAACCCCTATAACTAAGTGTGAGACACTGGTCAAGGATATGTTTTTACAGGGCCCCTTCATTGTCCTAGAGCTTCATTGTCCATAAGGAGAAGCCAATGGAGATGCTGAAATAGAATTTGTTCTGAAGAATAATTCTGGAAACTATTTTGGCTACACTGGTAATGACTGGACTTCTGTCCCACTGACTTGTTGAACTGTCGTCCTGATCCCTCTGCCTGAACAGAAAGTTGGATGCAAAGTGACTACTAGTGTCATGGAAATGTAAAATTCTACACTAACTTCCCTTATACAGGCATCCTTCTCTTGTACTATAACCAGTCACATTTGGACCACCACCCTTGTTCTTTCATCTTTAAATAACCCCAACAATCATATCTAGCTCTTGCAATGTGGATGTTAGTCTTTTGTTTTTGCCAAGTTTTGCTCATTTATGATAATGTGTTTCTGTGGTGACTGTCTGAGGATGGAGAAACACTATTTTTGTCACCAGTTTTAGAAAGGTACTCTTTCACTTCCCTTTCTTCTTCCAGCTGTTTCACTGCCCTTTGCTCAGCTGTATCCACAGGATGACAGAAATTGAGAGAATGTGTGCAGGTAACTGGTTGGTAGAACTGGTTGGTAGCTCAACAGCTGTTGCTTCCTGATTGCACACCAGTCTCATCCCATGACAGGAGATTACCTTGTGGTTGCAAAAATAAAAACATTTTTCATTCTGACTGGCAGAACAGCCATCTCTGGCATGGTGTTTGAGTACAAGTGAGGCGCATGTCAATTTCTAGGCAGCTTTGCTGCTACAGCTTTAAAGGAGAGTATTATCTGTTCCCAACTGCAAGCATAAACTGGGTGATGTTAAAATGAACATGTCCTGATACATTCAGGAATGGTCACAATGATTTCAGCTGGAGGTCTGTAAAAACAAACGAAGATCTTCAGGCTGACTTGATCCATGCATGCTGTCATCGGCAGACACTAGTATGGAAAGGAATGCTCTAGCTAGCATGTCCTGCTGCTAATATTGACTCTCTGGCCTGAGCAATAGGATGTTCATTCACAGGATGGTTAGCACAAGCCTGAATCCATCATATGCATCAGTACTGAATCATGTGGTTTGTTCCTGCACTTGTTCCCCAGGCTGGATCCAACAGTTGGCATGTTGTTCTGGTGCAAGGTTTTTCATATGCAGGCAGAGGCAGAATTAAGACTTGGTGCCAAAGCTAGCAATAAAATTAATTTTTAAGAAGATAGCAAATGTGAACTTTAGTTTTGCCTTTATGGTGGTGGAACCACCAAATTGGCTTATCTGTCAACCAGCCTTGTAAAAGATGGTTACATTTCTATGCAAGGCTTGAATACAGTCCTATATTTTGGAACTATGAAGTTAATGTAAAACCAAGCTATGCGGTTTGTCTATATATAATCACAATATGGTTTGCACCCCCTCCTGAAATTAGCTTTGTAAAATTGAGATTAAAGTTTTAAAGCAGATCTAATAGGTTTCTCTTTCATATGCACATTACTGATTATTTTGCTTGGCGCTTACAATCAATATTTAATACCAGAGCTGGCAGTGAAGATTATTTCTTTCCCGTATTCCTAGCTGAACGTTTCTGCATGATACACAGAGCAAAACTGTAACAGGATCTCACTGATTAACACAGGTCCTGCTGAGTGCTGTGGAGATCTTAGTCTGAGGAGAGTAAATCTTAGTGTCTGGCATACAGGTGCATCCTAGATGTATGTCAACACACACCAAGGGCATACCTATGCCATGGAGGAATTTCTTTCTGTGGCTGACATGTTGCATAACAACTGAAAGAAGTGGTGGGAGGTGCTGTGGAAGGAGAAAGCAGAGCAAGAGCAGGAACAGAAATGGACATATTAACTAGCAGATAGCATCCTGTGGCCTGCATCAGAAATAGTGGTCAGCAGGACTAGGGAAGTGATTGACCGTCTGTTCTCAGCTCTGGTAAAACCACGCTTTAAGTACTGTATTCAGTTCTGGGCCCCTCACTTCAAGATGGATATTGAGTTGCTGGAGCTTGTTCAGAGAAGAGCAGTGAAGCTGGTGAAGGGGCTAGAAAACAGGATTTATGAGAAGTGACTGGAGTTGTTTAGTGGGGAGAAAAGGACACTGTGGGGAGACCTCGTCACTCTCTACAACTACCTGAAAGGAAGTTGTAGTAAGGGAGTTGTTTTTTCTTAAGGGACAGGACATGAGAAGATGGCCTCCGGTTGTGCCAGGGGACGTTTAGATGGGATGTCAGGAAGCATTTCTTCATGGAAAGGGTGGTTAGACATTGGAACAGGCTGCCCAGTGAAGTGGTGGAATCACCATCCCTAGAGGTACTTTGGAGATGTGTGGATGTGGTGCTTAGGGACATGGTTTAGTGGTGGGCTCTGTAGTGTTAAGTTGGTGGATCTTATGGGTCTTTTCCAACCTAAATGATTCTATGATTCTACTACCTGTGCTGATTTTCACTTCTGACTGCTGACAGATGGCTGCTCCCTGTTGATTTCACGTGGAGTTGAATGTCAAGGAGCCATATGAAGCTGGGTAAAGTGGTCCCCATGATTTTGACATGAACTTTCCTCAAGCAAGAGGAGCTGCAGGTGAAGTAGCACAAAGTTACGGATTCAGAAGGAGGGAAAAAAAGACCACACTGTTGGGCCAAGGAGAAGAACGGATGCTGAGACTTTGTGGAAAACAGGAGAGCCTGCTGGAGCAGGTCTGAGCAGAGGAGAGATGTGGCAGAGGGATGAATGTGTAAGGTCAGCCAGAAGGAAGCTCACAAAGGCTAGGTCAGAGAGGCAGGAAGGGTTTGGGGCTCAGAGAAAGTGAGACTGCAAGGGAGTTGTGACCAGAAGGAAAGGGATGGCATTTCTTGCAGACAGAGAGGAAAGTTTTAAATTATATGCAAGACATCTGGTGATGTGGAAATAGAGAAGATACCTGCTCTTCACAATATTTTAAGAAAGGACCAGGTGTGGATGTGTTGTGCAATCTCTGCAGAGAAGTCTTTGGTCTGGTCTTTGTGAAAATGTTTTTTTTCCTTTTTTTACTGTATTGACAAGATCACTAATTGATGTTATTTTAGCACAGGAAGCTTTGAGCTTTTTTTATTCTCAGACTTCAAAACTATCAACTGTCTTAAATTTGTGACATCTGCTGGACTCTCCCAAATACGTTTAGTTTTCATAGAAAAGAAGACACAGTGAAAATCCTCTGGTTTTGTTTTCCATCCACGTTTCCCATATCCTCCCCTACTGGCTCAGGATTAATTGTTCACAGGAAAGTTTTCCAGTCGTCACAAGACCTCAATCATCAGCTACATCTCTGTTTTCTCCCCATACTTTGGGACTTTGCATGCTTTTGGCTCATGTAAGGACAATAAACACCACTCATACCAGCCACTACCAACTAGCCTGCCATCTAGGTGGCAGATGTCCTCAGGCATTTGCTGTATGTTGTCTTCTGCAAGTATGATTCATGCAATATGGAAAAGAACCCATGTTTCCCTGAGATAGTTCTCAGTGCGTGCTGCACATCTGAGCTGTCCTGTTACTGTGCTGTGGCTGAGACAAACGGGTTTTGAAACAGAGAGAAGAAAGTTTCAGACTTGTAGGATGCACTCACTGCACGTAGTTTTAGCTGATGCCCTCCTCTGGGAGAGTCAGATTTCACAGTACTTGGCTTTCTGCACTGTACATCTGTCCTATTGTAGATGCATTGGCATTGCATTTCCTGGGGAACACTGGTTGATGGTAACATACTGCAGATTATCTCATTTCTTCTGCATGTGTTCTTCCTCCCAAGCAATTGTGAGCTTGAAGTTGGGTCAGATAGTCACCAATGAATTGTCCAGAGTGAAATACACATCTACTGCTCATGAGGGTGTCTCTGGTTCTGACATTTTTTGTAGCTGTCTCCCTCTATGTTCAGTGCATAGTGAAGGGTTGAAACTTGCAAGTGTATATTGGGAAAGAACAACTACTGAACATTGAAAAATTCTGCCTATGAGAAGAGCTTTTGTTTTGATACACTATTTGACATCGGTGACTCACATAGCTCAATGCAAACTTATTTAAAGATAAAACTGTGAGAACTCTCTGGTGTTATGTCGATGTTTGTGACTGGAAGTTATTTCTGAGTGTTAGCTGTTATGAAAAGAAGAAACTTTAAGGTTCATTTCCTTTCTTAAGCTCACAGTTCATTACTGATCTCTTTTCCACTTTCTTTTGTGGCAGTTCCATGCCACATCTTTTTTCATATGATCACGAACGCAAATATTTAAACATTCATTTCATTAGGACTTCAACATACTTACCTGCCTACTGAAATCATATTTTTTTGCTGACTTTTATAGCATGCCTGTGATTGTAACAGAGTAGCTGATGTGTTGATAAAGGGAGTAAAAAAGAAATAAACTACCTTAAAAGGAAAAAGCACAACCAGCCTTGTGGATAACTATTAATCATAAAAATCTGAAGATGTACATTAGTATATATCCTCTTGTTCACTGGCCACTTTCTCCCTTAAATACCTATGTATGGAAGTAAATACGAGTATCTATGTGAGGAAGTTTATTTCTTCATATTTCTCATTGCTGGTGTTTACAGATGGTGGCCAAAAATATGCTTGACACATCTTTCAGGTCTGTTTCAAAACTTTGGCACCCATCTCACTGGCTTCTGCTTATTGCATTTGCACATTACATGTACTAATTAAACAGAGCTAATCAGGGACTTTGACAAGCTATACAGTCTGCCTGTCCAGTGCTATGTAATGGGTTATGCAAAGACTTGACATGAAGCAGAATGAAGACAGTGGTCTCCAACCTTCTTGTCTTGGCATCTTGGTCTCTTAGTCTCTTAAGTAACTTTGATATTTTAGGAGCTGTATTGAGTTTAAGCATAAAAGTAACTTTGTTTTTTGTCCTCCTTTCATCCATTATGTGAGCTTCACAGCTATGGTTGATTTTTTTTTTCTATATTCTAGGTTAAATGTATTCAAAGCCTCTTTAAACCACTTCTTTTGCCAACAATGTCCTTTAGCGTGAATAATTATTTTCTTCCCCTGATGTTTACCCCCTATCTATTTATAGACAGCAAACATTTCCTCTCCAGTCTTTGTTTTGCTAAGCTAAACAACTTTCACCATTTAGTTGTGTCCCCTTAGGCAGGCTTCACTGTCTGAATTACTTGCTTCCAATTTCAGTTTAGCCTGCTCTGAGATTGTCACCCAAAACACAAGAGTTCATAAGTGCCCTCGGGCAGAAGAAGTGCCATTTCCTTGCTGTCACTAATGGCATTTCACTCATTACTGTGTTCCACAGAGGAAAGAGAAGACTTTTTTTTTTTTTTTTTTTTTGGTGCATAGATCATTGTCTACGGGCTGTTTAGTCCCAGCAGCATCAGTCTTCAGTTTTAACAGCAGACTGAGCTCCAAAAAGAAAAGGGCTGACTCCTTTTATCCCTCTTTTCCTGCTATGGCATGATATCTCTGCAGCTAAACCAGGCCCGTAAGTGTTTAACCCTGTAATATGCACTCTCATTCATTATGTGAGCTGCACATTCATGGGCATGCCACAGCATTTATCCTGTGCTGCTCACATACAAATTTTGTTGCACCTTTTCTGCTTTGGGAGTCCAGGCATGGCCCTTTGCACCAGTTGTGGCTGTCATGCACTGCCCTTTGAACTGGAGAGAGGCTGGAGATGTGCTGCCTCTGAGGAGTGTGTGCCTTCTTGGCCCCCGGGCTCACATTCTTCCTAGGCTCATGGTTGCAGCCTTGCACTGGAGCCTGCTGCCATGTGATATGGTCCACCTTGCCCTTTTGGTGAACTGTGCTGGCAAAGAAGCTCTAGAAGAAGCTCTTGCACAACTGTTCCAATCCTTTGTGCTCTCGACTGCTGCTCTAATGAGTCTGTGTGTGTGTTTCTGGTCTTCGTTCCTCTGCCCTGCTGCACACACACAGGCTGTGTCAAAGTCCTACATGTAGGTGCAAGACAGAGCACTCATCTTCTCTTTGCACATGGCTTATTAGGTGATGTGAAAGAAATCTTCATGGTCCTGAGATGTTTGTGGAGGTCATGCCAACCAATCAACCAGACTGTGTATCAGACGTTTGCTTTCTGGAAAATAGACAGCTCTCTTTGAGCATTAATCTCAGGAATAAAGAGCAAGTTTTCTCCCCCTGACTGTTAAAAAGACCTCAGTGTAGCTCTGGTGGGCTACCGAATATACTCTTTGGGAAAGGTGAAAGTGCTGTGTTACTTTGAGATAATTCAGTACACATTTCTGAATACTGAGATAACCTGTATTTATTAACTTCAGTTTAATATGTATATCATTAATTCTCTAAAAGCTATTTTTCACAATAAGCTATTCCCTCCTGCATTTTTTTCTGCTAATATGTAACACTGAATTAGGACAAGTGATGGGTTTGCTACCTACCTGTAATTGGGCCTGTGGGTGTTTGATGTACATGTAAGCAAGAGTAGTTTGACTAATGACTCATGCTTACCACCCTTATCTTTTAATATGCGGTAGTATTGCCTTTGCCCCAGGCAGACGGAGATCAGCATGAATACATACAGTTTGGGAAAATGATCCACCACCAATGTGGCAATATTATATGAGAAGCAAAAAGGTTTATACAAGTATTTATGTTCCAGATTGCTGGGGTTTTATTTGCCTCATATTAATGGCAGATGCGCTACTTCAACTCTAATGCCTTTCTTCACTCTCATAGACAGATAGAGAGACAATTACATCCAGAAAAGTCCCAAAGTAGGTCCTGTAAGCTGGAATTGTTTGGAGAATCTGGATTCCTTTATATCTGTAGGGTGTTTTTAAGGTTCTTTTATTCCAAGCAAACACTTTTTTTTTTTATGGAAATTGAAACCATTTTTATTATGGAAACACATACAATAGCCTCAAACATTTACATTATTATTTTTAATTTATATATATATATAGGAGTTCTGTCAAGCAAAATATACATCTTCATACTATTTATTGTATACTTTGGTTAGAAGAAAACAGCATAAATTTGATGAGTTTCATATGAAAAATAAATACAAGCTTGTCTTGAGAAGATGAGAAATGTTCTCCCAAATTATATTCCATTCCGTTACGCAGTTTGTTGGAAATGGAATAATATGGTGCAGATCGTGGGAACGAGCAGAAAACGTGATGGCAGAGTAACAGCAATGTTTGAGGTAAAGCTATATTAACACCAACATCTCAGACTATGACATTCTTGTCTCATAAACAAAAAATAAAAAGGGAGCAACTGCACATATGGAAAATAAAATATGCCCATGGAAAATTGAAATAAGCATTGCATATTGGCAGGGTTTCTTTCCTTGTCTTTTATTGTTGGGTAATCTCTCAATTACAAGAACATGCTTTCTATCTCCAGCTGTGCCTAGTCTTGTTTTGACTTGATTATAATTAACGTAGGGATTGAACAGTTTTGAGTTGAAGTATAAGTACTTAGACCTTGTTCAGATTTTTTTTTTAATTTATCCTCCTGAGTGCATTATTAGGGCAGTGAAATTTCTTTGACTGTAAATGCAAGTTTTATCTGCAAGTTTATATATAAATATAATATATAAAATTAATGTGGTATTGTTACATTTATCTCATTTCAAGGTGTCTTTGTAATGAAATTATCTTTTTTTTTGCATGTCAGTTTCCAGTGGTTCTCAGTTTCAGATAGAATCATAAAATCACAAAATCACAAAATGGCCTGGCTTGGAAGGGACCGTAAAGATCATCTAGTTCCAACCCCACTGCCATAGGCAGGGATGCCACCCACTAGATCAGGTTGCCCAAAGCCCCATCCAACCTGACCTTGAACACCTCCAGGGATGGGGCATCCACAGCTTCTCTGGGCAACCTGTGCCAGTGCCTCACCACCCTCTTGAGTGAAGAATTTCCTTCTAACCTCTAATCTAAATCTCCCCTCTTTTAGTTTAAAATCATTCCCCCTCATCCTGTCAATATCTGACTGAGCAAAGAGTTGCTCTCCTTCTTTCTTACAAGCCCCCTTCAAGTAATGGAAAGCTGCAATAAGATCACCCAAAGCCTTCTCATCCATAGCCTGAACATCCTCAGCTCTCTCAGCCTTTCTCCACAGAAGAGGTGCTCCAGCCCTCTGATCATCTTTGTGGCCCTCCTCTGGACCCGCTCTAGAAGCCCCACATCCTTCTTGTGCTGGGGGCTCCAGATCTGGATGCAGCACTCCAGGTGGGGCCTCATAAGGGCAGAGCAGAGGGGCACAGTCACCTCCCTCCCCTGCTGGTCACAACTCTGTTGATGCAGCCCAGGATGCAGTTGGCCTTCTGGGCTGCAAGCACACACTGCTGGATCATGTCAAGCTTTTTGACCACCAGAACCTGCAAGTCCTTTTCTGTAGGACTGTTCTCAATGGGTTCATCTCCCAGTCTGTCCTCATGTCTGGGATTGTCCCAGCCCAGGTGCAGCACCTTGCACTTGGTCTTGTTGAACCTCATTTGGTTCATGTGCGCCCACTTCTCCAGCCTGTCCAGGTCCCTTTGGATGGCATCCCTTCCTTCTATTATGTCAACTGCACCACTCAGCTTAGTGTCATCTGAAAATTTGCTGAGGGTGCACCCAATCCCACTGTCTATGTCATTGATGAAGATATTAAATAGCACTGGTCCAAGGACAGATCCCTGAGGTACACCACTTGTCACCGGCCTCCACTTGGGCATAGATCCATTGATCACCACTCTCTGGGTGCAGCCTTCAAGCCGATTCCTTAGATACTTCTGTGTTGCTGGCATGCGAATTTGAAGTTAAGTACTGTCTTCGGTTTCTTTACCAGGAAAGGTTTTTTTGGGGGAAGAGATGGTCAGGAGAGAAGCAGAGGAGAGTAGGAAAAAAGGTGCTCAAGTATGCAGTGATAAAATCAGCTGAGCGTGAAGAACTGGCTATTGTCATATTCTGCTCATGAAAGTTGCAGACATCATTTAGCTTCAGAGCTAAATTAGTGTGAAGTTGACGTCTTTGACATCTTAAGCTCATGCATTAATTCAGGGCCAAGTATGCTGACCTGATGGCCAAATTAGGCCTGCAGATTTCACTTGTAATTCACTGCTCTGTACAGACTGACCAAAGGGGATCAGCCCATCCCTTCTAGGCTTTCCATGCTTGGGCACTCCTAGTGTGCATGGAATGTGGGCATAATCCCACTCTGACCATTCAGGGGGAGGTTTCTCACTTGAGTAAAGGCAAGTTAAAATTTTACTTGAGGCTAATGGAGAAGCATGTTGAACTGGAGGCATCCTGATGACCCTCGGTTTTGCAGGTCACCACTTTTCCCATGCCCTGTTTTCTCAAAGTTCTGGGCTGCAGGCACAATGTCTTGGCAAAACTTTGAACATTTATTACCAATATGCTGTCTTAACGTTTATCGCAATCTGGTGCAATTAAAGGGTTGGATCCTCCTGTCATTCAGCTCTGTGGGAAGTGTGATATTTCCTCATTTCACACCAAGCTTAGTCACTCAGACAGACAGGGAAAAGGGACATATGTTCAGCTCCAGATAACCTGAGATAGCAGCCAGGCCTCCTCAGATTCACAGGACAGACGGGCTCAGCCTCTGATGCTCTGACATGTCATCTGGATGAGCTGTGTGTCCACAGCCGATGCCTTAGGAGGGAGAGCATGACATAAGTCAGCTGGGAGTCCAGTCTGGCCTGGTCATTACTATATTCTTGCTTGGACATGAAAATGAAGAACTGTTAAGAGTAGCTACATTTGAGTATTTCCTCCAACTGCAAGCATTAACTTTTTACTTATTTATCTGTCATTCCTGAGGAGCCTGGCCAAAAATAAGAATGCTGGAGCACTAAGTTTTCTTTCTATATTAGTATATTTTCTTTTGTACTCAGTCCAAAGGAAAGGCAGGTTGTGATGGATTATTTCAGGGTTAGGCCTTCTAGCATTTTCTTCATCTCTGCTATGGGCAGTTGTAGAATGCATGGTGGATCCTTCTTGGGAGTACTCTTGAGAGGTAAAATGACTCTGTGATCTCTCCTACCTTAGTCCTCTTCTGTTAGCAGAGGTGGGTCAGTGTTGGAGGGGCCAAGCTCTGTGTGACAACTGCCAGAATGTCTTACTAAATGTCTTCTCCCAACAGCTGGCATGAAATGTATTTTTAATAAGGGATGTATTTTTAATAAGGGATGTATTTTTTTTAATAAGGGATGTATTTTTAATATTTTTAATATTTTTTTATTTTAAATAAATGTATTTTTAATAAGGGATATAGCCGTTTCTGATGGGTACAAATAACATTCTTAAATCTTACTGCGTGCACTTAATACAGAGATGCATCCCTCGTAAGAGAAATGATCCAAAAATTCTTGAAGCCTTGTTAGAATCCCAGCATTCAGTGTAGCTGACACATACAGCTGTCTCTGAGGAGACAAAACTCAAAGCCTCATTCAGAGACAATGACCGAGTGATTATAGAAAGATGTCCTTGGATATGACTACCATACGTGCATGCAAAACGTTTATGACTGCTATTATATGCCTGAAGGTTGAAACACATTTGAAAGTGTACCAGTACTGAGGGTGTTATAAGGCTTTGAAGTTAGTCATGGTATTGCCACTCAGGATGAAGGGTCATGGTTTTGAGAATCTCACACCTATCTTAGAGGTTTGATTGCCTGTTTCCTGTCCACCCTCATAAAATTACTATTCTCAAAAGCCCATCAGGATTTTTTCAGAGATAACTTCTAAAAACTTTTGTTTCTGTTTGTTGTAGCTACAAAAAAATATTAGCCTTTGCAAATGCACTCCAAGAGAATCCTACACAATGCGCTCCAATAGCTTCCGTGAGACTTTGTCCTGTCACATAAAAGCAGTGATTAGTATGAGTAGCAAGTACTGAGTTTCACTGAGATTTCATATTATCAGGTATCTCCTAAACTGAAATGCAATAGTATGCCAGCAGGGTCAAGGGCCTGATTTCATAAGTCATCTGCTGTGAGACCTTGCTTTTAATTGTACTGATGTTCCTAGGTAGTAACCTACCTGGGAGGAACATGCCCAGCTTGTGATAAAATCAATCAGTAGATGTTCTGAAAGCACACAATTCGTTTATTTCCCAAGTATAAAGATCATGCCAGTACCATGAAGATAGCAGGAAAATATGAGCAGGGGCTTCATGTAGTAAAAAAAAAAAAAAATTACACTTTCATGAAAGACGTAAGAATGGTTGTACTTTATCCAAACAAATGTCCATGCAGATCTGTCCTCTTTAACAGCAGCCAGCTGCAGTTGCCCAGGAAGGACTGTGAATACACCGCAAACATGAGGTTATCCACATATTTTTGCTGCAGTTTCCAGATGTCCACAAATCAACAACACTTCAGTGATTTACATGGGCAAAACTTGAACCCGCTCCCCCCTTTTATTTTTTGCACTCAGAAAAGAAAACATTGGGTGAGCAATAATGCTGTGAAAATTAAAACAAACAACATGTCTTTGCTAAGGTACTTTTTAAAGTTACATTATAACAACTGGAATTAAGTTTTTTAGTTGCTGGTACTACAGCTGCAGAACACATCATTTCCCGTGAAAAGGATGAGAATACCAGTATTCTTCGTGTAACTTTAATGCAGATATAATTCTGTACAGCTCTGATTTATAGAAATATATGTATGTTTTTAAATAACAATAATGCTGTTTAGAGAATAAGTTGCCTTAAAACTGATTTAAGCTTTTTTTTCTGCCACTGTGACACCTTAATAGCTTGCTGGTGAAATAACACCATTAGCACACTATGCAACACGCTACCATTGCCAGAGATGGTAATGATGCAGCAGATTCTGAAAATAAAAATAAAAGTAAAATTCTAACAGGTACTGTTTGGATCTATGTGCTGTCAGCTTGCATTTTTCATTGCAGTTGAGCTCTTGTTGCTTCTGTAGCTGGCTGTTTTTCCTATTTTTACATTCAGAAACTTACACTCTTGACCTTTTTTCTGCTCCTGCCTAGTAGAAGTTAATTGTGGGGTTAATGAGATTGTGGTGATTGGGATATGCACCAGATGGCATAATCTGACTAACTTTGCTTAATTTACACATAGATTTTCTATGAATTAAGTGACCTTAAATGTCATCAGCTTTTTAACTGTAAAATGAAGCTGATTCCTTGGCTGTGGATTCCCTGGGTGGTACCACATATGTTAGCAATGACATCCACACAAGATCTTTAAACAATCAGCAAATGGCTCCAAGTGCACAGAAGTCACTCAAACTGTGTTGATCATACCAGCCAACAATCTTACAATTTACACATCTGTGGACCTGGTCCTGCAATGCCTACATATGTACTTAATCACTTTACATCCAGGTTGCTCCCAACTCTTCAATTTATACCACACGAGTGTCTGCTCGGTATGCTGTGAACTTCAGATATTTGTGAGGGTCACATGCCCAATCTGTGGAGGTATATTTTTAAACTTACCTTCTTTATTTTTTTCTCTTTAAGTGTTTTTTTGTTTGTTTTGTTGTTGTTTTTGTTGATTTTAGCCAGCATGACTGACTGACTTTTGACTTTATGAAATATCTAGTGAATGGATTAGCTACAATTATGCAATTATGATTAAATTCTGTAGATAGTTAGTATATCTCTTCCAGAAATTATCAATTGTGAAAGTGATGAGAATTTTAGTATGGCTAATGAGCCTTTAGCCTTTTAGAAAACACTTCAAAGAGGAAAAGGGAGGAAGGGAGGGGAAGAGATTAGCTTAATTTAGTTCTATCAGGGTCTTCTTTATGCAAGCTAGAAATGACTGACAGCAACTGATCCAACTTGTTCTCATGATCAAGGTATCCAGAAAAAAAAAAGAGCTTAGACTGCACTGCTTCCATCATATTACAGGCTCTGGGGACTTCTCAGGGCGTTATTGCAAAGGTGGACATCAAGAAGCCTTGCAGAATTGACTCTGCGAAACAATGGCTGCAGAATGAATGAGCACATCTCTCTCCTCTTGGGTCAGTCCCTGACATGTTTCAGATGTTGCTGAGACCCACTCAATACACGGCTCCTGCAGTGTACAGTGGGCAGCTGTAGACGGCTGGAGTTCTCCCAGGCATGTTTCCTGAGCTTGTAGAAGTGGTGGTTTGAAGTCAGCATAGCAAAGTCTGTGCTGGGTACTCACTGCTGTGCAATGTAGCATAACATAAGCTCACCAGTGGCACTATACTTGTCCATCCAGCTTGTCATTAGGTGTGTAATTAGGTGTTCCTGTTGCAAAAAACGTATGCAGTTAAGACACCAGCTTTTTAGGTTCTTTTCACCAGCAACTCTGTAAAGGTCTAGTTCATAATCCCTTTAGAGCCCCTGGTTTTCTTTT
Organism: Cygnus atratus; assembly: GCF_013377495.2. NCBI lineage: Eukaryota > Metazoa > Chordata > Aves > Anseriformes > Anatidae > Cygnus > Cygnus atratus. The sequence goes on from NC_066396.1 coordinate 52,797,601, forward strand.
ACAACTAATAATGATGTCTAGTTGCTGAGGAAATGAAGGATGATTTAATCAGATCTGACTGTCTCTGTTTTATTTCATTATCAGAAGTACCTTTATGAAAGATAAGTGTTTAAAGTGCTAAAAGTGTTAAAGAGTTCTTTTCAGAAAAGGCTTAAATGCTCTTGTAAAAATGCTTCTGTTGCTGTGTGTAATACTAAGAGGGTGAACCTTCGTGTTATTTAATTACGAAAAGCACTGCTAGGATACAAAGATGTAGACCATGTGTCCCTACTCTACATGACCACGGATTGTGGCTCATACTTCAGGGTTCCCAACCACGGCAAGCCAGTACTCTGAAAGCCAGGATCTAAATAGGCAGAGACTACCTCCTGCAACTTTGCCTGCTCTGCAGAAAAAAAGAACCTGGTGCAGCTCTTCTGGTAGTGGCATCAAGACTCCTGCCGTGCCACACAAGTGGCAACTCCTGTGCACTGCTTGCAGCCTGCATTGATCTGACTGTCACGGTCCAAAAGCATCAGCAGAAAATTTGAAAAATCTAGCCAGTGCATAAGATCTCTGCAACTTCTAATCACTTCAAATGTAGTAGGGAAAAAGAGACAGTAAATGTCCCCTGACCTTCTAACGAATAGAAGCATCTGAAAATTTCACTTAATCTTTAGTATAGTGGGACCATCCAACAGAGCTGTTCAGAGTGTTGGCTTGTGTTACCACTTTCAGATCCTGAAAATGGTGAGTTGAGAAGGCCTGTGAATTGCATTCTGCAGTTAAGAGAACCATCTTTCTGATGCTTAAGTATTACTCTTCCTTCTCTAGCTTTAAGATGCTATTTGTATTACAGTAGTATTGCAGTGACACCATCAAAAAAAAAGAAAAAAAAAAGGTTATACATTTATGGAAAGGGAAGCTGGTTTTCCTCTGTCTGACCAAGCACGGTTAGATGTGTGAGTACAGTCCCCTTTGTGTTGAGCCTCTCCATTTTCTACAGTTAGCACAAAACCAACTGCCCCACTGTGTAAGGAACATAACGTCAAATAGACTTGCCTTTACTAATAAAGCACAAGGCTAATCTGGAATGATGGACCAATTCTCAACCAACCTGCTGGATGGTCTGAGAAATTAATACTTACTTTGCATTTGTTTTATATGAGGATCTCTAGTATCTTGTCAGTTTTAATTTATTTGCATGTTCACATATTCCTGGTTGTTATTTTCATGGAAGAGCAAGCCACTGGCCTTTTTTCCTATTTTTCCTTCTTCCATGGTTACACTCCTACTTATTGGCATTTACGTTAGACAGCAGCTACAGATTCAATTGTGCTTTGGAACTGTGCAGGGATCCTTCGAGATGCTGTGAACCCAGAGGCACAGCAGGCAGAGCTTGGTGGGTTGGAGAATGATGACATGAGGCGGGGGTGTAGTGAGTCACCAGGTGTCACACAGAGCCTCAGTGGCAGACAGAAAGGTTGGCCCCAGTGACAGACCTGCTTCAGTCTGGCTTTCCTGCTTTTCCTGTACTTGGAGGAGGATGTTTCACAGCCTTGAAGGAGGATGTCATTACCCTAATGGTGTGCACCAAATCTTGGTAGAGAACTTCATGACAATTAGTCTTTTGGTTCAGCTGAGCAGATTTAGTCCTACCCCAGCACGTTTGGTAGGGTAGGAGGCGTTATGTCATGTTCCAAACTCAAAAAGTGAATAGGTTATTTTTGAAAAGGCTGTTGGAAAGGGATGTTTTCCCTTCGACAGTTTTCTAGCTGTACCTCTCCAGGGTTTTGCTTTTCATCCTTTCCTCCCCAATTCTGATTTGTTACCTCCAGGTAGCTTTTTAAAGTTTATAGCAAACTCACATTGTGATGTTTTTAAAGCAATCTGAGAGAAGCAGTGCACTTCTGACTACTGTTTCATAAACAGTAATAGTACAGCACTGGGCTTCAGTAAAGCCTGAAATGTTACTGTTATGTATAAGCTGTTTCATAATTTCGTGCAGATCTAGATCAATGGAAAACCACAAAGCAAATCTTTCCTCTCCAAAGTGACAAATAAAGTTTTAGTGATGTTGTAGTTCATCTCCAAATAAATTTACTAGCCTTCTGACACTTAAACAGAGAAGCTTTCGTGTTTTGGTAGAGCAATTACCGGTCAATCCTAAAGGTATGCCATTCAGTAGAAAGCACTGAATCAAATGACAGCCCATTTGAAAGGAGAGAGATGGGTTGCCTGGAAGGAAGGTGTTGTTGTTTGCTTATCTAGTCTGGACATTAGATGTGCTTTTGTGCTTTTCCAAAGTGCACCTGTAGAATTCATATTAAAAAGAATGCATATTGCTGAATCATGGTCAACTTGATGTCCACCATGTCCTTTTCTGCAAAGCTGTTTTCCAGTGGGTCAGCCTTCCCCCCAGTGCAGGACTTTGCACTTCTCCATGCTAAACTTTATGAGGTTCTTCGCCCATTTCTACCACCTTTTGAAGTCTCTCTGGATGGCAGCTTGGCCCTCTGGTGAATCAGCCAATCCCCCCAGTTTTGTGTCATCTGCTTATTTACTGAGAGTGCACTCTACCCCATCATCCAGATCATTAATGAAGAGATTAAACAGGACTAAACTCCAGAATGACCCCTGGGGCACACTGCTAATTACTTGGCCTCCAACTAGACTTTGTGTCACAAGTTACCAACTTCAGGGCCTGGCCATTCAGCCAGTTTTTGATCCATCTCAGTGTCTGCACATCTAGCCCATACATCAACAGCTTCTCTGTGAGGATCTTATGGGGACAGTGTCAAAAGCCTCAAAGCCAAGGCAGGCAATGTACAGTGCTCTACTCACATACCAGGCCTGTCCCTTCATTGTAGAAAATTTTCATGTTGGTAAAGAATGATTTCCCCTTGGTGAACTGCGGTGGTTTTACCCTGCTGGGCAGCTGAACTCCTCCACAGCTTCTCTCTCACTCCCCCTCCTCAAACAAAAAAACAGGTTAAAAATACAATGGAAAGGGAACAGGGAATGGGGGCTGTGGTCAGTCCCTGACACTTCCTCAGCCGCTCCCTCTCAGTCCCTCTCTGCCCCTGCTCCCCGTGGGGTCCCTCCCACGGGATGCCGTCCTTCCCGAACTGAGCCTGCGGGGGCTGCCCACAGGCAGCAGCTCTTGAAGACCTGCTCCCACACGGCTCCGTACCGCGGGGTCCATCCATCCCCCAGGAGCAAACTGCTCCAGCACGGGTCCCCCACGGGTGGGCGGCAGCTCCCCCCAGACCCCCTGCTCCTGCTGCGGGGGCTCCTGTCCACGGGCTGCAGCTCCGGCCCGGGGCCTGCTCCTGCGGGGGCTCTCCATGGGCCGCAGCCTCCTCCAGGCCACATCCACCTGCTCCAGCAGGGGCTCCTCCACAGGGGGGCTGCAGTGTGAAGATCTGCTCCGTGTGGGACCCGTGGGCTGCAGGGGGACAGCCTGCTCCACCAGGGGCCTCTCCCTGCACAGCCCGCAGGGGAACTGCTGCTGCCTGCCTGGAGCACCTCCTGCCCTCCTGCTGCACTCACCTGGGGGCTGCAGGGCTGCTTCTCACTCCTCTCTCCTATCTGCTGTAGCACAGTATTTTTGTTTTTCCCCCTTTCTTCAGTCTGCTCTCCCAGAGGCCCAACCATCTTCTCTCCATGGCTCGGCTCTGGCCGGCAGTGGGTCCCTTTTGGAGCCAGCTGTAGCTAGCACTGATCTGACATGGGGCAGCTGCAGCCCACCTGCTAGCAAGCCTTTGCCACATAAACCCAAGACATGAATCCATGTGTCCTTCTTCTTATCCATGTTGAAGATAGGAGTGACATTTGCTTTTCTCCTGTCTTCAAACACTTCTCCCAGTTGCCTGGATCTTACACAGATAAGCAACCATGGCTTTTCAATGACATCAGGAACATCTTATGGTTGCATCCTGTTAGGCCCCTTGGATTTACATATGTCCAGCTGGCTTAAGGATTTTCTAACCTGATTCTTTTCTACCAGAGGCGAGTCTTCCTTGCTCCAGACGTTCCTCTTGGGCTATGAGTTCCCAATTTCTGAAAGACAGTCTTAGTTGTAAAGACACCTCTTCAAATATTTATGTAATTGTGCATTTATAAGGGAGTTGTAGCTGAAATTATTTTCTAAGGGGATACTTCTGTAATAAAATGTTTTCTCCCTTGCTTTCCTCTGCTGCAATAAACAACTCATATTCTTTTGCTTAACTCTGGTTTTGTAAATGGAAGACTCAAAATGAAATCATGAGTGTAACTACAGATAATTAAGTGCTTGAAACTTAAGTCACCCAAAAATCTCTACTCAGAAGCATATGTGCGAAGTTAGAAAAGCTGAGTCCCAGGGGTTTAGCTGTGCCGTGTCAGACTTGTGCTTGTCAGATCCCCTTTTTGTGCTCCTTATTTCCTGGAAAGAGAGTCAGACATATCTGTCACAAGGATTTCCCCTGTCCCAGGTATTTGATTACTGGCTCTGTGGTGGGTAGGAAGATCTGTCTCTCTTGTGTGCATCCTGCCTCCCATGCTGAACGAGGCAGTCCTAGTCAAGCATAATAGAGCCATCCCGGTATTCCCCAGGCACCACCCCTGTGGAGGTGGAGGTCCTGCCTGCTACCTCGGGACACCTGCAGGGGACAGCTCTTAGCCCTTGGTACAGCTCTCATCACATCAAGCCAAAGTTTGATCCTATGACTGCATCTCAGAAGCAGTGGCTATGTGCTTCCCTGCTGTATTAAACTGAGCTATCTTGACTACAGTGCAGAGATTATTGCAGCTATTTAACCTATTTAGGGAGTAAAAAAGGAAAGCAGAGAGGTGAAGACACTTGTTTTCCAAAGAAAGATATCTAAATGTGCTTTTTTATGTCTCCAGTTTTCCACCGTATGAAGAAATGTGGAAGCAGAAGAGAATTTAGCTTGGGCTGCGATAAAGATAAATTTGTTTCCTCACCCAGCACTGATTAAGCTGGAGTCAGAAAAGCTTATTCATTTCCACACTGCTGTTCCAAATTGGTGCCACCTGCCAGAGGAATTAAACCTGATAGATTCCTTTAGCACCCTGAGATGCCAGTGGTATATTGGCTCTGTGGCTGTTTCTGTTGGAAAAGCATCACCATGGTGAATGTTTTTCTTTCCAAAATTATTTCTGCAGCAGGAAAAATAGACAGAGACTCTCCTGTGTTGTGAGGCTAGAAGAGTGTAAGTAAAACTTGCTTGACTTAGTGTAATGAGAATGCAGGCACAAAATGAGCAAAATGAGAGCAAAATTGGAACAAATTGCCATGAGTATGTAATGCAGGCTGTAGTGAGCTAAGCGCTGGATAGTGATGTCTTAGCCTTGACTGAGTGAGCACCTGCTTAACTTCAACCTGTGTGTGAAAGTATTGCCAACCAAAGTAAAAGTTTATTTTGACCTCTGGTAGATTTGCTTTTAAATACACTGCAGTAGGGGAGAGTAGGATGGGGTCTTAAAAAAACACATTATCCTTAGATGCTAAATATTGATAGTTTATTTTTTTTATCCTTCTCTGTTATATCCCTGTCTGTAAATACTTTGCTCTGATGTCTGCTCTGTTTCATTCCTAAACTGATAAAGTCCAATTGCTATTTAGACTATGTCCTTCCCCAGAGAAGGATTTTTATGATGACCTTTTTTCCTAAAGCACTGTACTGGCATAACACTGCAGTGTCGCTGACAATCTTTGTTAAAAATTACACTGATCATAAAAGTAGGTGATTTTCTCCCCCCAGTAAAGCATTTATTAAAAAGTGGATTTTCAATTGGGTCTGGGCGAACCTATGTAAAACACATGCAAAGATGTGAATCAAATCTTTGCTGGAAAGGAAAAATGAGTAGGGAAATCTTTTCCGGAAAGCATGCAAATATCACACTTCTGCTCTTTTCATAATGAAGCATAAACTTTTCCAAAAGGTTTTGTAGGTGCTCTATGTTAAAACAAATAGATTAAAAGAGGGTTAGGTGATCATAAAATAATCCTTTTTCAGTAAAATAACTATCCTCTTATATTTTTTTGACCTATTTGTTTCCACTCTCGAGAAGAGCTCTATAGAAATGAAATGCCCTATAGAAAAATGCGAAGCATGGCTGAGAGGTTGAGACGGCCTGTGAATTGCATTCTGCAGTTAAGAGAACATCTTTCTGATAAATCTAAAAATTATCTTTATTCTAAAATTTTAAACTTTATCATTTAAAAAGCAAAATAACTATTGCAGTATGCTATGGAACAATACAGATCATACTGAGAGACTTTAAAAAGCAAGAAGCTGCTGGAGATAAAGTTTCTGTATAACAGAGCACCTAATAATACTGATTCTGAAACTGCCTGGTAGAACTGAGTAGTGCTGGAAAATCACTGCTTGTTGCTCTCTTAGGTTGTCTGCAGTTCAGTGCAATTTCCCTGCATGTATGAGGTCTGTGTCCTATACCTTGACCTTCAGAGGCCCAGGGTCTCCAGCTCCTGTATTGCTGTCTGATCCTGATTCATAGAGAGATCCACAATGGTAATACACAGCTGCACCTGTGACTTCCGGGCTTTCAGGTCCTGGAGTCAGCTTTCTGTCTTTTGCAGTTATCTTGGAAAATGTTCAAGCTGAAAAATAAGCTTCTAAATTCTGAGGACTGTGTGGAAATACACGTGCTGGTGTTCCTGAAGCAGTTTTTCCTCTAGAATTTTTAGTTGCAATTTTCAAAACTGCATTTGTTTGGACCCAAAACCAAATGCAAGCTTCAAATTCCCTTTAAGCCAGGGATACCCAGTTGCAGACAAAGTATTTTCCCTGTGAGTAGTTTTGCTTATTCCTCCTTGCCCTAGAGCTATTTCTACCACTGCAGAATGGCCACAACAGCATTTCCCCTCCTTTCTCACCAAACTGAGTTACCAAGAAAAGTTCAGAGCAAGGAAGAGCTTAACACTCTGTAAACCCAGGCTCCTTCTTTTACCTCCTCCCTCCTAACTCTTTTAGGCTGGACTGTAGTTCATCCAATATTTTGTCTCACGGCTGAAATCTACTTTTTTTTTTTTTTTAAACAAACAAGTCAGATAAAAAAACATGGTTCCATTTATTCTTGAGTGCACTTCTGTGCAGTTTTAGATACCTTGTGATCTTTTGGTCCATGCTGCAAAGCTGCTGCCGGGAGCAAAGTTTCCATTACACAGATGGAATAGTCTCCTCAGGCTTATAAGGTTTGCTAAAAATACTGCCCACATTTCTTCTACCACATACTATTCTTAGCATCATTGCTCTGAAATAACATCCCCTTACTTGAAGCCATTTTCTCACTAAGGAAAACAGAACAGACCGGTCCGAATACCTGTGCTGGGTTTCCTCATGGATGTCTCCATATACATCCTTCTTCTGCACAGGAAAGCTGTGCACCACTCCTCTCCAGTCTGTTCTGCAGTCAGAAAGGAGGGATGAGTGTAAGTGGTGGCAGTAGGCAGCTCTTCTCTTCCTGGGTATCAAGGAATAGGTGTTTTGCCCAGGGCTCAGCAGCTGTAGCTGATAACCTGCATTATCAGGAGAGATGACCACTATGCAGAGAGATGAGGTAGGATGACCTTGTATGTTTGCATTGGCACATTTCACCAAATCAATAAATGGCAGTCACACAGACCTGCTGTACAAGAGATGCCTGCAGCATTTCAGCCTATTTTTCATTCCTACATGGGAATTGGTGACCTCACAGTCCTTGCATCTGTGGCACTCCCTTGGAGAGGATCTAACACATGAAATGTAGCACTTTGACAGCAGGAGGTTATAGATAGAGGAAATACTAGAATGCAATTGCTCACCAGCTGGGAAGTAGTAGAAATAGGTTAGCTGCTGAGAGAGGTCTGCACACAGAAGTTCAGGGTGAGAATGAGCCTGATGAACAAAGGAATTGCAATTGCTGGCTCTGAAGAGGCCACTGCAGCCCTGTGTGTGAATGCTGCAACAGAAAAAAGGTGGGAAGATGAGGCTGCTGCTGAAAAATGGTATACACACCTGTGCATTGATGAACCAGACCTGGAGAGTAAAGAAACTGACTTTGTTCATAACTGAGCTGCTGAACTGGCTTGAATGCAATATTGCTAATTTTTTCCCAGTATTGTCATATCTGCAAAATTTTAAATATGAATCAAATTCTGAAAACATCATGAAGACAGTTTTGAGACTCTGTGAAATTAAGAGGGAAAAGAGAGAGAAAGATGGAATTTAGAAATGCTCAGATATTAATGGTCTTTTAAGGTCTGTGAAGTGCAGTCTAGCTGAATTCTTAAACTACTTCATGGTAACCATAAGGAATAAAAAGATTTTCTTTTCTTAGTTTGATAACACAAAAAATGAAAGGGAGCCTGACTGGTAAAGACCTATTCATACGTGTTCAAAAAGAATTAAAGGCTAAAGTAATTCTACTCTATGAATGCAATTGTGAAGTGATATTTGGTGGGAAGAAAGTGAGAAATCGTATGCTGCGGAAACAGCAGAAATGATTTTTTTTTAATCTCTTCCAAATCCTTTAGAATGTTGCATAGTAGAGTTTTTGCTCTCAATGTCTTCTGTAGATAAGAAAATAATAAATAGTCAGAAATCTTTCACCACTGATTTAAATAAGCCTGCTGCTTTGTTCATATTTAGTCAAACTACATCAGCCCTAGCACCCATGAGAACCACAACAAATTTACTTCTTGTGATAGTCCTTCTTGCTGCAATTTTACCACATAGTGTAAGGGAACTTCATATTTTCTTTCACCTGTTTGTCACTTACCTGGAACCATCCAATTTACATTATCAGAAGAAAAAATACAGAATGTTAAATAATATTAAAAATAAACCCCGTGATTTAGCAATCAGTGTTCTGATTGCTGAAATATCTTGTCTACAAAAAAGAGTGAGATTAATGTCAAGCATCTTCATTGTCCTACAGGAGAAGAAACTCATTAATCAAAGGAAAAAAAAAAAAGCCTGGAAGCCCTATCATAAAAGAAACATAAAAGCCCCACATAAAAGAAACGAAGAAAAAAATATGCATATTTTCCAAATATTATATTGTATTGCTTTTTTATTATTTTTTATACATATTTATTCTTCCAATTCCTATCAAAGACCTAATTCTAATGCAGATTATTGGTAGTGACTGTACTGCCTAAAGCACTTAAATAAATCTTGATTGCTCACCCAGCCCCTGGCCGTTGTATTGATTTTAATATGTGCTAGCCAGCTAATTCTGTCCTACTTTTCATAGCCACAAGGTCAGTGTTTGCTACGATGCTTCAGTGCTTTTCATCAGGGTGCCCTAGAAATTTTACTTTTTAGAAGTGTGATATCATACCTACAAAATATCTGTTAATCCACAAAGCCAGGTTGTGCTAGCTGTCAAAATGCAGCTTCAGTCAGAATCAAGCAGTGCAAAGCCCTGGTGCCATCTCCTTCCTTCCACCTGTCAGGTTTCACACCTTGGTTTGCAGTTTACAGGTTTGCCATTTCACATGGCCTGGTTGTTTGAGTTCCACATCTGAGTTTCTTGTGTTGACCCAAGTTTGGAAGAGGACTATTATAAATAGTTGGAGCCTTTAGTCATCAAAGCACATGCCAAGACAAGCATTGTGCAATATTTCTGAGAAGTCTGTTGAGTTCACTGCTGACCTGGTCAACATGTAAGGTGAAGACAGCTTATTGCCTTGTCCTTATCCAAGCCAATCTGAAATGGGAAAGTGACAGACACCTTGAAGAAAGTAAGAGATTTTCCTAAAATAATTTCCTTGGTAGAGGGAACCCTTCTGTTAACCAGGATGTCTGACAGAGATCACCGTCCTCCCAGGCAGACAAGGGCAACTGTCAACCAGCATAAACATGACTGTGGGCACACAGTGTTTTCCTGTGGCATCCTGTGTCTGTCTTGCCTGGATCCAGAGATCCAGAGAAGAATGTTTATCTGCACTGGTACTGAAACATGAAGGTACACTGTCTTTCTCATGATGGACATGCACGATAATTCAAAATGTATTGTCATTTGTGAGACAAGTATTATTTTTAGGAGCTCCAGGGAGAGTGAAAGTCTGAAGTGTAGTCTCAAAAAGTGAGGTTGATGCTTCTAAGTCTTGGTCTTCCCTAAAAGTCTTTTGCATCCATGCTCTTGACTTAAATATTAAAATTCAGAGGTAATTTTTATGTGACTGTCAATTGATTAGAGCCCTAATTTTTATTTTCCAAGGAAGCAAGAACCTGGAACTTCTTTTAGAATAGAGAAAAAAAAAAACACCACACACACAAAAAAATAATAATAATAAAAAAAAACAACAAGCAAACAAACAAAAAAGTGCTGCAAAAGCCTCAATGAGAGAAAAACTTCTAGGTCACCTTAGGGAAGAATGTGTTTTTTTATCAGATTGTCATCATTTCATGCACAGAAGCAAAGGTCACCTGAGATTCTGCTTTTGTGAAAGAAATTGCTCTGGGAGTTGAATGCTTTGCAACCATCAGCACTGATGATAGCATCTCCTAGGAGAATGGGCTTTTACTAGCTTTGAGATGGTAAGAGAGCACAACTGGCTTGCAGTAAGTGTTGTGTGAGCTGTATGGCACTAGTACTGCCAGAGACATAGCAATGACCTTTTGAAGCACATTCCTTCTGTTTGCATTAAAATACTTTCTTCCCTTAAATTTAATATGAACCAAGAAACTTTGAAGTTCTGTTGGCTAATTCATTCTTCAGCTTGTTCTGTGAATGCCAGTTATTGCTGAAAACATCCTACAGAAATAGATTCTGGGCCTTCTGCTAGTCATATAGGACTTTCTTTGGGCCTTGTTACAGAATTAGGATCTTTGTCTTTGTAAGAAAGCACCTAAGCCCACAAGATATTTCATTGAGACATCAGCACACCCAGATACACCTCAGTGCATGCCAGAATCTGCTAAAGAGTGACAAAAGCTTGTACTACCAGGCTTTTGGATTCTGATGTAACTGGATTCAGGCACTGAATTTTGGTAACAAAATAAAGGAAAAGCAGCTGCAAAGTACCGGTCTTTAAATAACTCTGCCCGTCGGATGTTTTCCAAACAGCAATCAGATCTGGAGAGATATACATTGTTGAAATTTTAATTTTATCTTCAAACATTCTAATTTTTGGATAGAGAGAGAACACTTTTTTTTTTTTTGGCTTTTTCCATCAAGGAGGTCTTTGTGTGGTCTGCTTGCAATATACTAACTTTTCCTTAATATTTCCTTAATGGTTATTTTGTCTGTTCCATGTCTATCAAATTCAGTAAAACATGATGTTGCTGCTTAGTACTTCAGAATTACTTGTCTCTAAAACCTGCTTTAGTACAGCCCCTTTACCCAGGATGGGGAGCTTGCGTGTTGTGTTTCCACACCCTGCCCTTCTGCCAGTGGGAAATCAGTAATATTTCCTCACTCTTGCTTTTCACAGAAGGAGATCTGTTGGGAAAGTCGTTCTTTCAGTAACCTTTTAGGCACTTGGTTGAAGGTTTCTTCACATTTGAGGAACAGCTGAAGTTCATGGTGACAAAAGTGCAAAGCAACTGTTGTAGAGTCAAGGAATATAAGAGGTATTGGTTATTTTATCTGCCAAATGCAAGAATGTGAACTTTAGAGAGTCAAAGTCAGAGGAGAACTTAGATTTTTGTTTGTTTGTGTTTGTTTGTTAGATATCTCAGAGAAGTATGTGTGAAAATTCTTGTCACGTGCTGGCCATATAATATAGGCAAAGGCTGATACCTCGTTCATAATCTAGAAATACCAGTCTGGTGATCACAACCTTTAGAACTGAGTTACTAGTATTTTCTTTGCCAGTATCATAATATTGTCATCCTTGAGATGGAATTGGCAGGATGATGACTGCGTGTTGTGATTGAACATCTCAGTGCTTTATCAAATGCATCTCCAAGTTCTTCTCTGAAGCTGTTTCTTACAGCTTTTAGGTAGCTTACCCTCTGTCTTCTTGGTTTTGTTTCAGTATAGGTACTGCACTGACTTCCTAACAGTTGCCTATCTATGAATGGACTTCTGTATATGTATATACCTTTGGAGTTCCAATTCAAGGAGAGTATTTGTTGATATGCTGCATATTTAAAATATGTACTTTGTTGAATAGGGGACTACAGAGCTAACTATTGTACCAGTTGCAGTACTTGCATGGTCACGAGTCTGTTCGACTAAATAAATGCAACTAACAAATTGCTGATATCTTTTGCAGTGATAGTTCACTTTTAGGAACAGCGTCAAATGTGGTTTTCTTCTAAAGTCACATGCCAATTAAATTTTTTTAATTTTTTGCAGTGATAGTTCACTTTTAGGAACAGCGTCAAACGTGGTTTTCTTCTAAAGTCACACGCCAATTAAAAAAAATGCTGTCTCAGGAAAGGAGTTAAACACTCTTGGTGCTTTTGAAAAACACGCTTCTTTCTGAAGTTTGATTTCTCCATTCAGCTTTCCTACATTTTATTTTCTAAGGTCATACAACTACTGTCACACACAACTTCTGTCAAAGAAATATGTGGATGTATATAAAGAAGTGATAAAAATGATATATCAGTTCTTATGCTTCCACAGGGATAATATGAAGCTATCTAGGTGCAACTCAAGCATGCTTATTTGCTATATATATATCTCTTTATATAAGTTTTTTTTAATGTCTCAAATAGTTTCTATAAAGACATTCAGACTACACGTTTCGATAGAAAGTCCTATTCCATTCACTGTGCTATGCTTTTTAACAACTATTATTCTGCATAATACCTAAAAGTCACCAGAATTCTTCTTGTGCAGCATATGAAGTAACACCTGCTTTATTAACTTTATTCTTACTTCAAGAAGAACTTTAGAGGAAAAGATATGAAAAACTCATCAAAAGATACTATGTAAAATTCAGGTCTGTGAAAGGTCACTCACAGAGAAAGTAAAATGACCTTTGTTTTTGTTTACACTAGGAATATTGATTTTTAGTACATTTTCTGTTGAGCAGAGACTGCACAGAATGAAACAGCAGCAGACAGAAAACTTGTGCTTTCAGCTAAAGGCCACCAAACGTTGACCATGTTTCATAGGTATTTGCTTTAGCTGTCTATTCCACCTTACTGCACATGTGTCAAAAGAAATGTTATATTTCCAGTTTGGAAAAATTGAAATAATTAAATGCATGAAAAGTTGTTCTTTATTTCTGTATCTGGTGTAAAAAGTAGGTATGATATTGGCATAATACCTTCCTTCAGTCCCTTCTCAGCAGTTAACTTTTCGTACAAATCAAAGCTTAGATGCCTTTCATACATTTGAAAAACGATTTTTTCCTAGGCTTTGTTCAGCCATATTAATGCTGCAGCTGCGGTCTGTGGCTGTGAGGGAACCTTTGCTTTCCTCTTTTCTGAATGCTAGCACACGAGGTCATCCATTGGGAGTGGAAGTGCTCTTGTTGGAAAGAGCACTTAATCTCAATTGGGATTGACCTACTTCAACCTCAAGGAAGTTTGTCTAGAAAACTAGTTCCTGCTGTCCTGTGCTAAGTGACCTCTCCAGCCTTATTTTGTTCAATTTCAAAATACTGCCTTGAACACTTGCTGAATGAGCAATCGGTTCATTATAGTCTTCAAGAAAAAGGTACGCTTTTATGAGTAGGCAAGGTAATATTTCAAAAGATCTTCTAGTGTCTATTTAGAAAGAAAAAAAAATCAAAGACATAATCACCCAGCAAACTTGTGCCCATGTGAACTCTTATGTAATCATCACACAGTGTCCAGATATTTTGGTATTTTTCCCCATTTTTCTGAACTGTTTGTAAACAACTATCAGAGAGATCTGGGTTTCATTATGCCATGCTGTGTGCAAGTGCTTCCAGTTCAGGCTTCTTGAGAATATTTGAAGAGACATTCCAATTTAACCTGCCCCTTGTAAAATCTGTTGATAAGCATGTTGCCTTTTGAAACTGGAAAAACAAAAGTAGGAGGAAGGAATGAATGGTTTGGCACAGCAAAACAGAACACCAGCTTGCTATTTAGTGAGAAATAATAGTGTGAATAGTGTAAGTGGGTGCAGACTTGAATTAGCAGAGGATAAATGTGTTATTACTCCACAAATAATATTGTTAAGAGGTTGATAAGCTGCATCTAATGTAACTCAACACCTCATACATAATTTTGGAGAGAACAACTTATTAAAACAATAACAAACATTAACAATCATCCTGGTTTTGCTAATGCATTTGGGTTTCGAGTTTAAAAGGCTGGTATCTCTCTGAGCACCATTGTTGCTGCCCCACACAGAACAGAAATGATGGAGTGATGAAGAGTATAATGATCATGTACAACACAGCAATCTTTGTCTCTCAATTCATTATTCACTTTATATTCACTAGCTTGGTTTCAAACATATCATGGAGTCATAAAATATTGTGAGTTAGAAGAAACCCACAAGGATCATCAAATCCAATGCATGGCTGCACACAGGACTACCTAAAAATCGTCCAAATGCTTCTTGAACTCCGGCAGGCTCGGTGCCATGACCACTGCCCTGGGGAGCCTGTCCCAGTGCCCGACCACCCTCTGGGTGCAGAACCTTTCCCTAACGCCCAGCCTGACCCTCCCCTGCCCCAGCTCCATGCCGTTCCCTCGGGTCCTGTTGCTGGTCACCAGGGAGAAGAGGTATAAGATATCAGCACGTGCTCCTCCACTCCCTTTGTCTTTGGTTAGTTTGTTTCTGGCTAGGTTTAGTCATATAGCAAGTCTTTGTTTTTGTTTTTTTTCTTTTCTTTAAGGTTATTGAAAATGAAGTGCAAGTTCCTTTTCCTTCCATCCTATGTATATTTAAAGAAAAGAAAGAAAAAAAAAAAGAAAGAAAAACAGGCAGTTCATTCAGGGCTTGAAGGAATGTCACAGTGCTTGTTAGTCCAAAGCAACTAACAGATACTCTGGAACTGGTTCCACATTTCTTTCTGAAGAAAAAGTGATGATACAGAAAAGATGTCCCCATCCCACCTCCCAACCCCATCTCTTTCTCTGTTAGCAGATTTGAATATGAACTTGATTCCAAATTACTTAGCAAATAAAGCTGCTGGGTATTCATTCTGTAGCCAAATCCTTGGAGTCTTCCTGAAACAGAAGATGTAGGTATTTATGCCTATTTTCTTTGCTTATTAAAGAAAAGAAGAAGGATGCTTGTCCTATACTAGGTTTTCAGATTTACTGTGAATTCCCAGACTGGACTTAGCCTTGCCGGAGGTCCCAAATCACACTTCAGTTGTCAAAATACAGGTGAGAAAAAATTTATTTACAAAGATCATTATATTTGCCAGATGTTGGTAGTATTACCGTCTCTTATTAGGTGATATTTTCTAAATGATGCTATGCTGGAGGCATGAATAAATGGTATTGTTTGCTTTGGCTTTAAAAACCCAGACATATATTACTGATGATGTTTCTATAAGCCATCTTTATAAATGGAGGCTTTAGATGGTCAGTCTCAGGAAAGACAAGCAAGAACTGCCTGGTGCTGTTCACAGTCTTTTCAGCTGTTCTTTACATCCATTTGCCTTGTTGAAGTCTGTTGCTGAAAGGCTTCGTGTCACTATTGTTAACCGCTCCAGTGAAGACAAAGCAGAGGTTGGCAGGCAGGCAGGCAGGCGTGCTCTTTGACGGGTAGGTGGGGGACTGGCCACCTGCCTGCAGCTTGACATTGATGTGAATTACATAGCTAGGGAGATGGTCGTGCTTTACTTTAGCAGGAGTCAGCTATGAGTTTTGTATGCAAGAATCCTTACCCTCATGCTTACCTTTCCTGCAGTGTTGCTGCAGAGTCCTCGACCAGGACTCCCACAGTGCTGGTGCCATACAAACACGGGGCAGGACTGTTTCTGCCTCTGAGGAAGAGATACTCCTTTTCCATGCTGGGAATGCCTAGGAACATTATAATGGTTAAAAGGCCATAACTTCAGGACTAAGGCTAATACTTTCAAGTTATTGATTTATTCCCCCCAAAAGGCATAAAATGTATTACCTTCTGATTGCAAGACCCACAACTTCATGTTCAGTAGGGAGCAAATAGCAAAATCTGTAGTACAGTCCACATCCAGGAAAATCATATCATGGTCTAATAAGGAGAAAAAGAAGAGCATTCGTTGCAAAATGCAATTCTTTAACTCAAACTTTGCAAGCAAATTGGAAATGTTGGGTTTGTGTTACAGCCCCCAGTGCTCCAGACCTTTTCATTTTTAAATTAATTACAGTGTCACACTGAAACCTTGACTTCGTGCCAGGTGGATGCTTCTCAGCAAATGTAATTATCAACTTTATGTTGATGAAAACCCATGCAGAAAAAAAGTCAGGCAACGAAAAGATGGTTGCAATCAGAAGGAAGAGAGCACTATGCACATTGCAAAGAGGGTTGAAGTCAGAGTGTCTCCCCTTTTCTGCAGCTCCTGGCTTCTTATGCTCTCAGAGCCCTGTGCTGCTGACCACAACTGTTCAGCAGTGCCTTTCCTCTTCTTCAGGACCTCCAAACCTGTCCTTCAGAGACATGGCTTAGGGGTGGCTTGCTCAGTCAGGCACCTATTGCTGGTTCTCCTTCAGTGAGAAAGTACCTAGAGGTCCTTGCAACACCATCTGAACTTCAGGTAAGTCTTTCAGGGAAACCTTAATGGGTTGTAAGAACATTGCCCAAATTACATTATGAATCACTTGGGTGAATAAAGAACAAGATTCTGATATGTTGTTTGAGGCCTGGATACCCAGTGGCAATTAGTTTCCTGATTGTCTTGTGAATCTTGTACTGAATCCCTTTTGTGCCACTCCATGAATGCAGCTCAAGTTAACCTACAGGTGTCCTGAAAGTAAAAGTCATGCTGTGAAGATTGTGGTAAAGAAGTGTAAACACATGCCATCACCATAAATCTGAAGTTTTTAATTTTACTTAACTAGTCTCCAGAAGCCCCTTCCTCACCATTCCTTGCTCAGTGATTACACTGACCTATAATATAGTTATTTGTTGGTAGTTTCGTTGCCTATATATCTTACAGAGAATTAAGAGATTTCTTTGTAAATTGAAATCTTTAAATAGAAATTCATCAAATCAGTGGAATATTGTTCTGGTGCATTCAGTACAGGAAAGAACAAACGTAAACTAATACCCTACTCTGTTAGATATCCTACAGCCCTAAACTATTGTTTCTTGATCAAATTTATTTACATATAAGTGAAAAGGGCAGTGAAAAAGATTTTTTCTGTCTGTGGTATTTTCATATAGATCCCACTAAATGAAATAATTGGTCACAGTGAGAAATGCTAGTACTACCAGCTAATTAAAGTGTCAAAATTCCACTGTGAAATATATTTTTGAGTCTGAATAGTGCATAATATCGTAAAATGTTTAAGGAAACTATAATAGGTGAGATTTGTCATTCAATCTTATTTAAAAAACAAATAGCATTTAAGACATGAAACAATAAAAAAATAGTGATATAAAGGGCATATTAAACAGAATATTGTTTTTAAGGGTTTTACTAGTAGAATATTGTTTTTAAGGGTTTTACTAGTTCATATCTCCTTCTGGAATGTTTGTAATAGCTTCTAGTATGAGCAGAATGTATAGTAGCTGTTACCTGTAAATACAGAATAAAGACCCCAGGACACCACAAAGGAAGGATGGTTTTGTGGTTACGGCACCTGGGACCCAAGAGTCTGTCTGACAACAGGTCTGCTGAATACCTCTTGTGTTTCTTTGGGCAAAGCGCTCAAGCTCAGGAACTTGCTGTCAGGAACTTATACGTATACCTGATTTTAATTTGCTAGGACAAACTATCACATTAGAATAAATCTCTCTTCCCAGAAAACCTTCTCAGGAGACACTTATACAGATTTTGCTCAAAATTAGGGGGGAATTTGTCAATAAAGGAGAATGTAAAATCTATGTTTCCATTTTTTCTAAGAATTTTTTTTTCTTCCAGGAAAACTTACTATTTCCATTACAAAAAATTTACCAGCATTTTTTCTGTTATTCACTAAAAGTCAAGTATATATTTTCTGTCTTTCCAACACAAATCTTGTATTTCTTTCCACAAACTATTTTTTAAGAAACTATTACTAAGTCAGAAAAGGCAGATTCTACCAAAATGGTTCTGTTAAAGTCTTATATGAAGACATAATTTTAAAGAAGATAAATACTGGGGGCAAGGACCTCTGAAGTACCTGAAATTCAAGGAATTATTAAGATAGAAGAGCCTGACAACAGGCATTGCTGCAATCTATGCACAGAAGTAGCAGCTGCAGGAGAGCCTGTTGGAAGTGGCTACCTCATGCCGTTCTCCATAGGGAAGTTCTCTGTTCATGACGTTTTTTAGCAGGGGAGCAGTGTTAGCTCTAAATTTATCTGTGCTTTTAAACAGGTTTTTATTCATTTAGTGAGAAAAGAATAAACCTTAAAAAATATTATTTAGAGAAGTAAAGAAGAAAAAAATACTATTCTTTCTTTTACATTCTACCCAAACTGTAAAATCTTTTTATGTTTTTTAATTTATTTTCATTTCCCTGCCATTTCTTAACAGTGATATTGCAGCTCTGGATGCCATCTTCCAGGATGGAAGGATTTATTTTGCTTGAGTATTTAATTCAACTTCTGATTCTAAAAGCTCTCAATTGTGTAGAACTTATTGGAGGTTCCCCACTCGCAGAAGACAAGTCTGTTTAGCTCTCAGATGAATGACAATGTGAATGTATTTTAAGGACTAGATGGTATACTATGTTCAATTTAAAGTCTTTCTGGGTTGAGTGATTCAATGTTGTTGCAGTGAAGACCAAATAAGATCAGAATGGATTAGATTTTTCTGTTGACAAAGGTGTTACAAATGAATATCATTCATTTATAGACAGGACTGACTTTTAGAAGGAACAGCACTATTTCTCAAAGTTTTCATGACTTTGGCTCAAAAGACAATAGCAGGGGCAAAAATAGTCTTGTTCTCAAACATTCTCCTACTGACTAGAAACTGTGCAGAAATCATCTGCTTCAGTGTCCTTGGAGCTCAACAAAGCATTTATCTCGATGTTGGCACCTGTAATTTAGCATTGCATTTTGTGTTGTTCTGTCTGCCAAAATTCAGGCTAAATTCACACCGGCAGAAGCCTCATAAGTTTTATGCAACAGGTAGGTGGTGGCAGGACACTCCTTTTATCTCTTCCTATCAGGAATATGCTTTTGATCCCTAATGTGGGACACCCGTGGACAATGTCTCATGATACTGCCCTTCCTATCTCTCTGCTGGGGTCTTCTATCACTCCATTAGAGGAGAACATGCTCTGGATGAGGTATTTCTAAATGCTCTTCTGTGTCTTTGTGTTTATACCATCTTGTGCCAGAAACAGGTGGGGTTGTGCCAGCCACGAGACCATCAAATACTCAGAAGATCTCCCTGCTCAACTAAGGTTAAGAAAGCAACAGGAAAAAGTTTTAAAATCTGAAAAGGAAATTGAACAAAGCAGTTCCAAAGAATACTGTCACAGCCATATTTGTCAGTGTTAGTCTGGTTTTCTCCAGGTTTGCTTCATGACAGCACTTCCAAAGCACTAAAAGCTATAAAGCATGTCTCCATCTACCACTGGGTATCCTTAACAGACAGGGGAAGAAATTCTGTAAAACTGAATCTGCTTAAAACAAGATCCCAGGCATACGTGTTCTGTGCATGCATGCAAGCAAAGAAGCAGTGTGTCCGTGAAAACAAGAAGTCAATATTCAGAATATAGTTTAATTTCTAGTGAGTTGTATATTAAAGATATTGTGGCATTACTGTACAATTTGGTTTATTCATCCGTCTCTACCCCTGGACACACGAGAAGATATTTCTTCAGTTAGAAAATGCTGGGAAACACTGATGAGAAGATAATCAGGGAAAGGCTCAAGTTTCCTTTTTGCAGTCTAAGCACACAAAACTGCAACTATAACCTTCACATGCAGAAACAGTGTTGTGTTGATGCATCTCCAGCCAATCAGTAATTGGTGGTTTGCAGACATAATCTGATCACAATAATTGTGGATATTTGGCTTGTAAATACACACCACAAGAAAAAGACATTAGGAAGCAATTAGAACGGCTGTGGTAGTATATTAGCATCTGCTGTACTGCTAGACTGTAAAGCTCTTGAAAACAGTGAGTAGAGACAATAATTTATTACAGTAGGAGAGACAGGCTTCCTTTCAGCAACTGAGTCATCTGTTTGAATCCAGCTAAGAGGCACTGACTACTAACCTTGAGGGAATACCATTTATTTGAAATGGCCAATCTGAGAATGCATTTGAACAGCTGTTTTTCTGGTAATGTGTTGTTGCAATTAATTTTGCAACTTTTGCCTGGCTGGAGTTAGTTTGGAGACAGACGGCTGAGAAGGAGAAACTTACTGTTTCTCGGTGTCTGTTCAATAGCTACCATGCTGTGATATGCAGGATTTGGCTCAGTGCAGCCGGGCCTCCAGAGATTTCTGATCTTCTGTGATTACATAAAATACAATAAGTTATCAAGGGAATTCAAGTGGGAACTTCATGACTTTTAACTAACTGGTTGAGGTTGGCAGCATTTATCTCATTGCTACATACAGTCTTTTTTTCCATTGCACCACCTCCCATGATGAAAGAGTAAGGCATAGAGAAGAAACTCACATTGCACATGAGATGAGGCAGAAAGGTCTGTTCCTCCTGATCTTCTGAGGTAGGAAAATTGTGTAGACAATGCCAAATCTCCTTTTAACAACAGCTGGGTGATGGCTAGAGTATCAATAAGGCTGCGTGAGGGGAGCCACGAAGAGCTGGGAGTTGTTCCACTGAGAAAGCTGATAAATCTGGTGAGTGGGATTTTCTGAAACTTCACAGCATGGTGCAGCCTGGGCTGGGGGTTGTGGGCAGTCTTGTTCCCAGTGGCTGACCAGCTCCTGAGTTTGTTTTTTTTTTTTTTTTCCAGCAAGCTCTTCTTTGATGGGGTATCCAGGCAATCTCTTTTGCAGGCTGTGGTAATTGCAGAAGGTAGTTTTTAAACTTAGGCTGAGCATGTCATCCTTTAAGAGTCTGGGACAATTTTGTACTCCCTAACACGATCACAGTTTCTCTTGGTGGCACCCTGAATTCTGCAGTAATAGTGGGCTGCAGGATCCAAAACTGGTAGTAACTGGTGCTGAATCTTGAGACGTTTCTTAAGAACTGTTGTTGGCAGCTCTCACTAGGCTGTGGTTGAAAAGGGTTGACTGGCAGGAACAGAACAATCTACCAGCTGGATGGGAAAATAGCTATAAATTACTCATCTCTGTGGAGATGCTTGGCTTTCATTCAAAGGGGTGGAGAAAGGTAATCTTTGGTAATTTGATTCAGTGTACCCAGTAAATCCTCAGTAGGCGATAGGGGAGTGTTTTCATTGTAGGGAAAGTGAGTCAAGAAGTTGGAGTGGAATCAGGTGTGCTGTTGGCTATTTTTCCATCTTGGATGCCTGTAGCCATTAACAGTCAATGCACATTTTTGCCAGTACAGTTTATTTGAGATTTCTGTATTTTAAAACTGTAGCACATCCATCAAAATGGCTCGTGTTCCCACACACCAGAGTACTGAGACCTTTCCGTGTCCCTCTGATCACTGCCTCCTTGTTCTCAGGCAGGTGGGGAGTAAAACATGAGTCTCTTCTTTTCGATAGAGGGTGATCCTTGTTTAGGCTTTTTGCAAAACCTGAACTGTTCTGACTTCCAAATAAAAATATTTGAATTCAGGCTCATTGAGAACATTGATACTTGTGTTCTTATGGGGCAAAAAGAGAACAAGTCAGTATAAGAGCTCTTTAGAACAATGTTGTATGTTTCTAAGTGATGGTATGTGCAACATCACCTCTGTGTGACACTGAGGAATGAAGTAATGCTCAGAGGTTTTAGAAAGTATGTAAATGTTCTTGTCTTTCTACATGCAAATGATTCTGCTTGTACAGCATGTTGCATATTGCTTTCAGTGGGGGTGCTCAATGCAATTATCTTATGTGCATGCAGTTAAAAAAAAAAGAAAAGAAGAAAATGGAAGATGGGAAAGGTTTCTTCAAATGATGGTTATTTATATTTAGTTACAATAAATTGAATCGGGATGTGAATGGGAGTTAGGGGGCAGCCAAAAACACAGCTCTACTCAATGAAGGAAGGTGCTGGGAGAAAAATTTTTGCTTTTGGAGTCCTTGTTACTTGTTATCACAATAAGTAAGACAAAAAGTGAGGAACAGAAACCTAGGAATGGCAAGCTAGCGTCCCACACAAATACACAGGCATCTCTGGGATTAAATGTCTTTAGGTCCTCTCTGAGAATGTTTATAATCCAACAGTTTGCCAACACTGTCAGTCTATAACAGACTCATTTTCTATTGGTAACACTGAGTGATTTCTGAACTGAGCTGAACAGCAACTGGCAGTATTTCATAGTGCATTTTGTTTGCCTATTCACATTTCCAATGTAACTACAGTGACAGAACTGACAATTCAGCCTGGGCACTAGCACTGGGAAGATTACCACAGAATGACGAGACCCTTTTAAACAGCAAGGAAGAGAAATGGTGGTGTAAAGATTCAATTTCCTACCTGCTGAATGACCTGGTAGGCTGCAACCCATCTGTTTTCCTGAACCGCATGTGTTTCTAGAGCCTGCCAGGTACTGGAATGAGGAAAAGACAATCTCCAGGGGGAAAGGAGCATTTTCAGCACAAAAGGAAATGTGCCAGTAGTAAAAATAAAAATTAAAGACAAAATAAAAAAAAATAAAAAAAATAAAGAAAAAGAGAAAAGTGAAAAAATGAGATGAGATACAGCTAGGCATGTTTTTAACTATGTTGAAAAAAACCTTCATTGGGATGCAGCTGAAGATATCCTGAGGGGTAGTAGAGAAGGTGCCAGAGTGCCTTCAAGATGCTGGTTTATTTGAACAGAATTACCTTTGCTAGTGGCTTTGAACAGCCAGGAAGTACTGTAATGGCAGATATTACAGAGGGTAAAATGTACTTTTCCCGAGCAGAATGGAGTCGTTTCTGAGCTGTTCCCAGCTCCTGTTTATACTACTTCTATACACTTTCCCACCTCAGGAGCCAATATAGGTAAGTAGGTGGGAGAAGCTAATAGGGCAGTACTGTGGTCACTGTAAGCTGAGGTGTCTAGGATCGCTTGTAACTGCAAAGAGACATAAGTAATGTCAAGCGTTCATAATCAAGGGCAGTGTTTGCACAGCTCGTGCTATTCCTGAAAGTGATTGCCAGGTGTTTGTTATGTGAGGTCTGTGTGTTCAGCAAGGCCCCTTGTAGGACCTTAAGTTTTTCCTGCAGTCTTTGACCATGGGGTGGGAGCAACCCTCTTTTACTGGTGAGCCCATACATTTGCAGGGACTGATGGTGGACTTCTGAAGAAAGAGGCAAGGGCAGGTACTGCGTGCTTTCCCTGTGCTTTGTACGAATGCAGGGCCATGTGAGGAAGATTGAGCTGACCTCCTGAATAACACAGGCTGGGGCATGTCACCCGGGACTCCTGCAGTTTCCCAGGTAGGGCGTAGTTAAACTACAGCAGCTCTTTGGCACGAACAGCTGCTCCTCCTCCATGTGTGAGATGAAGAGAAATAGAGAACATGCTGTTTCCCCTACTGTACCCATCCAGCAGTTAATTATCCCCTATTTTTTGCTGTTGTCTGTGAGTCCTGGATTGGACTAGACTAGTTTGTGCTCCCTGCCACTGGATCCTATTTTGCCTTTGACCTGTTGAAGCTAGAAAAAGTCCTTTCTTATAGCACTGGGCTTTTGCTTTACACAGTCTGATGCATCAGCCTCCCCTTTTCCCTAAAGAAAAGCATGTTCCCTTGTTTATACTCAGAGCCTTTTACAGTGTTTAGCTTTTTTTTTTTTTCCAGCTGCATTCAGGGGCAGGGAGCAGTGTCCTGTTGGCTTTGTCTGACCTATCACTCAGAGACACCCTTGCCGGTTCCCTGTGCACCTGGGACAACCCTGGCTCAGTCCCCAGGCCAGTGGGACAGCATGCATGCTTTACCACAGTAGGATATCTGCAAAGAGACCCAGCACCGTGGGTACTCCAGAGCAAGTGATGAAACCCCCACTGTTCTGCTCTGCTGTGAGACCCGCTCTGGGATTTCTTACCAGTTAGGAAATAATTTTCACAATCTCTGTGCTTACACCAGCAGCTCCCTCCCAGGTGACATCTTGTCCCTGGCCTCACAGGAGGATGCCATATGCAGTCCTGCAAGGCTTTGGAGCTGTCCATTAGGGGAAGAGAGGCCCTAGGAACTGGGCAGCGTGCTGTGAAAACACACCAGCAAAAACAGCCTCGGCACTTCCAGTGCTTTGACAGCTGGTGGGTGTTTGTTCTGCATGACTGAATCATCATGTACGGCACCAAATCAACAGGCACGACGTGATTTTTAAGTCTCTTCTCCATAATCTCCAAGGCTTGTTTGCAGTGCAGGGGATGTTCATCCAGCAGTCACCTGGTGAAAACCATTCAGACTGCTTTGAGCACTTGGTCGAATGAACCCACTAGAAGCTTTAAAGTTTTAGCAAGCTGTCTGAATTGCTTATCGTGTTTTTAAGCTCTCATACCATAGGAGGTCTGAATACTGCCCAGTGGTTCAATTCACTCTGACTTAACAGGTTGCTGTGATGTTGCTGTACCCAGAAGGTACCCAGGATACTATGCAGTAGTCTGGACCAAGCAGTGATAACTTTAAACTGCAGCTATTAACAAAACAAATAAATTTGTAGTCTAACAAGAATATAGAAGAGAAGGGAGTGATATTCTCTGTCAGATACTAAATGGCTAATTGTCTAGAGTCACTGCATTTTTTTACTGTAATCAAGATTCTTGCATCATAATTTTAGTATCTGAAATCAATAATAAGAAATTGGATTATAAAGAAACATTGCTATGATATTAAATACATTATTGGCATACTGAAATCACTTGCAATCTAATAATCACACCTCTAACACTAGTTATTGTTAACAATAATAGGAAAAGTTAAATGGTGAATCATAATTCAATACAGTGCTTGATGTTTATTCTGTTACACATAAAGGTAATAGACATAACAATTTATTTGTTTACCAGTAGCAGAAAGCCTACCGATTTCAATTTCTGGTATTTCATTTTGTTTTCTTTTATAAAACAGGAAGAGGATGATTCTGTTCATGCTTATCCTAGGGTAAGTAAAATCTTTCCTGCAAAGGGGTGGGCTCATTTGCATTTTGGTGCCATATATCAGAGTAATGTCTATTGAACTTTCCTTTTCACATCTCTATCTTCTGCTCAGCAAGCTTTATATAAGTTAGGAAGAAGCTTTCAGCAAAGCCATAGATTAGTTTTGACTGCATGCTGTGGAGCACGTTTGTAGAAAAAATGCAGTCTGTTCAGATCTTGGCATGGTCTCACCCTTTTAAAATTAATATAGAGTTATTAAAATGACTGATTTTTTATCAATTACATCTGCAACTTGTCTGATATTTTAATCTGGAAGAGATCTAGAAATTCAAAGTCGAAATCAAAATCTTTTAATGCTTTTGATGTTGAAGTAAGCTGGGAATCTATGCGTGACTTTTAGTACAACGCTGTTTCAAAGTCTACCATACTTTTATTATGAACATTATGATTGTTTGCTCTTTATTATATAATTCTTCTTTTTACATTATTTTGAAAGCTGAAGAACCGTGTAACATGTCACGGACAAAACCTTAGCTGCCTTGATGTGATTAAACATTTTTCTCTGTGATGTATCCTTGCAAATCTCTTAAGTTTGTTGTTCCATGTGGGAGAGTGCAGCAAGACAGAAGAGCTAACACTTTTTTTTTTTCTTCTGATGAACAAACCTCTCAGAGAAGAACCTTGAAAAAAAACTGTGATAAATTTTAAATTTATCTTCTAAAGAACTGGAACTGTGTAATTTTTTTTCAACAGTAGTCATCAGAAATTCACTTTTGGAACAATAAAGAAAGAACATGTTCATATGCAAAAACTCTTCTGCATTCCCCTTCTAAAATTATTACCACAAATGTACTGTGTTCTTATTTTTGTCATTATTCAAATTCAGTGAATAAAAGACATAGTTTTGTTGTTGTTTTGTTTTTAATACAAATACTTGTTTGTAACTCTTGTGTAGAATACAGTCTTAGTGTGCTGTTTTGCTAGGTTGGCTTTTACCTCTACTAGATAGTTTATGGATTTTTTTTTCTACAGTTTCTCTTATTAAACAGGAAGTGTCAGAAGAATGTTTGCGTATTTCTCCCAGAGAAAGAAAATGAAGTTGTCTCTACCCATTAAAATGCTAAAGTAATCTCCACTGACATAGGCAATGACCTTCAAAAGTGAGATACCTCAGACTTTAAAGTACCTTAGTTTTGTTGTTGTCTGGAGGTGCTTTCCACTTCAGCATTCAGACTCGGTTGTGGGACCAGGGAACACAATGAGTTTGGGTAGCTGTGTAGCTGCTAACCTGCCCTTGAAACAGAGAGAGCAATATTCAAGCAGTGAGCTGGTCTGTTAATTTAGAAAATGGCAATTCTCTGCAAAGCAAAATAGCTAGGCCTGATTCTGGTAGGACCAAATACTGTGCAGTTAGACTATAATGGCTCAGAATGAAAGGCCTGGTTATTGTATAAAATTTTCAAAGCAAAAGTTAGCCACTGGTGGGCTTGTGATGTTGGAAAGGACTAGAAGTGAATTCCATGGAAGAAGCTGGAAATGTGTCTAACAAGACCACAGCAAGTGAACGTGTGTTTCATTTGTGCTCTGACTGTGTTTCATTTCACTTCACAGCTTGTCTATAGAACCAACAGTAAAAACACCTGATGTAAAATCCCATTTCAGCTGGTAAAGAAGAAAAAAGGTGAACTTGACCGGAGGGAATAATAATATAGTGAAGGGATGTAGACATGAACAGACAAAAAGGTTATCATGAAAAAGTTAAACATGCAGACTCCACAGCCTGTGTGACAATTCCCTCACTCTAAGTAGTGCTCCAAGAAACTGTTTTTTTACAGTCTCTATGACAGGTTAATAATACATTGAATTTTTTAAAAAAGAATTTTGATAGGAAGAAGTGATTATGGTCAAACAGAAAATCATATCCTTTGATAAATTGCGGCTGCGTATCTGATATCTCATGATGTTGCTGTCAAGACTGACCTTAGAAGGCCTTGGTTGTCTACTGAGGTGCCAATCAGTAACACCTATATTTCCAAATGTACTCTTTTTTGACGTTATGGGTGGAACAGAACAGACAAAAGAGTCTGAAGTTCAGGGAAATGCAGTCAAATTCTTAGCACTGATCCATGAAATCCAAGTGAGATGTTGGATAGCTGGCCAAAAAAATGAAAAGTTTTTGAATCGTGCCACAGTTTCTAGCATGTTAGCTATTAGTCTGCCCTTAAAAGGTCACAGTCTTCACCCATAAGCAAGCTTGAAACCTGAAATGCTTAGAGGCATCCATCACAGTCCCTCAGAATCAGCAAACAGCAGGGGGGAACAGAAGGTAATCAACCCGGTACAATCAGAGCTAGTTCTGGGTGGAAACCATGTTATTTGTAGAAAAGAGCCACCTGAAAACCAAACCTGACGAATGATTTCCTTCTGGCCTCATAGACATTAATTTAATCTGCTGTTTAAAACAACTGAACAAACTCAGACTGTTTATTCTTAAAATATTAATATGTCAGATGGCAGATGAGGACCAGGTACACAGGACTTGGAGATCAAACAGAAGGAGGAGTGGCTGCAGGACAGGACACCAAGACAGCAGCTGTAGGATATCGAGTTACCAGTATGCATGGATGCAGGTCTTGCACCCACACTACTCCCCAGATGTCGCTAAGAATGGCAGCCCCTTTATTCAGGAGAGTGAGAAGGATCTTGTAGGAGAACTTTGCCGTTAGACAAAAACAAAAAAAAAAAAAACTTTGTAAAAAAGAAGATATCCTTTTTACAGTGTATTAAAATGTGCTAAATGGAATAACTTGGAGGCCTGAGTCCAGAAATACAATTAAGGGTGAAACTTTAAGTCAGAAAGGATGCTTCTGCCACAGGAAATGTTGAGGTGCTGGAAAATGTCATTATGCTATCCTTAAACAGACTGTACTTCCTCCTGTGAATTGCTGAGAAAGTGAACTTGTCTTTGGGGGAAAAGAGAGGACATATCAACATACATTAGTCTTTTCACCTTGTCTCTTGCATGGGCAAATGTGTGGTCCTTGCTACACTCTTTCTGAGATCAGTTTTGAAACAGGATGGAAACCTGGAAACCACTCTCCTCAGCTCTTTTTGCCATTTGTTGCAACTTGCATCCATCACTGTCTGCAGAAGAGATGAACTTCAGCACCCTCTCTGCTATGTGTTTTTTCTTTCTTCTTTATTCTCTCTCTTTTTTTTTTCTTTTTTTTTTTTTCCCTCAAGGCTTCTAACAGATGTTCTTGCTTCTTCCTGCTATGGAGTTTTCATAAAGCAACTTCATCTGGAGTTGTCTTCTGGAGGAAATGAGCTGATAGCTGGGTATGAAATATTGTCAGCTATTAAGCAGTTTTTCATAGCTATTTATTTTGAAGATGTCCATGCTGTCATCTAACATTTTGGTATATGTCCAGTTGCCCAACACTGAGGTTAGATTTGGGTTCAAATGTTTGTTTACTTTTGGTGGACTCTAATTTTCAACTCTACTCTTGGTTTTGGTGAACAGATCCATTGAGAAAAAAAGGTTAGGTGTTGTCTCTTACCATTACTGCTAAGTCATGCCTGGATTTCAAGAATTTGCTCTTACAGAGCTGCCAAAGTGCCCTGCTTGTCCCCTGCTTAATTTTTACCCCAAATTATTTATGATTCACATTGTATCTTTTTAGGTCTGAACCACAATATTAGTCAGCAAAAATTGACACCTTGTTGTCATTTGACACCAGGCCTGATTTCACAGCAGTGTGAAGTCCCCTTCGAGTACTGAAAGTTGCGATGAGGTCCCCCTGGAGCCTTCTCTTCTGTAGGCTGAACAGCTCCAGCTCTCTCAGCCTGGCTTCATAGCGAAGGTACTCCAGCCCCTTGATCATCTTTGTGGCCCTCCTCTGGACCTGCTCTAACAGCCCCACATCCTTCTTGTGCTGGGGGCTCCAGACCTGGATGCAGCACTCCAGGTGGGGCCTCACAAGGGCAGAAAAGACAGGCACAATCACCTCCCTCCACCTGCTGCCCACTCCTCTGTTGATGCAGCCCAGGATGCAGTTGGCCTTCAGGGCTGCAAGAGTGCACTGCTGGATCATGACGAGCTTTTTGACCACCAGAACCTGCAAGTCCTTTTCTGTAGGGCTGCTCTCAATGAGTTCTTCTCCTAGTCTGTGCTCCTCTCTGAGATTGCCCCGACCCAGGTACAGTACCTTGTATTTGGACTTCTTGAACATTGGGTTCATGTGGGCCCACTTCTCAAGCTTGTCCCTTTGGATGGCATCCCTTCCTTCTACCATATGAACACCACCACTCAGCTTGGTGTCATCTGCAAATTTGCTGGGGGTTCACTTGATTCCACTGTCTACTAATAAAGATATTAAACAGTGTATACAGTTGATAAAGATATTAAGCAGTACCGGTCCCAGGACAGACCCTTGACACCATTCAAAAAAGTATGGCAAGCTCATGGAAGGGCCTTCATTTCTTATTTGAACCAGAAACTTATCTAAGAGAAGCCACCTCAATATCTCTGGGATAATGCACGGGGAAAACAATCCCCATATTACCCTCAAGGGTCTGAAGACAGGTTGCAGGAAGCAGATGAGAAGTGTTGGAAGTATATTCCTCTTGAGATTGACACAAAAAGTGTAAGGAATGCATGAAGCTATGTGTAATGAAGAAAGAACAAACACAATTCATGCAGGAATCAGAAAGGAAAGTAACATCAGCTTCTTTAGGGTAAATGTATTTTGCGGAACAACAGTTCTCTCACTGATCAGGTCAAAACACATTTGGAAACAGAAAGGTCATGAGACTGATGTGACAGGTGGTTCATTTGGGACCAATATCAGAGTAATTCTTCAAAGTGAAGCTTGCTTTGGGAGACAAATGCTTTGTTTAACTGATCCCAGGCCTGACTTCTTGCCAGGAGGACAAGCTGCCGTGGTCTGTGCAATGGAGGGAAGAGACCATGCATCAAATGTTGCAGTTGCAGGATCATTGATGCATGGTTACAAACCTGTAAGCCCCCCAGATGAACAGGGAAGCAGTTCAATACTGATCTTTACAGCAAACAGCCCTCTATTGTCCGCCTGGGGTTTTAATTCTTCTTGCTGTCAAGTCATGGCAGGATTTCTCTGCTGTCACCTGTCAGCCTGCTTGGGGGGGGGGGGGGGGCGGGTTAGGAGAAGGCTGTAAGAAAGGAAAAAAAAAAAAACATACTTTATAAAGTAACAGAAAGATGACAGGAAGAATGGCGGCAGTTGCCAGGAGCAAGTTTTAAATATCTGATCAAAGCAAAAAAAAAAACTTCAGTAAAGCATTTAGTTCACTTAGCTTTTATGATGCTAGCCAGAGTTATTGTTGCAAGTAATAGAACATGTAATTGTATGCATGCTTCTGTCTGATTACCAGGATCACCAAAATAGTGGTAATGCTAATTAAAAGTATTTTAAAAATACGAGCTGCTAGGAAATGTTTCTGGGAATGGGATTTTATGAAATGGCATTTTGAAATGGAAAATGATTTCCATTAAATTTTCAGTGGTAAACTTCAAACTGAAATTTTGCTTCACAAAATTATTTTGGATGTTGATCCTACCAAATGATTTTTTTAAATGGATTTCATTTGCTTTTCTAAATCTGATATCTTTGCTAATTTCAAAAGTTTGACTTTATCTGTTTTTTTTCTTTCCCTTTGTTTGTTCTTGACACAATGCAAGAATATGACAGCTATAACTTTTTATTTTATTCATTTTTCCATTTGGCAGAATAAGTCTTTGAAGATAAGCTGATTTTTAGAAAGAATTACTTAATGCTTTGGGTTCAAAAATAAAAAATATATAAATAAATGAAATGAGAGATTGGATGTAAAGACAGTCAGCATCTTGAAACCCAAGTACAGAATATCACTGTGAATTAGTAGTTTTAAAGAAACAAATGGGGAAAAAAAGAAATGAAATTCTTCTGTTATGCAGTTTTCATTGAGAAGAAACACCCTTTCTTCAGCCATCTGCATCATCACTTTGTGCTGGAATAGGTTCAAGTGCAGAATCATAGAATCAGAATTATAGAACTGTTTAGGTTGAAAAGAACCTGTAAAGATCATTTTGTCTACCTCCCCTGCCAGTGGCTGGGATGTATTTCACTAGATCAGGTTGCTCAAAGCTTTGTCCAACCTGGCTTTGAATGTTTCCAATGACAGGGCATCCACAGCTCCTCTGGAAACATGTTCCATTGTCTCACCATCTTCACCATAAAAATTTTCTTCCTTTTGTCCAACCTAAATCTATGCTCAGCTTAAAACCATCACCCCTTGTCCTGTCACCAGGAGGATTCCCTTCAGCTGGAGCTGAAGTATTATGGCTCTCAGGAATGCTCTGTGTTGTTGTTTGCCATGGAGTAAATCAGGACAAATGAAAATACACGAGCAAACCTAGACCTTTCCTGAGCACAGCTTGCTTCAAAGGCATCTGCCCTGCATATATGAACGCTATGCCCACTTTAGATCTCATCCCAAAGGGAAATTAAGAGACAGCTTAATGTTTTCCTCAAAATCCAGGTAATTAATAAGATGTTGTTCAGTTTATTTACATATATCTGTCTCCTTACCCTTCCCTTCCATACAAACATTTTGTGCTGCATCACCATTTCTTTTTCCAAACATTCCCAAAAGGCAGCTATTTTAAATGATTTATTAGAGCACAAATACTTCAGCACAAGATAAAACTAAGAATTCGTTCTAAGATTGGTTGGCAGTAGTTTGGCAGAACTGTCAATTAAACAAATTGCTTGAGTATATTTCCAAGTCTCTTAATTCTTCAGAAACAAAAAACACTGAAGACCAGAGCTGGCCCATGAGGAGGGTTTTGCATAGTTGAAAAATTCACATTTAGTCTCTCCAAAGGTAAAATCTTCATACAGGTTACTAACTGGCTATTTTCCTATCAATTATTTTCCCATTCCTTTTGTGTCTCAGCAGCTAGAGCTATTCCTAACAGATCTTTGTATAGCATTAGATTAACATTTTCCATTTCTACAGTACTTTATTCATCACTGCATCTCAAAACCTTTTACAGATGAGTCAGTTATGTGCTGGCAAGTGAACATCATATGAGCTCAGAGCAAGAACATTGTGTAAGAGCTGGTTTTATTTCCTGTAGTTGCCACTTCTCTTACAGACAAACCTTAAAGGATGTCCTGAAACACCAGAAACAGATGTAGAGTTTTTTCAGTTTCTCATTCCATTTTCTGAGATATCATCTTTCTCTCACTTTCTCTTTTCCTAGTCCAAGGCTAGCTCTATGCCCTTACCTGCCAGCAACAAAATGCAGGGCCACATTTCATTTGCAGTGTAGGTAGAGTTGATTTTCATTTGCAGTGTAGATTTTTTAAGTTAGAAAGACCAGGAGGAAAAACAAGCAGTAAGAGGTCATTATTATTCTAATACTTGACAAAGGCAAATTTATGTTTCTGACAGATGGTAATATGAAAATGAAAAGTCTGATTGTAAGAATCTCTAATGTCATATTGTACGTTTCAGCGTAAGGCCTGGGTCGGTGAAGACAACATGGAAATCTTTCTTCTAATACCTCTGAGTTAAGTTCAAGACATCCAGGCTTTCAGGAGCATGCTGGTGGCCATTCTGTTTGCACCCTTCTTTTTCCCCAGCAGCACTTACATTTTTTTTTTCTTTTTTTTTTCTTTTTTTTTTCTTTTTTTTCCCCCATTTCTCACTAGTGAGCAACAGCCTGGTGACCTGAATGTGTATGCATGCCTCAGTGCTAGGAGGCTTCCCATGATACTCAGCACCAAGACTGGAGCAGTCACCTCCTCCTCCTCCTCTCTGCTTTCTCTTACATTCTGTCCAGCTTCTTTCCCCTTCTTCTTTCTTGCAGGAAACATGACCATTTCCCTCCTTTGAGAGATCCTGGTGATAATCTTCGTAGCTCGCTGTCTTTGACTGTACACAAATATGTCCTGTCCAATCCACCTAATGGAAAGCAAGAGCCATTTTGTACGCAGCTTGTTTTGCACTGTTTATTGTGAAATCAGGTGAAGTTTGGAGGGGAAAAAAGAAAGAAAGGAAAAAAAAAAAGCCATTTCCAAAAGTTTCAGAAATTTGTTCTTAAAGTTAAGCTCTTAAAAACGAGCAAAGTTTTTGGCAGAGTCACTTAATTTAGGTAGGGGACTTGCTGTGCTTCTTGGTATGAAAAGAAATGTGTGAGTTTGAAGAGCTACATATCAAATGAATGGGATCACCTTGGTAGTGGGTACTATCTGCAGTACAGGCAGTGCTTTCAGAAACGCAAACTGATGGTTTCTGAAAGTTCGTTGACAAACATAAACGAAGGGCAGCTTTCTGTTCTCAGTTCTCTACAGAGAAACTCCACCTGCCTCACCTGCTCCATGTATGAGGATGGCAGCAATGTCACGAAATGTTCTGCCAACAAGAGGCTTAAATGTGGGGATGAAACTGAGGTGCAGTTTCTCTGTTTCATATAAGGGTGCTATTTGATCAGTAAATAAAATTCAAAACACATGAATGTGTAACAGAAAGAAGAGTTTTACATTTGGAAAACCAAGTTGTTACATTCATTAAATTCCTTTTCCTGTTGAGTAACGTCTGTTTCCAGTTGTAATGAGAAGTGTTCAGAATGGACCTGCGTATTAGTTCTAGATACTAGAGCTTTTAGTGGATGCTGTAAATATGGCAATGAAAATCAAGACTTATACAGTCTCCACTGTCAAGCAGCAGCTAGTTTGACATATAAAAAAGTCAGAAATTAATCCCTAAAAATAAACCTTTCAACCTTAACAGAGCAGCAACATGACATTTTTCTTCTCTTTAGTTTTAGCTGGTAAGAACTTTGTGTGTAAGCTAAATGAACAGAAATTTCACAGTACTTTCACAAAGTACACGTTCAGAAAAAAAATAATCTGTTTCTAATACAGCTAATGGGTATATTATTTTTACTGCTTGGATGAATATTTACGCTACAAGATAACCTTACTACAAATCTTCTTAAGGAATCATGAGAAAAGAAGCTTTCAAGTTTGCAACATAATTTCTCTTGAATCATTTAACACTTCAATTATGTTTTTTCTTAAAATATTATAGAATATGTTCATGTCATAATAATAACAGACAAGAGGCTGGCATGGGAGAAGAGATATCACAAGTAGAAACAAAGGGTGTTTTTAGGGAGTGAATTGGTTGTTCAGAGAACTGCGGGGATGCAAGAAGGACACCAGTCATTGGAAACCAAATGGAGATTCTAGGTGCTTAGCTTTATGACTGAAGCATGCAACACATGTTTCCTCAGACATATGACCTGTTTCCCACTTCCTATTCTCTAGCTAAAATGAAGCATGCAGTAAACAAGTTACTAAATTGTGAAGATATGTGTGAACGTTTTGTCTCCAATCTATTTTAAGGAATGAAAGCAAATATTCCTGTTGAGACTTTATTCCAAACAGCTGCACAACATTTCAGGTAGAGACCTCAGGTAGGATTGTCAGACATATTCAGCAGTGCTCTATTTTTTTCCCTTCTAAAATCAAAGATTTTAGTATCTAGTTTAATAGGAGGTCTCCAAACAGACTCTTTTCTGTTTTTATGAAAGAACCCTATCTCTTTTGGAGGTGATGGTGGAGTGAGTGTGGACCAAGGACTGGAAAGACCAGATGATTCTCAGAGTCCACTCTTCCTGTTGCAGTATATATAGTGTCATATCGTATCGTATCGTATTGTATCGTATATCGTATCATATGTCATATCATAAACTTAATGTTACCTCTCAAACAGCTTCATTTCTTGGCTCAGATGTTTGTGTTGAAAGCAGCTCTGACGCCATACTTCACTGGATTTTGAAAGCTGATACTGTCAAAATTGACTGCAGCATTGCTGCTGTTTTTATTCCACATTACGGTAGTCAGGATCTAGTGGCACACTGGAATTGATTCCCACTTCAGCAAAACCATCTCAACACCCTAATCTCCATTCCATCTTTCAAAACTTTCAAAAAATGTGATGAGTGTACTAGAACTGAATACTAAAGATAAAGAAGCTACTTCATATATGCCTGCCAAAATGTACAAAATCTTTGGAATCTGATCTTCCAAAACCATCACCCCTTTTTCTGAGACTTTGATACCTTTGACTAGATTTTTTTTTCTTTTTTACAAGCATTCAGATACAGAATCACAGAATCATAGAATCATATAGTTCAGAATAGACCCTTATGATCATCAAGTTCAATCATCAACCTAACACTACCAAGTTTGCCACTAAACCATGTCCCTAAACATCTTTTAAACACCTCCAGGTATTACCTCCAGGAATGGGGATGCCACCACTTCCCTGGGCAGCCCATTCCAATGCGTAGCAACCCTTTCCATGAAGAAATTATTCTTAATATCCAGTCTAAACTTCCCCAGTGCAACTTGAGGCTGTTTCCTCACATCCTATCACTTGTCACTTGAGGAAAGTGACCAAAACTCACCTTGCTATAACCTCCTTTCAGATAGTCACAGAGAGTGATGAAATCTCCCCTCAGTGTCCTTTTCTCCAGACTAAGCAACCCCATTTTCTTCAGCAGATCTTTGTTTGTCTTGTTTTATATATATCTGAATATGTTTGCAAGCCCCAGGAGAATAATTGGAAAAGAATTCTATGCTGTCTAATATGCCGAAGACTCCTGTGCATATTGAATAACTTTTTTTAAAATTATTTTTTCAGTGAAGGAAAAATACTGTATGCTGAAGGAATGGAGGTATCATGGGACTTGGAAGGGTTGGAATAAGAAATCAGTTCAGTAACAAGTCTTTCTTGTGACCTCTCTAGAATATTCATTTAGCCCTAAATTACAGTCAGTTTTCTATGTGGTCTTATGTAACTCTGCCCTGTTCCTCAGAAATTAATTTTCTTAATTGGAGAGTACTGCATTATTACTTTCCACAGCAAGTTCAAGGTTATCATGCCAACTCTTTGTCTTCTTTAATATGGCTTTGAATTACGCATTCTTAGTATTACGATGGCAATAGGCTCTTGACAAAAACACTACAGTGTCAGATACTCTGAGTGAGAGTGATAATTTAGAAGAAATGTGTTAGTTATTTTGAGAATGTGTAATAGGTTAGCTACACACTGACCTATGTGACTGATTATTAGTATCAAAATGAAAACACATCCTTTCTACATGATTATCTTTAGCTCATAACATATGTTACTGTATAAATACTATCCACACTCATTTATTCTTCTGGGACAACTTCAAATCCCTTCTGCTCACTTCTGCACCTTCTCATAACCTTCCAAGGGGGGTTAGCCTCATTAATTTTAGTGCTTGACACTAACTTTTTGGCCAGTTTGCCTCTGCATTGTTTTGGGCAAGTCTAACAAGATATAATTCAATTACTAGATATTTCTCAGGTGTCTAGCTGTGGATTACTTCTTTTCCTTCTTGAAAAGATGTTGATGAAACAGCTGAACACCTGTGGAATT
The DNA here is from genome assembly GCF_013377495.2 of Cygnus atratus. Lineage (NCBI taxonomy): Eukaryota > Metazoa > Chordata > Aves > Anseriformes > Anatidae > Cygnus > Cygnus atratus. The sequence continues at coordinate 52,834,299 of NC_066396.1, forward strand.
TTGTATGTGTTTTCCAAAGATTAGCTCATACAAGCTAGTTAAGAAGTATGGATCAGCTCTCCCTGTGTACCTATAAAGAGTAATGCTATACCTTACTACACAGTTGTCTAGCTGTGTTGAGCTAAATATTCATTCCAATAAACATTTCACTTTCATAGTCATTTTATGTTACCAAAAGGACCAGTCAAAAACATGGAGGGGAAGAATAACATGGAATCAAGTGGAAATATTTTTTATTTAAGTAAAGATAAAGGAATAAATATTTTAAATTTATAGGCTGATGATTGTCTAGCATCTTCACATGAAATAGCACTGCAGTATTTGCTCACTCTCAAGAATATTGTATTTAATTTCCACAAAAATCTCATTAAACTCAAGATTGTGTTGATAGTAGAACTCAGTAATTTAAAAGTGGAAGGGAGCGTTATAGGGAGATAAAAACTGTCTTAAAAACAATTCCTAAATCTGGGTGTTAAATAGTTAGAGTGACATGTCTTAGAGGAGGGCATGCCAGAGGTGGAGTACAACCCCAGGGGACCCTCCGATTAGACTTGAATTTAAAGCTATCCTGTGGAGCTTTTAGTAGGAATACGCTCACATTGCCCTCTGTTTGTAGTGACATGGTTTGGAGCCCAAACCCAATTATTTTCTTTCTTATTCTGTTACTTCATCATTTATTTTCTCCCCAGGATGATGCGCCTCATATTCCTTAATGAAGTCAGCAGGAGCTATGGGGGCAGTTCTTCAGATGATGTAAATTCACCCCAGCATCTCAATACCTCTCACTGAAGAGCAGGCTCACTTCTGTCTGACCTCACACTTACTGCAGCCAGAGTATTTGAAGTGACCTGATCTAGTTTAATTTTTTGTTGGTGTGTTTTGCAAGATATTGAAATATTATAACTTAAAATAGTGGTTTCTAGAAGGTATTACCTCTAGTAAAGATCATGTTTGTGCCCAGAAAGACATTCATACAGAATCAGATGAACATTTTATACTATTAGTTGCTAAAGATTGGCATTTTTGACTCCTGAGGAAAAAATAAATGCACCAACAGGCTAAGTCATGATCTCCCTCAAGCATTTTTGAACTGCAAAGTTAGCATTTGGGTATTGTTATTAACATAATCAACAGAATTACATTGCTTTCTAAAATTAGATTCTTCCAAAGCATACTCCTTCCCCAGGGTAGGTTACTGCAGTCTTTAGCTTAGTGATTCTTTTCTGTCTCAAGGCAGAATAAGTGAAATTAGAGGGTATGACTAATTAATGCAGAACTTAAACACAGAGTAATAAATTAGACATGATTTCTCGCTGCTTTCGACTTTTTCTTGCATTTGTTGGCCAGTTTTATCCTTTGACATCCACTAGCATCGTGAGCTTGTGTGTCAGGAGAGTTTCAGAGTAAGAGTGATAGCCTACAGTATTCATTGTCTATTTCTTTTATCTTGTTGTCCTTTCAGGATTAGATTAGACTCAAGGACACTTTTAGCACTTTCTAGCATGATAGCCTCCCCCTTACTATTTATGCTAATGAAGACCCATCCATACCCAGAGGGAAGCTAGACCGAGACTGAGAACTTGGTGGATGTCTTGCCTGCCCTCTCTGAAGACAGGTTCACTCTGCATCTGTTTTTAGAGGTCTCAGCCTCATGCTAGGAGTTGTAAGCTGAGCTGCAGGGTAGGGAAAGAACTGAAGTGTCATCTTCACTCTACCTTGAGACCTGCCTCCTTTGTCTTTGGTTTTGTGCAGACTGGATCTTGACAAAGCTCAACTACTGCAGCCTGGGTCATCAGCAATTCTCGTATGAGCTGGTCTTTTCCCTGAACCACAGTACTGGAGCTTTTGAGTGGGAATTACTGTCGGACTTCAGCCACAGGTTTACTCTGCCTTATACCCTGAGAGTAGTTTTCTTTTCTTTTTTCTTTTTTGACCTCGTTATAAAAGAGTTGGGATAATATTTTGGGGAAAAAAATGCATTGACAAAAAAAAAAAAGAAGAAAAAGGTTTGAAAAATAACTCACCTGGCACAGAAAAGAGAAAAGACATCAGAGTAGCATAAATCTTCTGGTATAACTATTTGCTTTCAATAAGAGCATCAGTTGATCAAGTGGTACAGCTTGAGTGTATTAATATCCAGATGTTGCCAAATGAATTCCAGGTGAAATCCTGCATGTTTTCTTCTCAGTTGAGTACTGTTTATTTAATAAAGAGATAATAGGAAAAAAACAGTTCTGGCAGATGCTGCCAAGAAGTGAAAAGGTGTGAACAAAGAGAGACCCAGCAGCAGCAGTCACAGTTGCGTTGCGCTGCTAAACTTGATACAAAACCTCCCACATAAGTTGCTTGTGTCTGGGATTTACATCTCAGCTGCAAATTGTACTGGAGCAGGAAGTACCATTATTCAGGATTGTGGAGCATTTGCCCCCACAATGCCCCACCTGTTTATTATTATTATTATTGTTATTATTATTATTAATGAGAGTGGTAGAGAGGTAAGAAGATGGGTTTTCAAAAATGGATTTGTAAAAATGCAGATGCCACATTCGTATGCAAACACACAGTGGTTTACTTGAATATGTATTCAATGGTTGGTTGTGAGGTGTGTGAGAGCCCTTTGGTTTTGAGCTGAGTGTAGTCACAGACTGTGGTGCAGAACTGGGGAGACCGATGGAGGCACTGAGATTGGAAGGGACCTCCTGAGATCATCCCATCCAACCCCCTTGTGCAGGTGAATTCCTTCTTTGGTTTAGGTACAAAGCATTATACAGTCAATAGTGTGCTCCAGCTAAATGTGGAAATGCTCTGTAGCAGCTTCTGAAAAACCTATACCAAAGAATTGAAAGACAAACATGCTGATAACAATGTTAAGTGAACCATTTACACTCCTAACACTGCTGGGGTCGTTTTGAATGAAAAATAAATAAATAAATGAATAAATAAATAAATAATCTTCGCTCATTGAAAAATGAATATTATTTTCCTAGATGTTTTTAGGGATTCAGTTGTGGGACAGGAATTCTCATTCTCAGATGCTGTTGGAAACTGCAAGAGAGAAAGAATATGGAGGACTTGATAGGAGTTGTGAGAAGAATCAAGAATTTAAATTGAAAGCTGTGACAAAAAACACAGTGATTTTTAGATCTCCAGTATGTGACAGACTTATGACAACCTTTCACAAAGTGTAGCACGGAGCATATTTCATCACTGATTCGCCAAACTTGGTTCATTTTAGAGGTCACTCCCTGATCTCTTGTGCCCTGTGTTGACATTCCCATGGGTCAGCCTGGCAGGGTAGCTGGGGTCCCCAGGGCAGGTCCCTTGCCTGCTGTGCAAGGTTGTTTCCATAAAGTTTCTTCAGCACTATGAACTTCTAGAAGTCCTGACAGCTTGAACTGAAAGGCTTTGGAAGGTAACAATTACAACTTGATTACAGGTAAAGCCAGAGCAGAGGAGGGTCAAGCCACAGTGTCCCATTTTGTTACTCCAGCTGTATTAAATCCAGGGGCCTTTCTTGGTGAATCATCTAAATGAACGTTAACAAGGTCAATAGTATCCATATGTATTGAATTAGCCGAAGTTTTAAAATTAAAAAAGCATATTGTGGATGGATGTGATCTGTATTTAAGTCAGAAAGAAAGTTTGAGACTGAGTTCACCCATAGTTTGACTTACCAGTCCTCTCTGGACAGAAATGAAACTGAGGGCCTTCAGGTAATGGCTGTTGATAAATTGTTTTCTCAATGTTCTCTCTCTGTTATGCCAAGTGTTCAGGCTCTTTGAAGCCTTGCTGAAGAACCAAAGTATATTGAAATCCTTTTATTTAAAAATTACATCAGGAACATGATAAATGAATGTAATTTTTCCATCTAAGTCAAGATGCAAGAGTAGCTACTTTTCCCTTTTTATCATGTGTTCTCATTATTTAATAAGTCCAATTTCTGATGTCCATTACTAAATGTCCCTCCTTTTATATTCCCTTTTTTTTTTTTTTTTTTAAATTCTGTCTGTTCTACCTGTTTTGGGGAAAAGCTTAATAATACACATCTTAAGCTTAACAACATGCATTTTAAACTCTGAAGCACAGGAAAGCAAACCAAATACATCCCCCCACGTACTCAAGTGCTTTCAGATATTCTTCTGATTACTGTCTGTGTTGGAGTGCCTCAATGAACCTGAGACAGAGAAGTTGAAACTGTCCCCGTAGATGGCTAAGGACAGGGAAGCCTGATTTCAGCATGCGATACAAAGACCCAGGAACTTGGGCAGGGCTGAAAGATACAGAAAGGACATTTGTTGTCGTTAAACAAAGCTGTCTGAGTTATATTTTAATTTAGCAAACTGATGGGGTGTTTTAAGCAAAGCACTTGATGCGAAACAGAATCTCCCCATGCTCCACTTCCCCAGGGATTTAAAAGGAGCCTGCTGCTGTTTTTCACCTTGAGTTTCTGCCTCTTTCTGCTGTTGCTAACATTTTCCCCTCCTCATCTCTTTTCCATGCTCTTCTTTGGCTTTCACAAATCCTGTCGGTGGGATGCAGGCTGTCACTCATGTCCTCCCATGTGGATCCTGACATGTAGATGTCTTTTTCTCAACCTCTCCTGCACATCTATCACTTTTCAGGTCCAATCATGTTTCTTATTCCACTAAGGGCTTTAAAACAAGCTAGGATAAGAAGCAATGTTTACTTGTTGGCGTAGGTGACACTTTATGATAGACAACAAACTCATCGTTGTTTGTTAACTGATACTAATCCTTTGGAAAATCTCCTGGGGCATCCTCCTTAACAAAAGATGTAAGAAATTAATCTCACTACATCATCTCAGGCAGTACAGTTTGACTCTGCAAGGCTGCTGTGTGTGGAAGCTCAGGATTTGGTCATGAAATGGTGTGTGAACTCACAGTCACGTGCTGCCATGTTCAAATTAAAATAGTGAACTGCATTCATGTGGGACAGGGCTTGGTACAGGTAAACTAGGCAGGTATCTAGCCTAGTTCAAAGCAATCTCTCAGGTGAAAAACAAAACAAAATGTATTAAAATCTTCCAGTAGTAACCAAGCAGTGGTAATTCCTATTACTACTAGGACCTCACACAAATAGATAAAAGGAACCAGTTAAAAATTAGTGCACTTAGCAGAAAAAAAAATAAAAATAAAAAAATTAATTGATATAGACAGAATTAACTTTCATAATTAGAAAAAAAGTAAAAATGTCTTGTCTCCTTCTTTTCCTCCTTCTCTTCTACAGATAGTTTAAGAAAGCTTCTTTGCATCTGTTGTCACCAGGCTTCTGACATGTTTGTGTCTTCTTTTAGGGCAAGTCCAGTAACTCACACTAGCAGAAATTTAATGTAAAAATATTCTTTACTAATACAGAATGATTTTGGCCATCATATCTTGGTTTTTACTTTACCCTTGTTAACCCCTAAACATAAGAAATTGGGTACTACGTGATTTTATATCTGAAATTAATTATTTTGCTCAGCTGCTGAGGGCGACAAACAGAGGGATGTGCCCTCACTTATCCTAAACTACGGCTGCTGGGAAGTTTGAGGAATGTGCTGCAAAAAGTGCATGCCAATATGATCTCTCCAGTAGCCTTTTACATTTACAAGTACTGGAGACGAAACACAGGACTACATGACAGTTGTTCTGATTCAGAATGGATTTTCTGTGTTACATAGATACTTTGTTAATACTGTAAAAATTTGATTTGCGAGAGCACTTTGAGATCCTCAGATGAAACACTTGCTATTCTCACTGCAGCAGTTGCCAGATGGTAATGTTGAAGTCTTGTTCAGTATGCAAATACTTCACAGCATTTCCAAGAATATTATATTATTGTGTATGTTGCGGGATTCTTCTGGTTTGTTTAGGTATAAATGATAGAAAGTAGCAAAGGAGTTTTGGCTAAGTTTTGTTAGCTAAGTATTCAAACAGCATTAGTAATTGGTGGATGTTTATTGCAGTGTTACTTGGCTGTGTGCTCTCTGTTCCAGGACTGGGAGAGATACTATAGATAACTACTTCTTGCTCATAAAACATTCATTGTCCATATTTCTGACTTGTTCTCTTGTACAGTAGGTAGAATTCCAAGATCTGCTAGTATAAAGGCAATATAGTTCTTTTCTTTCCCATTTGCTTTTTATCCTGTGTTGTTTTCAGACCATATTTTGTGTTCTTGTGTTTGCAGCATCTATGTTACATCTTGTAGAGCACCTACTGCAGTTTTCTTTCCTCTTCTGCAGCAGGAGTGTGCTTTGGGGGAAAAGCATAACATCAATTTTAATTTGCCGGATTCCTGTAGGTAAGGTCTTTGTTCCTTCAGAAGAGAAGGAGTCAGCTGTCTGCTCATGCAGGCCCCTCAGTTGTATGGTGGTGTATGATGATTCCCTAGTGCCTGGAATCCAGTAAGTTCTTTCACATTTAGCTATACGTCATAAAGATGCATGATATGTTGTATTTTAGGGGGAGAAACATTTTGCTCAAACTCACATATATCCTTTTACTGGAACTGCTTGGGATATTAAATGGGCTGAATCTGATTTCGCCAGGAAAAACAGTACAGTTGTCAGGACCCCTCTTCTCTTGCTTAACCATCGTGATGAGTTGGGGTGCTAATGGTGGCTTAGCTTTGGAAATATTCAACTTATTCTTAATTACAGTGAGAATACAATCGTCTAAGTAACTGTCAAAATCTCTTTTACATCACTTTACAAAAAAAAAAAAAAAAAAGAAAAAGAGTCCAGAGAAACACCAAAAAGTATACACTACTGTAATTCACAGTCAGGATTCACTTCTTTGCAGATCCTTTTGAGTCACAGGTGTTCATGCTGATTTTGGGGGTGGATACTTTCTTTGATAATCATAGAGTCTTTCTGTAGCAGTTTTGAGATCGAGATATGACTAGATTCTGGATTTGCTGTAAGGGTTTAGTGGAGTGTTTAGGAGTGGAAGAAAACACGGTAACCTACCCTCTCCTCTCTTTGTGAGATGACTGTTTCTACCTTGGCATCAGGATCATTTTTTCATTAGAATAGTGAATGGCTTGTCTGTAAGTAAAAGGATTGATAAATATCTCTTCAGGTGAAGAACACCTGACCTGTCTCTTCCCACGCTTGTGGTCACTCTCAGATCTGGCTACTGTACCTGTTTCATGCTTGGCTTGCCCAATCTCATCAACTCAAAGTTGACTCAGTGCAGACTGTACTCTGGGACCCAAGCAATTTAGTAGGAGGTACAGAGTTTTCAATGCTGAAACTGGTTCAAATCTCGTGCATGATCTGCAATCACATCTTCTGCTGGAGGACACCTATTCATGTTCACCCTAGAACAAAAACTAACAAGAGCAGATGACTGGAGAATGTCAAAGAACTAGTGCAGATCCTGGCCATCATTTCTGAGCAGGGAATGCTGAGCCCGGAACGAGTTTCATTTATCAAAAACATGTTCTGATTTTGCAGGAAATCTGTTGCACTTTAACTAGAATGTGAATCTAATGCAGTGTGATTGTATAATACTATGGTCTAAAATATTGACACGTGGTAAAATCTGCCTTGTGTCTTTATCTGAAATAAGAGAGAGAGAGAGAGAGAGAGAAGGGAGGAGATCCTCATGGGAGGAATGTTGCTATGACAATTTATACCCCCTAAAAATATACTTCTGAAAGCTTAAGAGCAAAGCCAGTAGAAACCAATATTCCTGTTCCAGGATAAAACTTATCAGTTTACTGGAAGTTCAGAAATGTAAGAATTTTGTCCTTGAGTTATACCTCTACAATCAAAGAATCTAGCCACCACAATGGACAGTAAACAATTAAAAATACCATGCTTAAGTTATACAGAAAATCTAGCCCTTAAATCAGAAGAATTCTGTTTTCTGTTCCAATCAATCTGGTAGTTAAGCCACAGTTACCATGATTCTAGGACTGGCATTTTGCTGGCTGAGTTTTCTATGGAGAATTGCATGTTATTAAAACTATTTTTAGGTTTTTATGCATGTTACTAAAAACATTTTTTTGAGCTTGTGGAATTCTGTGTGCTGATCACTCCCAGAGACCAGGAAGACAGTGATGTAGCTTATGCAAGATGGTCTTCCTGGGCTGTTGAAAGATGCGATGTGACTTTCTCAAATAGACATGCAAAGATACGGCTGTGCAAATCAATATGCCAAGTCCAACTAAGAAATGTGCAGGAATAGCTTTCCAAAGTCTCTGTCAGTATTTTTACAGTGCCATCATCTGCAGAGTGAGCTAGAACTCCAGTTCCTCGATCATTCGTTCAGTTGAAAGCACAAATGAGGATGTGGCAGGTTTCACATACACCTCCATCTTTTCACAATTATTTCTTGTACTCCAGTACCATATATTGATGGAGAAGGCAGTCATTACTATACTTCTTTAATATAGGTAAAACCAATTATTTGAAAGTCTAAGGCCTGTATTTACAAATATGTAGCTCAGACCCTGTGCCTTAGTGTTCACGTGTGGCTGGATGTGGGTTTTTGGACCTTAGGTGAATCACCATTTGAAGGGCTCTGCCTGTCTCTGCTGAATGCAGGGAGCCAGCAGCACCAAGGCTGTAAAAGAAACACCTCAGTCAGGTCACAAACTAGGGTCTTGGACCCACGTGTAACTGAGGTGTTTTTTCTGTGACCCTTGAGACCTGAAATCCAGTCTGGTTCAAATGGCCCTGGTTTAGCTAATACAACTAGAAGATGCAGCTATAGGAGGGAAAGAATGCCTTAGGGATCTGAGCTGGGTTTTGAAGAGGTAGAGGTTTCCTACTAGAAATCCCATGTGTCTTCAGCAAGGCCCTGAAAATCTAGAGCCTGAAGTGTACTATAGGGGGTCATAGTGTAAACACTGTTAGGGATCCCAGCTTACAGATGCAGTGCTTTATGGGTCTTGTGCTGTGCAAGTACAAAGTTATTCTCACCATCACATGTCACGGCGCTGAAGTTTTGCTCTTGGATTACAACTTTCAAGAGGTACTCTTCACAGAGAGAAACGAATTACTTCAAATAAAATGTCCCATTTTCCTATGTGCATAAGAGTTGCTTTTTATTTCTGTTGACATTCAAGTAGCTCTTGATTTCACTTTGGTATTCTCATTGTGGAAGCTAGCTGCACACGGTGTTATGCCAATACACAGTGACTAATAGGCATGATGTTATCCAGAACCATAGAGGGAAGGGTAAGGTGTGGAATGACTTGGGAAGAAATGCACCTTAGGGACCCCACAGCCATTTTGTGACAGAGTAGAGGTAAAAGCCTGGTCTTCTTGGCTTCCTTTTGCCCTTCCTGAGCCTTCAAGAGTCTACTACAGCTGTCTGAGCAGGCTGTGGCAGAGCTGATTTGTTGTCAGTTTATAGCTATTCATAGAACGGGTTGCTGTGTTAATGTGGATGGGGTGAGGAGTGGCATTTTCACCTGTCGCAGGGCAGTACTGTCTAATGTATAAACTGATGCATAAGAATTTAGAAAGTGAGTGTGAGGGACTCCTTTAATTGCATTTTGCACAGATGCAGAAGTGTTTGTTTTACTGTGCACTCCTGTTGTCTCGGCAGCCTAAGCAGAAGAGCAGACTGGATCGCATCACTGCATTGGTTTGTCTTGGCTGGTAGTAGATATAAAGTGTTTGTAATACAGTAGATGTAAAACAAGGAGAATGAAGAAAAGAACAAGATGGCTAAGAGCATAGAAACTTTGCAGTGATGTTTCTGTGGCATACCCTCCAACTGTTCTACAACTCATGCTTTCTGAACAAGAGGTAGTATACATGATTTTTATAACCCTAGATGGATTTTTCATTGCTTTGTAAAATGAAAACTTATGACATTTTATCATCTGAATCTCCTACAACGTCAGGATCCATAACTGAACTGTTTGCTAGGTGAAAAAATAAGCATTATGTGAAAAAGGCAAGGCAAGGCCAAAGCAAGGAAGGGCAAGGCAAGGCAAGGCAGAGAAAGGCAAGAAAATGAAAGGAAACCTGCCCTGTTTTTCTTGGTAGCTCCACAAGATAATGTATAAAAATGAATGGTGTCAAGTGAAAGCAAGAATCATGAATAATTCTTTACCCATCCTGTGCATGCATCAGGTGATTTTATAGTTCACATATCTGCTCTGACATACCTTTTTTTTTTTCCCTGAATAAAAGTCATAGCCTACTAGTTTTGTTACATTCTTTTTGAGATTGAAAGGGCAAGAAATGCATATGTACATATGATATTCAGTACACATTTACCTGTACAGTGAAATAGTGATCACAGAATCACCAAACCATGGAGGCTGGCAGACATCTCAGGATATCATCTAGTTCAACACTCTTGCTTAGAGCAGCAGGTGGCCCAGGACCATGTCCAGTCAGGTTTTGAATATCCCCATGTAAGCATAATCTGGGTAACCTGTTACAGCATTTGACCACCCTCACCGTGAAAAAATAAACATAAAAAATCCTTACGTTTACACAGGATTTCCTGTGTTTCAATTTGTGCCCTTTGTCTCTTGTCCTGGCACTGGACACCACTGAAAGCAGCCTAGCTTCATCCTCTTTGCACCCTTCCTTCAGGCGTGGTTTTATTTTTTTGGTGGTGGTGTATTACTTTGCATTTATTACAATTTGTTGTAATGTTATCATAGATGTGTCACAAGGACCAGATGCATTTGTCTCTTCTGAATCTAATAGGACTACCATCAGGTTCTGTCATATCTCCCAAACAGCTGTTACTGGGCTACTTTTACCACTGCAGGGTCTAACCTATACAGAAGTGGGCAGTTGACCAGCTTCTTGTGAACTTCTTTAACAAACGTATGAGATAGCATTATGTTTTTCAGGTTTCTATATGAGATAATCAAGACAGATAAATCTTATAAGTATGCCAAGGAAATTTCTCTGAAGCTTTTTTACCATTCTTGCATGACCTCTAAATTCACATAAGAGGGTGCAGTACCTAGAAGAAATTAAACTTTTCCTTTTTCTGGTGTTTTGGAGAAAGCATGTGATAAAGACTATGGAGAAATACAGGTGAGAATTGAAAAGAAGTAAGTCAAGCTTGAAAGTCCTGTTTGAACACAGTTCAGCTACTTGCTGTCTGAACTGCAAGGCACAATTCTCTGGACTTCCACTATAAGAGGACAGAGCACATGGTTATAATACTAAAAAAGTTGGGAAGGACCAGAAAGGACTGTAACCAGAGTAGTTCTTTTATTTTTATACAGGCCAACAGTCAGATGTTTGACTTCAGCGTCTTTTTCTCCTGTCTCTTTCAGTTTAGGGTATATAAAACTCAGTTTGTGGTAGTCTGCTTTTTCTTAGTGTGTCCAGCCTTTTAAATTATTATGTGGGTGTAAAATTGGCAGAAGCAATTTTATTTTTTTAATATAGTCTGTTTATCAGCAAAGATTTTGAAAATAACTTCACAGTCCTTGCAATTCTGCTTCATTTAATGCATCCAGAGAAGAAAATCAGATTTTCTGTAATTTTTCTAGGCTTCTTGATTTTTCTTTATGAAACTCAGAAAATCACTCAAGAAAGTGAAAGCCTCACTGCTTTCTTTGCTTTCTTTTTAAATAAATGCTGTCAGTTCTACACATATAAATAATTTACCTTTTCATTCAGCTTGAATTTTCCAATGCATTTATTACTGAGGGGATGTTATCCTTAAATGTGTGATAAAAGCCACCCTGGTACATTATTTTGCATGTATATATTATATTTCTTCATGCGTTATAAGGACTACAAGAACTTGCCATGGCTGTCTGCCCGATGGGGCTGGAGCTCTGGCCTACTCCCCAGGTATTGTGTAGCACTGACTTAGCCTGAGCTTTTCCCATAGCTATGCCTTCTCTGCACACAGCAAACTCCCTGATGTGTTTTTTTGTAAGCCGCGATCCTGTGCATAGATGCTTCCATTATACTCACTCACCTGGCAGGGCTTACATTCTGTAAGGATGAATTGCAAAAGGATGCTTAGTGCTGTCAGCACATGGATCATCTAGCTGCCAAGCTGAAGGATGGATGCTTTAGCACAGTCTGGGACATAGGCCTAATCAAGTAGTTTTTGGAAAGTAGGATCAAAGGAATGTATATATTATTCCAGGTCTGCAGAAAAACAGGCGAGACTGGAGGAGAGGAAAAAGGAGAAAGGAATTAATTAGGCTAGACACTGGTTTTAGAAATACATGACAAAGCAATAAATGACACTCTAATGGAAGCTTGTCACCATGACAAAATCAATTGTCTTAACCATCTCTTACGGTGACTGGATGAGGACATATCAGTCCTCAAAGGAGGTTGCACAATGAAACCTTCTCTCATTGCAACACATTTGATTTCCACCTCTGATCACCAACCTATACATCCCCTACCACATTTAGATGATAGTAATACACTTTGAGTGGATATATACAGGTCTTTGTGAGCAAGATGGAAAAAGTATAAAGAAATCCATCTGGAACTGGAAATTTCTCTCCAGAGACAGGAGAGGCTTTCCTTTGCTCTTGCAAGGGCAATAAAATCCTTACCGTAAGTGATACTTAAAGCTTTCATCTGCTTATGATAAGACCCTTGATGTGGAAAATGACAATGTAAAGCTGTTTGAGTGTACGTGTTAGTTTTTTTTTGTTGTTGTTGTTGATTTTTTTTTTATGAGTGTTGGTGTAGGTACAGCAAGCACAGTTCATAAAGAACCAAGGCCAGATCCTCAATTTATACAGTAGAGAAGGGAACACTGAGTTACTTACAGTGTTTTGAGGTTGTCACATGCTGGTGCTTCAGAATCATGTATTGTGGAGGTTTTGTAAAAAGATGTGTCCTTGGATACTTGCATTACAAAGATTTTCTTTTATATTGGGATTCTTAACAGTGGGAGTTGGATATCAGTCAGCTTGGAAAACAAGCTAAATATAAGCATACTTTATGAATGCCTGTACTGCTGTAAGGAGATTTGTAACGCTGGGAGCTGTCAAAAATGGGAAACCTTGAAACTCTTTATGAGGCTTCTGACTGCTTGCTTGTCTTTAGAACTGAGCACAGTATTTTCTTCGAGTTAATATTGCCTTTTGAAGTAGCGGAGATAAGTAACTGTAAATGATTTCAAAAAGACTACTTATTGTATAGTATTGTAGTGTTTTATTTTGTTTGCTTTGCTTTGTTCTGTATTGTATTGATGTTCTGATGTAGGCAGCTGTCCACCAGCACCAACCCATGTCATCCCTCAGAGTCGGGGCTGATGTTTGAGAAATGTACCCAGCATAGGTATAAACAAAATGCAGTGCCGTGCTATTAAAACTGGAATCTATCAGCATTGGGCTAGGAGAATGAAACCTTGAATATCAAAATCTCAAATGTTAATCTCTATTATGGTATGTGGAGGTAGGTGTCCCAAAACTGTTTTGCTTGCAGACTGGATTTCTTTCTTCTTTACTCCAACCATTTTAAACTTAACCTTTTCCCTACACAGGCTCAGGTGTCAGAGCTCAGGTAGGCCCTTTCTTCTAGGCCTACCAGACTTGTCCTGGTGTCTTTAGCTTGAAATGTATTTTTAGTTTTATACTGACTTCATTATTCTGTTGTGTCTGATGGTGGAAGCCATTCCTGAAACTGCCAGCGATAATGCAGAGTTGAGGGAAGGCCTTCACTACTTCATGTGGGGTGGTACATTTGCAATCCCAGTCTGGCTGGATGTCTGGGATAAGCCTGCAGGCAAAGGCAATGATAACAGCAGGACTGTGAAATTCAGGGGTAGGCATTTTGGTATATTCACTTTCCAGGGCAAGCATGGAATTGCATCTCTCTATACTAGGAAAAGTCAACGAGGTAAAGAGACAAATGGGAAGTCTTTCAACAGCAGGGCAAGAGTTCCAACAGTAGGTAGAGGGTGGAAGAGTGGGAAGAAGCAATAACCCTTTTCACTTCTGCATGCAACTAACTGGCAGCCTGTGAGCACCAGCTGTTTCCTTCCTTGCGAAGGAAAAGGAGATGTATTTTTGTATTGCCTTGAAGTGTGCCAGGCAGAGTACCAAGGTCAGTGATGACTAACTTAATGACTGAGGGTGTGGAGGGAAGGAGAAGTCACAGCTTCATTCCCACCATGCCTGCAGACTTTGCACTCTGTAACCAGTCAGTTTCTCTCTGCTTCAGTATCTCTGGGAGAAACCCAAGTGCCTTGTCCTAAAGAGATATTGTGAGGATCAAGTATCACAAAGAGAAGATGCAGATCAGCTCCTTGACAATGAGGTAGCTCCTACCTCCCACTGCTGTGCTTAAAGTTTTATACCTGATCGTGCTACGATGGATGTGCGTAATCCTCTCTCCTCAGGTTCTTGTACAGGGCTGGGATCTGAGGGACAGGTTTTATCTGAGTTTTCAGACATTCTGGCAGAATCTTCTTGGAACTGACCTTGCTTTGCTGGATTGCTGGTAATTGCTTCTGGTTTATGAAAGTGGGTCTGCTTTTGACACATGGTGTTATCATGTTGTTCCACATACTGGTCAGGTATTGCAGGGCAGAATTAAAACTGGAGCCGTTTTCTATTTCTCCATGTAGATTTCTAAATGGATGCACCTCCATATTTGTGCTCAGTTTCTAGAGTTGCTATAATCTGCCACCTGGTGTAGAATGTGAAAAATCAGCTTTTGAACATTTTGTCTTTAGTAATTAAATTCAGAAAGCAAATTTTGGCTTCATTACATATTTTAAAAATAGGATCCATTGTCTTGGGTTGCTTTTGACACATGCTGAGAACAATGTCGACTTTCTTCTTGTCTTAACGTTTAACAAAGATGCATACATTAGATGCTGCCTGCTAATTATTCTCATTTAGAGTAAAATGGCCTTAATAAGAGACAGCCTTTGCCAGACAGCCTTTGCCAGAGGTTGGTCAGTACTTCTGAAGTATTTTCCCTGAAAAACAAAAACCACAGCAAAACCAAACCAAACGAAACCAAACTAACCAACCAAACAAACAAAAAACCCCCACCACCAGCAAAACAAAACAAAACAAAACAACAACGACAACAACAATGACAACAACAAAACCATGAAGAAGCCTTTTGCCTTCTGGTGTTATCTTTCAGCTGTTCTCACTTATATCTCTCACTGACATTTGGGAACATCACTACAAACAATGGAGAATTTCTTAATTTTAGTGTTACTTGGAGATGCCTGCTTTTTCTCAGTTCCTCTTTCGTCTTCCTCTGTTCAGGCAGGCCCTCCTGCTTCAGGAGTGGCTCTGATCTGGGAAACCCATGGGCACTGATCACTTTCTTTAGGTAGAACTGAAAATTTCAGGGTGACCAGGTGTGTCAGTACAACTATTTGGGAAGAAGGGGTAGTTCAGAGGTTGGTACTGGCCTGACTCAGTTTTTGTTCCCTGCTCTTGGACAGGATGCACAGCTGCAGGTCCTCGGTATTACCTGAGCATCTCACTTTGACTGAAATAAACAGAAGTTTATCACAATGGCTGTGACATGACTAAACACCTTTTGAGACCATGATTCCTCTATTCATGAGACTTCCATCAAGTAGGTGAGCTATGTCCTTTCCCCTTGGATTGATGTAAGATAGAGGCATGCCAATTTGTGAGGAGACCTGGTACAAAAATAGGAATCAGAACACTGATACACAGCCATTTCAACAGGGCATTATTCTTCCTACTGTATTTGAGGATTAATAATTACATAATAATGCATGTCAGCAGTGAAAGACCAAAACTGTAGCCTTGGCAAATGTGTGCCATCTTTTTTGCCATTTTTCTTAAATAATGCCATGTTGTTGTTTAACCCCGGCAGGCAGCTCAGCACCATGCTGCTGCTCACTCACTCCCCTCTGAGTGGGATGAGGGAGAGGATAAGAAAGGTAGAAGTGCAAGAACTTGTGGGTTGATATGAAGACAGTTTACTAGGTAAAACAGAAACTGCATGCACAAGCAAAGCAAAACAAGGAATTAATTTCCTGCTTCCCATCAGCAGGCAGGTGTTCAGACCTTTCCAGCAAAGCAGGGCTCATTGTGCATAATGGTTTACTGGGAAGACAAACGCCATCTTTCCGAACATTCCCAGCCTTTCTCCTTCTCTACCCCAGCTGTTATTGCTGAGCATGGCACCACATGGCACAGGGCATCCCTTTGGCCAGTGTGGGTCAGCTCTCCCAGCTGTGTCACCTCCTAATTTCTTCTTGTGCACCCCCAGCCTCCTCACTGCAAGGGCACCATGAGAAGCAGAAAAGTCCTTGGCTCTGCGCAAGCACTGCTCTGCAACAACTAAAACATCTGTCTGTTGTCACCAGTATTTTCATTCTAAGTCCAAAACAAAGTACCATACAAGCTAATAAGAAAAAAAATATTTTCTTTTGCCCTTTAAAACAGGGATTATTGCAAACACAGTGATGACCTCCACAGTCATGTGGATCAAATATGACTGAGCTGAAATGACTCAATCCATGAAAATTATGCACATGGTGAGTTAACTCTTTACTGCCTTTAGCTGTCAGTCCTGCAATTGTTATAGCTCTCCCACATTTCTGTTGAAGACAGGAGAACTGTCTGACGTTAGGAACAAATTGGTGTTAAGTTATCATTAAATACCTCTGTAGTACATATTAGTACTTGAGTAAATATTGGTGAAAGATAAATTTGTCAGTGAAAACCTGCCTTTAGCTGATATGATTTGCTGGCTAATATTTCAGGACAGTGCTGGGGATGTTTCCAGTGTGGTCTCTGATATGTGCTCAGTGTTTCATCTTATTCACTAGATCAATGCGAATTTTATATCTAGCAAGCTGACTACCTAGTCATGATTCAAAAAATATTCTGAGCATTGACTTCTTTTTACACTGCCTTTGCTCCAAGAAAGTGGGAAGTGGGAAATGTGCTAAGAAAAAAAAAAAAAGAGTTGACACCAAGGTTATAAAATAAAATCATGTAACAGAATTTTCTTGAAATTTTGACAAGTCTGCCAGCCATGCATAAAACTGTCAGTTTCTCACAAAGAGTCTTCTCTAGTAATGATACTAGATGAACAATATGAGAATAAACCCCAGGAGCTCTAGCAATCCAACCATGGCTTACTCAGCAATGAATTTTGATTGTTGCTTTAGTAATCTAAGTTTGACTGTCAAAAGTCCTTTCGTTTTTGAAAGCTTGTGAGTATTCAGCTGACTGAAGATAAGTGAAGCTAGTAGTGGAACATTATCTCTGAAAATACATGCTCCAGCAGTTTGCCTTGGTAAATGCAAAGCCTACCTGTGAGAATAAAATAGATGGAAAAAATACCTTGAAAATTTGATCAGTTCTTTTATTTTTATTGTTAAAAAGATTTGTGTGATGTAAAGTGTCTGACTTAGTTCTACATCAGCAGCCAGCTATTTTTATTTCAATTTAGAATTACTGGGAAGAATTGTGAAAAGTGAATCAAGGCTAGGTCCTGTAGCTCACAGGACTTCAGTAAACCCACCCCCAATACATACCAGTATTGGTATGTATTACTCTCTCTTGTGTACACAATTTTAGAAGTCACTGGGCTGGGAATGGGGTGTCAGGAAGGGCAACTTTACAATTTTTAAGCAGGAAAAATTAAGGACCTCTTGTTACAAGACTTCAGTATTTTGTCACTATCCAAATAATTTTTACAGTTACTTGAGGTCAAATTTTCACACTGGTTCACCAGAAAATGAGCAGAGATATACAAAAATTTTGAAATTTTTAGTGTTTTGTTGTTGTTGTTTTGTTTTGTTTTCTAACTAGTATGTAGATTTTAGCTCACGTATCATTTCAAACAAGTATGACCTAATCCGATTCTTGAATTCTCCCATCTCCTCTTGTCTCCTCTCCCTTGTTTAGGTATTCTTTCATAGGATTGTTTTCTTATTTCAGGGAGACACATTACTTCATGTAGTCAGTATCCAATTCCAGGGGCAAGCAACTGTATTTTTATTTAATTAATTAACTTAGTGTTAGTAAGATGTTTTGAAGACAGTAAGAACCCTCTAAGTGCTAATATAATTGTCACCTTACCTACCAAGTATGTTGCCAGGTGAAAATGTAATATGGGTATGATTAATCCAATATGGTAACAGGCAGCAGTCTAATAGCATGTTAATAGCTTGGAAACCACAAGTTACAAAAACATCAATTGTTTACAGTTTAAAACATAGATTACAGAGCCAGCTGTACCAATAAAAATGCAATCATGAAAGCATTCTGGTGAATATATACAAATCGTGTGTATACGCATATGCACATACTATAGCACAGTGCACTATATGGCAACAAGGATTATCTAAGTATTTTTGTGGAGATTGGCCAACATTACCATCTTTTTGCAACAAAAGTTGGTTTATGTGCATGATAGCATTACTTTCATCTCTCCCCCTTCCCTTCAGTGACTTCTTTCCCATCCATTTTTTGCCCGAACAGTGCTGGATGATGAAACACTGATGAAAAACTGGTATTATTTGCACTGCAAACTGTATCGTCATGACTTAGTCAGCCTTCACAGGCCTGCAACAAGGTGTGAATTGTTGAACTCAACTGCTGACAGTATGACTTTACTGACTAGGGTAAAGTAGCTAGGCACATTTGGAAAGGTACTGGACCGCTAGAATTTCAAATAGGTGCCTGATGTCTTTGGATCTAAGCTAAAAACAGTAATGAACGTACAATCCTTGCTGCATTTCACTTCAAAGGCAATAAAATAGAACTGTATTTTACCATGGATTTGTTGGCCATGAACCAAATCAAGGAAGCGAAAACAGCCAGTGAGGCGTATATATTCGCACCCTCTTGCACCAACCTCGGTGTTTCCCCTAACTCTGCATAATTTCTGCTTGATGCAGCAAACTGTTTTTCATACTCTTATGGCATGTCACCTCTGAACTCCAATACAACACATGGTCAGTTATATAAAAAGGCCTATGAACTTCAGTAAGAGGACTACTCGTGCAAGGAAAGCTGTGCAGTGCTGGGCCAGGAGCTAATAAAGGAAAGCTGATAATGTTATTTTGAAGGGACAAGACTATCTGAGGTCTCCTTATTTTTCTTTCTCCTTAATTTTCCAAGGGAAGTGAAGTAGAATTTTCAATTTCTGTGTTATCAGTCAGTTTCCCAACTTTATTCTCTGTCATGTATATTCACTGGATGCTAAAAACTAGAATCTCTGTTGTTTTGCTTCTGTACAGAGTGGCATTTTATTTTCTAAGTGTACAAGGTTTTCTGTTTTCGAGTGAAATCCTTTGGCAGAAACCTTCTTCCCCAGCACACTTATCCACAAGGGTTGTATCTTTTAATGAATGTTATTTTTTCTTCTGTCTCAGTCTGTCAGAAAAATTTAGCAAACCTTGTGTCCTGTGACAAATGCATTTAGCTGGTGGATGGAGCATATGCGTTGTGTGCTCTCCTTGGAGTTGCTGTCTCTGTAAATTACTGAGCTGCAGACCAAAAACATCTGGCATCCCCTTAAGGCGAAAGGTGAACACTTTGCTTAATATTGGCCAATCATAGGAGGGCTTACTGGCTTCATCAGTAAAAGGATAAACAGCATGAAGTATGTCTGCACAGTGTGTACAGAGATATATAAACCAGTCTAACCTTAGGGCAAGAAGGCAACAGCCCCCACACTTCCATTAGACACCTCTCCTTCCTGGAAACACAACCATCTTCCTCAGAGAATGGTGTCATTCCATGTTTGTGTCCTGCCTGATGCTAGGGAAGTATCATACTGCACTCACCAGGACCTTCTTCGCATATAGGCTTTGCAAGTTTGTGATGCAACGGGTGAAATCTTTTGAAGATATGTCTATGGGCCAGACACAACACAACCATGAACTCACATTCAAAATGTAACTTGGGACTTGAACTGCTCCCCTTCATCAGTTGTCTGGAATCACTGCAACTAAGATCCTGGGAACAGCATAGGCAACATTGGGAAATGATGAAATTGAGAAAATAATTTTGGGATGGGAATCTGCTTTGGAAGTCAGGTCTTGGACATCATAACTGAGTCTCCTTTTCTGAAAATGCTACTGAGTGTCTGCTCCCACTCCACTGAGCAGCAATTCTTGAGTCCAGCAAGTTTATGGAAAGGCTGAAGGTTACGTGTAAAAGTGCTCTGGAGAGTTTAAAAAAGCTGCTTCTTGAAATCATTCTGTTGAGTGGAATAATAATTTGGCCTCTTCTGAATGTGGATTCACAAAGAACCCCCAAATGAAAAGTAAATGAGATCAAGCACAAACACATTGTCTTCCTGTAAGAAAGGGAAGGAGGTCACTCTGTGTAGTGATGTACTATTTGATGACCCTTACAACTGTGCCACAGCAGCTAGCCAGTGGAGGACATAGCCAGGGGATGAGGCTTCAAAAGGAAGAAGTCACAGGCCATGTGAAGTACATAAAAATGCACAAAATCCATGCATCAAGATCTTCTCTTTAGGTATTCTGCTGTGTAAAGTTAATTGCAAAGATCAATAGACAAAAAACAGTTACTGCTAAGATCACACAGGTGTTTAACCTATTGGTTTTGTTTAACGTGTTTAGGTTTCCATAGTAACTCATACACATAACAGATCTGGAAAATTTAATACAGTATACTTATTTTTTAGAAATTATTGCATTTTAAAATGAATAACCTTGCTCAGGCTTTGCTTTTGTTCCCTGTAACATGGTCTGGTGGATGCTTAAAACATGAATTACAGTGCCCCTGGCTTACTGCTCTATTTTAAAGCAGGTGGCGTGGCCCAGCGGTCTGGAACACAAGAGGTGGATTCTTTGCCAGGTAACACTGAGTGAAAGGTTTCACACCTGTGAGCTTCAACTCACTGCGTAGCTGAAAAAGGAAAGGGGAAGGGGAGCCAATGGCACCTCCTTTTTGTAACTGTTTGAGACATGAGCAAAAAAACTCATGTGGTAGAACCAAGGCTGACCTGTAGCTACACATCTTGAAGCATGCTCCTTTTGATAAATGGTATAATTCTCCCATCTCACTGTCATTCTGTAAATAACAGTGCTTGTTTCTAATCCAAACAGATTGTTTCTGATCTGTCCGCTCAGCCCATTTTTCAAGGTTAATGGTTACATGGCTAAAAATATAGATGCAAATATACACAGGATTTGCTGGAAAAATCGTGTAAAATTTTACTTCTCCTGCAATGCCACCTGTCCATCATCTATCATAGTCCTAAAGCACAAGGGATTCCTCCTTCTGTGAATTAATAGCTGTTAAAGAAGAAAACATTTAGCACTGTTGGTCTAACCTTCTGCAACAGATATTTGAAGACAAAGTACAAACTCTGAACTGTATCTCAGTTGCACATGCACAAGCCATGAAGAAATAGTCAGTGAAGTAGTGAGTATTCATGGTGAAAGTCTATTTCAGTACAAAAGTAAACTGTTTAAAGAATCTATGCTACAAGATCATAGAGAAGCAGAAAAAAATGGAATTTATTTAATATATGTAGATGAACCAGGGTTTGGGATGCTAGTGTTAAAGCTGTTCGAGAGCCTTCAGAAACAATCAGATTATGAGACCGGTGCTGTGATCTCCATTAAAGGAAAATATTTAGGTGCTTCCAGACCTGACATGAAGCATTGTTTCTTTTCTGTTAGAGCAGCTCCTAAGAGTTCTCAGCAGGGATTCTAAAAGTGAGTTAGTTCCCTTACATTTCTGCCCAGTTGTCTATATTCTGTCCAGGTTTATAAGAGGCAGTATCTGTCTCAAAGTACTTGTAGTTTTACTAGGCAAGACAGCAAAGTTCTGGAAGTACAGACAAGGAGCAGTGAAATGACTAGCCAATATCATCTAACAACTGTGATTAGATATTCTGAGTCCTAGAGAAATGTCTTGCCCATCATATCATGGTCTGCCTTTTAAGACACAGAATCTGTTTGAATAGTTAAAGTTATCTAGAACAAAAACATAGAGGAATTAATTCAGGAATAAAATATTTTTTCCTAAGAAAAATTATGGAGGTGTTAATGGCATCTTAATGACCTATTTTGATTTTTAGACAACAAAAATGGATAAATCACATATTCAAATCTGGAAGTAGAGTGTGATTCTTTTAGATACATGTAAAAATGAAATTATGTTCTTTCTTGAGTGTTTTTCAACATGCTATAACAGGGATGTTCTATTAATAAGCATAATAAACAGAATCAGTGTCATCGCTTGTTCATAATTTCTCCATATTTAGGGCATTGTGCCCTGTTAGGCACTGCCTAATATGCTGTCTGCCATATTTAGGGCACTGTGTGTGTGTGTGTGTGCGCTCATTCTTATATATGCTTTCCATCCTAAGTGATGACACAAGAATAAAAGAATAAGGTAACATCTTTTGGAAGAGGATTCGTACTTTCTGATGCTGCAGTTTTCAGAAGCCATAAAAGACCAGCCAGAGCAGCTGGATGCATGAATGTAAGATAGCTTGAAATAGCTATGTTTCTGTAATTAGGACAGCTCTCTTGCCCCTGACAGTTTCCATGGGATTTTTTTAATATATTTTTTTCACCCTTCAGCACTAAAGGCACTATGGGAAAGACCCTGAATGAAGGAATGGACATGAAGTATTTCTGCAGTGCTTTTCATGTCGAATAGGGGGTTCGGTGAAGCAAATTTCTGAACTGGAAGTTAAGAGATGCAGCTGTCACAGACTCATCCTGTACTTTCATAATTCATGATTGCATGTCTCCTTTTGCTCTCAGTGTTGGATAATTACATGGAAATTATACAGACCTCTAAAATAAATCTCCCGAAGCCATCTACTTGATTTCAAATATTTCAAGATTACTCAGGGCTTTAAGCAAAATTGCATAAATTTCCTGCATCACTGCCTGCAGTTTTGGGACCTTTGGTCAAATACAGATCATCACATTAGTAATGACTGTTGCTCAATTTGCATTACATGTATCCATAATTTGGGTCATCATAAATTCCATACTTCCAAAGAAGGTCACAGTTTCACTTAGAGGTTTTGTCTACATCTTCTGCTTGTTTTGGAGGGGATCTTATAAATGGGGAACTGTGTCATGCTTCTCCTATGGTGGGATCGTTCAAGCTCTGATCCCACACTGGGACTCTGACAATCTGGTTGCAGGCAATTCTGCACTCATTCATCTCACCCAGCAAGGGTAATTGTCTTTCCCTCCACCAGGTGCCTGATGGATGGATGGATGGATGGATGGATGGATGGATGGATGGATGGATTAAAAATGACCTATGCTATCTTTTGCAATTCCTACTACTTCATGGGTGTTCGAAGGGCTATTGGCAGGACAAAGAGAAAAAGATTGCTGCTGGTGATGTTCATGGACTCTGACCACATCAAATAATTTAGCAAAGGAAGTGTACACCAGCAGATTGAGACCTTTTTTTGCTGAGATCATTACAACTATACTGTATGCAGTTCAGGGTTTATTTCAGGCTGAATTCAGTCTAGCCTCTGAATTAAGCATCCAGACGGATGTGAATCAAAGCAGTACTAAGCAAAAAATCATTGGTGCAAACCTTTGTGTCCCCATTAAGGTTTTGGTATATTTTCTAGGAGTCGCAACAGAGCTTTTGAACAGTTTTCCTCTGGAGGGACTGGAATTCACGTATCCCAAAACTAGTCTTCATGCTGAACCACTGTTCAGAAAGAGGGAGTTTCCGTGCCTCTCACTACACTGCTGCTTCAAATGTAAAATGTTAATGTACCTGTAGCCTTACATGGGGATAGTTGAGGAAACATTACAGTTGTTTGCTGCAGTGACACCATTGTCAATGCTGTAATGCATCAACACCTGTCCTGCTTGCAGCACTGGAACCATTCCTGCTGGACCTGACAGCTAGTGTTCATGGAGCTGCCTTTTTAAACAGTGGCCATCTACATGTCATGGAGACCAGTATGATAGGAAAATTCATATATTTTTTTCCATGTGCAATGCTTCTTGTTACAAGCAACACTCTTCAGCTGGTTTGGTCTTTCCATCTCACAGGTTTCATCATGGAAAAGAAGTGGAGGTTTTAAAATCTGGTATATTGAATTAGTCATTGGTTCATCTTACCATTCTGTGAGAAGTATAAGCACAGTAATTAACAGCTGCTCTCCTGAAGTGCTATATACCAAAAGATGATTGGTGCACATTCAACATTTTGAGTCATATGCAATTACAGAAATGGTGATGGATAAGTTTCAAAATCAGTAATGATTTATAGCAAGAGTTCTGGTCTATATTTAGCATGTTCTATCTAGTTTGGGTTCTTATATTTTTGAAAAGTACATATCATTAATCTCAAAAATAAGCATAATATTAAATATGAATTTATTCAAGTAACAGTAGCTGTAAAAAGAACAGGAACAGCCTTGCCATAAGCACAAATTTAATTCTGATAGCCTTTTTAGAAGCTCTGGTTCTGTGTGAAAGATAGATACGGTTTAAGTACTATGAGATACGTATAGAAAATTGAAGAAAAGTAGAACAGGGCCTGATCAGTGTCATGTGCAAAGCCTTGAAAATGAAAAGGCCAGCCACACTTTGAACATGACCTGAAATCTTGCATGAGAAGGAATGGGACAGCAAGTCATGAAACATGCTCATGAGGGGTTCTGTACAGTTTCTGGGCTGCAAAATCTATCCTGAATTAAAAACTTCTGCTTCAAACACACCATCTGCTCTTATAAATCTGAATATTTTAGTGAATAGAGCTGCTAAAAGAGCTGTAACAGCAACCTTCAAATGAACGCATCATATATTCAGACTGTGCTGTCATCAAATAGTAATGCTGTGATTGAAACAGAACAGGAGGCAGTGAAAATCAACAATTACACCTAAAGGAAAAATGTTTGCACAGTAAGTGAAGGCAGCTGTCCCAGAGTATCCCAGTGTTCACAGGTACTTGTGAATCCCACAGGTACTTGTGAATCCTACAAATAAACATGCTTATTATGTTTTTCTCCTAATACAGTTGTGACACAAGCTTAGCAGAACATCATAGTAATGGGTGTCTTGGACATAAAATTAGATAAATTAAGGTTTGCCTGCCTGACACTTACTCCAATATATATATTCCTGTCTTGACACTCTAGACAATCTATTCCTCATCAGGAGTGTTGTCAGGTGAAATGGGCCTGGTCCAAAGTCAGCCAGGTATCAGTTACACAGTCAGGACTAAAGAGTGAAGCATTAAAGAGTTAATCTTGGACAGGTATTCCACTTTCAATTCAAACTAGTAAATAATCCAAATTGACCTCCCCTGTCAGAAAATGAGGCTGGGAAGTTGTATCTAATAGGTCATATAATACATTGTTTTAGTTTAGACCTTGCATCAGGGAAGAGACTTTCTAGATTTCAGATGCTAATTAATACTTTGTTTTATGGCAAAAGTGCAGGGAACAAACAAACAAACAAACAAAAAACAGTTTAGCACCAGCTATTTATGTAAACACTGCTGTTAAAATACTCTGTATCTATGCATTACTCCAAAGTGGATTAAGCTGCACATCTCAAAGGCATTTTTCTGTGAAATTCAACAACCCCCAAAAAGAGTTAGAGAAGAATAATGGTAACACATTGAATTCACACCTGAGCTTATATGACAATAAATTCCCAGTGTTGGCAGGTCATGAGAGCACAGAGCTAACAAATGAATTGTACACATAAAGTACAGTGTGGTCACAGCAGACCGACAGCCAAACAGCCTTCAATGCTCAGAGGAAGCAGCAAAGCTTTTGCTGGCTGATTATACAGTCATGCTGTTACAGAGAAAAACAAATGAAGTAAATAAAATATAAGATAGGGGCATGTTAAAATAGCCATGTCAACTGGTAAGCTGTTGCATAGAACATTCACTCTCTTTCTAACAGGGATGTAGAGATCTGGACTCAGAGATTTGAAGATATTAAAACATTACTCCACAGAGCCTTGCAATGTCTATTCTCTGTTTACAAAACTAGCCCTTTAGAGTGTTCGCAACCTTTTGAAAACAAATGCCAAGGCTTTGTGATATTTTCCCTGCCCATGGTGTGCTGGCAAGAACAGGACCAGGAGTCCTTCTTTATCCCCACTACATCCACAGACACAGTCATCAAGCTGAGTGCCACTTGCCTTGTGCATCCTTGAGAGTGGTCTTCTGGGTTGTGTGTGTGCACAGAGGTGGTGACCTCAGCATGCTGTGTGTGAAGCACTGCTGAAGGATAGGTCTTTCTCTGCAGCTTCTGTCTGTATTCTGGGCTTTTGCTGTTTTCCGTCAGAGGATTTGTGGTACCTCTTTTTTTCTTTACTCATGGCTTAAAACCATTTCAGTCACTCTGTTGCAGTTTTCTTTCAAGTCTTACAAGCAACAATGCTTGTTATGAAGACAGTTCCCAGGATGGTTCATCTGTGGATTACTTCCCATTGGAAATGTTGTTTCCTGGCAGTACCAGAGTGCTTCAGGCACTTGTTTCATAGGTGCTGGAATGGCATGGCTTGGAAGTCAAGCACCAGCCTGACCAGGAAGAGATGATGTGGGAAGTGGGTAAAAGCACTGCCCCCTACCCCATCTGGAGGACTGAATCCATACACCCAGAGATTTGTGTTAAACAGATACTTACCTGCATTTGAACAAATGCCATACTGTTAAAGAGGCATTGATAGGCTCAAAATGAATTTATTTGTCAGTATTTGTTATTGCTTAGCACATCTGGGGCCAGAGAGCTTTGCTGAATTCAGAAGGTTCCCATGTTTAGATGGGCAAATGGGAGGTGGGCTGAGGAAAGTAACCACAGAAAAGTATCCCTCCCTGTCACTGTTCTGTACCCAGGCTATATTACAGTACCACAATCATCCATTACTCCAGAAAGTATCTGCTTTTGCTCTCCATTTGCTCAGTTACTCCTGTGCAATCTTGGGCAAAGCTTTTGAAGGCTCTTCAACAGACTCTTGATGGTCTTATACCATAAATGTTTTATGTGGAAAGACATTGCTCTGCCCTGGGGCTGGGAGAACAGGAGGTGCATACAAAGAGCTGTCAAGCTAAGCTGCCTGGGTGAGCTCAGGGAACAGAAACCCACAGTCTGGGCTGTGACACTTGCTGAAGTCCTGTGTTCAACCACAGTGCTCCCTACTCTCCCCATGGAAGGGAAGGCCAGGCTGATCTTTCTGACCAGCGTGGCAGGAGTCCCGCATGCACAAAGAACCAGGTCTGTGCTAGCACAGACAGGTCTCTGCAAAGGCTGTCCACCCATCCATCCATATTTCTCAGGCTGCACTGACTACAAGATAGTGCAGGAAACAAGCAACCCAGGCTTGGCCACTGTTCTAGGCAGAAAATGTCCCCCGAGACACTGATCTTCTCTGGCTGGAGTTTCTCAGATTTTCAGGTCTGCTCTTCTGTAATTTGTTTTCATTTTCTAATGAAATCTGTGTGATGAAATGAGACAATGGTCCCATGTGGGACTTGAATAGGCCAGCTCACGCTTGTTATTAATAAGCTGTGTTTCCGTTCTTGATTTTGAACTATTAAAATAATTAAGTTTGTATGAAGGCTTAATCACAGAAAGTAACCTCAATCTTACACTCAATAATGTTTGTAAAAGTCCCACTGGGTAACACCTTTCCAGCTAGCCACTTCGAAGTATTGCTTCTGGTGACCTGCTCATATCTTCTAACTGGTCTGCACTGAAAGCAGTATGTTGATAAACAAACGAGGAGTGCATGAGTCTGGTGCACAATCAGTGCCAGCTCAGGGAGATTCTTATCATTACAATATGTTAGAGAAACTTTCATTACAGTTCTTCATGACCAGTTGTTGAAAAATGGTTAACTCTCCATTGGCTGGAGCTGAAATTCAAGTCACGTGCTGAAGCCTTTGCTATGTAAACTGGAATGTCTAAAGTGTGGTTAAGAGTAGTGCTGGACTCATGTCTAAGTACACAGAAAGCCTTGAATATCACCCAGATCTGAGTAGAGAAGCAGGTGGCTGGACCACATGCTGAGCTGTGACAATGTACATGCTGAGTCAGGTGTGCTAACGTGGGAACCAAACTAGCACTTAACACCTTAACACCTTTTCCTGCTCAAAAGCCGCCCTCACCCCCCTCCTTGCAGGCAAATCTGTGCCTGGGAAGTTTGCTTACTTGAAAACACTTCAGGAGACTTTTCCACTTTTCCTGTTCTGTACCAGCTCACAGAGTCTAAGTATGCAATATAGAAATGCCATACAGAACTGGTCTGGTATGGTCCATATTATAGCACGTAATCTCTTTCTCCAAAGCAGCAAATCTTTGATTTAGCTTTCCCCTGAATGAGGATGACTTTTCCTAGCTTTGTGTGGCTCCACCAAACTCCAACATAGTCAGTAATGTGGTGCCTTCGGAGGTCATGACAGTGGCATTGTCTTACGTGTGTCTAAGTGTCTTTCTGTTTTTAAAAGTATTCCTAAATTCTTGGCTGAGTTGTAATAAAAACATTATCTCTCAACTCAGGTGTTTTTGAGTATATCATTCTACGATATAGATGTGATGTCTTTTTTTTTTTTTTTTTTAAATCTTTACCAGAGTTTTCCTCCCTTTTTTTCTCCCCTTCTCTCAGGGTACAAGCCAAATCAGACCTGAAGGCCTTACTGGGAGGAGAAAACCATACAATGGTACAAATATATAGGGAAAGGAAACATCTCACAGTGCAGTAATATGTAAGAATAGCAATCCAGGAAAAGAGTAGGTGAATATTAAAGTATTAAAGGACCAGAACAGAATGCAGAAATGTGCTGGAATAAAGATAATGCAGTTGTATCAAACAAAGGGACACCCTTGCTGGGAATATTACGCTTAGGTCTGTTTGAAATGGAGGGGATTTTGAAACAGGCATCAAAAATAATCAGAGTTGAGGAGATGTTGATAAGGTGGAGAGCAGTGGCAGAATGTCCCTCTGTGAAAGAAGAGCATTCTACGATATTTCAGGGTTTCTGCTGTCTTACTCACCCTATGAAAGCAGGAGGGGACACCCAGTGGAAAGAAACGGAAATCTTTCTTATCCAGCAGATAACAAACCTTTGACACTCACTGCCAGAAGCTGAGATGGCCTCTCACCCATATAAAGGGAAGATTGAAAGCCTTCATAACCACAGAGGTCCAAATCAGTGAAAAAGCTCATTAAACAGGAAAGATCCTGCCAGGATGTGCTGTGAACGGATGCCTTATTCACGTTCCCCTCCCATGTGCCCAGAGCCAGCTCGTCTGAACAAGAGGCTGCTGTGTTAGCCTCCAATGCAGTTTGACACTCCATTCAGGTGAGTCCATTCAGCAGAGGTAGTGGTCATATAGACCTTTGTGGAGCTGCAGCTCACACTGCAATCTTCCAGTAGACTGACTTGTAGGAAAACCGCGTGCCTGTTACGATTCTCTTAAGCAGTCATACAGTTTTAGGTGAAGTGCACAGGTGAGAGGCCAAAGACTGGGTCAATTAAGAGACAGGTTAAGAATAGTTCCTAACACTGGCAATGTGATAATAGTGGTGCAAGACTTTTGATTTCGTTACTGTGTATGTCTCCTCTAAGAATATTCTACATGTTTCTCTCTATGCAGCTTTCTCTCTGCTAATACAGATAAAATCTTTGCTGGAAGAGCAAAAATGATTCAAACTCTATTAGAAAGTAACAGGATAGCCCTTCTTTCCTAACCATCAGAAGTGAAGCGGTATTGTCTGCATCTTACTTTGAAGTAAGTGCAAAGGGAGATGCCTTTAGCAAGGCAAAAATGCTCATTTTATTTAGGGACTGCTGGAATTATATTGCATTATTTCCAAGTGTCCATCCATATGTTCCAATGCTGTACATTTGTAGAAACAGGGTGCTGTGCATAGATAAGGGCTTAAGCAGTTTTCAGAATGCTATTATCTCAGTTTTCCAGCATCTGTACGGATATTTATTGATTTTCTGACTCTTTTTATTTCCTATGCCATTCTAAGAAGTTTATAAATATGCGCACACACAGACACACACACAGCCCACACATACAATACACACACATACTGCAAATCCAGATTTGCGTTGATTTTTTATGAAGGGGCCAGTGTGTGGGGGAGAGTTTATTTATTTTTTATTAAGATTTAAAGAGAGACATCTGTTTTGTGTTCAAGTTTCCCATATGTTTCAGGCAATCTCTTCTAATCATTCTTATAAATGGCCTTATAAATGGCCTTTATTTGAATTTGACTAGGTGCAATTGTGTCTGTTAGTTACAGAGATAAGGCCTTAGAAACTTCAGGCTAGGTGTTCTTTTGTTTGTTTGTTTGTTTGTTTTTGTTGTTTAGTTTTTCCTTTTTTTCTCCCATTACCAGAATGTAGATTTTTTTTCCAAGATTCCCAATGACTTTGCCAGCAATAGGTGCATGTTCCAAAGACAAAGCCTGACACTTTAGTTCCTCATGGATCCCAGAAAAGGGGATTGGCAGTGAGAAGGTCAATGTGCATGCTGAATACAGAGCTGCTCTGCAGTTCCTTGCACCAGTACAGCCTTTGGTTTCTGGGAGCTCTCTGTTGAATGATGCCTATCCTGCATCTCCAGCGGTGAAGGATAGTGATACTAGAAGAGAATGTGGTTTTGCCACCTCACCCTGAGGCTGATTCTCACCACACCTCAAACAGCTTAAATATGCTGTGGGCAAACTTAATTAGCTATTTCCGGTAACAGCTGCTTAGAAAACTGAGCGGGCAGGGAGAAGAGAGATTTTTCAAATTATGTCTTTGGACATGTAAATCCCATCTGATGGAACATTTTGAGGCTCTTGGAGAGACTTTGCTGATATCATCCAGCAGAATAAGTTTAGAATCTGCCTTTGAAGTTTCACTTGTGCAGCTGTGGAGCACTAAAGTCACACGAATTCTTTGCTATTCCAAAATGCCACTACTCTGTGTTGCATAAAGAAATCAGTAAGCAGCCCTTGGACTGGAAACACAACCTTTCTCCAGGGCTAGGATGATTAGTTTGAAGGGGTCCATTGTGAGTATTTTTCAATTTCTTTTCTCAAAATATTTCTTAGGATTTTCCCATTCTCCCCACTGTATAAAGAGAAAGATCCTTTTTATATTTATAGAGGTGTTAAATCTTCAGCTTTCTGCCAAGCTGTTTCCTTGAGGAATTCCTCATAATGCCTTTTATTGTGTTCTGCCACATGACTTGGTTATTATTTATTTATTGTTTTATACTGCCTTTGCTGACCAGTCCCCACAGCCTGTAGACAAGAAATGGATGCAGGTTATATGGGTTCGTAACAATTCTTTGCTACCCAGAAGTCTATGCAGATACACTGTTAGTAGGAACTACAGCTCTCCTGCTTTGACTGCTAAGTGATTTGGCAGAAAACACACATCACTGCCAAATGTTGCATTTGCTGGGCAAAATCAGATGTCAGGACATCTGGTATGGTCCATCTGGTATGGCGTCCTGACTGGACACCTTGAGTTATGAAGTAATGCAGAGTTTGATTTGAGGAGTGTCTTCAAGGTAATAGTGGGGGAGGATAACTGGAAATAACTTTCAAGCCCAAAGGATGTGCGACTTTAGGTATCCTTGCTGGATGCCTTGATATTATGTAATTTTACAGGTGGCAGACATGGATTCCCTGGGGGTTAGTCAAGCGGTCCAATGTATTAAGCTGAGCAGACCATGTCTGATAAATGTGGTGGCCTTCTACAATGGTGTTACAGCATTGGTGGATAGGGGAATAGCAACTGACATCATCTACCTGGACTTGTGCAAAACATTTGTCACTGTTCCCTGTGATATCCTTGTCTCTAAATTGGAGAGACATTGATCTGATGGATGGACCACTCGGTGGGTAAGGAATTGGCTGGATGGTCGCACTCAAAGAGTTGAGGTCAATGGCTCAATGTCCAGGTGGAGATCAGTAATGAGTGGTGTTCCTCAGGGGTTGGTACTGGGACTGGTGCTGTTTAACATCTTTGTCGGTGACATGGGTAGTGGGATCGAGTGCACCCTCAGCAAGTTTGCCAATGACACCGACCTGTGTAGGAAGGGATGACACGCTGGAGGGAAAGGATGTCATCCAGAAGGACCTGGACAGGCTTGAGAGGTGGGCCTGTGTGAACCTCTTGAGGTTCAACAAGGCCAAGTGCGAGGTCCTGCACCCGGGCTGGGGCAGTCTGAAACACAAATATCTCTGGGTGGTGAATGGGTTGAGAACAGCCCTGAGGACCTGGTGGTGGGATTGGAGCTGGATTCATGCTTGGTATTTGATAAGATTTTGTGTGGCTTGCTCACAGTGCACACAGAAATGCCAGATTTGCTAGCTGATAACCAAATCCTGGTTCCACAGATGACTGGAAGGCTATATAAGCAAAACCCTTACATTACTGCCTAGCTTGCTTTCCTTCATCCCTGGCACAACTTTTTCCTAATCTTTCCCTCATTGTTCTGGTAGCATCAGTTTTGCCTTATTCCTGGGAAATGATAGAAAATATCCCCATTTAGATCTTCAGTCCATGGAGTAACTTGTACGAATCGAAGAAATGATTCCCATTATTCTCTGTGGACCTTGAACCAAACCCTCACTTTCTCAGCACTGACAAGAGGAGGAGAAAGGCACCTTGACCTCAGTGGCTGTTGCTTCCTGTATCCATCCAGTCTCTGGAGCTGAACCTGCTGTCAGCCCTGGGCTGAGAGACTGCAGAGGTCTGGTGGCAGGGGAGCCAAATAGGGAACACTGTGAGAAAGCTGTCTGTTGTGACTTCAGCAGGGATGAGGTCAGGCCTTCCTCATATTGAAAAGTGTGCAGCGGAAGACACTTTTTACACACAGCTCTCCCGTGACCCTTAAATCTCCTGCTAAGAACCCTGACTGTGCCAAACTTTAAGGATTATAAAGGAAGTTCGTTATTATATTATGCTTATTTTTTCCAAGAAGAAACACGGGAAACATTAAGGAGGGATTATCTTGGTATCTAACAGTTATTAATTTCTTATGACTGTTTTGAAATCTAGATCATGTGTTTATATTCTCTGGTTTTGCTTTTCCCATGTTTTTCTGAGGCCTCCACATCTTTTCTCTCTTAACCTAAGCCATTGTCATTCACAGAAAAAATAATATGACACAGCAGCTGTGTAGCTCATTTACATCTAAGGCAGGCATCAAAAATAGCTTTGTCATGGACCAGGGAAGATGACCTTCTTTTTCCTGAAGAAAGAGACATTGCTGCTACAAATGTTTCTCTGCTGGGGGTGGCTAACTTAGCAGCTTGGATAGCTGGTCCCAAGAGTGTGGTTCTCACTGTAAGTTCAGTGTAAGAAATTAAAATGTATCATAATAAGAGCGGTACCTGATAAATCTTCTGCAGATGGGTAGAAATGCATGGAAATTAAGAAAAAAAAGGTCCTCCTCTTGCACATGCTGTGCAGCCTCTGGGAGAGCAAGGATGTGGCTTGCTTCTTGCTTCATTTCCCCATTTGAAGCAGCATGTGGGTCCTGCCCAGCTGCTGCCTGGTAGCACACTGCAAAGGCAGGGCCAGGCTGGGAAGGTGCAGTGCAATTTATTTTCTCCATCAGGAGCTGTGATTAAAAAAATAAATAAAAATGTGCAGAACTTAACATTAGTCACATTAGCCTGTGTTTTCTGACGTGGTGAGTGCCAAACTACTTGTGTCCTGTCTGGGAGAAGTGTTGCACAAGTTGCTTAGACACAGGTAGTTCACTGCTGAGAGGAGGCACTCAACAGCTCTTCTCCATGGTGAAGCACCAGGACCCCTGATGCCTTTTTCACCCAGTAAGCCTGTGTATGTGCTCTGAAGCAAATGTCTACTTGTACTGTGTGTCCTTTAAATCAAAATTATATCTAGTTCATTGCAGTCGTTGTGGTTAATAATCAATGATGGATGTGTGAGAACAACTAGGAAACAGCAATGCAGCAGTGATGTAGGTGGTGCATTTGCTGCCTTCAGTGGCCAAGCTCTGCATGTCACTTTGGTGGGGGGAAACTGAGTGCCTGCTGTAACTATAAACTGCACAGCTCTGTTTCTGTTTTGAAGCTTCTCCATACAGGAGCCAATAGATACTGAACGCTACTTTATATACTTCACTCTGTTCTTGGCCTTACTCCCAGAATGCATCACACTGAAACTTCAATTTTGCCATTACAAGGGTGTTGGAAGAATTTTTTATCGAAAAAGGACAAATCTTCCTTTTCAAACAAAATGAAAAATAGAAGTAAAGACTTTTATAACTGGAACTGAGTATAATGAAGATCTGAACTGAAATCATGGAAGGTATATTTGACATTGATGTGAGTAGTCTTAGTCATCCGCAGAGTCACAGAATAGCAGAGGTTGGAAGGCACCTCTGAAGATCATCTAGTCCAACCCCCCTGCCGAGCAGGATCACCTAGAGCACATTGTGCAGGATGGCATCCAGGTGGGTTTTGAATATCTCCAGAGAAGGAGACTCCACAGCCTCTCTGGGAAGCCTGTCCCAGTGCTCTGTCACCCTCACAGTAAAGAAGTGCCCTCTCATATTTAGCTGGAACCTGTGCTTCAGTTTGTGCCCATTGCCTCTCATCCTGTCACTGGGCACAACTGAAAAGAGACCGGCTCCATGCTCTCTACACCCTCCCCTCATAAATTTATATACATTCATGATCCTCCCCTCCCCCCCCCAAGTCTTCTCTTTTCCAGGATAAACAGAAACAGTTCTCTCAGCCTGTCCTCATATGACAGATGCTCCAGTCCTCTCATCATCTTCTAGCCCTCCTCTGAACTTGCTCCAGTAGCTCCATGTCCCTCTTGTTCTGGGGAGCCCAGAGCTGGACACAGTACTCCAGGTGTGGCCTCAGCAGGGCTGAGCAGAGGGGCAGGATCATCTCCCTCAGCTTGCTGGCTACACTTTCCCTAATGCAGCCCAGGACACTGTTGGCCTTCTTGGCCATAAGAGCCCATTGCTGGCTCATGGTCAGCCTGCTGTCCACCAGGACTCCCAGGTCCCTCTCCACAGAGCTGCTCTCCAGCAGGTCAGCCCCCAGCCTGTATTGATACCTGGTGTTATTCCTCCTTAGGTGCAGGACCCTGCACTTGCCCTTGTTGAACTTCATGAGGTTCCTCTCGGCCCAACCCTCCAGCCTGTTGAGGTCCCTCTGAATGGCAGCACAGCCCTCTGTACTCTGTTCCATCGTCCAGGTCATTGATGAATAAGTTGAACAAGACTGGATGCAGTACTGACCCCTGGGGAACACCACTAGCTACAGGCCTCCAACTAAAATCTGCACCACTGATCACAACCCTCTGAGCTCTGCCATCTAGCCAATTGCCAATCCACCTCACCATCCACTCATCTAGGCCGTGCTTCCTGAGCTTGCCTATGAGGATGTTATGGGAGACAGTGTCAAAAGACTTGCTGAAGTCAAGGTAGACCACACCCACCGCTCTCTCCTCATCTACCCAGCCAGTCATCTCATTGTAGAAGGAAATCAGAATGGTTAAGCATGATTTCTGCTTGTTGAATCTGTGCTGACTATTCCTCATCACCTTCTTATCCTCCACATGCTTGGAGATGACCTTCAGGATGAGCTGTTCCATCACCTTTCCAGGGATGGAGGTGAGGATGACTGGCCTGTAGTTGCCTGGGTCCTCCTTCTTACCCTTTCTGAAGACTAGCATAATATTGTCTCTCTTCCAGTCCTCAGGCATCTCTCTTGTTCTCCACGACTTTTCAAAGATGATGGAGAGTGGCCTAGCAATAACATTGGCCAGCTCCCTCAACACCTGTGGGTACATTCCATTGGTGCCCATGGATTTGTGGATGTCAGGTTTGCTTAGATGATCTCTGACCTGATCCTCTTTGACCAAGGGAAAGTATCCGCCTTTAATTTTTTTTGACACAAAGGTTTGAGAACCAAAGATATAATGGAAAATACATGAACTGTTAAAGTAAAAAAAAAAAAAAAAAAGGATTCAGCTGTGAGGATAATCTCTTACACTTGTTTTGTTGTTGTTGTTGCCAGTGTCTGTATATGCTAGCCAGAGTGAGATAGCAATTAAAAAAAAAAAAAAAAAGGAAAGAAAAAAGAAAAAAAGAGGACTGTGAGCTTGAAGATTCATGAAAAGCTAGTTTCAAAGTATTTCCCTTGAGTATAAAATTTCCAGTTATTCAGCAGGTTGGTGACTTGAATCATCCCACCAGAGTTAAAGAAAAAAGCCACGTGATTCATGCAGTTTACTACATTTCAAATTGTACATTTGATTGTCATGTTCATAATCTGTATGAATTACGTAAATCATGATTTAAAGAGGATAAGCAGCATAATATAAATAGTTCACTGTGTGCATCCAGACACCTTGAAAAGCGATGTGAACAATTTAAAAGTAATTAATGAAAAAATGTTCCTAACTTCAGACAACTTTAATGAACCATTTTTTTAAGTACCTATTAGTCCGTCTCTGGTGGTAGTAGATAACTAGGAAAAGGCGATTAAACTCAGAAGCATGAAAGGCTTTGTAGAACCACATTAGAGGTTTGACCTAGGAAAATATTCTAATTGTGTCTAGCTTGTGTCCTGATAGATCAATTGTCATCAGTGGCCTAGTGAAAATATTTTCTGCCTGGCACTCTAAATACTTATAAGAACCAATTTTAGAGCACTAACATGCATACACAATGCAATCATGCACACTTTTTGTCATTCGATGGAGGAATGGCTTTGAATAAATGGTAATGAATCATATTGCCTAATGAACCACAGAGCACATTTTAATTAGCATTTCCAACTAATTCCCAGTCTTCTGGATGACTTGTACTTGCTGTACAAGTCTGTCAGAGAAATTATTGCCTTTCCCTCAAATGAATATTGGTCAGCTTTGGTAGATGACTGACCATCTGTAAGAACTAAGTGTGTCTTTTAGGACTTTATGTGAGTCCACTGGACTACAGAAACAGCAGGGGTCCATCTCCATTAACTCTTGCTAGCAAAATAAAAAGTGTGTTTATTTTGATATATAGTCTCTTAGTATATCTTTCAGGCAGTGCATTGCTAGGACAGAGGAAGACAATCAAGACTACTAGAAATATCAGTCCAGTGACATGCAGGAGAAGGCTCTCAATAAAAAGCTAGGGAATTTAGTCATTGTTGCTTTTTTCCTAAGGCTTGAAAAGGTCCAACTCTAAGGACCTAGATATAAATGATACTAAAGTGAGAGAGAGAGAGAAGCAAAAGAAAAGAAATTTTACTCAAGTGCATTTGTCTGTCCAACCACGTGCAACTCCATTCCTCCTTATATTGCCTGCAGGGAAACTTGGCCACCCAAATCTAACAGTTGCTTAAGTTTTTGATACAACAGTTCCAGCTGTTCAGTACTTGAGGTTGAAGCTGAAACTGTGACCACTGTCACCTTTTTTAATGTGTCTAAGTTCTTGTGAGGTTAATTGTTATGCAGAAGTAGCAGAGGTTATCAGTGACTCTTAAGGCTGAATTGTGACCTAAATAAATGCATGAGGAATGGGTGATCCAGACACAAAAGTTGTGGTGAGTAACGTGTGACATGTAATTGTTAACAATTCTGTTTTCAATGATAGTCTGGTATTGAATACACCGTAATATTTCAGGGTCTCACAGTTTTTGCAAGTTCTATGCTTTTCTTAAAAACAAAAACAAAAACAAAAACAAAACTCTTGTTTTTCTCCTGTTATTCCAAATCCTATGTATGCCCGTAGTATTGTCCATGCATTTGCTATCCATGA
This sequence comes from Cygnus atratus, assembly GCF_013377495.2. Lineage (NCBI taxonomy): Eukaryota > Metazoa > Chordata > Aves > Anseriformes > Anatidae > Cygnus > Cygnus atratus. Next base: position 52,871,986 of record NC_066396.1, read on the forward strand.
GTCCCCCTGCAGAAACAGAAATGGAAAAGTTCACACAAAACCACAGGTAATTTGCGTGTAGGTTATGGCTTTTTTTTTTTTTCCCTTTTTTTTTTTTTGCCTGTATGTTTGGGTTACAAAAGTAGACTGATATCTGACTAGTGATTTAGGGAGGAATTAATTGGCAACTCATATTTTCTCTGTAACTTTGCCTTAATTCTCAGCCTTTGAGCTAAATCTCGACCTTTTGATTTGTTTCACTACACCTGCTGCTGAAAGAACTATCTATAACCTATGTGTGTTATGATATCTGTTTCAATATCCATCCCAAGAGGGGACAAGAAATTTACCTGCTGAATCTTTGCAATATTTAGTTTGTTCCACAAAAGGAGTGGGGATTTAATGTGTGGGGATTGGAATCAATGAAGGATGTAGTTCCCTTTTTTCTTCTCTTTTCTTGCCACCCTAAAAGTTAAAAGGTTGTGTAAAGGCGTGGGTTATCTCTCTCCAGGAAACCATTGCTTAAACAACCTGTCTATGTCAGGAGAAAAGCTGCACTCCTAATTCTGTCTAAGCCACCTATCCAGAGTAGAAAAACTTTGCACAAAAAGTGATCAATACTTAATTTACTTAAGTAATTGAGCTCTCCAGCACAGAGGTCTGGGAGATGCCTGCTTTCTCTGTTGTTTTACAGCTTCCTGGAAAGATGCCATGTCTTCCACTCTTGTTTCTGACACAGAAAAAGGACAGGCAGATATATCTGCACTAAAAATGAAAACGCAGTTTACTGAGAGACACAGCTATATCCTGAGATCATAAAACAGTGACTATTTTACAAAAAAGACATGGATGGAAAGGGCTGGGTGGCAATATAAAACATCCGATCCACAGAGGTGTTAAGGTGCTGGACTTCATTTCATCTGTTGAGATATACATGCCTCATAAAGCCTGCAGATCTGGGCTTACAGCAAATTTAGCTAGTGAATATCATTCCTGGCAAGCTCAGCCCTCACAGAGTGTGATGGAAATGGCTAAACACCACCTGAGAAACAAAATGATGGTGTTTTTTTTTCCTGTTTTTGTCCAGCTCCACACTTCTTAAATGACTTTGGACAAACTGTGCAGGTGCTGTCCAGATCCTTGCGATTATTCAGATTTGAACTAGCACTGATCACAAGTCTAGTCCGATCTTTATTTGAGAAACACCATCTCAATACCTTCAAGGGTCTCAGCTTTCCTGTTTTGTAGAAATGTGGAAATTCTTCCGGTATTGTAGACTGATGAGAGCAAAAGTTATGAGACATTCAGGTCCTGCAGTAGTGGAGAACATACAACTGCTGGGGATGACTAGTGGGGTATTTATAGGTACCAGGACTCCCAAAGTTTTCCTGCTCAGCTAAATCATGTTTTACCAATTTTGCTATTCTTTCAAGGTCCTGCCTACATGCTGTTATTATACATATATATATTTTTAATCAAACAGAAGTATTTTGACTGCAATATGGGTTCTACATGTGTACAAGCAGTTCCCAGCCATCTCTTTGGGGATTAATCCCCATGTTTCTGACCTCTTGTTGCTTACCTCCTTTTCCCCAGCACTGTACTACACTTGTGCCTAATTCTGTGCAAGTAAGCTGCCTTTGAGTACCAATATTTTAAGGAGGTGTGCAGATTCTGCATATGAAAATACAGTGACCACAGTCAGTACCACTTACATGGTACTAACTGATAAACAGTTTTGGAGTGTTATCTTCTTATTCTCTGTTGTCAGATCAAAACCAGTGGAACTGGGAGAAAATTAGGATGCTGTCCTTAATTTCTCTGCATTTCAAAAAGCTTCAGCTACTTGGAAAGACTAATGACCTTGGCTTGCTCCACTGACCTAACTTAGGTTGCAAAGCTTTTTGTCTGTGGAGTGTGAAATAATATGCGCATTTAGGAGATTCTGCATTTTTTTGTTCCTCCTGGTTTAGGGAACGTAGCAGTTAGCTGAATTCTGGCAGAAGGTTTTTTGTTGTTGTTGTTGTTTAATTTTTAAGGCCTTTTAAAGAAATCCTTGCCCTTTCAGCTGTGCTAGCTGTTTAAAACCAGCTAGTTGTCATAATGCAATACGAAGTTGAGTCAGCGAGTATTGAACTCTTTTTCACGCTCTACCAGTGACAATCTTGGAAAGATGAAAAGCTGTCAGCTTCTGGGTAAATCTTTAAACATTCACTGTCAAAGAAGTAGTGAAAACTTTCTATATTGGTCCACAATTCCCAGATGATCTGTATAATGCAAAACTCTATTTGAATAGTGTCAATTGAAAGGAAAGGTCATGAATCTATAGACATCGCAAATCAGATCATGTGCACTTGGACTTATAAATTCAGAAATATTGTCAGAAATATTTTCAGAAAATTCTGACTGGAATAAATGTCTGGTTAGAGTTTCAAAAAAGAAAGAAGTAGCGTGGGGAATGTTGGTCCTAAAGATTACTGGTCATTTGCATAACTTAACAGCCTTTGCCCCTATGCTGACTACTGTACTCTTTAGGGTGAAGAGACTTCTGTAAGCTGGGTATCGTCTCTGGTAGGGTGTGCAGCATGTGCAGCAGAGACTCCTTATTCTTCTCACAAGCTTCTGACATGTATCTTGCTGCATCTCAGGAACACATGTTAATCTTCCTCCTGAAAGCCAGCTGCTTTGTGCATTACTCATTTTGTGTCATCCTTTCTGCAGCATCTCTTCTCATACAACTGCTCTTTGTGGCAGCAGTGGGTACTGCCATGACACCATGCCCCCATCATTTTTCTGTCCTGCCCTGCGGAACTCTCATTCCCACCTTCGGTGAAGAGCCAGCTGCTGCTCTGCATCCTGCAGGCACATGCCTTGATCTAACCTAGTTCATACTCACTCCTTAGATGAACAATAAAAAGTCCATAGTAGGAAGAGAGGAAAGCCATAGGACTTGCAGACACTGAACTTGTTGGTGATTTCTCTGTTATCAACAGTTATATAGAATTGTAACTTTTTTATCGTCAATGTCTTGCAGCATTTTCTCTGGCATAAGTTTCAAGTATGTATCCCACACTGTGTAAAGACATTCACATTTCTCTGTCTTTCTTTCTCAGTCTCTTTTTTTTTTTTTTTTTTTTTCAGCTCTATGTAGACTTTCAGCAGCAGCAGTCCCACGCTTGGAAGTACTATCTGACAGTTTATAGGTGCCATACTCTTGATGTTTGGGTCGGTATTATAACCTTTCTATTGGCATTAGCAAGTGAATGCACACAAGTTATCCCAATTAACCTTAATAAAGCTTCACTTCAAAGATACTAATTTTAGCAGTCACAGACTGAAAAGTTGTGCATTTTGTCTTTAGAGAGAAGTGCCTCAAGTATTTACCCTTTTTTGTCACTTTTTTTTTTCCCCTGAGGGAATTTTTGAAGGTAAAATAGGTTTAAAACATTTTTATTCAAAGAACAGACGTACAACAGAATAGTTTCATTGTGTCATAGTTTATTTCAGTAAATCTTTGAATCACAGTGGTAGCATTTCTTCCAATATCTAATGATATTTTTTGTAACTATTAAAAATATAACTGGCATGAAAAATAATTTTTATGTGCAGTTTTTGGAGACATATTTTAACTTAAAATTTTCCACAGACTTTTTTTTTTTTCACCCAGATGAAGCCTTTATTCATGTTTACTTAAAGCAGACATAACATTCTCCCTTGACATCTATTTCAACTTCTGCTGTAAGTGAACTAATTTTCCTTATCCAAAATCTTTCAATCCAAAAATCTACAATCTTCCAATCCACAAATCTTCCATCCAAAAAACCATTAGCTGTACTTGTAAAGTTGCTTGTTACGTCGCCACCTAGTGATTTAAAAACATTGTAAACCTGCTACAGAGTTTCTCTTATGACCAACTGTAAGTCATGGTGTTGAAGATGTTTCCTTGCCAGCGCTTCAAAGTGGAATCCATAACTGAACATGAAAGTTTTCTAGGTGTTTGAACCAGTAACCTTTTCTCTGCTGTCAGTGCATTTTTATATGAAGTGGGTTCATCAGGAGAGAGGAAATACCCCACCAAGCCTGGAGTATACATCTGGGAAAGGTACCCATATATCCAGTTAAAGAAGTATTGATCTGGCATACTGAAACACAGCAACACTAACCAAAAATGGCCTGTGCATCGTCATGTCAGAAGTCTCCTCCATTCTGTTTGACTTTTAACACAATCTGTTGTTGTCTGTTTCTGTACTAGGTATACCTGTATTGAGTGCTCATTTCAAGCTACAGGTAAGAAGGTATGGGAATGGCATGCTTTTAGAACAAGTTAGGATTGCCTGGCCAGTACTAGGTTGCTTTATGGTTGCCAGTTGCAAGGTGGAAAATTGTGGGATGACCATGTGTGCGTGGTCTTCGTGTTTACAGAGGGAGGTGACTTATGGTAAAAGACCAGGTGCTGCTCTTGATTTGTACGTGTTGATAGCATATCAAATTGGATGTTTGGGGAGTTTTTCATTACTGAATATTTCAAAGCAAGGCCAAGCAACAGATGTTAGGCAGGCCCTGGAATTATTATTCACAGCTGTGCAGAATGTGCAAGATGTCACTACCTAACTGAGAGACCAATAGCCCTTTTATTGTGCTCCCAATTTTAGCTCCTCTCTGGACAGAAGACATGAAGTTGGGCCTTGAGCCACTGTCTGCCCCAGAGCTGCAACAACGCTGTGTGTGAGATGATTTTTTTTTTTTTTTTTAAATCAAAATAATTCCAGTTCCCCAGGAAAGTATCATTGAACCGTACTCAGAAGCTCAGCTGTAGAAAACTGTCTGCTGTTTTACTGGTAGGGGAAGAACATGTCTACTCCAAAAAGTATTTCCAAAGTATTGGGATGTGTCTTCCAGAGAGATTTTTCAGGAGGAGAGAGTGACCTTTCAGCATCGAATTAGATAAAAATCAGTTTACAGCTTGGCTATGTAAGTTGCAAAGATCTTACTGCATGCAGAGAACCTTCTGGAAAAGTCAATACTTGGGATAGGGACAATAAGCAGAGGTAGGAAGTCATCAGAAACATCATGCATTCTTGGTTAGCAGACCTCTTGAAAACACAGGATGTTGTTGCTTGCCACCAAGGTGCCTGTGTAAATGTCAGGGAGAGTATCACCCTGACCTCTGCAGTCACCCAAGCATCTGTTAGCCCTGTGCTGCTACTCCACAAACAAACAGGAGTCAAATGGACTGCGGGATGATGAAACGTGATCAGTGAAGAAACTGGACAGCTCTATGCCTGGGGCCATAAAACACAACTTCTCTCAAGCCATTAAGTCTTCTTGTTGGAATAATCCAGATGTCAGCTAAGCCATAAATGGAAAACACTGTGAGGGACATTTTCTGAAATTTTACTAAGTTCTGCCAAGGACTAGCCAGCTAGCTCTGATAAGAGAGCTAGATGAGGATTCTGTGGCTGAAACTTTCCTGTTACAATCTGAGGAGAAACTTTGGCATTTCAATTACTTGCTCTGTGTTATTTACTCTCTTGAACTTTAACTTTGGAGGTGCTTTAAATAAATAACACCTAACTGCTATATTTAATCCAAAAGCTTGATGGCAAAGGGGAAAGGGAACACATATAGTGAAGATGGTAAGACAGGTTGCTTGCAGTCCTAGAAGATAAGACATTTGTGTAGTTGGCTGAATTTTTAACTTAATATGCATTTTGTGGGAGCCAGAACTCCTACTGAAAGCTTGTTCGACTCAAACCAATTCCTCAGCTTAAAGATGTTCACTATACATTTTGCTTCACTTGACTTACATACTCTCTGTTGACATACTGTACCTTGATTTTCAAGTTGCAGTGCTCATATTTATGTCTGTGGCTTGTATTACTGATGGGGAAAACACTGCTTGCAAAAAGCTAGCATTAGTTACTTACAGAGTGCTTTAATCCATATACCTGAAAGAATTTTCCAGAAAAAATTAGTGTAAATATCTGCATTTTAGAAGGTGGGAAAAATGAGCTAATGGTTGTAGACTAAAGCAATTTATACCAAGTCTCACTGCAAGCCAGCAAAAGAGACGGGAAATGAGAAGTTATCTAATACCAAGGCCCAATACCAATACCAATTATCCCCAGAGAACATATTAAAAGAGCTTCACAGGCCACCTGAAAATTTAAATCTGGTGATTCCCTTTGTCCCATATAGCTAATCAGCTGTTACTGTGTCCTTTTAGTGGTGTGTTAGGAAAGTCTCATCTCTCCTGAGCACTAAGGTGGCTCTGGAAGTCACGCGCGCTCTTGCATTCTGTACTGCAAAATGATACTTCAGAAAATTTGTCCCTGAGAAAGCACTACAGATTATTTAAAACTCAGGAATGCATCTTCTTTTTATTTTATTTCTATGCAAGGCTAATTACTGGTAAGCAAACTGCCCTGGTGACTTCTATTACTGTGTGGGAGTCATCAATTTATCTGTATCATACACTCAGTAGAGAACAGAGACAGATTTTTGTTCCTTGGGCCCTGTTATGGATTTAGAACTATACTGCATGCCTTTTTCTCCACTGCATTCAGGAATAAATATCACCATAACTAGGGCTGTGCATATAATGAGTCATTCATCCTTGGATGACAATACAAAGTTGTTCTGATTTTAAATGCCCTGTATGGTAGAAAAGTAGTCTGTGTTGGTGGAATTTTGTGCAGAGATGAAGGTCACAGGCAGTAGAAGTCAACACTAATGGTCTGCAGTCTCTTAAGGGATGATCTGATTTTTTGCTATGGGCATTTAAGGTCTCACAGGAAGGCAAATCCAACTGAGGAATCATTTTCTGCCCTGGAAAACTGTGGCTCCTTATTTAGACCCAGCATTGAGAACAACTCTTCTCTGCAACCCACTATCCTCTCCACTGGAAATCATGAATATTTTGTCTGTAATTATTGGTTTGCTTCAGTTGGATATTTTAGACCATTTCTTTCCCATTGCCCAGTGAAATCAACACAACTCTGTTTCTGTTCTCACTGAGTGGTAGAGCCAGGTCTCACAGGCTTGTTCACAATTTCCTCAAAAAGCAGAAGCCCAGTTTTTTAGGTCTTTGCACTTCTGACTGCAGTATTGTTGTCTAAAATGCAGAGGGTTCGAGCCTGTTTCTGTGGCATTCTTAAAGGCTTTCTACTGTTAAAATTCACAGGTATTGAATAATATCCTTGTCCATTCTTTGTTAGAGGAACAGACTGGTGTCTGACAGATCAATTTTGCCATCCTTTTTTCACAAAATTTGTAAAAATGAGCATCACTGAGAGCTTACTTTGCAGTCAAATTTAGATTAAGTTGCCTGGCCAAAGTGCTTTTAAAAGCTGCTACAAAGCATGAATTGACTAACACAGATAACAGGCTGAATATACCTCATTTTCTTTGGAACCACAGCTAAAAGCTAACATAAATCTATAGCCTTATACTGTTGTGTGAAACCAAATGCGTATCATCATCTTTCATTGTGCAGAGCATAAATATATTAGCAGTTCTTTGGGCCACTAAGCCAACATAAGGCGTTTAATATTTTCTAAGATCCTGGTTGAGGAAGAAATGGGGTGTTTCCTGATGTTGAAATGAGTATTCAAAGCACACCTTTGAATAGCTTATTCTTCTTATCAGACATGTTATTAGCTGGAATAGGATGTCTCTCCAAAAATAGTAGCTCAAGCTCAGTTGAATGAAGACATACATAGCAACACCTTCTTTTCCCAAAGATGGGAAGCAGTATCTTGATTGCATGGGTTCTTGAGCAGCAATTTGAGCCTAATTGTTGCATGGTGTTTATTTGGGTCTCACTCTGCAGCGGTAGGAAGACCTTTAAAATACTTGACATCCTTTGCTTTGCTTTTAATTTCACTTGAGACTGTAAGCAAAATTAAAAAAGAGACATCTTTGATGGATAGTTCTGTCCAAAGCAGTTCCACTGAGTGGTCTAGCAGCAATTGGATGTTTCACCTTTGTGTATGTCAGGTCATGAGGCATGAAGGGGATTCTTGAAACCTTGCAATGTAAGCACCCAATATATTAATTTCTAGAGGTGTAGATTCTTTCTGCTCTGTTGACTATTCAGTGAAATTAGCTGTTAAAAGTACACTTGCAGGGCAGGTCACATCGTGTCTGAAGAGAACATTCTCTTTGGCCACTTGTAAAACTTAACATGTCAGTAGGTGGTTGAAGACATGTTGAGGGTCTCTTGGAATTATCAAATAAAATACAATTGCAAGAATATATATATACGTATTTCCTTTAACAAACTGGCTTATCACTGTTGTTTTTGATTCATATTAATTGAGCATTATATTTTACACACAGTAGTGTTGAAATTACTAGAAGTTTTTTGAATCTTTGGCTTATCTGTTCACAACCATCTGTTGACAATGTTTGTAATCCTTATTACCCAGTAAGAAACATGCTAACAGTGATGTGCTGTGAAGAACTGCTTGATTTACGCTCTTATCACCAGAAAATCCATGCAGATAATTCTATAATTTGTTTGATATAAAGACTCGTTGTGAGACTCCTGCCAGTCTGAATTCTACTGGACACAATGATCTACAAATGTTTCATAGAAGAAGATATATTTCAAATGTGTTTGTCTTACATGAGGCACAATGAACATGAAGGGAAGTAGTAGTATCCCTGGAGTCCTTACAGAAGTCTGTGTCAGAACCAGATCTGACCCCTCCTTCTCCCCTTTTTCCTTACTATACCCATTGCATCTTGATTTTCTTGCCATGTTTATAAATCCTTCAGCTAAAGTCAATGTATTGCAGTGAGGAGGGAGGTGGAAAATGGTTGAGAAAAAAAAAAAAAAAAAAGCTTGCAATTACTTGGTGTCTTCAGAATTATTAGCATACGATAAAGTTTGTATAGGGAATAGGTATTCAAGAATAAAGGGACTTGTAATAGAGTGTGGTTAACATCTGAAAAAAATAGGAAGGCAGAAGGGCATAATTAGTGAATTGCAGGCAATGAAAATTGTATTAAATTTTTCATTAATTACCAGGACTTCTTTAATTGAGGCATTTTTAGTTTAAGTCTAACCAATAGTAGCTCCTGTAGTTCACAGTAAGAGACTGGCCATTATCTCGAGCAACCAGGTCTGAAGACATTTGGAGCTTATATATGTGACTAGAGTTTGATTTACATGTGGTAAGATTATGATGCCTGGGCAAATCATCACTGGCACTACTAAAGAAATAAGGCTGAGCTCCGAAAAAGGTAAAAAGGGATCTTTGGGTAAAAATGAGCTCAGAGTTGTAGGGAGCAGTCATACTGTCTTTGGAAAAAGCTTTTTACCAGTCTGTGCCACTGCAAGTGTGACAGACCTTCTGCAACACTGTGGAAAATGCTGATATCCTATTTGAAACAGAGAACACACAATGGGAGGGGGAGAGAGGGGGGAAGCAACAAGCTAAGCAGTATCATCTTCTTAGATCAGTGCCATCTGATAGAAGATAACATCACTTTCCCTAAATCCTTGATCATCACATCAACACCATTATTGCCACAATATGAAATTTAGGGAAGTCATATTCAGAAGCAATTGACTTCAATTTTTAAGTGTCTCAGTAGTACTACTCTTCTGGGACTCCTCAGTAATTTTTCAAGGTGCAACATAAACCACATCTTGAAATTTTATCAGTACAATTGACTGGCAAATGTAAGTGATACATGGCCAGGAAATCTTAAAAACAGAAGGACTAGATGCTTTGTTTTTTCTTAGCTTCTGTCACACTGTCAGGGTGTTTTATTGTCTGGTAATTTATATTTTATATTGTCTGAGAAGCTGCATGTAAGTGTGTAAGCTGATTTGATTACCCTGTGAGCTTACTCTTCTTCTGAGTCTCCACTCTTAAGAGCTTGTGTGCTAAGGTCTGACTGCAGGTCACAGTGTTGCTTGCTTACACTGTAGATTTGTCTGTCCAAAGTAAACACTTGAGTTCAGAGCTCCTTGAAGTAACCAAGATTTGGAAATCAATGACACTGTTGAGCAGTCCCATGTACTCCCACACACCGTGATCCTGTGGGATCATTAGAAGACAGCACACCCAGTTGCCCACGCCATGCCACCCACAGCACTCATCAGAAGGGCAGAGATGTGAGCTGCCCCTGTAATAGGAACAATGCTCCTGTGCCACAGCAGATGCACTTTGCAGAAGAAGCACTGCTTTCCTACATGGGAAAGATATTGAGTACCATGAGTGCATCTATGCTGAGTATGCAGGGAACATTCAAAGGCTGTTTGAGGCACAGGAAAAAAATAATAATCCCATCAGACTTCACTTTCCAGGACTTGAAATGGGACAGATACACAAGGAGAAGGAAGGGACTCTATAAATGCATGCTTCTGTCTTTTGCTTGTTTTCCCTGATGGTGAGTTCTCTCTTGGTTTCCAAGCCTTTCGGCTTTCTGACAGCAGAAACTTCTCTGTAGGAGGAAATGAGGTGTGCCTGTGCAAGGTCTTCTTCACCAGTCATGGCTAGGAAATGATTTAGCCAGTAGATGGCATCAGCAGTATAGACAGGCTCCAAATAACTTGGCACAACCTCTTCAGACTCCGTTCTGCTGTGAACTTGAAACCTCACCGGATTACCTGGGTTAACTGCAGACACCATTCATATTGGGCCGTTTCCATGTATTATGGCCAAATTTTGAGCAGCTCCTCTGTCTGCACGCTACACAGAGGGGTTTTCTGATCAAAGTTGGAAATGCTGGGAAAATTGCCCAGCTGTGCTGTGTTCAACCATACCCCTGGTGACACATCTGTTTCACTCTGGGTGTTTTGGTGTGGTCACAGCATCTGAAAGCTTCAGCATGTGAGCTTGACAGAGCTGTGGGAAGCCATGTTGTGGACTTGGGGAATAACTAAATGAAGAAGAGCAAAGTTCATGAGCTGTCCATCACAATATATGTCTGGCAGAGTCTCTCATGGTGGGGGCAGCACTTCTGAGGCCAGTATCTACTCTGAACAAGGTTTTGTATCATTAGCTCCATCTGGTTTCTCTGTTTTCCCCAGACCTACTATAAAAACAACAACAACAACAACAAAACTACCTTGCTGCAGAATTTTGTCTTCTCCCAGCAGCCTCGTTATTCCATGGTGAGCATCAATGTGCCTGGTGCTCACATTGTCTGAACTGGCATTAACTGGAGAGTTAATGTTGGTTTGCTCATCTTGAACACTTGCCGTGTTTTTACATGTATTCAAATAAGCAAATGGATGTAGAAATATCTGAATGCTTCTAATCTTCTTGCATTTCCATTTCCATTTTTTATTTTTTATTTGTTAAATTAATTACTATCTCCTGATAACCTTTATGGGTGTTTGATGAGATTTTAGTGGCTGATGTTTTATTGTTCATCTGGAAGACTGCATCACACTCCAGCTCCTCACCGTGCTATGTACTGCTCACATAGACAGTTCAGCTATCTCTACAAAAGAGGATTTGCAGCATGTTAAGAAGCGGGAGGCAGAAATAAGATAATGGAGAAGCAGTGAAAATTCCTATGTTGCCAGCACCTACTGGAGAATAAAGGGCTTCAAGAACTCATGGGCTGACTATGCCAGCTATTGCTGAGAGAACTGAGTACTAAATTAGATGTCTTCCTGGGCACCACTGTAATCATCAAGGGTAGAAGTTGGTGCTCTGGATTGTCTTCTACCGTAGACTGCCTCAGTGTTTCCTAGAGGGATAGAGGCACAAACCAGCTATGTCAGGTACTTCAGACAGATAGCAGTATATCCATGAAATAGTTATATTAGGTCAGACAAACAGGTTAAACAAGCTCAGTGACCATAACAAGAAAAGCACAGACAGGAATCTTCCCATATTCTCCCACACAATAGATTTTGTTCCACATTAGTAAAATTGCACTAGGGACAAATTTGATCCCTGATTTGCACAATAGGCAGTGAGTGGAAAGAAGAGGATACTTTACTGTACTCCCAAAAAGACCAAGCCAAGTTCTTTGTGAAGTGGGCCATGCCTTGGCAAAAGTTTTAACTGTGATCTGAGCTAATTAAATCAATGTATTAAGATTTCTTGAATGTGTAGAGATTGTCTAGACTAGAGAATTTTTCAAAAGCATAAAGTGACGTGATACATGTATATATACATTTTAGGTCCCGTTGTATTGGACTTCTGGTTTAAGTCTTCTGGGTGTACTCCATGTTTTGAGTTCTGATGCACACATAACAGAGCCAGACATTTTTAAAAATGAAACCTGAAATTTTTACTTGCTGTCAATCTACCAAAGTAAATTGGAAGGATGCAAGTCCTGTCTTATAAAAGAGCAGTAAATTTACCTTGAGGGGTGGTATTGGGGCACGCATGCCAAATTAAATAAATGCATCATGTTCTCCACCCCAGCTGAATATTTCTCCCATCTGACTTCCCTGTCATATGGCCATCTTTTCCCATGAGGGAGCTTTTGGTCTTCTTTCCGAGTTTTGGATCACTGTCCTCAAAAGAGGTGTTGGTTGGATAAAAGAAGGTACGGAGGCAGGTATCAAGAATTTAATGGAAGCCAATAGCTGAGAAGCATTGTTTCAAGGAGTTGGCTGAATGACAGAATGATTCTGGTGGTAAGCTAAGGAACAGTAGCATAGAGTCAGGCTCAAGAAGGAAAGGGCAGCCTGGAGAGCTGTGTGTAACCTAGATGTGCATCTACATGACCCTCAGAAGCATTCACATTGTGCTCAACACAGACAACTCTATTTTTCTAAGTTGTGTAATTCTGAGTGGATATTTTATAAGACAAACCAGACAGTCCTCAGTTGAGTTTTTCTTGGAATTATGATATTGCCACTTCCTTAAATAGGACTTTTTTTTTTTTTTTAATCTGTGAGTTTTCGTTTTCATTGCAAAGTAAACAAGTTAAGCTAACACCCAGGATGAAATCCACAACATCTGGGACCACAAGCCCAGTAGTTTTAGATTCTAGCAAGAGCACTTTATTATAACTTCTCACTGTATTTTTTCCCCCCTTCAAAAGTAAGTTAGGAATCATGCCAGCTGATTTTCACTGCTGCTTTTATGTTTCCAGGAAACAAAGCTCTGAGAATAAGAGCTGGCTTGTGGATTTTTTCTCTGTTGGTTCTTAACTCACACACTGCCATATTCAAAGGGTTTTCACTGTCACTCTTGCCAGAACATCCAGGAGCCCACCAAATCACCTTAAAAGTCACAGCACTGTTCCTCTGTGTTCTCACCTCTTTCGGAGTTCTCAGGTTGAAGCTCTTATACATCTTCCACCACTCCTACACAGCTAGAAAGCCTAGAAATGTGTTTCTTTATGAAAATTGAGCTTTTTGTCTACTTACTTCAGAGAACATGAAGAAATTCTCAGTATAGTCACAGGCATTGGTAATAATGCTTTTCTGCTGCTTTGAAAATCACAGTTGCTTGATCTTCCTCTAGCATGACTGTCAATCAAAATTCATAGGAATGACCTAATTGAAAAAGAATTCTGTAAGGGATATGAAAATCATATTAATGTTTTATATTCATTCACACTGCTAAAATATTACACGGTGCAAATGACATCAGAATTAATTCTACAACATGGAAATAAATTTTAGACTCTTACTCAAGTGACAGTTCCCTTTTTTTTAAGACAAACTCTGGGTCTGCCACTTGCAGTTTCTGTATTTGTTTCAGTTTCATGTATCACCTCTATGTCATTGTTTGACAATAGAGAATTGCCATTTCATATTACTTCTCCAAAACAAGATTGCATATAAGATGCTTTCATTTAGTATCCCTGTAGGACCTGTGCACAGCAGGTCTGATGTCACATGAAGTTTTCATGTGTGATTGAAATTTTTTCCATGTGGGGCATCTGTGGATCATCTGTAACAGTTCATTCAACAGCTATTCAAGAAGACCACAGAAGAGCTGATAGTGCATGGTGTTACCTTTCTGTGTATCATACCAAAAACACACTGAAATCAAAGGCAGTCTCTCAGTTGGCATAGAACTGAGATTGCTGCAACAGTAGAGAAATGTGGGTGTCAAATGTGTTATTATTACACCTTTGCAGATGGCCCAGAAGTGAAAAAACTTGCCCAGAGACAACCAGCAAATAAGGTGTTGGGGTTAACCAGAGAAGCAACACTGTTTGTTTCCAGCCCTTTGATTTTAACCATTCATTTTAATATATGAAGTGATAAATAGTTATACCTGAGAAAACATTATACACTTAGGAATATAAATCACTGAGAAATAGACCACTTGATATTACCCCAAAGTGCCTTTCATCTCACTGTGTTGTTAATCTGAAGCACTTAATGACCAACTTGATGCTGTCATAAAAATTCATCTCAAGATTCTACGTGTTTGTTAAAGAAACAACCCCCTTTGAGCAGCAGTGCAGTCATGTCACCTTTAAACTGTAGGTCTATAAAAGATTTAGTGGTGGTATTTTTTGGCAGGTAAACTTTTTAACATTTTTGCTATGAATCTGATTTTGCACAAGGTAATTTATTCTGTGAAATAACTTCACTCCTGCTTCTGCTTAGGATCATCATCAATGAAAGCATGCCTACTTTAAAAAAAAAAAGTATCTTGAGAAAGTGTGAAAAAGGCAAATGATTTTATTATATATTAGCCTGGCAGAGAAAACATTCATTTGTCTCCAATATAATGACCTGTAATACATAAGGATTGTCCTGCCTACACTAGGATTTTGACAGGTGCAAATTAAAATGTGTTTTATAACGAAGTAACAGAACTATTACACAAAACATAAATGGCCCTCTCTGAAGAAGCAGCCAAGCAACAGGACATACTGGGAGAGTTATGTTGTTTTCCTGCTGGAAAAGAAATTACATGTGTAAGCTGTGGCCATCTGGGTGTGTCCACCTTGTTTATGCTTATTTATGCTATACGCAGTAGTCCATGGACAGAAGCAACCACAGGAAAAGCCTTAACTTCATAATCTCATGCTAAATATCTGTGTGCCTCTTCAAGCTAGTGGCTCTTTCCTAGGAATTTGTTCTGCCCAGAAGGATTTGAAATGGTCATGCAGTCTTCTGTTGCTTGCCACAGCACTTTTCCCCTCTTCAAAAACTGTATCCCACTGACTAGTTGCTGAAAGAGCAACTAAGGAAAAGGAACACCCAGAATGTGTATATTACTGCACCAGCTACTGGCTTGTATTCTTAATATTCTAAAATATAAATCATTGGATTGATCTGAGTATTCTTGGTAGACTGTGCTTGCTCCACACTTAACATTTTGTCCTCTGAGAGCAGCAGTGCGATGCTCTCTGGCAGGCCAGGGAGCTTCAGGCAATGAGCCATTGAGACACGTTTTCGTGCAGAGTTTTCTAACCTGAAAAGAATGAGTAGGCTGATGTTTCTGGATTCAAAACATGAATTCTGTAAAGCACTGCAAGGTGTGAGTGGCCATAGGATACAATACTGAAAAAAAAAGATTTTTTTTCAGCATCGTGTGATCCATTTCACAGTAGTAATTCCAGTGTTGTTTCCTTACTATGTAAATTAATATTTATACATCAACAATGTTGTTGTGAATGGAAAAAAGAAATTTTCAAATGGTTGATTACTCCATTGTTCCAGGTCAAGTATAGCACTGAAGAGATATTTTTGTTATTATAAGGGCTAGAAATGTAAACCAGCAGTCTTCATCAACTCACATAAGTTGGGACAAATTTTGAATACTGTGCCCTGAAGAGGTTACAGCCTAGGCATGGGCTAGGAGACAACTGACTGAAAATATACTGTACATGAGAAAAAGTTGATTTCATAGAACTACAAAATTATTGGTCTTGAAGTATAGTGTTCTGAAGTCACATTATTTCCTTGTCCTTTAGAATGGGAATATCTTTTTAATAGTTAGTGCAGATCATTTGAATTTAACCCAAAGTAAGAGATATTCCTGGCAGTGTCAGTGGAAAATTAAGACTGCATAAGGCAACTAAACTATACACACACAAAAAAAAACTTCTTAGTGTCTCACTTATAACTTGTTGTTACATTTATGAAAACTAATTTTTAGTTAATTTTATTTTAAATAGTTTTGAAACTTCAGCTTATCTGCTAGTTTGTAAATGATAATGAAACCGTAGCTAAAAATACAGTGTCATGTGGTAGGTTCTTTTGATTTCTTTTTGAACTTTCACTAAACTATTGCTTTCCTATCTCTGGAGAAAATGTCTGTGAATTATGATGACATCTCTTGGCAAGTGCTGTCTTCAGAATCATTTAGCTGTCAAAATATGTGATGAAGTCAAATGGCCTCAAGGGAGGAAAGTGTCTCTCCTTTGTCATCATGACAAGTGATATACCTCTGTGAGAGAGTCTAACAGATTAAAGTTTATCACAAGAATCAAGAAACTTACTTTGATGATCAAACTTCCTCACTTCACAAAGTACCAGATCTTCCTCCTTCCTCCCTTTATTCCTTGGACTACACTTCTCCCCAAACAGTTTCATTGGTCCTGTTGAAGTGAGATTTCTATCCTAAATTCAGCCAGACAGCAAAGCACCCTGCTATTTCTTTGTGGATGCTGGTACTGACTGTATTTAAAAAAGGTCAATGATTACTGTCAGGTAGGATACTTTTGCCATGTATCATATACCATATGCACAGAATATTTTTCTATGAGCTGATTATGTCCGGAGATTAACTGATCTAACTTTCTCTGGAAGTCACTCCCAGTATTGCTCTCTTTGGATTTGACAGCTCTGTAGCAGGAATGGTGAGAAATTTGCTGTGAGGTTGTTGCCAGTATAATATCACAGTGCTGGTCTGGTGGTGCTTGCTTGCTTGTTGAGATTCACTAAGACCACAGGTAAAATTTGGTACAAGTTGCTGGCTAAAATCTTCAAAAATATCTGCGTACCTTAGAATAACCTGGGATTTGCAGTAAGAACAAAAAGAGAAAGATACAAAAAATTTAACTTGAAGAGGGGCAAATGAACCCAACTTTCCCCTTAGAGCAGGGCTATCTCCAACACCACATCAGGGCAACCTTGCCTTTGTTTGGCCAAGTCTTGAAAACCTCCCAAGTAACTCATCCTGGGGCCGCGACACCATCTGCACCATCCACCAGGTCTTCCTTTTGTCTGACCTGAATCTTCCAGGTTTTAGTCCATGGCCGCTGCCCCTTGTTATACCACCTGTAACTTTGTATGTCCCTTCGAATATTTGTAAGCTGCTACTAGATCATACCTAGCCTCCTTTTTGCCTGGCCAAACAAGTCCAGCTCCTTTACCCTCGTCTCTGACTCTTACTCTAGGCCCATGACCACCTTGATAACATTAAACCCTTCAGGGCTGAGGTTTCTGAACCAAAACTAGAAGACTAGGCATTTTTGAGAACTGAGAATTTCATCCATGTCTGTATGCCATCATTAGCTGTTTTGTATATGTTGGTGAGTCTTTTTTGTTGTTGTTGTTTGTTTGTTTGTTTGTTTGTTTTTTTCCAAGTGGTAGACAGAAAAGAAAATGAGGTGCTAAATCTGAGGTGCTGATATGGAAAGTAGATATTTCTGCTACACAGCGGAAAAGGCGATCCCATGAAGAGTGGTGGAGAAGAGTTACGCTCCTTGGTGAAATGTCTGTTGTATATGCTGTGCTAAGAGTTTAGCTATATGGAAACATTACAGTTGTTTGAAAATCCTCACTGGCGGTGCTTCCTGCTGGGGCTGTACTTCAGAGGTGTTGGGGGAATTTTAAGAGAAATTGTTAACAGCAGCTGTGGAGTACAGGTTTGCCTGTTTCAGTGCTGCCTGTGGTATTCCATAATGATGTGCTTTCATCTGAGTCTTACCTCCTCACACACTGAAGCTGAAAGTCAGAAAGGATATAACGTTTTTTAAAACCATACCGTTATGATCTTCCCTGGTGAGAATGTCCTAACAAAATGGATGATAATGATAAATGTTAGCATCCTTTTCATGTCCAGAAAATCACTGTCACTCTCATTTGCACACAAAACCAGGAACAGCAGAGGAGCTGCAAGCTTACCATCCCATGCTCTGCTCCTCTGGGCTGCCAGGTCCTGTGCCTCAGCTGGTCAAGCAGGAGGAGCCTGATATCTCTGCTGAAATCACAGAGGGAGAGTTCAAACTCCAGAGTTACTGTATTGTAAAGCAAAATTTATAACAGCAAACAACCAGGAAAGCTGTAAGGGTGGGCCTGCAGGCATCCAGCTTGCTAATAGTAAAGTTAATTTTTGAAATGATAGACCCAGTAGTCCCAATTTTCCACATTGTTTTCTTGATTAAGTTTATTTACATATATTCATGGTTGTATTTGTCACTTATATAACCATGCTGATCTCAGCAGGATTACACCAGCAGAAAATTTAGCCTGGAAAAGGGGATACATGACAACAGCCATATTCATGCAACTATATGGATTACTGCATGCAAAATGCCTTGAGGTCCTCCAGTGCTGTCTGTATCAGTGCAATACATTATCATTAACTGGGCTTCAGTGAGTGCTGTAATTCAGAAGAAAGCTGAGCACTAAATGCCAGTGTATCAAAGTTTACAGCACCTTCTTGTTTGTTCCCATCTCAAGCAGCACTTGCATAGCTGTTTCTGTGCTCATTTTTTTTCTCTCTTATCCAGCACTTTGGCAGCAGAGCAACAAAGCTGCAATAAAACTGGATTACGTATCCAAGTGCTGGGTTTTCTCTCCACACTTACTTAGTAAGTGTCAAGTGCTTCAATAGCATAGGTTCAGCGACAACCTGTTCAAGACTATATGTGTCGTGACACATTTTGAATGCTACATGTGTCTGAGCTACTAGCATTTTTTACTGCAGGTAGGTGTGAATGCAAGCATTTGTGTGAAGGGGAGGAGGGATATAAATGCAGTGAAATGTTAATTTCCTTTTGCAGTGCTTTGCATTGCCGCTTTCTCATTTCGGTATAAAGCATGGCAGGATCACCCTGGTATCAGAAGTTTACTTGGGCAGGGGACGTGCTGCCTGTGTGCAAGAAGCTAGACCAAGTCCCAGTGTTTGTCATCTAGTAAGTCAGAGATGTAGTAGCTCCATCCACATGGATTATATAATCAAGCCTTCAACAGTTAATTAGAAAGTGTGAAGCAATCCACCTGCAGAGCCTTGGGTGAGTTGGTAGCAGCCTCAGCCCTCATGAGGGATGGTTTCAGCTGTTGGCCAGGTGTGGGCAATGCTCAGCCTTGCAGGAAGTCCTGTGTTGCAATGAAAACATTATAAAGCAATGCTTGTATTATATAGCACTATGAGTGAGAGCACAACAGGGTACAGGGATGTAGGAGGTTAGAAGCAAAGCCTTGGAGTGCAGCAGTTGTACCCTGTGGTGGGCAATGGTTACTGGCAAGAAGAGCTGTGAGAAAGTGAATAGGTGGGAGAGGATGAGATGGCTCTAGATGAGGTGTGAAACATTGACTAGATGAGGACTGGCTTCAAAGCAACTGAAAAATATCCGTCTTTATTATGCAAAATAAACATCTTCAGAAGGAAGATATGGAAACTGCAGGAAGTAGGCGGCTGATCTGAGGGATGGATGGAAAAGACAATGGAAACATAACTGGTGAAAAGACATTCAGGTGTTAAAATACTTAAGGTCTCAGTAGTACTCAGGAGTACCTTGGGGTGCAGGGGACATGCAAGGGCAGGAGGAGGCTCTGTGCAGTCCTTGCTGCAGCTTGCTGAGCCCCACAGAGTGCCACTCCATTTGCAGGAAATCTACTGTTGACAGAGCTGATGGGAAAAATAATGTGTTTGCAAAAAATAAACGGTGGCATGGTACCCAAAAGTGTCTTCACCCTACTTCTTTAGCCCCTCAAAATGAGATTAATTTCAAGATTGCTGCTGTCCTTTTAGGCTACAAGGATCTTACCTTTAATAGATTAGTAAAATTGTGTACAAGGAGACAAAACAAAGCTTTGGGAAAAATAATCATTGAGTGATCCTTGTCCAAGTATTACATCTGTAAAATGTAAAGAGATTACACAGATCTGTTTTGAAGGCTTATATATCTAGAGTTTTATTCTTCCCAAGGCTGACAGCTGAGAGAGGTCAGAGCAGCACCCATTGAGCTGACCCGGGTGGCGGGGACCTGGCTACCCCTGCCTGCAGGCAGCTCGGCATGGGCTGCTTGCCCTGCTTCCCAGGCAGCTCCGGGAGCAAGGCAGCTTACAGCAAGCTCTCATTAGCCCGTGCTGTTTCATGGCACAAAGACCCCCACCCCCACCCCCCCCTCCCCCCCCGGTTGCTTTTAGAGCACTATTTTGAGCTGTAGAAAAGCAATTTCTGTCAAAGAAAACGGCCTGAAAATGTTCCTGTAGTACACGGAGGAGTTGGCCTTGGTATCACGGGCGTTTTATCTGCATGACAGTTTAAGTGCCCGTTTTCCAGATTTATCTGTTAAGTGAAGCAAGAATGGCAGGGGAAAAGGACAGAAGAGGGAAGCCAGCAGGGCACCTGGCTTCCAAGATGCCCAGCTCTGCTGAGCAGAGCTGCTCCACATAGAGCCCTTGCTACTGCTGGGTTGCTGCGTTGCTCCTTGCCAAGGTCATTCTTGATGCTTTTTAGTTCCTCGTGGACGCCCTTATCATCTCCCTTTTAGTCACAGATCCTCATGTTTTTCAGGTACTCTGTTCCCCTTCTCATTACCTTCTTTTCCATGGCCAGCTTACAGTCTCACTGCCTGACTTTTCTAGGTGATGCTGAAGCAGTCCAGTGCAGTTTGCACTACCCTCACCCACACCTTCAGCTGAACTGGGGGAGGATAGTGAGCGTGGCAGTCACTGAGGGAAATTCTCTCTTGTTAAAGGGTTTTTGCACTCTGAGCTGTTTTAAACCTGTCCTTCATGACTGGCAAATTTCTGCTACAGGGGATATCTGCTTTTAGATCTTTCTATATGCTAAAGATTTCCAGAAATAAGTTTGCTGGAGAGAAATGTTTTACAGCAACAATTAAGCCTGCTATTCTTCTTGAATTTCTAAATTAAAAAGCCTGTCATTGAAGATAGCTGGTGTAACAGTGAGCTTGTAGCACTGGCATGGCCCAGAGCAAATCCAGTGAATGCACTGAGCATTCAAAACCTTTTCAGCAAGAGAAGACCTTCTGATTTCATTTCCTCCAACACCCCCATAATAAATTCCTTCTGTTAACTGATGTTTTGGACAGTTGAATGACAGTAAAACGTTTTGTGTTGAACCACAGCCCAGATAACTGTGGACTGCATCTGAATTGTCAAATTATGGGTATTTGTCAAAGGAAAAGGCTTGAAATGCGTACATCTCTGTTGTACTGAGTAACAATGCATGTGAAATCATTTCTATTAGATAGACTGACATTCATACTTTCCAAAGCAGTTGGTAATTAGAAGTGAGTGATATTTCCAGTGTGCCCATTAATGATGCCTGCCATCCAAACGTATCACTTCTGGACACTGACAGATTCATCTGTTAGCAGCACAAATACTGGGGTTTGGGTTCCTGCAGCTCCTTCTCCCACCTGTACCCTGGAGTGGCTGATAACAATTAAATGCTCAAATCCTCATTGAAATTATTAAAAATGGGGGAATTCGCTCCCTATTGTGCAGTCCTTGAAAACCACAGTCTTCTTAGCTGTAGTGCTTTGTGGGCAGCCTTTAGGGTACCTCAGACACTATTCCCTCCCCATCAGTCATTTTACATCAGCTGTAGTCTATGTGGGGCTGGTGCTGCTCCCACATGCCATTTTCCCTCGCTATGAGATGACCTGGAACCCTCCACTGCCCTCAGCTGTGCAAGTGACCAGAACTTACTAGCTTCACACGCAGGTGGAGTGCTGTAAGAAAGCGAGAATGGTCAGAGCTGATGTGACCTCCCCATCCCTTGCAGTCCTCATGTTGCAGCTGGGTGTCTTGGGGAGAGAAAACCTGATTCAGCCATAAGCTGTGCCTAAGTAAGAAGTCCGTGGGTGATGTCAATGACCTTTGTAGGCAGCAAATCATCCAGTGAATTGTAAAGGTCATTTCAGATCTCAGTTTCTGAACCAATGGTTTTCCCACGTGGAAATTCGAAGAGGTATTTAGGTCCTAGTAACCTTCTTTGTCATGCACTGTACATTGAAGCTCTGAAATTCTTCCTTCCAGGAGGATCAAAAATTGTATTATAAAATAAAATAAAATAAAACAAAACAAAACCTCTCAACTGTGAGAGGTGGAAAACCTCTAACAAAGTGATTGTCTAGAGACATAACAGTGCAAAATTGAGGAGAGGTGTTCAGTGTAGCAAGAAATTCCCTTGCTTCTCTCAGAATCATTCAAGATTGTGGAGAACAGCATGGTATACTGAGCACATGACACGAAGAAAATGTCAATGAGCAAAGTCAGCTGTGTATTACAAATGAAACAGTAATTAAGGGCATATATTCTTCATTCCCTGGCCTTTCTACCTTCCAGGATTTCCACTCTCTGTAGTTGCTGTCATCAGTCTTAAACTTAATGGGTTATGGCAGTCAAATAGGCTGGTAAGGAAATTTAAAACAGCAAAGTTGTGAAAGGGGATGAAATCTTTAAAGGCAGCTCTAGCACATAGTGATTCTTACCTAGAAATAGAACTATCATCAGAGTTTTTTACTTGTGGAATGCCTTTGACTGCATCAGTTGAGGCTCACATACTGAACAAAAGGGATTGTGGACAGTGAAAATGGATGCACAAAGCAGAGTAGGAGCTTATTCAAATGTAGCTATAAGATGTGAGAACTGGATCTTCGGCAGCAGGTCTCCACGTGCTAACACTTTTGTCTATCTCACAGGCAAAAAAAAATGCTGTGCTTAAAAAGTTGTAGCAGTGCATGGGAACGTAAGTATGGTCATCCTTAATGACCAAACAGACTTGAAGAACAAACAATTCTGTATTACTTCAGGCATTTCTCAGGGAAATGCATCCACAGACTGCCTCACCCATTGCTTCTGCATGCTGTCATCTAGTCCTGAGTTGGGATAAAACACGTGAGACTGACTCTGAAGTCCAACACGTGGATTAAAAGAGGTTTCCCCTTAACCGGGTCAAGAATTTTCTTGTTTGACCTCATTTCCTGTTTCTAGTCTTAATAATGCAGTATTGAGAAGGACATTTTGATTACACCCCCCTAATCTAAGTATGCTGCAGAACATCACTGGAATTTTTGAAATCACGTCTTTGTGGTGACAATGTGAATCTTGCTGCTGTATGCCTTACTCTGGAGGGTGGAAATGCAATCTGGCCATGCCCCATGCTAGCCAAATTGGTAGCTCATGGTGAGCCCAACTGTGCCTCCTCTCTGTCTCATATGAGGGAATTTTGTTGTAGGTAGTCTGAGTAATAAACTGTGTGTGGGAGCATAATTCAAAACTTCTGAAATTCATGGCATAAACACGGTGGGGAGCCCCCACCTTCTCTGTCTCAGTCCTTTGAATGTTTCAGTGTATGCTGTTACAATAGGAAAAGTGACATCATTGTTACCAGTTTAATAGAAACGAACCAAGACTGGAAAACTCTACGTGCTTACCTGCAGGTATAGACCTGATTTCATGCATACCAGTTGGATGTTTACTAACCACAATAGTCCTTCTGAAGATGGCACTCACTTGAGAAGGCTTTACACTTTTTTTCACTAACTGCCAAGGATGAGCCTCACCCAAGGCTTCAGCATTTGTGTGTGTTTAGTGCCCATTGTCATGCTGGTTCCAAGAGTGCTCTCGTGGCTTTGTTCTGTCTCTCAGGCAGGTCAGGGAGGAAATGCTTTCCTAGCATGCTACAGCAACCTGGAAAATCACTGTGGTTCGGATGCAGAGTAAGCTCGGAGAGTAGATGGTTTGCCTTGGTTTCCCTTTCCCCCACCCTCTTCTAGGCCTCGAGCCATGCACAGTCCCCATGGTGATTTTCAGCAGCTTCTGTAAGCAGGACCAGTGTTGTGTTGAACTCACAGACTATGAAAGTGCTGGAAAGTTGGCATGGATTTTCTTATGTGGCCCCAGCTGGAGCTGTTCCTGCAGCTACCAAGCCTCAAATGGACAGTTATATCCCTCTGAATGGGAAAAGAAGGATATGGATTTTCAAATTTGGTAGCACAATATTAAAAAACTCTCTGGAAGTGTCACAGAGGAAGCTGGTCTCACATGCAGCAGTGTGAGGGCTCATCCCAAATGAGGGCACAGGGCATTCTCATTAAAGCGATCAGCTGGAGATGGTGTGTTCTGTGAGGCAGCATGGCTTGGGCAGACTTTTAAAAATGCCTTTGGTCTCCATTCCTGTCTAGCGTGCAATCCAAACTCACGTAGAAATAATGTATTTCTGATTTCTTGAGGAATTTAACTTAAAGATGTGTCCAGATGTGCTTGAAAGTATACTGAGGCAATCTACTTAACTTTTCCGATGGGCATTCTGAGTCTGCAACGCAAACTGAAACCAGGTTAGTTCTTCATGTCTTTTTTTCTTTTAAGTACATCAGTCATGTCAGGCTAAGAGTTTCTGTTTGTTTTAGTGAGTACAAGAACATGCCTGAGGTTTTGGGACCACTTGCTAACATCTGCTACAAATGTTTTTTTATTGGCTAAAGCTTTCAGTCAGTGAGTGGAGAGTGATATATTCATAGTTAAGAAGCTTGCACAAATAACTTATTGCACAGAAAAATTGTTCAGGAACACCTTCCACTAGGCTGAGGATTAATTTCATTATCAGTTTCTGACCAGGGACCATTAATGTCTCCTTAAAGTCACCAATTCATTGTTATTTTGTTTATGATGAACCTGTGCACAGCACTTAAAAGCTGCTGAAACACCATATTGAGAACTTCCCACAGTAGCACACTTTTCTTATACTCACTGCAAGAACAAATGCAGTGAAGGTTTTTGAGCTTGGGACATGGAGATGGCTTTGGCAAGGTGTTGGGTAACCTTAATTTCTACCATTTTCTTCTGTGGTGCCTTTACATCGTATGGACCTCTAGCACAGGGAGGGGGAGGTTCTTCCCTGTAAGATCCAGAAGCAGGCCAAGGCCATGACTAAGATGCACTGAGCAGAGTGAAAAGGGAAATGGCAGTACTAAGGGGAAGAAACTGGGAAATGTGCTTCACTAGTTTTGTTGTTGCCAGACTGCAGAAGCCTTCTGCTTAGGCAGAGAAGACCTGAGCAAGTAGAGTGCATTAGACAGGGCAAGAGGGAAGATCAGGAGACTAGAGTCATCTCCAAGAGTCAATACTGGGTCCAGTCTTGGTTAACATCTTCATTAATGATCTAGATGATGGGATGGAATGCACTCTCAGTAAATTTGCAGACAAGAAACTGAGGGGAGTGGCTGATTCTCCAGAAGGCCATGCTGCCATCTAGAGGTACATCATCAGTCTGGAGAGGTGGGCTGACAAGAACATCATGAAGTTCAATAGTCAAAATTGCAAAGTCCTGTACCAGGGGAAGAACAACCCCAGGCACCAGGACATGCTGTGGGCTATCCAGCTGGGAAGCAGCTCTGCAGAGAAGGACCTGGGAGTCCTGGTGGACACCAAGCTGAACATGAGCCAGCAGTGTGCCCGTGCTGCTAAGAAGGCTAGAAGTATTCTTGGCTGCAGTAGGCAATGTATGACCAGTGCATCAAGAGTGGTGATCCTTTACATCAACTCAGCACTGGTGAGGCTGCACCTGGAGTACTGCACATGGGTCTGGGTTCCCCAGTACAAGAGAGGCATGGACATACTGAAAAGAGTCCAACGTAGGACCACCAAGATGATGAAATAACTGGAGCACCTCTCTTATGAGGAGAATCTGAGAGAGTTAGGACTGTTTAGCTATAGAAGAGAGGTCTCTTATCAGTGTCTAAATATGTTAAGGGAGGGTACAGAGAAGATAGGTCCAGGCTCTTTTCAGTGGTGCACAGTGCCAGGATAAAGGATGAGCAGACATTTAAGCACAACATGTCTGTGTCACTATAATTGGTATGTCCATAATTAGAGCTCATTTTATCCTGGAGGGGACTATGCTCCTCTCAAAGAATAGTGTAGCTTGGGTACCAGCCAAAACATGGTTGTGCCGGTCTATCATTGTACATCCCTAGGGGTAGCACTGTGGGGTCATGAATTGCCCTTACAGTCAGTCATCAGTAACATGTAAGCCCCCAGTCAAGAGGAGAAGCTGAACAGGGACCAAGAGGAGCAATTCTACAAACTGGTATCTGTGTATTTTATCCTCACCTCCTCGAAGGCACTATTCTCTTAGGAACATGAACCATGGTCCCAGCATAAAATAAAGAGACAGTGCCACATTCTGAAGGCTAACAGTTATGTGCCTCTGTAGCCAGTGTCCTGTTATCTCACCACAGTCACACTGCAACTCTTGTGGCTTATGAGTTTTGTTAACTGGAGATAACTGGTTTTCAGCGTAGTGTAGTCAATGAGAAAAATGAAAAGGTGCACACTGCCCTGCTTTCAAGCTCCAGTTTAACTGTTGGTCTTAACTCTGTATTTTTCTTGTATGTGTGTGTGTTTTAATCAAGTTGCTGCATGTTCTAAATACTGCAGTAGGTGTTTGTAGTGTAGGAGGTAGTTTTCTGTTACCGGAAACTTTAGGGATAATCCTAAAGCCAATATTGTTCCAAATTCAGGAGAGTCAGCAAACAAGAATGTCATCTGCCCAGTCATTGTCAAATGCTGAAGAATTCATATCCTCTTATCACTGCATATATCTGGCCCTCTGTATTTTTTTCTGAGACCTGGCAGATGGAATATATATTATTTATGTATTTGTTTTACTCGTTACAGTGCATGATTTTATCACCACTTTTTCCAGGTTAGCTCTACTGTAAGTCAAAAATGGGACAAATTCTCTGTTTGGTCTCTTGGAGGCTGACTTTCTCTATCCAGCTGTGTTAGACTCTTATTGATATGAACTTCAAAAAAGAAAAACAGTTTCATTTACAAGGACCCATGTGAGATGGGGTATGTTTTGTGTGAAGCACTCTACAAAGTGAAAACTATTGCTTCTTTGAGGTCTATGAGGAGGTAGGGGAAAGTCATGACTGCACATGAAGGCTGAACATCACTGGGACTGATGGGATGGAGGTCTTTTGACCTGGCTGCTACCCCTGCATGCTGTCCTGCAGCATTCAGCTCAGAAGCCAGAAGAGGACGGATGTGCAGGACTGCTGGAAGTAATGAAGGACTTTTGTTATAAAGTCCTGTTTTAAGTTTTGTTGTAAAGAAGGAGCAGGTGACCTTCCCCAAGGGACGTATGTGAGAAAATCAGGGGGACCTCATTCCATTTCCTCTCCCAAAGTCTCCAAGAAGAAGGGGAAAATATCATAACTTGATAATTAGCATGATTAATCACTAAAAACACTGGTTACAGAGAAAGTGCAAGATAAGTTATCTATTTTCTAATGGCTCTAAGGAAACGAAGTGCAATATGAACCACTCAGAATCAGTGAAGAAGATGTCCCTGCAGGCTATTTCAGAGCTATTTAGGGGAAATCTTCCCCTCTGACCTTCTTTGTCCAAGTTCTGGTTCCTACATGAGGAGGGCCATAACAAAAAATGTGCCTCTTGATTACAAAGCAAGAGGCCCCATGGTATTTTTTGCTAGGTTAGTGAGGTACAATAGTCTGGCATTTATAGAGAATGTTGCATTTGAGTACTTCTGCAACTATGTGTGCTTACTGAGGACCTAGATACCCTATAGGAAAGTGAATTCAAATATTAATGCAGTAATAGATTTGAGGGGGAATGGAGACAATGTGTTCCTGTTCCAACATGGCTTCAGTGTGGTTAAAATGCAAGTATTTTAAAGTAGGGATCCTTCTTCCATGCTCCTACTTTAAGAAAGAGATTTTCAAAGAATATGTCACATCCACAGTCTTATTGAGAAATAGGTGTTGACAGAATAGTCAATTAGTCAAACTGTCTCTGTTTCCCCCTTCCTAGCAGTGCTTCTGCAGTCTTAAAGGAGCAGTAGCACCATCACACTTTCTCTTAAAAATACAAGAAAACAAGTGAAGTAAAAGCTTTGAAGTCATATTCTGAGTTCTGTTATTTTCTTTTCCACATCTATTTTTCCATGGCACTGGGAAAGTTTACTAGTTTTCCTTATACAAAATGTAACCATGGCTGTCACTGTGTTTGTCACTCACACCAGGGTTCCCTGAATTTGCTGTTCAATGTTTGATATCAGAACATGTGTGGAAAAGAGAGAGATTTTGTTATTATTAAATATGGGACAGTGATGTTTGGCATTATAGATTTTTAGTGGTATAGTAGAACTTACTGTTTGTTTCTTTTTTATTATTACTATTTTTAGTACATTAAATACGGGTAGATCAAGTAGTAAATTATTGAATATGCAGATGTTTACAGAGCAAGAAAAATGCTTAACAACAGCAAAGTAGTACACCAAGGTTTTCTTCACAGACACAAGAAGAAACATCCAGTATTGAGCTAGTATAGAGCTGGTGGCAATCAATATCTCATCATGACAACAAAATGGCAGTAGAGCTGTAGAATGTCCTGAAATCTTACTTCTTGTAAGATCTTACTTCACCTTGATAGCACTTAGTTTTAATCTGCTAAAATTTCTCACTGAGGGATGATACATACTTTCTGTCATCCTGCTGCATCTCAGGCCAACAGCATCTACAAAGAATATACACGTTGTTTAGTTGAGCCAGCAACAGAAGATAAAATGAATGGTAAAATCTTGCAGTGATTCTAGTAAAGCTGAAGGCAATTTGAGTTTATATTTGCATAGACATATTCTTTACTAGGAACGATCATGTCTCTGTTAAAGCCCTATGTAAATCTTCTACCTGGCTATGCAGGAATTGCATCAGGCTTTGTTCAGGTTGAAGTTAGAGATCATTTGCCCCACACAAGTGTGGTTTTCCTGGTGACCTGCTGATCCATATGGAAAAAATATGTGCAGCAAGCAGCGGTGTTTTACAAATGGTCTTCAAAATGAGGCTAGTTTTTCAGGAGCTCAAATCTCTATTGCACAGTGCAGGAAATTCAGAAAGGAACAGATACCCTATCTGGCTCTGGCTTTCTATCTTAGCACTAAAAGTAGCCAGACTTCTCCCTGTGTGGGTTTTCTTTCATGACAGTTAGAAAGAGGTGTTCAGCAACAACATACACAAAGTTTATAAAGCATGGAATTATCTTTTCTAAACAGCTTGCTTTAAAAATTACCGTTTGTACATGTTTCACAACTTCATCAATCAATAGTATGGTAAACACACACTGGGTCATTTTTTGCCAAATTCATTTATTATTTCAAAAAAGTTGCAAAAATTTCCACTGATATGTAAAGATTCAGCAAATTTTACCCCAAAGAGTTGCTGCACTGTGCAGCTAACAAATCCATAGTTAAATTCTCACCCTTAACAACAGTGGAAACTCTTTAATTATAAAGAAGACAAAGTGCCCACCAGGAAGTCCATATTTTGCTCTTCTGTTTTTCTCACGAGTTTCAAATGCACAGAAGGCTTTCATTTCAGAATAAATGATCAGACCTTTATTTTGTGGCAAGCAGAATGTAGATGTGTTGAAAGCACTAATTCAGGCTGTTTTTCCTTATTTTTTGTTACATACCTTGAAAATATTAGGGAAAAAATTTATAAGCCCTGGCCCTCACAATATCAGTGTTCTACTAAAATAAATTGCAGAGATTGCACTTCCTGAACTTAATGGCTTAATTTTCTAAGGTGCCCAAACCCAGCAGGGTCTGGATGTCAAGGAACTGTGTGACCAAATATTTTATGTGTGTGTTTTGCATGTGCGTTTGTTTATTTGTTTATTTATTTTTAAGTTAAGCATGTAAAATCTGGGTTTCTTGGGAACATGAGGTGAAATGAACAGGAAATCCCCCCAGTTTTGGATAAGCAATGATGGATAAGCACAGAGTTCCAACCAGTGCTACCTGGTCCCTTAGCTCCTTTCCATTTTTTGAGAGTTGTTTTTAAAACCTAAGTCCTAACAATAGGATTTGTCAAAACCAGACATATTTCAACACTGTGCCCCTCCTCTCCGTGCTCACTGTGGGTCTTGGCATGGCTATTACAGCTTCCCTTTGCTGTTGTCTACTCCATTATCTTTGGAGGAGTCCTCAGCTCTTCTGGGTTATGTGCTGGGGAAGGACTTCTCTCTGGATATCAGGGAACCAACTGGAAGAAAGAAACCCATTTTCAGCAGTCTATAAATGTTGGTCATGCATTCCTCAGATCAGAGCAAAACATTGCGATTGTAACTTTTCTTAAGGGCCTGTTTTGTTTCCAACAAGTGCATGAAACCCTTGATATAGAGGAAAGTAATTGTTATGGACTTTTATGTGCCATTTTACCTTTTGGAACACATCCTAAAAAACTGAAGTAGATGATGTAATGTGATATTCTTCATCTTGGTGGCAGCAGTAAGAAATCCTTAATGAATTCTCCTCCATGTGGCATTTTAACCAGAGAAAGGCAGAGAAAGTAACAGCTGAAGGAAAAGCAGAAGCAGCAGAAGCTGTAGCTGGTTCTGCCAGATGAATCCCCATTTCCCTTGCAATGTGGCCCCAGGTGATGATGGGGGCTGTTGTTTTGCACAAAGTGTGTGTCCTTCTCTCCTTAACAGATGCTGCTTCCTGAGGAAGATGTTGGTGGGACTAGAAAGACTGTGATGACGTGCATGTTAGTCACCCTCTGCTGTCGTGGGTTTGGCCAGCAAGTGATGCCATGCTCGCTGGAGCATGCAAGGAGCAGAGAGAAATTTGAGTGTGTTGTGGGTTGCAGCTTAGCATGAGGCAGCAGGAGAAGAAAGCAACTGGAAAAATTCATTACTTCACCAAGAAGAGAGACAGAATCTGTAGCTGATCCCATTTAGCATGAGTCAGATACTAAAACTTGGTGCTCTTATTTTGTGCTTTGCCAAAACTGCTCCAGTGCGTTTGTGGAGGGCATAAATAAATGAAGTGTAGCAAACTTGTGCTAACAGTGAAATAATTAAGGAAGCATAAAGCAGTATGTGAGTACTACAGCATCTTCAGGAGGGAATATCAGCAAACATGAAGCTGTGCTCTTCTATGCCTATGAGCTCAGCGTTGCTTCTGGTGGTTGATGGTATGTTGGCATGGTGTCAGGAGTGCCAGGCTGGGGACCGTGGCCTAGTCTGCTACCTAGTCTGCTACCACTACTTATGGTACCCAGTAAAAAGACAAGCAGAAACTCCCCCAAAGCCTTGACAGGATGCTTCTGTCAGCCAAACTGCTATATTGGATCAGGCACAACTGACCTAGGATGAAGAGCCAGGTGAAGAAAGTCCCTCCCATGTGGCTATCTTACTCCCACGTTGGAGTAGGTTAGCTCCCAAAAGACAACAAGCATGGTTTTGGCAACAGAAATGGGGGAAGTGAGAAATCATGGTACATCAGGGTTGTGGTAGTGACTTCTGCCCCCCTGTACGTACCCCTTGCTTTGGTACGTAGGGCAGGTGAGCAGCATGGGGATATGTTATTAGCCAGCTGTGGTAAACATTGCAGCAGCACCTAATCCAACTTCCTTGTACTTCTAATACCTGAGGAAAGGCAATGGGATTCTTAATTATTGATATTTTTTTTATTATTATTCCAGTCATCTTGTGGCTGCCAGTTGTCAAGGCAGCTTTAATATCATTTCCAGAGGAGTGAATAAATGGTGAAGAAGGAACATCTGTTACCTGAATAGAGAGGGTCTGGAGCTGGAGAAGGCAGTAGCTTACAACCTGCTGCATATAACTGAACATTAGAAACATGTTTGTTTTATTTGTTTTGTTTTTCTGCCAAATTTTTAAGGTGTTATTTTCTTGCTCCCTTTTACTTTTCTGTAGTCTCTGAAGCATGAAATACAGTATATAAAGAAAGAATGCTGAAAGAAGTAATTCTAATGTGTGGGAAAAAACAAACAAACAAAAAACAACAACCAAACAAAACAGATTATTGCTTTGAGTTAAACTTTTGTAGCATCTTCCTCAGCAAGACTGTGAGGTGGGGGCACAGCTTGCTTTGTGGTTCCTTTATTTCTTGCATCAACCAGAAGCCAGTGACAAAAGCTTGAGAAGAGTGCTGAAGATGGCTGTGCTGAAGTCAAGACTGTCTCAACTAGACAATCTCAGCTTGACTTTTCTGCCTTGCTTTTCTTGCATTTTGGCAAGAGTCTTCTTTCAACAGCTGAGACATGGAGTGTCCTAGGGCTGAAAGAAGAATGCAGGTGTCCAAGGATCTGGAGTGAAAGAATCAGAGTTTCAGAGTAGGCTACAGGGGTCATCTGGACATCTGTCTTCTCTTGATTTGATCTTCTTTTATACTTCAGTTTCTTTATGTCCATGTGTGTTTTTAATCTAAGACATAGTGGGAATGACAAAGAAGAGGGTAGGTTAGCTCTGGAGTATAGCCTTGCCCTGTACTTTGTCTCTTCTTGCAAAGTCTGTAACACCTGAACTGGTCAGAAAACAAACAAACAAACAAAAATCCCAAGAGGAATTCATGCAGCACACAGTAGGATTGTGCACCTTTGTATCACATTTGTGTGGATATATGTATGCATATATGCATAAAAGTTCAGCTAAACCTCATGGGTCTTTTTTTAGATTAGTAATATCTGATTATTGTACAGCAGCAGTTCCCATCAATCTTTCTTGTGAGCCATTGTTTATAATTGTCTTTACATTTTAACAAGAATATTGTAGAAGTCATGGGAGCAGTTACTGAGAATCCCTCCTATAAAGGATTTATGTGTTTGTGCATGCAAATATAATGCATGAACCTCACTTTATTCTGTTTTCTTCATTTTATTTGGTCTGGAATCTAACAAGACATTTGCTTTGCACTGGCAGTTTTGCTCATGTCTTTTGGCTACGTTGAGTTGGGCAGGCTGTGGGGTGTCCCCATCAGGTATCTCAGCTCTGGGAGTTATGTCTGTGGCCACTGTGCTCAGGACTATGCTCTGCTGCTTTTTGGTACTGTACAGAACTGTTTTGTGTCTCCATTCCACTACATTGGTATCTGTCCTACAGAAATAGGCTACAGTAACTCCTTCATGGTGTCAGCTGTTTTTGTTCCTTTTATAACTGAGGACTTCAGTGCCAAACATAATTGTTCCGAGTTTTTATAGCATTGGTGAGATGCTGACCTAGAGAGAGAAGTTGTAGCTAGGTTTGAAAAGCTTAGGGATGATTTAAGCACATTGGTTGCGTGGAGAAAAATCATAGATTGTGGTTTTGTCCTTTCTGTCTGTGGGGACTAACCCGGAGCTGGAGGTGGTACAGGGGTAACAGATGGGGAAATAAATTAATGCTATTTAGTGATGTAAAATCCACTGGCTGCAAGGAGCAGACTGCAAGTCCTGTGTGCTGTACAGGGACTTCCCAATAGTGCATGATGGGAGTGAAAGCTATGCATGTTCCATCTTGAGATAATTTCTTTTCTTCTGCTTCTTGGCAGTATCCTAAAATGGGTTGTATAATGAGTGCTCTGGAGTAATGTGGTTGTTAACTGTGCAGAAATTCCAGTGCACTGACCCCAGAGAATTATCACAGGTAGGTGTAATTATTTGTAAAGTAAATCAGGGCTGGATTATGAAATATTTGCTCATGTCATTCCCTTGAAAAGAGAGGGCGTATGGTTAGATTTGCATTGACCTTTTCTACGCAGCCCTTTGACGCTCTAAGTGGGTGGAGGGAAAGCGGAGGCACTGATTTTGTCAACATAGACATAGAAGGGCAGTGCTGCTTGAAGGTGAAGATTTCGGGAGAAAGGGGGCACTTACACCACGCACAGAAAAGTAATGTGGGTTGGCAAGAGGCAGCAACAACACCCACCACACTACTTTGCTTAAGTGTGTAACACACCTGTGCACTAAAGCAGAAACAACTGAGAAAGCCAGCTGGTCTCTTAACTGACCTTTCTAGCTCACCCACTGTGAAACAAGGCAGAAAATGCCTATAGGAGAATTGCACATAGTCACGGCTCCCCAAGAAAACAGGCAGGGTGATGGGAGTTGCGGGACTTCTTGAGCTCACATGACAGAAAGCTGGGCATAGGTCTGTCTTGGGGGTCATTCCACAGCACACAATCGATGGTTCTTGCATTAAATTCTGCCCCTGCCAGTATTAAGAAAAAGGGAGAATGGATCTCCATAACTCCGTGACATCAGACTTTACCAGTTTGCTGTATTTTGGTAGCAGATTAGTCTCCTTTTTTGTCACTAGAGTTAGTACAGAAAATCTGCAGTAAAACAGGATAGTTTAGTATCCAGTTGGTGAGCAAGGATTATGCCATCGTTTGGCCATGGCACTTGTGAAATACACTTGAAAAGGGTGCTGAGAGACTGTGTCACTCATCCAAAGGTAGCTTCATAACATGTTCTTCTAATTCTGGGGGTTCAGTGCCCCCAGGAAGTCCTTCCGCTGCTGCGAAGCTTTCCTTGGTGTCTATTCTTACTGCAGCCTAGGACCCTAACTGCTTGTCCCATCTGCTACGGATGCAGAGAACAGATTACTCCATTCTTCTTTGCCTCGAGATTTTAGAAACTTGAGATCTTTCTTCATGTTTTTTCCCCTCTGGGGAATGCCACTTCCCCTCTCCTGACAGATAAGTCATATTTTCCTGACTTCACGTCATTTTTTCACTCGCCTCTGCACTTTTTCCTGCTGGCCCACAAATTCCTCACAGAGCAGGCCCCAAGATGCATGCAAAGTCTTCAAACAATGGGTAACAGAAGATGCTGAGCTCTAGCAAAGCAATGTCAGTTTAACGATGGTCCAAGCAATTCACTGTAAGTTGTTTTAAAAATGCTATCTCTTTAGCTAACAACTTTACCTGAAAATTGATTTTAACGTATTCTCCACTCTACCATAGGCACTGCAGGGCCGCCTTCTTGCTTCACCAAATGGCACAGCCTGAGACTTCTCTCTTGCTGCCTTCTCAGAATGTCCCATGCAGCCCAGAAGCACATTGAGCTTGACATATCATTACACACTGTAAAATGTACTGAACTGAACATCAGCTTCAGCAACTCGAGTGATATCATACAGACTGCATGGTGCAATTTGTCATGTATTTTTTGCTAATATCCCCTACACACTTCACACTTCTCTCCCTCTCTCTTTTTTTTTTTTTTAAGCACAGCAAATCCATTGCAGCTGTTTGTGCTGCAGGCCTTTTTAGCTTTCCTTTTCCTTTCTTTTCTTTTTTTCCTTGGCACAGGAAAATCTTGGACAGTGTGGGACTACAGCTACATTTTTGTTTTCTGAGAGACCTGGCTTATTTGGTGGAGAGAGGAGGGTAGGAGAAGTAAGATCAAAATAAGGTTTGAATTTAAAACACTGTAGTTCCTTGCAATTAACTATTATTATTATTAATTATTATTATTCAGATTTATCTTAAACTGGTTAATTCAGAATAAAATCCTTTGATTCTGATATATCAATGCTGGCAGATCTTGTACAGAACAGCTTTTCGAAATAGTTCCCAACCAGACAGAGTACACGATCCCTACTGTTCTTCACAGGCCAGTGTCACGGACAACCCTTTTGCACAAGATCCCACCCTACTCCCTGAGGGAGGCATGTTGCACCAGGTCCTTGGGCAGTTCTGCCAGCTACTTTTTTCAGGCTTGCTTAGACGTTTGCATGTTCTGTTAAGAGAGATGGAGAATTCCCTTTGCAGCCTCCATTTTGCCACCTTCCAGGATTTACAATTTCTCATTTGAAATCATAGGACTATTTGTCTTCTTTGTTAATGGCTTTTTTTTCCCTTTTTAAAAAACATAAGTAACATCTTTAAACAAAATTAATGAACTCCCAGATTGTAGTCTTGGTCCTTTTGTATTTACTTTTTGGTTTGTGAACTCATATGGACTCTTGGTAACAAGTATTTCTCTACAGCTGAAAGAGCTATACGTTAGTGTAAGATAAAACAAAATAAAAGTGATGTTGGCATTCTTATAGGGTTATATGACTGCAGGAACTGCAACAATATTAAAAACAAAAACACAAATAATGTTAATCCCAATGAAATCATGTGAGAAACCCATACTGATTTTAGTATTTTAATTTTACAAGATTGCTGAGATTTAAGTTCCCCATCAAGCTGATAAGTGTAACAAATTTCTAGTTGCTTTCCACAGTAGGGCACAATCTACTGCAGTAGAAAGCAAGCTTAACTACACATTTTTGACATAAATATGATTTTTCATTCTAAGAAAAGGAATTTGGGGCCTTTTGGACTGCCTCTGCAAATTCAGATGGCTGATGTCAGCAATTATGCTGTATTGCATATCCGCATTGTTAAAAATGGCTAGTGCCTGTCAGTTATCTGTGTTTTGCAGACACATAGATGTGCAGCATTTGAACCATAGAGACTCCTTCTGTGTTTACCATACAGCTGCTGTAATAGCAGTTATTTCCAGATGATACTTATCTTCAAGGACATCAATTCCCTGCTTCTCGTGCAGTACATATTCTAGTAGTATTTCTAAAAGGCCAACTGCTTATTATTTATAAATAGTTCAAGTCAGTAATTACTAGACCAGCTTTTAGTAGTTTTGCAAGCTGCATTTCATTTTTTTTTCCTCTTTTTTTTTTTTTTTTTGTTTTCCATAGCTAAAATGAGGTTGACTGAAGATTAAACTTGCTTCTCTCTGAGGGACTCTGTCCAAGCCCCAGAGTTTTGCCAGCATTTAAGATGTAATCATAAAATCGTAAGTGTTGCAATTTTAGGTTGATTTTTTTTGGCAACTGTTAGTTTTCAGACAGCCACAGGCAACTTCGTAGTTTTAGATCATCTCTAAATTGATTGTATTGTTTGTGTCTATTTTGAAGCTGCATAGAGCTCTGGGCTGGCTACACTGCACAAATATTTCTGAACTTCTGGAAAAATCTACTCCAGAGTATGCTGGCTTTCGGATTTTGTTAGAGCTGCCCGAAGCCACATCTACATAGGAAAGTTAATTTGGACTAAAGCAGGTTGTGAATTAAAAGCAGAGTAGCTATTTTAAATTAACAAATTGGCAGCACTCTTGCTGTGTATGTAGTGTAATGGAAGCCAGATTGGCATTCTTTCACTCACAGTGAACAATGGCCTTACAATACGTGTGGTTCTGACAAAATGTAGAAGATGGTAATTGTTCTCAAAGTTCTTAAGAGATTTGGCCCTCAGTGACCAGACTGTTCTCCTCTGGCTTTACCTGGCTTCAGTACAAAGATCATCAGCTCACTTGCTCAGACGCGTGGAAACGTACGCTTCCAGATTCTGACATTCGAAACTGAGTACTTTCTATGGCTAGGTTATTGAAGGAATTTCCCTATTTAAGGATGGCTAAGGAATTCCTGTGATAGAGACATCTCTTTGGTCTGTTGTTTTCTAGGTGTTATGCCAAGGACCCACCATCTCCCTGCATCTGCAGGCCACAACTATTTTTCAAGTCACATAGACCAAGAAGGGATATAACCATGGATGGAACTACCAAAACAAGGGCCCAAGGTTCAGCTTCAAGCAAAACAATGACAGCTCTTCTGTGTGTCAGTTACCCCTATTTTTTTAAACCCCATAAAAGTGTGTGTCTCCTTGATGTGGTCCTTTGCACACAGTCAGTAAGGTTTGGTGCTCTATCCAGAAGCTTTTGAATGTATGGTGCTGCAGTTATTATCTTAGTGGTCTGATAATGTCAGGTTATTAATAAAGGCATGTGGAACAGGATGGAGTATTTTACATAAATTATGAAGCCTCTAGATAATCCTCATGTGAGTGCTATTATCTGTAATGAGTTTCACTGCATAAACCAGGTTGAATTCACAATCACTTTCTTTTGATTGCTTTCCAAAATCACACCAGCTTGATAGGCAATTTAACAAGAAATGCCTACATGGAGGTGATAGACTTGCAAAATATTTCTCTGGACTCTTATATGGCAAACTCAACAATAGTCTAACGTGTGCTTCTTTGGCTTACTATCTTTAGCCGTTAGAAACCATATGTTTGCCTGTAGACCCACTGAGAAACCCCTGAAGTGCTGAAGTGCAAACATCAACTGCAGAGGGGACATAGAGATTCACAGTGTTTTCACTGGAAAGCAGGAACCACAGAGCAGAGCAGTCCATTAATTTTTTTTTTTTTTTTTTTTGCCTGACAGTCAGGACCTCAACCCCTGCAATTTAACTGTAATTTACACTGTTCCACAGCTCCCCAGAGAAAACACAATGAAACTACTTTCCCAGGGTGCTGCTCTATGAAGACCATCCAAATCTCTTCCATACTTCTTATCCCAGCTCCCACATGGCCCCACCACTTGCTTGGGCCCTCCGTGTGGTATTGCAGTGAGGTAGATAACGTAACAGGCTGCTTGAGCTGTCCAACCTTGAGACACAGTTGTGTACTCGTGTTAACCTCCCTCCTTGTTGATGCATTGAGATTTGGAGTTAGAGGCTGTAAATGTTTAAATATTAAGTCTGCATGTCTACAGAAATGCTCTTTAAACAGAATAGCAACCACCCACACAGTGGTGAGCGACTGATAGTTACTAGCCTCAGAGATTCAGCCCATTGAAGTAAAAGCTCTTTTCTCCCAACAGCATTACAGCCACTCAAAATATTCCCCTTCTGATTTTTTATTTTATGTGTATTTACTTCACACACACACACACACACACACACACAAAGATGGAAATTTTCAAGGTTGTTGTTAGGATTATGGTTGTTGTCCTTTTGTTTGCACCAATTGTGGGGTGTTTTGTATTAGGAGGTCCTGTCTGAATTTGGTGAGATTCTGGGTAGATCTCTGCAGAAGGGACAATAAATGTTGTATTACAAATTACAGTGGCAATACAACAGTTAAGATGCTTTTTTTCACATTACAGTGTTCCATGCTGGTATTCTATTAAATGATACTTTTTGAAGACTCTCTTGCAGCAAGACAATTGGGTGTCTTATAAACATTGCATTTTATTGATGCTGTCCTGACATATTCAGCCCAGATGAGACAGAGTAGCAACACTCTATTCTCAGGTGGTTAAGACATGAGCAGCACTTAGACTATAGCTGGTGCTGCTCAGCCTTTTAGTCGTCAAAAAACACCCCTACACAGTCTTATACTTTTTTCTGGAAAGTTTTTAGTGGAAGTATAACCATTTGAGTTGTTCCTGAATAGAAGACAAAACATGCTGAACACAAAATGACCTCATGAGGTGACTTCCAATTCAAATTAGTGTGTCATCATCTGATACTGCATAACTTCCTTGCAGTGGCTTCACAGACACATTACACAACTCAGCTGGGGGCTATCATGTCCATGCGGCCACTCACGCCCATTACCAGATAGCTGAGATCTCTCCCATGACTGTTATCAATGAATTACCGTATTATTACTGAATTCATAGATATCGTTTCTTTCCTCTGGATCTGCAGGGGACATGAGGGAATAGACTGGAAAACCATTAATACTTCACTGTTTCAGTCCATGCTCATTTCTGACATACATGCATGTGGATCTCACAAATTTGCAAAATGTACTTGCTCTTGGTGCATCTGATGTAGCCTAGATATCATAAACAGGATAACTTTACTTATGAAGAGCTGCTTATCAGGCAAATTACCTCTTGCAGAGCAACATCTTACCTGAGCCTCTTGGTCTGTTTCCAGCAGTCCGTACGCCACACAATGCTACATGTGGTCATGGAATTTGTGATAGTCCCAGCTAAGTAATAAAGTACACACTGTGACAGATCTTTTTGCTTTAGATGGTGGTTGCATTAAACATGGATGAAAAGCTTTTCTTTTAGCGATGGAGGAAAGGGACAGTTTGCTTGTATTTCACTTAGTGACCTTTTTCAAATTAAATTAATGTTTTGGATCACTTCTAGCCTAATTACATGTTTGGAGTGGGAGTGGAATAGCAAGAGATTGTATAAATGTCATTGCTCAAGGGTTTTTAGTGAGAGATCTTGCTTTAACTGTAAGAGGAAAGATTTTATTCCACAGTTTACTTTCACAGATATTTTCATGAGATTGGGCACTTATTGATGTCCATTGCATTAATTGGAAAAAACCATCAGTACAGGATACACAGAAGTTAGAATGTGGGGCCTTGGCACAGTCTTCCTCTGGGGTCCTGGGGAATGCATCTGTGTGACTGCGCATCTTGTCTGTTTCTACCTGTGTCACTCTTATCTCTGTAGGTACCACTGATTTGAGCCATATATGCACTTGCAAGGTTAAAAGATCCTGTTTTCCAATATCTGTCACATAACTGCGCGGAGTAGATACTTTAGATCATGGAAGATGAATGTACCATACCTTAGTCCACCACATTTCTATAGTAAGGGCTATCCTCTTTTGTCTCAAAAAGCGTGCATGGTATATGTCTGCTCAGTTCCATGGGTAGGAAACTTAAATTATGGCAAGCTAACCCCACCTTTAATGTGACAGAATCTCAGCTGCCATAAAATGGGGCAAATTTCTTCTGGATCTCTGCTGCTTTGCGTGAGTGGGTTGTCTCGTCCATTGAGGTTTTTTATTTATTTTTTTTCTTGAGGAGATCTTCATGGCCCTGGCATTTCTCTGGAGAAAAGTTCTCCTTGTTTCTGAGACACCTGCCTTCTCCAGCATGGGGAATGTCAGTTTGCTGGGACATCTGTGCTCCTTCCCTTGATTCAGCAGTCTGCTAGAATGAATCTTCTTGGTTTTACTAACATGAACCAAATCAAAGCTTCTAAATTATATTAGCTTATAAACAGGGTTGTTCTTGTCTTCAGCTGTTTGAAAATGTTAACATTGGACTGTGTTTATACAGAAACCTACTTTATTAAATTAGCCTCTTATATTGGGCTGAGATTGTATTATTATATGAATGCCAGACTGTCTCTTTCCTGAGTCTGTTAAACTTCAGCTTATGGATGTCAAGAAAAATTTTACTTGAAAACTTTAAGTGAATCTCATTACAAATTTTTTTTAAGAAACCATTTATAGTTTACCGTTTACCTAAATAGAATCAGGCGTTCTTCCATGGAAGATTTGAAGAGAATCTGTTTTATTTCCTCTCTGAATACTTAATTTGTTATTAGTTTTTCACTGCAGAATAGTGAGATTCATTTTTGTCATCCAAAGAGGGGGAGGGAGGAAGAGAATCTACTATAAATATGCACGAGATATGATTTTCTCCTTTACTGTGTTATTAATTCAAATTGCAATCTTGAAAATTCAGAATGAAGTGAATAGGAGACTTTAGGATGGCGCATTTTATTGAAAGCAAGATGAAAAGAACATGCATTTGGGACTTATTACTGGGACCCTGGACATCTGCAGAGGAAGCAGCATTAATGCTTTTAGCTGAATCAGATTTAATTTAGACTTAACGGAACTACAAGTCACTGTATGTGTTGAAGTTCTGTTTATAAATTACTAACAGTTCTTTAAACGGTTAATTATCAGTCACTTAGTTGCTTATATATAAACACTTACCTGTGTAAATAGTATACCTTTTAGAGCTGTACCATGGATCTGCATATAATATAATGCTTATAATATATTAGCTTCCGCTTATAATATATTAACTTCTATGTGGGTATTTTTAATGCAGCAAGAACATAGATTATGACTAGACTCTTCTACTCTCTATAGAGAAAACTACAATTAATCAATAAAGCACGGGTCTCAAGGTCTCAAAATATTTCAGATCATCCTTATCCAGATGTTACATTCCTTGTGGACTGAGGTTGTATGATAGCGTCTTAGCAAAGGTACAGTAGAAAGACTGAGACTGAGCTTGTGCTATCCTACCTTCCCCTAAAGATACTCAGCATTTCAAAGAGAAAAAAACAACAACAACAACAAAAAAAAAACAGCTGAAGTGGAAGATGAATGCCTCAAAGTGGTGAATTTTTACAACCTTTACCTTTATTCACATGCTAATGATTGGGAACCTCAAACAACAATGAAGGTGAAATAATCTTGCCTATGTGCAGCATGAGACAGCTTAGTCCCAAGGGTTTAATGCCGTACTGGCAATGGCCCCATGCTCTGGTGCTTGTGGTGGGATGGGTAAACTCTGAATACAATGTGAAATTAAACAACGGAGGAACAACTTACGAAAAACAGTGGTGTTTCTCAGACACTGCTG
Organism: Cygnus atratus; assembly: GCF_013377495.2. Classification (NCBI taxonomy): domain Eukaryota; kingdom Metazoa; phylum Chordata; class Aves; order Anseriformes; family Anatidae; genus Cygnus; species Cygnus atratus. The sequence goes on from NC_066396.1 coordinate 52,914,096, forward strand.
AAATTCCTGGGAACAGATGACTGATGACCAGGTGACCATTTGGCTGGTTTGGCCCAAATTAGGGAATGTATGATAGAAGAACATGTAACTGTTGGAGTGGGAAACTGAAACGACATTGGACTCCTTCCTTCTTTTGTCAGTAATTGTCCCTTTGCCCTCAGTGGGACCATATGAAATTTTTGTCAGGAACAGTTAGTGAGATGAGATGATGTTTAAAGCAGGACAGGAGCCACTTTGCATGCAATGTTAGTGATGTCTTTTGAAATGAAGTGTTTCTTTTCAATGAATTTCTATCTGACAAAGGAGCTTTCAGATCAGAAAGGTACCCAGATTGACCTTAGGCAAATCCTGTCATAATCTCTACAGCAGGATGTTTTTCTGTCCACGTCATTGAGCAAGGTAAATAAGAACACCTTAATGGTCCATATTGATCTCTACATTTTTGTGTAGTAGTTACGAGTACATATTTCAATTAAAGTCACTCAATATTTCCTATTGCCACTTCTAGCTTTCACGTAACTAAAACTTTGCATAGCATTTATTTTTGCACTGTTTCATCTTTGGTGCAGAGCAATTTTTTTCAAAGGACTGTACACTCAAGGTTGCTATGTGCCTTAGAGCCAATAAGATTTTATCCATTAGTGCTCATATCTTGCTAAGATAAAGAATAAAAAGGTTAACTAGAAAAGCAAAAGCAGAAGTCATTTATCTAATTGTGATGGTCTTTGAACATCTCAGTACCTAATTTGGGGATGATCATTTCATCATGTGTAGGAAAAAAACAAGACACACAGAAAAACCACACACACACACACACAAAAGAAAAAAAAAAGACATTGGCAAATAGCTAGGAGAGTTCATACAAATGTCTAGTACTGTGTTAGCCTAAAAGTGCTCTGCATCCATCACAGAATTTGTTGTCTTACCATAGTAAAATATATTCAGAGTCAGCTGCAATAGGATGGAGTCAATGCATACATTATTTGTACAATTCTATTAAGAAATTAGAAATTAGAAATTGCCAATGTGTGTTATTTTTAAAAGAGTACAGCCCTAAGTGTGATCTTTTTCATTGATTTCACAGCATTTTAGTTGGAAAGAATAGATATGCACAGCCAATCAATTTGATCTGTTTACTGGCAGTGGGTATTTTTGATGACACACTAACATAGTACATGACTGAACTTTTGTTCTGTCAAGGGCTAGGAGATGGCACTTTAATTTTTTTTTTTTTCAGTGCTAGGGGCGTACCTTAGAAGTGCTTTTCCAAGGTTTTTTTGTCCTTAGAGCCAGACCCTAACTCAAACGGAGTTAGCAGGTCACAAGTCTACATAATTAGTCGTTGTGTAATGGAGAGTTGTGAGTTGAAGCGTTTGCAGTTATTTTGTCATGTACTGATTTTATAATTCATTCGTCAGTTTTAATGAATCAAAGAGCTTTCCGATGCCTCTTTTTCTCAGACTCTGGAGATCATCAAGTAGTAATAGCAGTCAGTGTGGACATTGCTAAAAAGTATGCAATAATTATCTGATGCCATTGCTTGGTGCCTTATTTCTTTCCCATGCTATGGAAGAACCTTGTCATGGCGGTAATGATGCCGGTATTGATTCCTTTACAAGGAAAAGGAAGAACTCAGATCTGCCTTCATGAACTCTTCCAGGAACTGACAGAAAGTCATAGGTCCCATTGTTGACCAGCTATGAATGAGAGCAGAGTCTGCATTTCAGATGAGACATTCCTCCTCCAGGCCTCTTAAGGGAGCCCAGAAGCAGCATTTTTAGAAAGACAGATTTTTTTTAAAATTGCACAGTCACATTTTCTAGGAATTAAATGTTATTTCTGTGAAGAAGTGCAGACACCACAGCGTGGTGCAAAAAATATCATGCATGCTACAAGTGAACAAGACATTAGGATATTAAGTCTTAAAGTTGTGGCACTCTTCCTGAATTCAACTAACTGATTACTATTTATGCCCATAGGCTGCGAGTAAGATTGGGTTAGTTCCCCTTGGCTTTGCATCTATACAGATGGAGTTTGAGTTAAGTTTAAACTTTGACAAGCTTACAGTTAGATATCTGAGTCAAAAAAAGTGTGTGGGAATGCGACCACATGGGAAAAGAGAGAGAATGAACTGAAGATTGCAAAAGAATTGAGTGGTAAAAGGGTGCAAAAAGGTGCATATTTCCAGGTCTTGATCTTTAATCTAATTTTGCTGGAAATAATTAGTTAGCCCTCAGCACTGCAAGGTGTGAATGTCCTGCTCCATGAGCCAGTATGTCACTATGACAAGTTGTTTGATTTTAATGATGATAATTGTGGGTTCCTGGAAATTCGCACACTGCCTGGCAAAGTTGGTCTTAGGAAATTTGCCTCAGTGCTTCAGCCATCACGATAATGGTTTCACCTTTAGCAATTTACTTATTTAAAAAGCAAGCAGATCCTTAGATACCCAAAGACCATGTAAAATAATGGTAATTAGACAGACTTTGTCCTCTGATACATGAGGGATGATTTACAAGAAGAGGAGGGAATCCTGTTTCCGATAAAATATTTATTATTTCTGCCAACCTCTCCTGTCACAGCTCTTCTCCAATGTTCTCAAAAGGAGAAATATCCTTTTGAAATATCCTTTTGAGATTTTTTTTTACATTTATGAGATTTACACCTGAGGTTCTTCTTTTAGAAAGGATCCCATACATAGAAAATTTGTATTCACTGGATCAGTGAAAATTCACTTGGCCTCTAACTTAGCCATGCCTGGTATCTATTTAAGTGCATATTTCAAAAATTATAAATGAAGTTCATATGTTCCACACATTTGATTTTTAAGCATTTCCTTGTGCATTTTTAAAGGTCAGTTTAAGTTTTTACCTCAGTGTGCTACTAACACCTCAAAGACAATTGCGTGAAGGTGTCTAGTAGTTATATTTTGTTTGTGAACTGGTTCTTCAGCTCTGTATTTTGGTGAGGACTAAATTAAGCTCCGCAAAACACATCCTGAGAGAAATCCTGGTGAATACTTAATAGCTTATAAATCAATCTGCTGTGATGTGTCCGTGAAAGGTGAGTATCTGCATTAGAATAACAGCTGCATATCAAGAAATAGAGTCCCTGAAGACATCTAACCTATTCCTCAGTCCGCAAACAGTATCAACTATATTGATACCATCTACAGTGTTCTTTTAGACTTTGAATTCTTTGAAGGCTTTGCATGAGCTGGGTGCTTTGTAGGGCAGACAAACAGAAGATGTGAATGAATGGAAAGAGCAAGTTTTGCTATTGGTCAGGGTTTCCTTTCTGCTTTTCTTCCTCTGCCTGACTGTACTCTTCTGGAGTTCATTCCTCTCACCCCTCCCTGACACATCCAAGGGAAGGTCTTGGCATAGCTCTGTGACTCTGCTTATCACAGACCCACACAGCATCTGTTGTCATAGGTAGGAAAGAGGAGCAAGATGGAGGCAGGGCAACTGTTGACATAACCAAAGGCTCTGACATCAGTCCTTTTAATTAGGTGGAGAAAGCAGTGAGCTAGCAGATATTTTTAGAAAGCAGGATGCTGGGGAAAATTACCTCATGCCTGAGGTCTCTGGGTTTTATCATTTTAAGGAGTACAGTGAAAAATATATCAAAATTGCATCTTTCTAATGCTTTCCACTTTATTATTTATCCCTCAACCTGTTTCCACCCTGTCTCAGCAACTGGATTATTGAAGAGTTTTAATCAGAAGTTAGTTCCACAAACATTTCACTTTTCACCTGTCCCCTGCAGATCACTGGCATGTAATTTCAGGCTAATTAATAGAAGTCAGAGGGAAAAAAAAAAGATTGGATTAAGAATCAGATTTTCAAGTGTGCTCAAAATATGTCTCTGCCTGTTGCCATTAATGACCAAGGTAGCTCTTTGGATTTCAGCATTGCTGCTACTACTGATATTCATGCTAAAGCAGCTGGGGACTTCAAGGAGAGTAGAGGTGGGCCAAAGCTTAGCTCTCCTTAATAGACCCAAATGGGCCTGACCTGGAGCTTGTTCTGATCAACAGAAAATCAGCTCTTGTCTTCACCTGGCCTTTCATCAGCTGACAGAGCACACCAGTGTTGGTTTTACTGTTCTCCAAGTGTTCCTGCCTCTCATTCTGCTTTGACCTTATTTCTCTGCTCAGGGACTACCTCTAATGAGAAGAGCTTCCAAGATGGAGTATTGTGTTGCTGATCTTTCAGTTTTGTTTGTTTGTTTTGTTTTTCTCTTTCCCTAAGGTTTTATGGCTTAGGTATTGTTTGTTTGACATGGATGTGTAAGAAAATGTCTTTTACAGAAGCTACTGAAGTGGCCATCTCTGCTAGTTATGCATGTCAAAGGCTATTCAGACAATGCATTTACCTGCATCACATTGATTTCCTGCTGCTCACAATGAAGATGGATTCTGACCAAGAAAAGGCCAAAGCTTTAATGTCTTGCAGCAGCCAGATGCAATCAGACCTAAGGTGTATATTAGCTCACTGCAGGGGAGAAGCAGTGGGTTGGAAGAGTCCTTCCTTTGCTTCCTTTATCCAAAGCATTATGTAGGAAAAGGGAGTAAAGCAGAGACAAAGGAGTTTGTTGAGTCTGGATCTGCCCTTGTCTTGGAAAGCTTCCTAGTTTAGACAGTGAAATGAACCCTATATTAGCCTTAAAAAAAAAAAAAAAGGCAAAGGAACTACATTAGTGCCTTGCTTTCCATGCATGGGAGGATTTGAGCCTTGGGGTCAGGAGGGGTTATTTTGCACCAGCCCGTGATCACATAACTAAAGCTGTGAGACATTCAATCCAAGCAGCTAGATAGTTCAACTTTTAAAATAAAGTGCTTCTTCAAGCCCAGCAAACAGTGACCAAGTAAAACAAGCATCCTTAGGATTTAATTCAGATGCCTGCCTGCCCTTTAGAACCAAGTGTCTTAGATGCACCCATGCTAGAGCCAAAAAGGGAGACTTGTGCTTATCCCACTCATCCCCTGCAGCGATGTACCTGCCTTGCTTCATTCAGCAAATCTACCACTGCTGGAATTATTGCTCTGTCCTTAAATAGGCCAGTAATTGAAAGTGCATGTGGAACATACACAATGGGAAGACATCTAGAGTTCTCTTTGGAGAATATTTCCATCAGTTAAAAAAATGCGGTTCCTTGGAGAGTACACAGTCCTTTTGTGTCCATATGCTGGCAAATCTAGGAGAGGCAGCAATAAAAATGTTGGTGTAAGGGACTGAGAAGCTGAGCTCCTAGGCTATGTTCCTCTCATTCAGTACATCTGTTGGCTTAAAGCTTTTGGTCTTTGAAGTAACTGGTATACTGATGCCTTCTTATCTCTCAGAGACTCCTAGAACTTGAGTAACGAACATTTCTGAAATTTAACTCTTCTTCCGATAGAAGATATTAAGTCTCAGAGCAAAATAAGCATAATCTTGGCATGCTCAAACTAGCTTTGGTATAGGTGTAAACAGAATTAATGATACTTGCTACATCATAGGAGATATCTTGGGTTATTTTAAATGCTGTAATCCTTCTCCTTTGGATTTCTGGGCTATTTTTATAATACTAATTCTGATTAAAAATATTAAGTCTGATTGTCAGCTCTAATCCATGCTTCATCCCTGCATATCTAGCAATGTTAAATACTCTAACTAGTCTGAAAGCATTTTAAAACACTGCCATGCTGTAGAAAACTGTGAGAAAAACATTCAAGATACAAACATTTCTCCACCTGTACAAAAAGAGTTTATGAAGCTGCGCAAGCCAGGATGGATGTTGTATTTAATGCATTGACTTTGATTATGTCCCAATTTGAAAACAGCTGATTCAGTTTTTTAGCTGTCTGTTGATCCAATGTGAGGAAGTGGAGCTCAACTGTGATTCTCCACTGATGTGAGAAATGGTTTGACTATTTCCAGTCATGCAGTTTTCTCATTAAAAGCAGTCACTCAGTTCTACTCTTAATAACTGTAATGGCTGTATAAAACTGGGCTGGAAATGTCCCTCCACTCCCCAGAATGAGTGAGATTTAGAGGCTGCTGCTGTAGCCTGGCCCTGGCCTGTTCCCTGGGCATGGTACAGCTGCTTTGAGCCTGGTCCAAATTATAGCCAGGCAACAAAAAGTTTCACCAAGCTACTCAGCAGCATGTAACCCATGAGAGCAATGGAGAAAATGACATAACTCTGGAGTTGTCTCATGCTCTTAGGTTGTTTTGGTCCAATTTGGGTTGTATTTTGGGCTCTCTGTAGTATAAATGCAAATTGACTTTACAGGAATGAATTCTACATTTTGGTACCTAAAAAGCTCAGCTAACATCTCCAAGCTGCATAGCTGCTGTGAGAGGGTTTTTAGGCATGGAGTATGAATTCTGTAGCACTGCTTTAAAATCAAAATGAGAAAAATACCTCAAAGAAGGTTTTAAAAAATGTGAGTTTATGCTAGTTTTCAGTATCTTGCATGTAAATTTTTTCCCCTCAATTTTCTACTGAAACCTAACTTGACTATGCAAAAAGCAATTAAGCTAGACTGTATTTTTCTGGTTTATCTGATCTTTAAGTAATTTAGAAGCTGGAAATAAGGTTTTGTTGTTTTTATTTGTACTGAACAATAAAGACTTTGCTCATTACATGTACAAGTAAACACAGCAGGTGAATTATGTGAGGCACATAAAGGTGAGAAAGGGCTAATAAAGATATACTTGGTCCTGTAGAGTTTGGCAGCTATATGTACTGCAATTTTCTGATATGGAGGAAAATAGTACTATAAAAATGGTAGCCTAGAAATCATCCAGTTCAAGTATCCGTCTCCAAGTTGCCATTTTAAATTCTCTATTTCCAACTGATACGTTACTGTAATGGGTTTAATCTTAAAAAATTCCTTAGTAATAAAAAGAAAATGGAATTTATTGGCTGTAGGGATGTGTGTAGGAAGACATAGAGGGTATACTGCATTTCAGTTAAAGTTTGAAGAGTGGTTTGAAAACAATGCTTTTTCATAAAACATTTAAGAAATGACCACTGTAGGAAAGGTGTCTGTACAATAAGCAGTGGACAAGAGCATAGATCATTTTCTGCAGTTAAAATACTGTGCATCAGTATGTGCTGGTCCATGCAGGCATCACTCAATCGCTACTCACCTTCACAAAGACTGTGCTTGCAGAGTGGGGCACAAGCTGAGAAATCAGCCTTCTGCTTCAACATGGTATATTCACTTGAGGAAGGTTCCTCTGAAGTGGGAATTTACATTGGTTAGTTGGCTGTAGCGCCAAAGGAGATGTGAGAGGTATAGAAATAACAGTAGTCAGTTTAGAGCAAGGGAAGGGTGGGCATGAAGAGAAGCACAGGAGATTTTGAATACACAAATGGCAGCCTTTTTGCGGACACAAACAGCAACCATTTTGAAAGCACAAACAGTGGTTGGGATGTACAAATTTGCAGGAAAGCAAAGACTCTAAAGATGGTTTAGTCACTTTTTCAAGTGGGCTGTGAGCTCAGGTTTCACAATTTTCAAGCATATTTGTTTCTAGGTTTTAAAAGAGCTTGGATGACTCTTCAGAACATGTGGTTTTAGCACTTTCAGCAATCCAACTTCCAAATAATCCAAACCGTTCCTTATGCTTCCTTTTCATTCTCCTCTCACCAAAGTCAGGATTTCTTAGAAAACTGTGCCTGTCTATCCTAGATTTATTTAATAATGTTATGGCAAATACATTGAAAGAAATGTATTTTCCCACATGCAATAGTGACTGTGTATTGTCACTATTGTTTTTTTTTTCTTCCCCAGACTGGTCTTTTTGTCATTAAACAGAGCCACAGAATGACCTGACCTTTTTTTCATGACACAATGGGCAAATCTAGTCTTTCCATCACACAACTGTGAAGCAAACAAGGCTGTGTCAATAATCTGGGTTTATTTTTAGCTTCCTGCAAGCTGTCACCACCTCCTTCTTGTCTGCTGTCTCTCCAAGCAGTTGGGAGATGCTGTCTTCCTCTCCCTCGGTCCCTTGTTTTCTGCCCTAGTGATTATGCACCATCTGTTCTGGAATTCATGTGCATTCCCCAATTAAGAGCAAAGATAAAATATGATTATCAGAGGTGGATTGAAGCCTTGTCCTCCCTAGGTGCAGGTGAATTCAATTTCATACAACTCTTTCTTCTCTGAAATGATTAAGTGTTGATGTCCTGACCATAAAAAACATCTCATAAAGGACCATTATTAAGGGCAGGTCACATAAAAAAAGGTCATACTGGATCAGAACAGTGTTCACTAACACAGATATCCTATCTCCAGACAGGAATTCCTGTAAAAGAAATTACAAGAACAGGGCAAGCATATAGTGTTGCTTCCCTGGACATTATCAAAACATTCAGAAATTAGTGGCTATGGGACTTGTGAGACAGAAGGGAAGTCTTTGTGTTTAGAAGCCCACGGACTTTTTTCTTTGAATTTGTTCAGTTGGCTCTGGAGCCTGCATATTTTTTAGTATTTACAGGGCTTTGAAGCTAGGATTTCAACAGCTGAACTACAGGTTGCATGAATAAGCACTATCCTTTTGTTTTGAAACTGCTGCATTTGCTGCTTCCTAATTATTGGATGAGAAATGATGGTGAAAAAATGTTTCCTGCTAATGTTTTTCTGTCATTCGTTTGCAAGATTTCATAGACCTACCACTCCTTAGCTCAGATTTATTTTCCTTAGCCTAAGGAGGTGTCACCTGTTAGGATGTGTGCATCTCCATAAAGACGGGCCACAGAAACGTCATAGACACATGGGATGTTTTCTGCCTATGTTCATACCAAGGAGAAAACTCTTGCAGGGAATGTTTTTGCTTATGGTTGTCCAGAAGTCTTTCACAGCATACAGGGTTACTAAATTGCACACATTCATTCAAAATTCAATGTATATAAAAAGCAGACTTAATGGTGCCACCAGCAACTCTTTTTGAGCAATGAATGACAAATGCCAAGGTTCAACTAGCTCAGTGATTCCTTAATGTGAGTCAAGAATCATAGAATCATACAATGATTTGGGTTGCAAGGAACCTTAAAGATCATTCAGTTCCAACACCCCTGCCATGGGTAGGTACACCTCACACTGGAAGAAGCTAACCTTGTTCCCAGTACTTTGATGTTTCTTTTGTATTCCTGTTTTTTCAAGACAGGCACAACAATGTTCCACCCAGTGCCACTTTAGAGAGCAAAAACATGCAAAATCCAGCTTTGGTTTTAAGAGTTTTCATAGCAAAAGTTAGGAGATTATCATTTCTCTGTCTTTAGTCACTGATTTTTGGTTGAAAATACTTAGACATTAGTCATTAGACACAAGAATTAATCATTCTTGATTATTTATTTATTTATTGATTTACTGTCAGCCAATTCCTATATTGATAATGCTAGATACTGTCAATAGCACTCACAGCAGTTTTATTTATAGTTGTGCTCCATGCTGCTGCATAAGTCATACAGGAGTGCTCTGGGATGACACAGAAATATTAATGTAGAGTCAGGGAATTATTTATTACACTTGCAAACTATGTGAAGAGAACATCACTAGGATAGCACTCCAGTTTTAAGAACTGCAAGAAATGAGTCTGTCTGTGCACTCTTTAGCTGATCACCTTAAGCACATGCTGAACCACCATTCCACTGCCTTTTAAGTGGAGTTTTTTCAGATATTAAAGGAACAGTGAGTGTGCTACAGTGGGCAAGCTGCTTCCTTTTCAGAAGACATTCCTGTTCTATAATTAGAACCACCACCATGCTATGAAAGATCTTGTTTATAAAGGAAGAATGAAAGGGGAGTGTAGAGCTCCACAGGGATAGGCAAGTGTTCTCAATGCCCTGCTGTGAGATGTCTCAGCTAGGTCCTTTCACAACCATCTGGATCATTCTTTTCACCAAAGCATGCTGCAAGTGTTATCCTGCAGTCTGACCTCTCTTTGCAACCCTTTGTTCAGAAGGTGGTCCTAGAATTATGCATTTCATCCTGCATAAAGTCACTGAGGTCTGGATTCGATTTGTGCTGATAGCTGGTGTTATAGGAAGCCCACACAATTTAGCTTGACCAATGGGAAAACTTAGTGGCTGGAACTATGGTCAGCAGGGACAAGCAAAGAAAGAAAGAAGTCTATGATGGTGCAACATGGTTCTGTGTTGTCTGCTAGAATTTCATTTTTTTGCAGTCCTTTAGCTCTTGGAGGTGGTGGTGTCTGAGGGAAGGATGGAGAAGTATAGATTACTACTGTCTTATCTGTCTTGTTCTGTTTGTGAAAATTGGCAACCTGTAGCAGTATTAAAACATTCTCTGAAACAGCATACTTTTAAAATTCATCCTGCAGACAAAGATTAAGTGCTTAGGCAATTTTGTCTTCCCAGCTGTGGACATCTGCATATACTAGGATTTTGTTATTTACATGTTGCTTGTTACTAACAGCTCCAGGTTAAAAAGCTGAAATTCCATTTATTTTTTTTCTAGGCACTACTTTAAATGAGAAAAACAGTGCAGTCTTCTGTGAGCTCAGACTCTGGTATCTTGATAAAAACTCACAGTGGGTCTTTGATATTCAGGGTTGCTACATGCTACTGAATGATGTATGATAATATTTTCAAAAGAAGTGGGAGGAGGTTATGGAAATGGATAGTATCTGCTATAAGACGATGTGATGTGTCTCCTGAGTGAAAGTGGCAGCTAGGGTCACAGAAAAGAGAGCATTAAATCAGTGCTTGTAGTGCAAGTGGAAAAATGCTGTTTTTGTGTTAGGGTTAAAATCTGAAGCGAGCTGGAAAACAAGAATCCTTCCTTCTAAGAAAAACTGAAGCTTTTTCTGCCTCAGGAAAGACAGGCCCTTTCAAAAGAGATTTGTCCCACAGCTGAAGGGAAGTCAGAAAAACTGACTGATGTGGGCTGAAATCTGGATTTGTTATATCCCAGACTATATCTCTAAAAAGCAAGCTACAGAGGGATTTTCTTACACAGCTCTTGTAAGCACCAAAATTGGAAGGCTCTACAGAGTGACCTGGATAGGCTGGACTGATGGCCTTAAGCCAGTTGTTTGAGGTTCAGCAAGGCTAAGTGCTGGGTCCTGCACTTGGGGCACAAAAACCCCATGCAATGCTAAAGACTGGAGGAAGAGTGGCTGGAAAGCTACCTGGTGGAAAAGGACGTGGGGGTATTGGTTGATAGCTAGCTGAACTTGAGCCAGCAATGTGCTCAGATGGCCAAAATGCCAATAGCATCCTGGCTTGTATCAGGAATAGTGTGGCCAGCAGGACCAGGGAGGTGATCGTCCCCCTGTACTCGGCTCTGGTGAGGCCGCACCTCAAGTACTATGTTATGTTTTGGGCCCCTCACTACAAGAAGAATATTGAGGTGCTGGAGTGTGTCCAAAGAAGGGCAACAAAGGGTCTAGAGAACAATCTTAAGAGTGGCTGAGGGAGTTGTTTTTTGTTTTGTTTTGTTTTGTTTTGTTTTATCGCCTGGAGAAAAGGAGGCTCAGGGGAGACATTATTGCGCTCTACAATTACCTTAAAGGAGGTTGTAGCAAGGTGGGACTCAGTCTCTTCTCCCAAGCACCAAGTGATAAGACAAGAGAAAATGGCCTCAAGTTGTGCTAGGGGAGGTTTAGTTTGTATATTAGGAAAAAATATCTTCACTGAAAGGGTTGTGAAGCATTGGAACAGGCTACCGAGGAAAGTGGTTGAGCCACCATCCCTGGAGGTATTCAGAAAACATGTAGATGTGGAGCTTAGTGACATGGTTTAATGGTGGACTTGTCAGTGCTAGGTTAAAGGTTGGACTTGATGATCTTAGAGGTCCTTTCCAATGTAAATGATTCTATGTTTCTATATACAACGGCCTGTAGTAAGGGCAGCACACTAAAATGTCAAGCATCCTGATTAAAGCTCTTGTTTTTAAATCAGGTAAATGAGGATCTTTATTTTCAGTTTCAGTGCTGGCTTTTGATCACTGTGGTATTTGCTTTTTTAGGCTCTCCTTTTCTGTCTTTTTGATTCTGGTCACATAATTCGTATGTTGAATCTTTATTCCACAGGCCTCTTTAAAAATTATCAGGCCTGTAAGAAGTCAGTGTGGATGCATATGAGGGGACAGATCTATTTTACTAAAATCAATGACAGCAGCTTGGGTGACAATAGAGAAAGTTGTGTGAAATTTGCTAGGAAGAAAATCTGTCTGACATCTATAGATACTGGAAAAATCAGGGTCTGTTTAGTTTTTGTTGAGATAATGATATTGTTTTCCTGAAACATCAGGGCTGCACTTTATAATTTGAGAGCATCGTCTGGCCTTTCAGGGGGATGTAAGGTCATTCTCTCTCTCTCTCTCTCTCTTTCTCTCTCTGTATATACATGTATATATGTATGAATATATATGAAACAATATCTCCAGGAATGGAGAACCTGCAATGTTCCTGAGAACTTGTTCTTATGGTTCATCTCTTTGGGGGAAAAAAAATCATTCCTAAGATCTCATGGGAGTGCCCTGTGCTGCAGCTTGTACCCATTGCCTCTGGCCCTTCCTCTGTGCATCCCTCAGAAGAGTCTGTCTTCCATCTGCACTCTCCCCTTCTGTACAGTGGCAGAAGACAGCAGTTAAGATCCTTTTAACCTTCTCTTCTTAACCCAGCCTTGAAAATCATGACCATTCAAAAAGAAATACAAGTTTCAGGCCTTTGATATTATGGTTGTTGAGCAGGAAGGGATCAAGTTTTCAGGGTGCTCTGCATAACCACAAAGGCTGCTGCACTGTTTTGTCTGCATCTTTCATTGTTTTAGTGGAGCCATTGTTCTCTCGTTTTCACTTATTACAGAGAACTGAAGCTGTAAATAAGGTAAGTGTTACAAGAAAGGAAAAAGCTGAGAGTTGACAAAACTATAAATGTAATTTTAATTGGAAGTGGTTTTGTAGGCACATAAAAATGCTTTATATGTAGTGTTGCTTCAGTGTTCATGAAACAGAGTATGCAGTTTCCCACAAAGGAATAAATAATATATATATAAAAAAAAAAGATTCTAAAATCCAAATTAGATATTGACAAATGACTAGAAACAAACATTTCTGAGCAACACTAAAAAGATAGGGCATTGTTTATACTTAAAAAAAATCACTTTGGGTGTCTTACTTTATTTTTTTGCTTTGAAGGTGCAGTTTTTGAAGAGATTCACAGAAAGATAGGGTGGCAAAATGTCTTAACCGAGCATTCATACAGAGAGGCCTCTGTAAACCTGACAATTGAAAAGTTTCAGTTTTGACTGATACGCAATTTAAAAGTTGATTTCATCAGTGCTTCCCTCAGCAACCCAATTTCTGTAGTCACTAGTGAAGAACATTATCTTTCATGTAAAGAAATATTCGAAGAATTAAAGACAAAATAAAATCAGTAATGATTAATGGAAAATGTTGGGTGGTTTACCTACTGTCTAAAAAAATAAGGAAGCAAAGGGGGGAGGAGGGGCAGGGGAAAAAGCTTTGTGATATATGAGTGCTAAAATGATATGCAATTAAAGAACACAAAGCTATTGTGCAAACTGAAGTGAGGAACAGCACGAATAGAGGCTGGAGATCAAAGGACTTGGAATAGATGAGGACAAGTTCTGGGAAAGTCCTTATAAACAATAATAATGCCTTAGAAGTGGTTTCTTTCGTAAACAGGAAGCACGTGAAAGGCTACATAGGTAGTGTGATGTTTTTCAATAGATATGAGAAGGCACTTTTGGAAAAGAAAGGAAAATAGCACTGAATAAAATCTAGTTTTGAAAATTATGCAATCTTAAAAAAAACACAAAACAGACAGTAGCCCAATGCATCATCCACCTTACTTCCCTCTCTCTGAGACAGTCTGGTACTCCTCTTACATAGGAAACAGCAAGATGGCAAGAGCTTATAAAAAATTACCTTTTTTGCTGATTTTCTTAGGCAGTTCTGAAGAGTCTGAAAGTGTTTGAGTTATTGCTGTTTTTAATGAAAAGTTACTGCAAGCAGATATAGATACAAATAAACATTCAAAAACCCATAAAAGGCTGGAGTCTTCAGTCAAAGTAGCTCAAGAGATGTGAAAATTTGTATTCTGTCAGTTTTGAGGGATTGTTCTATATCCTACTTCAGCTGGTTGTGCTGCTAGGTGGAGATTATAAATGTGGAGTTCTTCCTCAGTCTTTGCTCTTACAAGACAGAAATTACTTCAATGGCATTCATCTACATTCAAATGATTAGAAGAAAACATCAGTCAGCAATAACTTAGCATTAACTGCTCTTTGATTAGTATAATGAGCCTTTCTAGATGGTGTTCAGTTGTATATTCCAGTGCTTTCTCAAGTGAAGAATTAATTCCGCATAACCTGTCCGAAAATGTGAATGCTGTTTTATCACGCATCTTCGTTATTAAGTAGTGTTTATAGCCCAGCCAAAATCTGTGAGAACAAGTCAGGGAGGGAGATTAAAGAGAAACCAGAGTTCAATATATACAGTGCTTATATACAGAGACATAGCTAGGCTTGCTCACTGTTGCCTTAATAGTCAGGAAGAGACTTAGGACTGAAAGAAAGATGTTAGGCTCCTCTGTTCCTTGCTGGTAAAATATCCTGCCCTATACATGGCCCTGTACCTATTGTACTTAACGGATTCTTGTTTGCTTCACCATAGCAGCACAGGAACTATATTCATTAAAAGCCCCAAGAATCTTTAAGATTCACTGGGTTGCACACAGTACAGCCCACACATCAGTGTCCTCCGTCAACACTGCAAGTAAAGCAAGGGTATACAGGCTAACTCTGATACCCAGACCTTGTTCAAACAAGAAAGTAATAAGACCAAGGAGTGGAGAAAAGGATTGGAAATGTAGTCAGCAAGATCTCGAATGTTAAAACAGGTGTACTCAAGTGTTCTCAACCTAAGAGGCTGCCATCCACCTCTGGTGCCTCATTTACAGAGCAGTATGTCTGGAATGAAGGATGTCAGAGCAGCCTGATGTCTGTATCTCCGGACCTTCTGTGGGCAGGGACTATTCCCTGCATAGCAAATTCACAAGTGCAGTCTACTAAGGAGGTAGGTCAGGTTAATAACATAGCTTTTTCTGACCTGAGTCAAGCATATCCTAAATACCAAAGGGGGGTTGGATTGCATTTTTCTGAGGAAACAAGGTTAGATATTCGTACTAAGAAAAGCTGCCAAGATACTTTTTCTGCTGCGTTTGATGTGTGTTAATGAACAAGACAGCAGAGCTGATTTGCTCATGGTTAACATTCAGGTCCCATCACATGTATCTGTCCTGAAAGTTATGTTGAAATATTTGCTGAGACTGACAGCCTGATCTGTAGGGGTCTTACATGCCAATGAAGTCCTGTGCATACCTGTTGCCAGTTCCACATCTTGTGTGCCCTCCACCCTATTAATGACCCCAATACAAAGTATTTTCAGTGAGCTGTCACTCCGACAAAGCAAATGAGTCTCTCTGGCAGGTCTTGGGGCAGTTGACCTCTCCAGATTTCTACTGGGATATCTGTGTTTGCGTGCATGTGAGTGTGTGTGTGTTGGAGGGGGGAGGGAGTTACAACAGTGACGTTAGAACAACAGTATACTCTGTCTGCAGATCTGTTCAGTGATAAATGTAAAAATAAATGAATATCTAAATATACCCTTTTCTTTCCTTTCTCTTTCCCTTCCCTTCCTCCCTTCTCTTCTCCCCTTTACTGTCAGGAAGGGCCACCTCTGAAGGGCCAATTCAGTACAGCCTGGCACCAACGCAGACGGACGTCAACAGCAGTTACAACAGTGAGTCAATTTCTAATCAAGGGACTCCTTGAAAAGGTGTTGTGTTGTTTTATGTGCATGTGGAAGGTAGAAGAACTTTGCAGAGGGCTTTGGGAGGAGGGATGGGGTAAGTATTTTAACCCTCACTCCCTCTGGTTGGAGCAGCCTGCCAAGTAGTTGATGCCCCACTAAAAGTGTGACACCCTTCTTGCAGGTTTGAGGTAATTTCACTGCTATTGCTTAGATTCTGTGGTGCTCCCTGGAGCACCTGACAGGTGAAGATGAGCCTTTGCATGGTATAAGACTGCCTCACTGCATAGGCACACACGCAATATTATCTGACACTTGTGATCCCCACCCTCAGTGGCTTCTTCTCCTAATGTGTGTGTTGGGAAGAGACACTCTTCATGGGATGTCAAAAGGGAGGACAAAATGCATTGCAAAGAGAAAATGAAAATTGACACCTGCTCCTCTGTACTCCTGTCATTTGTCTTCCTCCTGGTGATTCCCCTGGGACCAGAAATACTTGGACTGGTATCACAGAAAAGATAGCTGGGGAAGGAGCTCATGTGTTAAAGGAGTAGTTGACAAGTGGATGATCTGGAGGAGATGAAAAGTGGTGATGGCAAAAGCAGACACCGGCAGAAGGGAAAAGACATGGCAGTGAGAATATTCAGTGAAAGCAGTTCTAGGCCTATAGAAAAACAGTTTGTGGGTCTAAGAACGTCACGGTGATGTGGGTTTTAGCTAAACCATCTGGCCTGAGACCCAGCACAAGACTCCATTTGTGTGTGCGCCCCTCTCCTTCCAAGTCGGTATGCCCAATAACACCCTCACCCTCAGGGACTGCGTGAGCAGACCTTGTGTGTTGTTGGTTCAAGACTGACCATCAGAGCTATATAATTTCTAGCATTTCATACATTCATGGAAAGGTAGGATAAAGCAATTGCAAGCTAATGCACAGTGATGGGATTGTCCCTGTATATTCTAGCTGTGTTTCCTCAGCATAGTTCTAACATTTTCCATGCATCTGCTAAGTAGTCTATCTTTAGTACATGTATGAAGATACAGCTTGTTATGAATTTATTCAAAGACATTTTGTTGAATTCTTGCTCACAAACTCTAAATATAACTGTAATACTGTTATCATAAGTTATGCTGAAATCTGATCTTGTGCTGCACAATGAAAAATGGAAAACTTACAGCACAAACTAATGTCTCACTGTTTTGTGACTCTTAAGCAAAGAATTGGTTGTTTCCTCTTGCCATAATTCTGTGTCCCATATGCTTGAGTGAGTCACAGTATGTTTTTCTCCCTTTCAGCTTTCTGATTGTTTATTTAAGTCCCACAGTTTGTGCAGTCTGATGGTTGCCTCTGTAAACTGTTGCTTGGAAGTGTTGATATCCTGGATAGTGCATCAAACCAGATGTTTAAGCAGCTGTTTCCTCAACCCTGTGAACAGTTCTGTGTGTCAGTAAACATGTGGACATGAGCCTTGAGATCAACAGGATGACTCACTGTGAAATTACAGCATGCATTTGAGGGATCTAGGCCTCTATTTGTGCCAGGTGGAAGTGGATTTTAAAATCAAGCATTATCTCCCAGATATCAGGCTGAGAGCACTAGGGGAATTTAAGTTGATGCTTGGCTCATCCTAAGATGTGTTTTACACTTAGTGAGTATGTCTGAAGTACAACGCACAGGACTTATATTTTACCAGGTTCTTGATGAAAAAACAGCAGTAGGAAATAGCAACACCATCAGACATGAGCAGACCCATGGTCTGGGAGAGGAGGAAGTGGTATGCATTTCTGCAGGACTTGAAAGTCTCTGCAAAATACTTATTCCTTTTATTATGATATTACGAAATATCATGTCTTCCTTTTTGCTCACCTAGTCTTTAACCTTCCAATCCTCTACTTGTCCAGAGCAGCACCCATTTGAGGATTATTTTATTTTATTTTATTTTATTTTATTTTATTTTATTTTATTTTATTTTATTCCTCAAGCTGTTAGAGCACTTAATCAAACTTTGAGATGGATAGCAATTAGACTTGAAGTTCTTCTATGAACTGTGATTGGTTTTGTTATGTTTGCTGTTTTTCCTCTCCAGAAAGAGCAGTTTAAGCTACATTATGTGAGTTTTCAGGAGAAAATTCAGGTGATAAATGCAACAGTATGTAATGCCAAGCAGCTGAACTATTGGGCAAAGCTATTCTCAGTGCTTATCAATGAATTATGACTTTTTTGTTTGTTTGTTTGTTTGTTTGTAATATTAATTTGTAATTAGCCTCTCCCTCTCTCCTTATCTGAGACTGGACCTGTGCTGCTAAGCGTTGAAAAGATTGCAGACAATGCAAGACTTAGAGACTCATAAGAACACCTCAAAATATTGTTAGGATTTTATCATTAAAATTAAGGATATTCTCTGTTTAGTCTTCTTTGAATGACAAAGCCCAGAAAGAAAAACATAGGAAGAGGTAGTATATCTAGGTGGACAAACCAAAGGGCAAGGAAAAGGAAGGGGTTTGAGTCCCGTTTCATGAATGAACAGTTGAAGAAATCTCTCTTTGAGAGTGAGTACTGGGATAGGGGCTGAGAGGGTGTACACTCTACATCCTTGGAGATGCTCAAAACTTCACTGAACAAAGCTTGGAGCAACCTGGTGGAAGCTGGAAGTTAGGCTTTGAATAGATGTTGGATCTGATGTCTTCTACAGGGCCCTTCCAAACAACAGCATTCTCTAATTCTGTTATCTAAGATAAAGTCTATGGCAAAATTCTGTGTATTGAGGTTAAATAGCTTGAGACTTGGTCTAGAACCTTAGCTACAGAAAATGTCCTCCTTCTTTGGAAATAGGCTGTCTTAACTAAAACCACCAAATGAGTGTTGTCTTCTGGTAGTCCACAGTGGACAGGGGAAATTGTGATGGAATCTACTGTATTAAGTTAAAATCAAGTCTGCTATATATGCAGAGTAAATAGGATTGGAGGAAACCAGGGCTGGAAGGTAAACTGGTGATTTTAATTAGGCAAAGAAAGCTTGCTTCCTGTAAGACGAAGTCCAACTGAAGTCTCTCAAGGGCAGGAGGACAGAACTGTCCTTCCATAGAGGTCCTGGGGATCAGTGCTAGAGGCCACTCATTCTGACAGCATTTTTTCCTGTTGTGTAGCAAAATTGAACAGGTCAGGTCCTGGGGCTGTCAATCGAACAAAGTTTGCACCAGCCTTTTGAAAAGAAGTAGATATTCTCCAAGGGCTTAACGTCGGTGACTGATGTGACATTGTGATAAAGTCCCAGGCTCTTTCAGTGGGAAGAAGGTATCGTTGCATTACAATAATGACTTGTGATATCATACCCACTGCTATTTTATTGTCTGTTTTCAAACTCTAGGGTCCCATTTGGTTTTGATATACACCATTGCCTCCTAAATGTTTTTTAACCTTTCTTTTTTTGCAGTGATGGGAATCTAAGCTGAGAGCTCATTATAAATTCCTACTGTGCATACTGAGCTCCTAAGTATTACCTGAGGCAGGGTCCGTGGGAAGATGTGATTGCAGATATTGTGTTAGACCAACTGATACAGATGTGAAAAACAAACTGATTTTCTGACACATTATTCACTGTTCATATCTGACAAAGAAGCAGAAAAATTCAAGCTATCCTACTGCATTCTGAGCTTATTGGCTGTTGTATTTTGCATGAAGACTGCTATTCAGAATCCACTGGAGCTGGCTGTGTGACTGCTATAGATTTTAGTTGGCTTAGGGATTAGTGTCATATCAGCGAGTTTAATAATTATATTGGAGTTTATATTTTTTTATCTATCTATGACATAACTACTTTTTGTTTTGTTTTGTTTTTCTGATGGCTGTTCATTAAAAACTGAACTAGGTGACTCCCTGAGACATGCCAGGTTTTTTCTGCTGTATGCCAATGGTCATTAGTTCTGTTGGCAGAGCTCATAGGGAAAATTTAGTAAGTGATCTATCTTACTAACAGAACTAAGACAAGCTGATTTGTTATTATAAGAGTCAGACTCTTATCCATTCTGTGCTCTGACTTATGCACTGTGATGCCTTAATTTTGTCAGCATCCTAATCATGAAAATCTTCCATGGGAGTGTCCTGCCCATCATCTTAGCATTAACAAGACGTAATTGTGCAGTGTCTTCCATGGAAGCATTTAATTCCACTACACCTGCCAATTTCAAAATATTGTTTTTGTTTCAATTAATGGAAGCTGCTTCATTCTGGCACAGATTTTGGTGTCAAGATCTGCACAGTAGCAAAAGAACAGCAGCTACCAAAAGAGAGCCCCAGGCTCTCATCCTGTGGAGGATTTTTGAAGGAAAATGGGATAGCTGGACATCACTCACTTGTGCTTATGGGCTCCTAGTGCATGTAGATATTTTATGAACCTGAACAATTTTTGAGTCAATTTGTGGCAGGATAGAGGTATAACACTGCTGATCTCCTCAGGAGATGCACACCTGTGATAGACTATTGACCACAGGTTCCTTATCTACAACACTAAAACACCACAGCAGAAAGTCTGTTTTTCCAGGTGAGGGGAAAAGTCAAAGCTGATGGCAGAGATTAGACAAAAGTATGTCATTGTTCAGTACTCTTGCATCTGACTTTCTGTGAACATGACGAAGAAGTGATAGGAAAAATAAAAAGGAATAATCAAAACATGGAGGCATAGGAACTTCTGCTTTAAAACGTAAGAATTCAGAGTTGCTAATAGAAATTAAAGATGTCAGTTTTGCAACAATTAATTAGACTGTGGAAATGGAATCCACTGCCATGGAAAGATTTCAAAGCCAAGAGCTTAGTTAAATTCAAAGAAGCATTAGCAGCTTGTATTAATTAGAAGATACCTTGTAATTATTACAAGACAGGTAGTAATTAATTATGACGAAAATTCTGGAAAGAATATTGGTTGCTGTGCTTTGGGTATTAAGCCAACCTCTATCAGGAACCAAGATGAGATAATCTAGCAGACAGACAACCTGCATTAGGCAGAAAATTACCTGAGAAATAGCTGGGATTGATCACTATGATACATAAGATTTAGAAGGCCTTGGGTCATATCCAGGCTATCAGTTGATGTAATTTCCTTTCTAAACTATTCCTTTCTTATTTTGGTGTAGTTAAGTCTTTCAGGTGTCCAGCTGCTGATGAGTAATCTATTCTGATCATACCGATTCACAGTGAGTCAGAAAACTGGACTTTCTGATGCAACTCTCAGAAGAATCATGTTGAGCTTTGTGTACGTGAAGCCTGAATATTGTCATAAATAACAGGGTTGTGGAAAACAGGTGAGTAGGTGTAGCTCTCAGCCTAGCACAAATTCAGTGATCAAGATGCAGAGTTGGAATGGTTGAATATTGTCATAATAGCAATGACCATGTGTGTTAGCAATGAGTTGTGAAAAAGCAAGTTGTGGGAACTGATGAGTACGTTTGCTTGAAATATGCTCAGGGTTACTAATAAAACATCTGTGGACAAGTCTGCTGGGTCACAGATTTGCAATAGACTGGCTCCTCAGTAAGGTAATTGATTGACATCAGGGAACAGGAGAAAACCCTACTCTCCTTCTATACACTCACAAGAGAAAACAAGGAGTTTATATGAAAAGGAGCAAGACCCAGAAATCGTGGTGCATGTCATTTCACATTTACCTTTCACAGGACAACCCAGACAGTGGCATTCATAGACATGCTTATTGTGGGCAGCAAAACTGGGGATGAGTTATGAAGTTAGTTATCACCTAGGCAGTGTACATGCAAGGTAAGTGGCATGTCTCACTGAGTGCCCATGTAAATTCTTAACATCCACTAAGTGCAGAGGAACTGAAAAAGGAGAAGGATGCCTCATGCACAAGCAGAAAAAATTAAGGCCACATTCTGCTTCCAGATTTTTGCCTAAGCCTTTCTATAATTCTGGCCAGGGTCTCCATCTCCATTGCCTTCAGCAGTATCTTGAATTGCAGTTACAAGCATTCAATTATTCCCTGGACTCAGCAGCAGGGCACAGGAGGAATTCAGCCCCTGAAGAGTTCATGCTGGGAATCAGCAAAGAACAGGTACTACACTGTAATTCAACATCTAAATTCCTCAGTGTGCTAACTTTCCTGTATCTAGAAGACACGAGGGACTTACTGCAATGTAGTAAATTAAGAAGTACTATTCAAATACTTGTCATTTGTATGCTTTGTTTGATTATGTCAGCATTAAAGGTCATTTGAACTAATCCTGTAATAATCATTCTCATTCCACTATAGCTATGTCCTGATGAATTACTTTACTGGTTAAACTACAACAGTTTAACTGGTTATACATTTCTTATGTCATTAAATTATATGACTTTCTGTTGTGTCTGCTGCATGATGGGCACAGCTATCAGAAAGCATCTGGTGAAATGTCTGCAGTACTACTTTTCCTGGGATCTCTGGAATAGAAATTTAAAATCACTCAGGTTAGCTAACAAAGTTACTGTGAGACTACCTCTCTTGCTCAGAACAGCCAAATGATGAATGCTGATGTTTCTGGAGTGTTTTTTTATTTGTTTGTTTGTTTGGTTGGTTTTTTTTTTTTGGTCTTCTTGTGTTTTTAAATGCAATGCTTTCACTACAACACTGCCCTGAGTTATTAAAATAAGGATCTATCCTTTTTTTTTTTTCAGAAAAAAAGTTTTTTCTAGAGCTCTGAAATAATTATTATAATTATGTCACTTCAAATCAGAGTATCTGCTACAAGTCTTACCAGTCTTACAGAAGAACAAGTCAAAAAAAAATTATATTTTTTTGCCACCATTGCAGTGCTTTCACATGAAGCTTGACTTTCAGGATGAAGAAAAACTTTGAAAGATCAGAAGAAACTGTATTTTATGAGCCCACTTTCTGTTCTGGTTGCTGCTGCTCTCTTTTTGTTCTTGCACCAGGTTCCTAGGGTGATGGAACCATAGAATCATAGAATGGTTTGGGTTGGAAGGGACCTTAAAGACCATCTACTTCCAACCCCCTTGCCATGGGCAGGGACACCTCCCACCAGACCAGGTTGCCCAAAGCCCCATCCAGCCTGGCCTTGAACACCTCCAGGGATGGGGCATCCACAGCTTCTCTGGGCAACCTGCTCCTGTGCCTCACCACCCTCCGAGTGAAAAATTTTCTCCTAACCTATAATCTAAATCTATCCTCTTTTAGGTTAAAACTATTCTTCCTTTTCCTATCACTACACCCCCTGACAAAGAGTCCCTCCCCAGCTTTCCCATAGACCCCCTTTAGGTACTGGGAGGCTGCTGTAAGGACTGCCCAGAGCCTTCTCTTCTCCAGGCTGAACAACCCCAACTCCCTCAGCCTGTCTCCATAGGAGAGCTGCTCCAGCCCTCTGATCATCCTCATGGCGCTCCTCTGGACTTGTTCTAATACGTCCATGTCCTTCTTGTGCTGGGGTCCCCAGAGCAGAACGCAGTGCTCCAGGTGGGGTCTCACGAGAGCAGAGCAGAGGGGGACAATCACCTCCCCAGCCCTGCTGGCCACGCTGCTTTTGATGCAGCCAGGATATGGTTGGCTTTCTGGGCTGCAAGCACACAGTGCTGGCTCACGTTGAGCTTCTAATCATCCACCACCCCCAGGTCCTTCTCCTCAGGGCTGCTCCCAATCCATTCTCTGCCCAGCTCTATTTATGCTAGGGATTGCCCCAACCCTGGTTGAGGACCTTGCACTTGCCCTTGTTGGACGTCATGAGGTTCACACAGGCCCACATCTCACGCCTGTCCAGATCCCTCTGGATGACATCCCTTCCCTCCACAGTGTTGACCTGACAAGACAGCTCGATGTCATCAGCAAACGTGCTGGGGGTGCACTCAATTTCACTGTCCATGACACTGACAAAGATGTTAAACAGTGTCCGTCCCAGTGCTGACCCCTGAGGAACACCAATCATTACTGATCTCCACCTGGACATTGAGCCATTGACCACAACTCTTTGAGTGTGACCACCCAGCCAATTCCTTACCCACTAAGTAGTCCATCCATCAGATCAATGTCTCTCCAATTTAGAGATAAGGATATATGATGGGGGACAGTGACAAATGCTTTGCACAAGTCCAGGTAGGTGATATCAGTTGATCTTCCCCTATGCAAGAATGCTGTAACTCCATTGTAGAAGGTCACCAGATTTGTCAGGCATGACCTGCCCTTAGTGAAGCTGTGTTGGGGGTCCCCAGTCACTTTCTTATTTTCCGTATGCCTTAGCATAGTTTCCAGGAGGATCTGCTCCATGATCTTGCTGGGCACAGAGGTGAGACTGAAAGTCCTGTAGTTCCCTGGGTCTTCCTTTTTTCCCCTTTCCAAAAATGGGGTTATGTTTCCCCTCTTCCAGTCAGTGGGAACTTCACTGGACTGCCACAACTTCTCAGATAAGCTGGACAGTGGCTTAGCAACTACATCTGCCCTGTCCTTTAGGACCCATGGATCTATCACATCAGCTAGCAGGGACTTGTGCACCTTCAGGTTCCTTGTCTGGTCTCAAACCTGATCTTCTTTTACACTGGGCAGTTCATCATTCTTCCAGTCCCTGCGTTTGCCTTCTGGGTCCATTTAAACAGGTGCAAAAGCTTTCAAAGGATCAGACAAAAAACATAGGAGGAAGTATGTTTGGGAAAAGCCTCAAGAACAAGGTGGCTGAGATGACCAGATAACTGCTTGCAAGCCAGCAGCTGATCTCCTACTGAGATACAGTAACATCTTAAAAGAAGCTTACTCAAGTCTCTGGAAAGGTACAATGTGGCTTTAGTTATCACACCTGAATCTTTAACTGGAAGAAGCACAAAAACTACTTAATTTTGAGACTTGTGCTGGTAGCATCCAGAATTTGTCTGAATACCAGACTATTATTGTCCAGTAGGCAATGTGAGGTCAGCAGGAATGAAAGCAAGCTATTGAATTTAATAGCTTATGAGGTAGCAGGCCATATTTTGGTGAAATAAAACAGGACATGCAATTTTTTACAGAGGTGTAGGTTGTACCTCAGGGAGTGAAAGACCTCCCTTTATTTTTCCTGGCTCCCTTTATTGATGTACAGCTATGTGCTGTGGGCTGCTGGCCGCCTCTAGGAGTGTCTCCTCACTTGTGTGAAGTCCAATTGTCCTGATAGTGCAGTTATCGTGAACTGCACAGGGATTTTTGTTATTGGTGTTGTTAAGATTTTGAAGGATGAAACCGCTTCAAGAAGAAACATTTGGGCTGGTCAGAGTAGTGTCTCATTAGGGATCTTTTCCTGTGTTATTCTTAGTATACCACACTCATAACAGGGAGAAAATATTTTTCTTTCCTTTTACCTTCTCGTTTTGCAGTCTCAGTCCACATGTATTCATCACTGTCACAGGGTAACTCCTGACGTCTTGCTGACTAAGCCTACAGAAACATGAAGGGAATTCTATGCATGCCACTGGCAGCCCTCTTCTGGCATTTTCCCATAGACACAGCCAAGGTCCTCATTTGCTTTCACTCTCACTGATGTAAATCAGAATTAGGTCCATAGTGTTTACTGGGGCAAAAATGGAATGCAAATGAAAAAAATGATGCCTAGTGAAGCCAAAATAATTCACGATGGAGAAACAGAAAAACAAATAAAATGCTATTCCGTCTTTTAGGAAGCTGCTGTAATCCAAGACTTTGGCATCTTTCACACTTCTAGAATGCAGTAATGAATATCTTTTTCCGTGATTTTATATGAGTTGTAGCCTTAGAATTACTAAACTGTTTCCAGACACCTTTTTTCTACTGTTTTCCAAGGCTGATGATAGCACAGGTCTGATAGCAGAGTCATTAGAAAGAATAACAAGGTTTAGGGTGTACTGTTCCCAAATTAAGTCAGTTCATGATTGCTACATGCATGGCCAGCATTTCCATCTTCTAGTCTTCTCTGGGATGTCTGGGATGTCTGTGCTGCATGGCCAGCCCTGTTTACCTCCTCATGTTCATAAGGATGGGCCAGTGTTCCCTTTTGCCCTTTTAGTGGCCTTTTCAGCTAGCTGCATCTGTAGGTCTCCAGGTGATACAGCAAAGAGAGAGGAGGGAAAGAGGTGGAAAAGCCCTCTCAAAGTATTGCTGAAGTAGACTTGGCCTTTCACTAGCACTGGTATGTGAAATGCAGCACTACACAGAAGCACTGTTAATGTTGTTGACTGCAACATGGCCAAAATAGCAAGACCACTTCAGTTCACTATGGGCGTTACTGGATCACCCCAACACTTGGGAGACACTCAAGCACTGAGCCTGGTAGGGTTTCATAGGCCTCCCTTCCCAAGAAGGTGCTTTTACTTTTCTTCCCATTGCTGTCTGTTTCTTCCCATTGCTCATGCCTGTTGCAGAATAATTCTTGTTACTGGGGTCTTCTTCAAGATGGCTTTTCTAAGGAGTGCAGATAGATTTCTCTTACCATGGCTGCCTGAAGTTCTTCTACCCTCTTAACAATCTCTTCGTGTAACACCTGCCAATGCAAAAATAAGCAAGGTAATAACCCAGCAGAACAACACCGTACGGGATATGGTGAGTTCTCTCTTGCATGTGGCCTTTACAACAAGATTGGATTTTAGGCAACCAGGGACCTTTTCTTTCCTAAGTGGATTTCCACTGTGAGAAAAGCTCCCTTGTCCTCAAGGGTCAAGACTAGGTTTGGCTGTGTAACTATGCCTGGGCTTTACTGACAGGGCAGCCTCACTGCTTTCTAAGAAAAGAGAGGTAGGAGGAAGACTGCCATCCAGGCTATGGCTATAGGAACAAGCTACCACAGACAATCCAGCACATAGCAAGTCAAGTACTCAATTTAAAATGCACGTACCATACCCTCTCACCCTGTCACCAGCATGAGGTAGTTCTATTTTGCTTGCAGGGGAACACTTCACCTCTTTTCTCAATGTATCATTTATATTGAGTTTTGCTTCCCTCTCTGATAAAGAAGGTTATCAGCATGTTCATGCCCAGCAGGCATCAGGTTGCATCTGCTCTTAAATTCAGAGCACATAGCTGTGCCCTCAATTTCCACTGGAAACCTGAATGTAATGAGATTAAAATAGACTGCAACCAGATGCTTGATGATAAAGAGGTCCTGCTTACTTGTTCTAATTGCAATTTATGCTGTAAGGATTTTGTTGCTGTCTAATGGCTAATATTTCTAAAGGTTCAATGAGTCTGCTGGATGTGAGACACAGGCAGAGTCATGTTAGTTCTGAGGTTTTGATTTCTGAAAGTTTGGGATTCAAAACTTGCTGAGCAGCTCAGAACTGCCCAATCTCGGGAACTGACTGCAAAATACATACTCTGGCAATCCATCCAGCTATAGATATGACAAGCAGGGACATCCATCTTTCAGGGTGTGGTAATCAGTAGTGTTTGCCTTGCACTGCTCATGCACAGCAAAATGGGTCATTTGGCTCCTGAATGTGCCACATCTTCTTTAGCACAGAGTTTAGAAGGAAACCTTCAATTTTCTTTGTTTTGTGCCAACTGAACTTCCATAAGCAAAGGCTAGAAAGGCAGATGAGTGCAAAACAAGGTGGTCTTTACAAAGAGGTCACTTAAAATCTCTTCTGACAGCAGGCAGGAGCAGGTCAGGGAAAAGGCAGAGGCAACACTAGTTGAATCTGGAGGTGTGTGTCTGAAACAACTTTTTCATGGCATTGTTGCTAGTACCAGCTGTTCAAATTCCTCCAAGATGAATTTGGTGTCCCTGTCTCGAGTCAAGGAAGGGCATTAGTTTTTCTCTTCCTGCAACCTCAAGGCCTGTGCTTATGCCAGTCCTTACTATGAAGTTCTGGGTTCAAAACAAAATAACCTGCTTTTCTTCTCTTTTGTACACTGGTCCATATCAGGAGTGACACAACAGTCTGAGATTGATGCAGAGAGGACCTGGAGCTCTCTATTCCTCTAGCTAGTGCACTATGGAGTTTCAAGATGTATGATCAGGTCTGCAGAGCTCTTTGTTTTTAATTAACAGGTCATGACAGTGACATTTAGTTCTTTGACTGCTCTTACCTTTGTTCATACTATTTCTTGTCTTTTTACTATACAAATGAGAAGTTTCAAAGTTGGACTTGTGTGCGCAACAGACTGCATGTGGTCTTTTTTTGTTTGGATTGCCATAAACAGCTCCCCAAACTCCAGTTTCCAGTGTAAGTCCAAGACTGTGCTGCTGGAAGCTGCCCCTGGCACAGTAAGCATCACTACAGCAGCTGAGACCAGGGTGTGCAGATGTCTCAGAGGCACTGTGGGCCAGAGACCCCAGAAAAGGAAATGGAGGCAGAAAACTCTGACTTCTTGTTTATTTTCCTGCCTGTTCTGTTAAATCCTTGAATCTTGTGTTAAGAACAAAAGTGAGCTGTAAACAAAAGAGAAGTTGGCCAAGCATGTGTTTATAACAAACTCACTTTTTTTTTCTTCTTTTTTTTTTTTCAGTACAGTATTTCTGGATTTTCAGCCCACACTTATTATCACACTTAGATTTTGTTTTTGTACAGCCAATGTTTCTGCAAATATGAACAGAAATGGCAACGTGATAGTGGAAAGAAGGAAAAAAAAGGCTAAGCAGGGTGGTAAAGGCAGCAGCACCTGGGACTTTATTTCAAGCATTTGCTTGTTACTGGAAATGTAAGGGTGGAAGGCAGGAAATATGTGAGGAGCAAGTGCATACAGCACAATGATCTCAGCTCTCAGGTGTCTTGAGCTCTGTACATTGCATTCTTTGGGTCAGAAGTGAGCGATTTCAGGCCACGCAGGGCTGTATTAAGACTGTCTTCATTATATCAATGGTTTTCATTATGGCCATCTGTGCTTGGTGAGAGCATTTGAAAACTGTTGCTGCAGTCTCTGTCTTTCTTTATACGGTAAGCTAGTGATAACACCACTGTGTCACAGGAAGCACCATGCACATGCAGTGCTTGCATCTTAGCAAGTAACTTTGACTGTTCCTAAATCATGCCAAGCATGGTAATCTCTGTCTATGCTTCCTACCTGAGTAGTAAAAAGCAACCAAATCCATTATTGTACAAGATAAAGCTGCAAACCTTTTTAAAACTCATTTTTACTTTGCAGGATGGCCATTTATAAGACCTTTAGTTTCTAAAAGATCTTTAATGATTTAACATTTTTTATTTGGATGAATAGCTTAGCTGAATTAGGTTACTTAGAGCTACTAGCAAAGTAACATAATTTAGGAATGTGTTATGATACAGATAGCAATACTTTTGAATGTATTAGTGTGACGCTCTTTCTAAAAGTCTAAATTGACATTAGTGCAGACTGATACTGCTGAAATGTTTTGAAAAAAATAGGAAGATATGTTACAAATAACTGTTTAGAATATAAAAAAATTTAAATCTTTCTCTCTCTCTCTCTCTCTGTCTCCTTTATTTTTTTATTTAGGATTATTATTTCTTGGCATCTTTACTGGTCCTATAAATTGCCATGTTCCTTTCATTCAGAATGGAATTAGAGGATGAATTTCATGGTCAGAAAGGAAAGAGGGGCTTTCAGCACAAAGCAGTTACTTTCTGACACCAGCAAATCCTGTCCAGAAGGTGTATTTTCCATGGTCTTTTTTCAGAAATCTTTGCACAACTCTATGTATAGAAACTGGTTAAGAAACACAGAACTTAACATGAAATCCTTTCTTCTCCTCCTCCAGCTTCTGCTCTGAAGCCGTGAGGGAGTAAATCTCTTAAACACACCCCTGGAAGCTTAACTGTAATCAGGCTGGAATGCCTGATGCCAAAAAATTACAATTCCTTCAACCTGAACATCAAGAAAAGCCATTCCTTGACTAAGCAAGTGCAATAATAAGCTCCAGCAACAGGAGCTAGAATACATTACAGGTTGATAATAAATCAAGATTTAACAAGCTCAACAAAGCTGAAAACTATAACTATTCTCTGTAGCTTGCAAAGAGAAGGCAGTTAGAACTGAAGTATGACTCCTGGTGCTGGCAGAGGAGAGTGGCCCTAACATGACTGATGGAAGCAGTGCTCTGGCAAAAGGTGTGCTCCTCTGCTCACTGTGGAGAGTGTTTGTGAGCAATTAAAGGGCAAGATGAGCTTCTCAAAGAAGCTGTGCTGACGCCTCCAGTTTATTCCATGATTTTGAAGATCACCTCATGGACAGCCCTTTCCTTCCAGAAAAAAAGAATTTGTACCAAAATCCTGTAGTTTATGGGATATTTTTTTTCTCTCTGATTTCTTATATTTTGCTATTCAAGTCCAAAACTCCTGAGGATAGTTTTGTTGGGAATTTTTCATGTTGCTTCCAAGTTATTAGCAAACAAAACAAATTAAGTTAATTTAAGGGTAATTCTAATAAGCATTTCTTCCCCAGCATCTTAGTTATCACCTCTCAAGGGATGGAGTTAGAAAGGTGATAAGGAAGTCCTGTTACTCTTACAGCCAGTTCCTCGGGGGGTTGTTGCAGTCACATTGCTAGATTGCAACATAACTTTGAAATAAGAAGGAAACTCCATTTAAGGTTTGTGTCATATTGTATTCAAATTCATAAAGATTTGCTGTCCAGCTGCAGACTAGCAGAATTGATGGCAACTCTGAAAATTTCAGCCTTTGAGGCCAGCGATATTTTGAATCTCAGGAACATGTTAGTGCATAAGGTACACAGATTTGTGAAGCCAAGTGGGTGTTTGCCCCTGGTCTGGCACGAGGCCACAGCCTCAGTACAGCTTCATATGGCAACTGCTCAATGAAGCATGTAGGCCAGCTGATTTGCTTTGTCAAACATCAGAGGGAGACATTTTTCATCTTACAGTCTGTTGCACCTCAGGAGGGAGTTTTCACTGTAACCTTACACCTGCATTGCACTTTAAAATTGGTCACTCCTCTTCCTTTTTCTTTTTCTTTCTCAGAGCACAACAGATTCCCATCCCCTAATTAGTCTGGGTTTTTCAATCCTTTATACTGCTGCTGAGTTTTCTGATTTAAATTTTGTTGTGTAAGTCCTTTAGTTTTTTACTAAGGCAGCATGCTGGAAGAATTGGACAGCAGCTAAGCCAGGGCAGCAGTAACAGCCAGCAAAAGCCTGCAGACTGCTACCAGCTAGCATTCAACATGGTCACCTGAGCCTGTGACTGGACATTTATATCATTCACCTTCCTGACACAGGAAACTCATACAAATCCAGCATCTTAGAGACCTCACCACAGCTGGCTTTATCATCAGCATTTTGGTGTAGATGACATACCGCTTGAGAACCAGCTGATTGCCCTTTGCTTCCATGGGGAAAAAAGTCATGACCATAAATGCCTTGTATTAGCAGCTGGATGTGATTATAACTAAGTCCTTTATTTTATTGTTTATGGGAGTAATAAACTCCTGTACTAGTAGGGAGGTCTGTAATGATGGCATCAGGGAGGGAAGGGAAAGAGAAGGGAAAGGAGATTTTTCACAGTGAGCGTGATAAGCTATGTTTGTGCTACCACTGGCCCTGGGGAGGGGCAATAGTCACCTTTGGTAAGGCTCTAGTTAGAAGTTTTTCTAGAAAAATGATACATCAACAACTTTACAGGATCCCTTTCTGACAGGAGCAAGACACCATTGGAGCGAAGCCTGTGCAATCACTATGGGAGAGGCTGCCGTCCCTCTGTAGACCCTCTACAGCTTGCAGTATTTCCACTGCTTTATCCTGACTTAGGCAGGTTTCTACCCAAATAATCCAGGTGTAAATGCAGCTCTGACTTTTTTCCACTTCTCTAAATGAAGAAGAAACTTGAAATCAAATTCTGTCTACACATTCTTCCGTGCCTATTTTGAAATACCCCTAGAATTATATTTTGGTGTCATAAAGGTTTTGCATTCAGATGCAATTTAAGACTGGGCAGGTAAAACCACAGGAAAATAGCTGAAACACGTAAACAACTAAAAATAAACTACTGCTATGGTGCCCAAGATGCTCATCTCTTGCAGGGCATAATTGTGCATTAAATTAGGTGTCAAATAGCATGACTTGGGTAGGAGATGTGGCTGCCAAGCACTCTGAAAGTTAGGGGGGATATTTTCAAAGCTACAGTGTTTTATTCTGTGTATTATTAGTATGGTAAGTGGCTTGACTGTGCTTTTGAAAAGCTCACCTCTTAAGCCCTCAGTTCTGCAAGTTCTTGTGCATATCATATACTGTAGAGCTCAGTGGAGGTATCCACATACAGTAAGCCAGGTTACAGAAAAGTGACTTTATGTTTAGTTCTTTAAAGATAGGCTTGGTAGTATATTTTTAGGCCTCCAAGTTGGAAGTAATTTGCTTAAATCTGGATAAGGAGAACCTTTCCTCTCCCCTCCTCTCCCTTCTCCTCCCCTCCCCTCCTCTCCTCTCCTCTCCTCTCCCCTTCAAAGGGAAAGGAAGGGAAGGGGTATGGTTATGGATATGGGTATGTATGGTTTGGCTCTGTATTCTGTTTAAGCAGATTCTCCTCAATATTGTCTCCACTTGAATTCATTAGCATGTGGTTGTTTTCACATCTTGCAGTTGCAACCAGTTGTCTGTCTTGCTTGCTGTCTTCCTCCACATGCCAGTGGTAGTTATCTGCTGGCTAAAGAAGAGTTCAAAGATTTTGGGTGAGAGGCTGGGAGATGACAGGCTGGAGAGCTGCCATGCAGAAAGGGATCTGTGGGTTTGTTTGATGGCAAGTTGAATATGAACCAGCAGCATATCCTGGCAGCCAAAAGGGTCAACTGTACCCTGGGGAGGAGTACAGTTGGAGGAGGCCTCATGGCGAGGAGTACGGCTGAGGTTAGGCCTCATGGCAGCCTGCAGCTCCCTCACGAGGGGAGCGGAGGGGCAGGCGCTGAGCTCTGCTCTCTGGGGACAGCGACAGGACCCGAGGGAATGGCATGGAGCTGGGACAGGGGAGGGTCAGGCTGGGTGTTAGGGAAAGGTTCTGCACCCAAAGGTGGTCGGGCACCAGGACAGGCTCCCCAGGGCAGTGGTCACAGCACTGAGCCTGACGGAGATCCAGAAGTGTTTGAAAAATGCTCTCAGACATATGGTCTGATTTTTGGGTGGTCTGGTGTGGAGCCAGGAGTTGGACTCAAAGACCCTTGTTGGTAGTTTCCAACTCAGGATTTTCTATGGTTCTATGATTGTATGCTGCAGCTTATTCTCTCTGCTCCATTGAAGAGCCTTTTGATTTTCATGTCCTTTTGATTCATTAGGCATAGTTTAACTTCCATTATTTGCTTGCAGAATGTACTGCAAGTGAGTTATTAGTACTGTAATGATTCTGTGTCATCACTGGCTGTTGTTAGTCTGAAAAGCAGCTCCAAATGGGGTGGAAGTGCTACAAGGTAATGTAAACCCACAATCTATAAAATCTTTATTAGATACACCATCATTTATTACCTTAATCCATCTTCTGTCATGCAAAGACAGACCTCCAATATTCTGTTTTTGGAGTTCTCTTCTCTTAGGCATCCTAATTGTCTTTGACTACAACTGTTGGGAACAAATGCTTATAATTTGCCTTGTAATCCATGCTGAAAGAGAAATTAAAAAGACAGGGGCTTCAAAAGGCTTTTTTGTATTTCAGAGGATGATTTTTTTCTGGCCTACAGAGCATCTGATTGCAATTATTGTACATAACATATTATAGCATGGTCATGGAGAAAAAAAAAATAAGAAAGACTGAAGAATCTTTTAATGATTCTTTTACTATTTAAAGGGGCTCCCACAGCATCAGTGGCTGCTCTCTGATCTGTAAACCAACCTCTGGTCGCAGAAAATTTCCTGGGGTTTTTCAGTGAGACGTCAAAAATTCCGTAATTACTTAATGGGAAAAATAAATAAACAAACATAAATATTAGAAGACTTCAGTTTGGATGGAAAACTTAACAGTAAAGCCCTTCTCATATGGCAGTTACTCAGACCAGCCTCTGATGATTGTAGCTTCTCTTTTCACATTAGTCCCACATCTGACTGGCTGGACTGTCTCATAAGGGATTGTCCCAGATAGTTATGGGCCATTAAACCTTGCAGACTTATTTGAGAGTTCACTCCTTTAGTCTGCTGTCACACCTCCCTAACAACACCCTGAGTTTACCACTGAGCTCTTTCTCCCAGGATACCAGCTGCCAATTACTGCAAAGCCTTACCTGCACAGGAGTCAGTGGCTGATGCATGGTTGTGAAAGTTATTGTCATGTGGCCCATTTAGATGTTTTATTGCTTAGAGTTTTAAAAATCACATACATTCCAGAGTAAAATCTGTGGTGCAGACCTCTTAGCATGCATGGCTATACAGATGGAAACACCCTGTGGTAATGCCTTTCTTCTGAAAATGAGCATCTGTTCCAAGAAAAAAACTACCTAGCCCAAAAAAGGCATCACTCAGATCTGCCTCAATTCATCCTGGTTTTAATTTATCCTCTCAAGCTCATCCAAAGGGACACTGGAGTTTATGGTAGAATGTTTTCCCAGACATGAAGAATCCAGCAAACATGTACAGGAGGTGCAGTCTTGCAATATGAATTTATTATGAGTGCATGATAAAAAGACCTAATTGGAGACAAATTGGTTAATAACATTGGTGATGAACAGCTGTTCAGAATTTTGGTGCTAATTCAATTTATTTTTGATGTAAAAATGTTCTTATGGATTTGGTATATTGTTAACCTGGACTTCGCACTTATTAGGCAGGTTAAATATAGAGGTAGTAATGGGCTTGGCCATTACAAATTGTGGATTTTCACAGGGGGAATTTTTTTTCTATGTCAATTCATGTATTATTTATGAATTCTATTAATCCTGATCTATATCATATTTTCATGTAAGCCTTAAGAGGGTGTGCACATTTTGACACTTCATATCTGTCTATTAACGGGTGCAGTGAAGTGTTCAGAGTGTTGTAAAACTGTCTGGTGGTTAAGGGCACCTCCCAAGAGTACAGTCAGGTGATCACCTGCGGGTATGAATATGTTGCTGCTTTTGCAGATCATTCACCCACTGATAGTTCTCTGTGAACTACTGATGTAATGGTGAGCAGTTGCTTAAGATTGATGGTGCTAACCTGATCATGCTCAGATTCACCTCTCTGCTTATATTTGTTCAGGAACTTAGATTTTGTACTTTTAGGGGTGCGGGTCACAAATACCATGCTGTAGACAGTGTGGAGCCAGAGGAAATTTCTGCCACAAGGGCAATAGAAACTTTCAGCAGCTCCTTTCCTGTGAACACCCAAAGATGTTGTACTGAGAAGCCTTACCCAGAAAGAAGTTTGTCCTGATCAAAGGAAGGCTGAGACAGGTATGTTACAAATAAATGCTTTGTCCAAGTAGACGAAAGCTCCACCGCAGGTAAATATCCCCTGCTCAGGATGGTAACTGGGAATGGTGAAAGTAGTTTTAAGACATCTGTAGTGACTTGTCCTTTGAATTGTCACTGGACCAACAGAAATGCATGTCACATGCCATGGCTTCAGGTGGAAGAAATCCTTCTTGTTAAAGAGTTGGTTCTAATTAGCAGGGGTGGCAGTATGTGGCTTGGTAGGGACTGTGATTCCCGGTTTCTCCAGGCTTTCTTATATCACAGACTGGATGGTAGTGCTGGTAGTCATCTGTGTCAGGGAAGACATGAGTTGACCAGAGCTTTGGCTGAGAAATGTCGACTATGGGAAACCCTGAGCTCCCAAAGGGTGCTGAAGCAGTACGCAGAGCCCACAGTGGGCTTCTTTGCGAGAGCAGAAACCACTTAGATGTCTGGAGTACACATTTATTTGTGTGTGTGTATATATAATGACGAATATCTTTAGCAACCACGTGCATGTTCACACTCAAGAACTTGTGCTTCACTCTTTAAAAAATATAAATTTCATAAAAAGCTAATCAGAAGAAGACAAATTCAGAATTCTTGCATACTAGAGAATTTGGATTGAATCAATTTTGTGATGCATAGTTAAATTTCATCCCACAACAAAAGAAGTCCAGTGGATTTTCCTGTACAAAGCAGAGCCAGGTCTCTAAAGTGAAGAAAGGGCATCGCACCTCCTGAGATTCATCTGTCCAAAAGTTCTTATGGATACCCCGACAAAAACATTTCACAGTCCTGATGCGTGTGATCCTAGCCCTACCACTCCACATACACTCCCTCCCACCACCACCCCCCAAGGTTTGTGTTTGTGTGTACGAGAATGTATGTTTACAAATGCAGAGAAAGATTCAGTAACTTGCTCAGTCATGCAGAGGTCAGTGGTGAGAGTCAGGGTATGAATCTCATATTCTTAAGCCAAGGGTCTTCTCACAAGGCTGCCTATGCATGATACAAAAATCAGCCCTCTTTCCTCTGTCTTCCCTGCCCACCTCATGTCTGCAGTAGCATTCTCTAAAGTGGATCTCTTAAGATGTCCTTTTGTCTCTACTGTCTCTCATAAAAGCATCACTAATTCAGGTATACATAACTAATGCATCATTATATGCTAGAAAATGCTTCAGCCTGACATAAGGAATAATATACTTGTTGACAGAGTTCTTTATTTAAAAAAAAATAATAATCCCTATCAACTATTAGCAATGTTCTATCATGTCAACTCAGATGTATATTTGAAATACAGACTTTGCTTTTTGTTAGTCTGGTTTATCTTCCAGGTCAGGAGGAACGTGAACAACTAAAATTGCAGCTCGTCACATTCAAAATGTAGAGCTCAGTGTATGCTGGAGTGAACCAACTGCAATCGATCAGACTCAGAGGTTTTGGGGAAGCCTGTATTTTCCACTCACAGAGGGGTCAGCTGATTTCAGGCTTGAAATAGGGAATTAAATAGCATATTTACGTTTGGGCAGATATGTGAGCAAGTGTTCACAGGTGTCCTGCTGGACGACATTGTCCCAGGTGTGTAAAGCCTGTAAGGAATTTATATCTCACAACAGGTGTAAGTAAGTAAGAATGGCTGTATATCATGGATGCTGGGGTGGCATGTACAGTGAACATTCAGTTGATGCAACACTGAGGTCAGGGGAAAAAATAACATGTACGTAAGTGTTTCAGAAACTGAGACTTGGGTAATAATTCATTTAGCTCCCAGCAAAGAATTTCATGTTTTCTTCCATGGGCCAGTCACTTTTAGGGGGCGTGGATGCAAGAATGGAGAGGCTGTACTTCACACCCATGGGAAAGAGGCTAAAAAATAGAGAACTGGTTTGATGAAAACTGAGAAGCTCAGAAAGAAATGGAGTTACTTCAGTTAGTAAATAATGTAGGCACTACCTATAAATGCTGTAATTCTTAAAAAATGTCAGCATTCATGTGCAAATCAAATAGATCAGGTCTGTACGTGCGATAATGCAGTCAGCAAAGGTTGGACGAAAGCACCAGGACAGAAGGGTTTGGAATTTTGCTGAGCCAACTTCTGGCAGTTTTCACAGTTACTTCATTTATAGCTGTAATACTGAATTTATAAAACTCATTGCTCATGTCATTTAATGTAAGAGTTACACATTATCAACCAAGATTGGCTTATGATAATATGAAAAAAAATGAGAATCAATTGGAAAAAATTATTTGCCTAGTACCAAATGTTGAACAGTAAAGAAGATTTGGACTACGCATAACTTTTGACGACAGAAAAAAGGATCTCTGGAGATTGCAGAAAGGGTACTAGTGGCAGATGAGCCAGAAAGCTGTCATGCCTTGTTTTGGAAAATGAAAAAATAGATCACTACCTTTGAGGGGAAAAAAAAAAAAGTGATACACATAGAACTGTACTGCAATGAATAATTCAGATTATCAGTATTAATAATGTCTCTATTAACATATTTGCATATGACAGACATTATTTAATATGATCAAGATGAACATGGAAGGCAAGTGAAGTATGGATTGTATATTATGGATTTAAAGATGGGTAGATAAGAAATTGGCTGGATGGCCACATCCAAAGAGCAGCATTCAGTGTCTCAATGATGTCTAGGTGGAGATCAATGATGAGTGGTGTCCCTCAGGGATCTATAGTGGGACCAGTACTGTTTAACATTTAATTGGTGACATGGACAGTGAGATTGAGTGCACCTTCAGCAATTCTGTGGAGGACACCGAGCTGTGTGGTGCGGTCAACATGCAGGAGGGAAGGCATGCCATCAAGAGCAGCCTGGACAGGCTTGAGAGGTGGGCCTGTGTGAACCTCATGAGGATCAACAAGGGCAAGTGCAAGGTTGTTCATTGGGGTTGGGATAATCCCCAGTAACAGTACAGACTGGGTGATAAATTCATTGGGAGCAGCCCTGAGGAGAAGGACTTGGGGGTGTTGGTTGACAAGAAGCTCAACATGAGCCAGCACTGTGTGCTTGCAGCCCAGAAAGCCAACCGTATCCTGGCTGCACCAAAAGCAGCGTGGCCAGCAGGGCTGGGGAGGTGATTGTCCCCCTCTGCTCTGCTCTCGTGAGACCCCACCTGGAGCACTGCGTTCTGCTCTGGGGACCCCAGCATCAGAGATACATAGGCCTGTTAAAGTGAGTCCAGAGAAGGGCTGCAAAAATAATCAGGGGTCAAGAGCTTGTCTCCTATGAAGACAGGCTGAGGGAGTTGGGGTTGTTCAGCCTGGAGAAGAGAAGGCTCCAGAGAGACCTTCCAGTGGCCTTCCAGTACCCAAAGGGGGCCTACAGAAAAGCAGGAGGGACACTTTATCATGGTGTGTAGGGGTATGATGAGGGGTAGCAGTTTTAAACTTAAAGATGGTAGGTTTAGGTTAGAAACAATGAAGAAATTCTTTACTATGAAGGTGGTTAAAAATTGGTGTAAGTTGCCCGGTGACATGAATTCCCCCTCTCTGTAAGCATTCAAGGTCTTGGATGGGGCTTTGAATAACATGGTCTGGTGGGAGGTGTCCTTGCCCATGGCAGGGAGGTTGGAAATAGATCATCTTTAATGTCCCTTCTAACACAAACCTTTCTATGGTTCTATGTTTATTGGAGCTTAGCTGTGCTGAAAAACATTTGGTTTTGTTTGTTTGCTTGCTTTTCTGGCATTGAATATTAAATGTTAAGCATTCAAACATTAGAATGACTTTTTTTTTTTTTCTCCAAAATGAGCCTGAGGTATGTGCCATCAGAAAAGAGAGCAATAATTCATATTCCTGACAGTTAAAGTAGCTCCTGGTATTACATTTCGGATTTCTGTGCCTTGCTTTAAGTTTGTAGTTCCTTTAAATGAATTCAAGAATCTCTCAGGACATAAAAGGATTTTGCAGTTTTAAATTCTGCACTTACAGAGCTCAGCTTACCTGGATGAACAAGTATTGAAAACAGGCTGTACTCAAAGAAAAGCAAAAAAATGGGTTAAAGTGCCATGATTGCGGTAGAGCTGAGTGAACTATCCGTAACATACCAGGGTTTATTTACGTGAATGTTATTTTGGTTTGTTTGTTTGTTTGTTTGTTTTGCCTTAATGAATTCTGGTGAACAAGAAAAGGGCAAGGAAAATTTAGAGTTATGGAAGAAACGGCTCTGATGTGTGCAACAACTAAACAGACAAGCACTTTTCCATCAGTATGTCCCCAGAGCCATTACAGCATGACCCTTCATAGCACAAACTTTCAAGGTCCCTTGATCGTGTGTTTGCAATACTTGGTATTAGCATCCAGTGCTCCAAAGCCACCTCATGTGAACTTTGAACTGAGTAACCATCATTTGACATGTTGGGCTTGGAGACAATCAGCAGAAAAAAAAAAAAAAAGCTTCCTCTTTCCAGAGAGTATTTTTCACAAAAAAGTCACTCTGCTTGTAAACTCTGTTTGGATCCTCAAATGATAGCCCTTTAAGCATCTTCAAAGGACAAGCCAAGAAATTAAAATTTTTAACTTTTGCAAACAGTGAAAGTCATTAGCTCCTAACATGTATTTATTGTATTACACATTATTGTTTTTCTCAACTGTTAGATGCAATCCTCTTACTGTCTCTCCTGTTGTTAAAACCCTTCCTCTGTCTCATGGGAACCAACTACTTTATTTCTCTCAGATGGTCTGACTAATTAGCATGTCTAGTTAAACTCCAGAGAATTACTATCAACTTATGAAGAAAGTTGTTTCTTTTTTATACTTGAAAAATCCTCACGTGCCAAAAATAAATCAGGTTTATTTTTTTTCCAGCTATATTATTCTACCTAGTAGAAGACTTAACCTCCTCCACAAACCACACTATAATTGCATCATGAGCTTCATTACCACAAGATATTCAGAAAAAGATAAATATGTACAGGTCAGTACTATCACTGACTATTTAAAATGACATCTGGAGGACATATCAGAAAAGAATGACTCTATACTCACCTTTCTCATTAATATGTTTTCTTAAATTAGCTGTTAGTGATAGAATACTAGGCGAGATAGATCTTTGGTCTGAGTGAGGACAGCCCATATTGTATGCTTACAAATCATCTGCTGACAAATATCTATTCCTTGGATAAGATTTTCATCAAGTCACTGTTTAATTATGTCTTGGTTAATTTAAATAAAAATAAAAATAAAACCAGAGCTATGTTTCACCCTTACAAACAGGAAAAAGGAAATCTATGGGATTTTAAAGTTAGCACCTGAAAATGGAGAGCCCAATTCCTTGTGTAAACATGCATTTGCCACAGACATTCTTTTAGAGCAAAAATAAATCAACAGTCAGAAAATAAATAACTAGACTGTTGAGTCTGGTCAAAGCAGGTGTCCAAATGAATGTTTCACTAGAATTGTTTGGCAGCATAAGTCCATTTTAATTGGGCATTTTTTATGCATGCAACATGTTTAAAATGTAAGATATGTACTGCCTAAGTATTGCATTGTCTTCTTGATTTTCATGTTTACTCATTCCTGTCATTCACTGTTCTACATTTGACTGCCAGAGGTGGTGTTTTTATATTTGTATTTAGATTTTTGCAGGACCACAGGGCAGGAATAAGGCAGAGTTTAAAACCCCTTACTAAAAGGAGAGAAATATGTTTCTTTGTAGTGTGTGTGCTGTTCTTCGTCTACATCTTTCAACTACGGGTATTTTGGACGGGCTTCTGCATTGCTTTGCATTTGAGGTGGACATTCACAATAGCACAAAGCTTGAATGTAACTGTCTTTTTAATGTCTTTTTGTTTCAAAGGTTTGTGCTCTGTGCAGATCAGTGCAGGACTGGGTTTTTTTCTGTTAATCTAGTAGCAGGAGTGCCAATTAGGTGTTTGCCTTTTTCTTCCCCATCCTGATGACCCCTTTCACCTGTTACCAATAGGGACTGAGAAAGAGTTAAGAGCCACCTCCTTGTGTACTGAGAACAAGGTCCAGAGGCTGTAGGGTCTAGCCTAGTCTCGGAACCTGTTTTCAGGAAGCAAGTATTCATTCCTGCCAATCATAGATAATCAGAGATTATCATTACAAATAAAATGATACACAACATATTTTTGGTGGAAAAGCTAAACAGTTTTGTAAAAAAAAAGGAAAATTTGGCCCTACATGTACTTTGAAGATTAACTTGTTTTGACTGCAATTAGAGTAAATATTATTTTAATATTATTTATTATTTTAATACAATTAACAAAATCATAACTGGCCCTTCCCTCCCCTTCCCTTCCCTTCCCTTCCCTTCCCTTCCCTTCCCTTCCCTTCCCTTCCCTTCCCTTCCCTTCCCTTCCCTTCCCTTCCCTTCCCTTCCCTTCCCTTCCCTTCCCTTCCCTTCCCTTCCCTTCCCTTCCCTTCCCTTCCCTTCCCTTCCCTTCCCTTCCCTTCCCTTCCCGTCCCTTCCCGTCCCTTCCCGTCCCTCTTCCTTCCCCTTCCCCCTTCCCCCTTCCCCTCTCCCCCCTC
The DNA here is from genome assembly GCF_013377495.2 of Cygnus atratus. Classification (NCBI taxonomy): domain Eukaryota; kingdom Metazoa; phylum Chordata; class Aves; order Anseriformes; family Anatidae; genus Cygnus; species Cygnus atratus. The sequence goes on from NC_066396.1 coordinate 52,955,678, forward strand.
CCCCTTCCCCCCTCCCCCCTCCCCCCTCCCCCCTCTCCCATTCCCCTTTCCCCTTCCCCCTTCCATTCTGTATGGCTGAATCTTACTGGTGTGCCATTTCCAAAAAACATGTATTTTTACACTTCTGGTATGATATTTTATGTGTAATTTCTTCATTTCACTTTTCCATTTTTAGAGCACTTTTTAGAAGTGTGGTAAGTTTTACTGGAAGTACAGTGGAAACTGCTTTACCTATTTGTCTTTTGGAAAGTGTAGCTGGGCGTGTACAATTGACACCTTCATCTATGAAATAATTGTTTTTTTCCCTACAGTACCTGAAGATATATTTTCCAACTACACATGAAGGTCATTTTGCAGGAGCTGGGATTTCTTTCCAGCCTGTGGATCTTAGTCATTGTAGTAATATACATCCAAATCTTTAGAAAAAAAGATTGTTCTTACTGCTAATTAGAAATGAAACAAACAAACAAAACAAATAAACAAACAGACACACACACAAAAAAATAATAATTGAGCCACAATGTGGATTATGATAAATACATAAACACAGTAAAACTTTGGCATATATTTTGTTTGGTACATAGGAAACCTTAGAGCTACCTGAAGTTTTCTGACCTCAGAACTAACCCACCCAGGAATCATACCTTAATTAAAATCCAGTTCTTTGTAGGAAAACATAACTTCCTTTTTTTCTTTGTTTGTTTCATTTCAATCTTTCAAAAGAAGTTTTTCCAAATTATGTGTTCATACTGAACTTTTTATAAAAATATTTTTATCCAAATGTGTGAATTTAGACCCTGTTAAAAATATTACATTTACATTTTGAATTGGCATTAGAATTCACATGGCAGAGTGAAATATACGTTTTAATATTTTTAAGTGCAAATTTTGCACAATTTAAGATTGTGTGAAACTTCTACCTTCCATCCAAATCCAAAATAGAACACCAACATTTCATCCAATGGGAAGTTAAAGAGAGCATTACTGTCTTCACCAGTGTATCTAGGCGTCTTTTTAAAAGAGTGCAAGATGCATTTGGAAAACCAGAAGTTCAGAAAAACAGAAGACTCTGCCTGGGTAGATGTAGCAAAGGCTCAGGTGACAGTTCCAAGCTATCTCTAAGCAAAGTCTTCAAGGGTTAAATGTAAACTGTCTTCAAAGTCTGCAAGGGTTAGGTATGTTTTTGCACTCCCACCTACAGGCAAGCTTCAGCTGAAGGTTGCCCTCAGGCTGGGGAAGGTTTGCTTCAAATCCATGTGGCTGGTGGAAGGGTTTTGTGTGGGAGCATTTGGTGCACAAACCCTCCTCTGAAGGGGAATTAATGTTCAGAGGCAGATTAGCCGGGCAACTCTGGCAGAAGACTGCTTTGTGGTATCTGGAGCTAGCCATGGAGATGGCTTATGTCTGGTCTTCTGCTTTTGAAGAGCAGCCACCCACCTGGTTTCTTGCACAGCTAAACCCATTACATCTATTTTGTAGTGCTGTATGTGTGTCTGTGAGTGCAGCCCTCCACATCTGAACTGCTTCATGTGCCCTCATACTACTTGGTTTTAGTTGAGGGGCAGAAACTTTTCTTTTCTTTTCTTTTCTTTTCTTTTCTTTTCTTTTCTTTTCTTTTCTTTTCTTTTCTTTTCTTTCTTTCTTTCTTTCTTTTTTTTTTTTTCAGTAACGGTTATTTTCATAGTGTTCCCTGCAATGCTGTGGTGTGCTTTGAGAACAGGTTTGTGGATTTCCAGGCTAGATGGAACATTCAGATCTTTTGGGCTGACCTTCTTCACACTACAAGTAATAAAGCCTTACTCTGGTATTGCTGCTGCTAATCAGCTACCTTGTAGATGCACTAGAGCAGCTTACGTTGACTGAGAATCACTTAAGAAGTCTAATTTCCTGCTCAGTAATGTAGATGCACATTAGCAGACCTGATCCTTAGGAAACCACAGGCAATCTTTTTCTTTCCTGTGTGTTTCATCATTTCTGTGCTATTATTGTGCTCAATGAGCGTCCTCAGTGACCTTGATAACTTTATGACTTGTTCATCAGAGCAAGGCAAGAGGAATCAATCTTTTGCCCAGCACAGCTCACACAAAGCAAAACAGAAATTGCCGTGGCTATATATTTCTTTGTGCATTACCAAGAGAGGTGTTGCACTTTTTGAGTAAAGTGGCCATCCATGAGCATGTGGACTGTATGAGCAGCAGTAGACTGGTGAGCTCAGCCAGCCAGCATGTTTGCTGGTTAAATGCCATAGGAGTGGTGCCAGTTAGAGGCAAGTTTGAAAGACTGAGTAGACCTTCACACAAACCTGTGTTTTTAGCTGACAATCTGAGTTTAAACCGGCAAATTCCCCTTGAAAAGGTGAGAGTGTGACCCTGCCTTCTCAGGGTGGCACACATGAGTCAGTGCACCTTCTTCAACTTGGCTCCTAGTAGAAATCCATGCCAGTGCTGACTGTAAAACATTGTGGCTGTGTAATGGATACAGGACAACTGGGCAGATGGTCCTTGTGTTTCCACTCATTCTATATATTTGAAACCCATGTACCAAAGAGATTTTCATATCAAGATAGAGGGAGAAAAGTAAAGATCAACAGCTACCCAAACTAATTAAAGCATCAGTGGGGGGCAGTGTTGGTTCAAAAGTAAGGTAGTGAATTAAAAAACATTTGAAAAAGCATTCTTACAATTTCAGTTGGACAATTCAGTTGTACAATTTCAGTTGTACAAATTCAGTTGTACAATTTCATAGGAAAAACAGAGATGGTTAGCCTCGTTTCTTTTATGCTTCTGTTGGCAGAACACCTTGGGGTTGTGTTGCTGCTTCAGGAAAGATGTTATGCAGGAAGTGAACACCCCAAGGTTGGCCACAGCAATCATCTTACAGAGTAAGATTTGGCCCACCAATAATAATGAGAAGGAAAGTGTTCCTGTGAGGCAGGTACAAAGCATCTGCTTGTCAGGAGTATGTTATCTTACAGATAAAAGTATCTTACACATAAAAGTATATGGATAGCCCTACATGGACAGTTTTTCAAAAACACCTAAATGAGTCAGTAACAAAGCAAAGAACATAATCCACCTCCCCAAATTTTCCACAAGGTACGTGATCAATCACTCACGAGGATGCAGAGGCCTAAGGAAAATCATGTGGGGTAAAGTCCATCACTGTTTGTTAAAGAAAGTGAACAGCAGAGGTTATCTCTACTTATGGTTGCATATGAAAGGCTGAATATCTGTTTCTGACCTACGTAGACAACACTGAAAATTAGCTGTAAGTGAATAGTTTCAGATGTGTTTTCTGCAGAACATATCAATACCTACTTGGTCTGCATAAAACCTCCTTCTGCATAAAAGCTGTTCTGAACCCCTTTCCATTGCTCAGAGGTCCCTCAAATTGTATCTGTGACTTCTGCTTCTGGGATCAGGCTTCCAAAAAAGTTCAGAGTTGCAGTAAAGAGTCCAGTGCTCCTTTGCATGTGTTCACCTGATATATAACTTCAGGACTCATTTTCCTTTTAGCATAAGACCAGAGCCCATATTAATTGCCTTACTGAAAAGTCTTAGAAAACTCGAAGTATGGCTTATCACAGTCGCTTTGATTTTCACCAGGCTTCAGTGAAAACACACAGTAATGCTGGCGTTTATCGACAACTTCTGAAGGTGTTTCATCTGAATCAGTTTTAGAGTAAATCACACCATATAAGCCAGGGGATGTGATGTGGTTTCTTCCTCTTCTGTGTCTCTCCCTAAATACTTCTATATGTATGTATGCACCTGTCTGTGTGTGCACGCATGCTTTAAATATATTGTTGTTTATTAGAGCCGTAGTAACTGTCAGAACATTCTCAAATCTGTTTTCACTTCAGGGGTGACACGGGATGTAGCAAAATGTTATCAGGTCAACCTGTACAGCCTGCCATTTGGAAAAAGAAATGGGAGTGATTGATGGTCATGAATTAGTCACGGAAAGTATTTTTAGTAACACATCATTCCTTCATGAAAAAACTCCTGTGAAAACAGGCTTTATTTTCAGTTTGTGAATTTGAATGTGCATCTAGAGAAAGATTTTTGCCAAAAAAAGGATAAATATTTTGGCTTAGAGCTTTGGAAGATGATATCCAAATTGCAATGACAGTCCACATCTACAAAACATGGTACCTCCACTATATAATGGAGGCACCTAAACAAACTAAATGTAAGTAAGATTTTACATTTGTTTTGTATCTTTTCTCAAGTTCAGTCTGAATTTGCAGCCAAAAAAAAAAAAAAAAATCTGACTGAGACCAGGTGAAACAAACTAAGAATTATTTTCCACTTCCCTTCAGAAAAAAATAAAAAATCTCCAGTCACTAACACTGAAAGAACTCTATCAGGTATTTTTTGCAGGGATTAAACCCAGATGAAATCTTTAAAATAAAGACAAGCTTTGAAAGAACACAAGGTTGCCTGTAGTTTTGCCAAAGAAATATATATTATTAGCTCAAATATGTAAAAAGTCTCATTGATTTTAATAAATTGAAGTTCACTGTTTAATATTAAGTGCAGATCTTTGCTGCACTGCCTATCCTGCTTCCATCTTCCATGTCTGCCCCTGTATTAGTTTTTCTGTTTTTTCTTCTGAGTTTTACTTCAGCATCAGCGGATCAAAGGGACTTGGGCAGGTCACTTTTCTGTCCACACATCTGCTTCTTCTGCCTTTTCCTTTGGAAATATTTTTGAATTATAATCTTTGATGAATGCATCATCTAGATACTTGTCACCAAAACAGTGACATTTTGGGACATGAGAAAGATAATTATTTTGAGGAACTGATACATTTCTGTGGCTTGGTTCTTTGTAAGAGCGAAGGACCAAACTTCCGTATCCGTATGTCACATAATCATGCCTTTTTTAAATTTAAATTATATTGGTTTTTTGAGGTGTCTGCATCTGAGAGAGTTTTGGTATTTGCATCCATAAGGGTGTATTTTAACATGAAAGTGAACAACCACCAGGTGGACTGATAAAGGGGGGTGTCTATCTAGCCCGAGACAAATCCTCTGAAAACCAAGCTCTTGGAATTGCTCAGGGTGTCTATACTGGCTGAAAAGTGGATCAGGGCTGTAACATGATTTACCACAGGGCTTTTGGCTGTGGTGGCATGCAGCTGAGTTATTCTCACTCTGAAGGGGCTTTGGAAAGAATGGTCCGTCTCTGTGCCCCAGATACCTATTTGCGAAAGTGCCTTACTAAATCCCCGGGGGCCACTGTTGAGAGAAAAAAAAAAAAAAAGGAGCTGCTGATGGGCAGAAGATCAGATAAAAATCCTGCCCATTCTCTGTATTCCCCACTGAGATGGGTGCATGGTACCTTTGCTCTTTAAAACATAGGTGGTCCATGGGATGGGCAGAGGCACTTTCCAGGCTTCTGTGTACCCCTGTAGACTCAAGGTGGTGGGAAGTACATGGGATTTCTGCACTGGCCATTCTTCCCACTCCCTGCCTTGCCTGGATGTTAAAACCTATAACTGACTGCCTGAAAAATTAGTGTTGGACAGGCTTTTATTTGTCCTTTGATGAAGTGCAGTTATGCTGGGGATTTATGTCTGCTTACAAGAAAGGAATAGCTGAATCTGACCAGATGCATCACATTTGAAGGGTGAAGAGCTGATCCTGTGGGTTACAAAGTAACTGCAGGAGAAAAGGGCTGTGTTTGCTTTTTTTTTTTTTTTCCCCCCTCCTTGTTCCCTAGGCAACGCTCAATTTTATATTCAGCACCACTCTGGCAGACTAGAGAACATAATTGGATAAGGGAGGTAGTGGGAATGGGTAGGGGATATCACGTCATGTAATTAATTCCAGGCATGGTTTGCAAAGGATGGCACACTTTCAATCTCTGCTGTAAAACCTCCATCCCCAGCCAAAGGAGCTAGTAAAAAAGAGAAGGGGCTTGGGGGGGGGGGGGGGGGGGGGGGGTGTGTGCAGGGATTAACTAGATTTCCAAGGGGAGAGCTGCAATTTCTAAAAATATCCTTCCCGCTGATTGAGCTACAGATGTGTCATTATTTATCTGCAGACCAGGCCATCTGCTATAGTGTTTCCCTGGAAACTCCTTGTCTTTCCCTCTCCATCCCTCCTCCCTCACCATACTTTGCTATCAGAGTGGGCGAGTGCCCTCCCATGCACAAACCATGGAAGTGAAATAAAACAAGTTCCCAGTGATGTCATTGGCACTTTCCTACCCAGGGAATCCCTAAGCAGAAAGAAATCCTCTCAAGCACCAGAGTCAAGTAGGAAATCTACAGTAAAATAGGAAATCTACTGTAAAATAGGAAATCTTGCTGTAAAGAAAAAAGAAAAAAAAAGGGAAGAAAAGAAAATGAATCAAGGTTTCCATCATTATTTTGGTTTATAGATACCATTCTCTTCTTCAGATTTCACGGGGGGGGGGCGGGGGAAGGAGGGGGTTGTGTGGAATGAAACTGATTTACTGACATACATACATGTTTCTTGAGCAGAAGTGCGAGCTCTATAGCAGATCACTTTCATTTTTGCATTAGCTGTTTCAGAAATGTGGAACAAATGAAAAAAGAACAACATGTAGGGATTTTTTTTGTTCTTTAGACCCCAGATCCTAAAGACAACAAATATTCCCAGAACAGCCTCTCTGGACCCAATACAAAGATGCTCAGAAACCCTACAATATTGCCAGTCACCAGCCATCAGCTGGCTCTTCTGAAACCATGTACCTCACTCACTGAGTACAGAAAACCAAAACAGGTTTGGTGTTGACTTGTCATGTACTTAGGCCCTTTCCTCTCTTTCAAGATAATTACATGTTATTTTTTTTAAGCCTGATGCAGGGAGTTCAATTTGTCTGTCTCCTTCCCATATTAACTCAGACAAAACAGAAAAATCAATCTCAAAATGTATACCAATATTTCCTACAGCAAAAATTAAAGGCTAGACAACATTAAATTCAGAATTTTAAAGGTGAAGTGAATAGAGGTGTTACTCTGATTTATGGATGTAATTTCCTTTCAAATTAATGTCTTAATTTGGTCTTAATGGTATTTTTTTATTTCAATAATTGGAAAAATTAAAAGCCCTTGATTCTAGCTACTACTTCAGAGTTTGGACCTTTTTAACAAGTACCTCAAGTTATTGTTCAACTCCATAATACCGAAATATAGCACCTGCAGAGATAATTCCAAATTTCTTATTGTCCAAAATAGATCTTAAAAAAGCTTTTGATCTTTCTCCATAAAATGATGCAGAAGGAGATTTCCTTCCGTCAGAGTAGTCTGGCATGTTCACCATCTTTTCCTTTCCATTTTGGATCCTCAAAAACAAAATGTAGATTTGCCAGTTAATTTTATTTGCTTGTTTTTATTTGTAGGGAATTAAACATGAAATTTCAGACAATAAAATCCTAGTTTTATTCTTTTAGAAATGTCTCATGATATAATCTTATCCTTGCTATAAGTGAAATACTAGGTGATAACATTATTACAAAGTTTAAATAACAAAAGATTTCCTTTTTGGCATCCAGAAGTATGGCCAGGAAAATAGAGTGGGTTTTTGTTTGTTTGTTTATTTGTTTTTTGGTTTTGGATCAGTCATCGGACTGTGCATGTGTTATGGGTCTAATTAAATTATTACGAAATGTATACCTGAGAAGATCAAAAGTGATAATGCATTGCTCATTTTCTGCCTATTTTATGTTCTTCAGAGGATGTCAGCATTGTTTTGTGGTTTAATTTTAAGATACTGTTGTCTTCATGTTTGTTTTTTAATATAAAAAAATCACTACGGAGCACAGAACAGAGCACAAATAGAATTAATGACTTAACAACTGCTAGATGTTTGGTAAAAGGGTGTTTTTGGATTCAGAAGTGAACTTCTTTGCAGCCACGATCATAAGCATTTTTTCTTTCTTTGAAGAAGACTCTAGGTCCTGCTTACTTTTGTTCTGGTAACAGTCATTCGGCTTTGCATTTATATATCTTTATATCTATATAGCTATATATATCACACTTTTTTTTTTTTTTTAAAGAAATTCCTTAACACTATTGTGTTTCAATCACTCTAGAAGCAATGATTGGTAGTGCATAATAGATGATGTACCAGTGCTGATAAATAGCTCAGCCAAAGCATGAACACTTGAATATTAGCCACTAGCCAACTTCAATTTATTGAATAGGTTGTATCATTTGTGGTTTTGTATCATGGTCCTACAGGAATAAAAAGACTATGCTTCATTTATTACCAGCAAGCAGTGGGAGATGTATGAACCTTATGAAGCGAATACTGGCAATGTAATGCTCATTGGCAATCTGCAATTGGACTCATCCACAGAACAAGACTGTGGGTAATTTTGAAAGATGAAATTCAAACTGCTTGTGAAAGGAAGTATGACATGATTTGCTAATAAGTTAGCAAGCCCTGTTGCTTCAGAACAGATTCATTCAGTTTTAAAAGATTTGGCAAAATCCAAACTAGCCAAGGCTTTTAATGTAACTTAATTCTGTTAATCCAACCATTTGGGAATGTATGCAATTAGCAATGTTTGGTGCAGAGTCCCTGCAAAAACTGGAGACTCCCTTAAGCACAATTTTTTACTAAGCAGAAGTGTCATTTATTTTGGTACCTAGGATAATATATTGCACATAATTTGTAAATCTCCATGGGGGCTCAGACTGAGAAATAGCCAAGTTGTTTTACAAGATGTTTGCATTTTGGTAAGAGGATTTGTCCTTCCTTTGTGACCTGTTGTGCTTGCTCATACTGGTCTTTAGTGACAGGGCAGTTTGATTGAAGTCATCTTGGGAGGGTTTTCATTGATCCCTTTCCTTGACAGCTAGAATGGAGAAAAACTGCTTGAGTGGTCTGCTGCTGCACCAGATGCAGGACTAACAATGCTTGTGCAGTCATGGAGCAGTTATAGAAGTCATCACATGATTTTGCAAAAGCACGATTATTACATCTTATATACAGAGAACCAGCACATTATGGTCTTAAACCAAGCAAATGTATTCTTGGTACTGAAATGCTGCCTCCTGCTTCAGAAATCTTGTATAATTTCATCATACAAAAAGGAAATAATCTGGTAACAGATTGTCTTCTCACAGAGGAGACCATGTCTGAAACAGCTGGGTAGTCTAACTTCACCTCTCTACTGGGTATGGGTAGAATGGTAGTTTTCCTTTGTCACAATGAACAGGGTTCAGCAGTTGTATGACCCAAACCTACAGTCAGTCCACAGCTGATTGACTAATGTCACATTCACTTTCTTTCAAGGAGCGATAATAAGAATTTTTTTCCTTGTAATTACTTTTGTGAAGTGACATCTTTACTTTTGTCTTTAATGCTCAAACATTCTGTATGTGGATCAGAATGCTGCCCTGGCAGTTTACACTGCACAGTTGATGGTGAGTTCACAGCCCTTACAGACAGGGCTGTACTTAGGCCTCGTTTTCACATTCACTGGAGACTTTTGTTTTCTATCCAGCTATGTGAAGGCTCCCTCTAGCCATGTATTAGGATATCAGTATTTAAAAATTCTAGCTACTGCTCATAGTCTTTAGTAAAAGTATGAAGAAACATTATCTCAGTTACCTATCGAGTTTATGAATGACAGAAAGACATTCTGAGAATTTGAATCTGAGCAAGATAGCCAGAGGAACATCAATTAGTATACTAAACAAAACTAAAGGTCACAAGGAACAAGACTCAGCCTTGGGAGTAGTGAAGAGTCCTAGCAACATTTTGTTTGAATAAGCAGAAAAAGACAATCTTTGGGCTAAAGAATAGAAGTTACTCCATAGGGGTGGTGTTTCCTTTATTTCTTTTTGTGCCTGTTCATTAAGCTGGCGTTCTTAGTAAAACATACTGATTTTTTACTGCCACCTTAATATTTGCATGAGGCTCAGCATGATGTGGGATTGACTGACTAACCACACAGGTGATGTGCTCCTGCAAATGACAGTGCACAGCTTCAACAGATGAAACTGCATTTGCAGCTCTCTGTATGATAACATCAACACTCAAGATGTAGTAGGTGCTCCTCAACTGAAGTGCTAGGTTTGGCAGGGAACCTGGTAACAAAGTTTGCACATTTGAGATATTTTTTTCCCAGTAATAAGCCTTAATAAGAGCTTCCCGGGATGCAGCAGGACAGGAAGAACAGTGGCTGCAGCTCCAAGACCTCCTCCAATGGGTACAGTTACTACAAAAAATTCTGTCGTCTCCTTAGACCATCCCAACAACACTTTTGCTGCAATATGAATGAGCAATTTATAAGGAGTTATGTGGCCATATATTTGAATATTTTTCAATCTACAGCACAATGGAGTAAATTTCATCATCTGATTGCTTTACATAGTGCACCATGCAGGATATGCATGACCTTCCTTGAATGCTGGACACATTGTCTGTGGCCACTCATAAAAATTGCAAATAGCCTTCAGCACACATCCTACAGTACACAAATAATCATGATATTGTAAGTACCCTACACATTACAAAAGAGTGGTGTATCTGTAACCATTTGCAATACACTAATTTTTGCTTGTCTGTGCACCACGTTTCCTTCCTATGTGCCTCATGATTCAAACACAGAAACCAACATCAGCATGAATTTCCCATGTTGTGAGCATAGTTAAGTATGCTGTTTATAGCAGTACAAAGTTTGGATTTCAGTGGTTACACAACAACGCATTACACAGGAGCCTTGTATGCACAATTTAAAAAATGCTCAGTCATTTATCTGTTCCTTCAAGGAAATTGTTTTTACCTCTCTGGAGCAAAAAGCAAATGGAGTTTAGATCCTTGAGCACTTGTTTAGCTTTAAAACCAACATAACAGGTTTTAGTGCATAAAGCAGCTGCAAGATTTGTTCTAGTCACTGACATATTTCTTTCAAGATTCAGAGACTGTCACACATTTGCAAACTTCCTTGTCTGGTCTTTCACAGTCCAATTGATTGGGAGAGTTTGGCATGGCTGGTAGTCATTTTCTGTCACTAGTTGTACAAGAGAGCATACTGTTTGCATTGGACAGGCTTTTATAAAAAAAAATAAAAAAAATAAAAAATAAATATCACCAGTCAGAAATCCACATGTACCTCCAGCTACATCAAGACACTGGGCCAGTGATATCAATAGGCTTTTGCTATGGGCACACCAATGGACATAATACAGTAGACTCACCAAAACATTTTGTGCCACTGAAAAATCTTACTTTGTACTTAGCCTCCCAGTACCAGACTGCCCACATGATTCAACAGGAGTGAGCCAACACTTGATGGAGTAAAATATACACCAACTTCAAGCAGCTTTGAATGAGCCCTTTCAAACTCTGAGCACCTGGGGTAGCAGTGGAAGTACCCTTCTTCATAGCTGCCTTCTGTAATACAAAGATTTGGAGAACCAAAGCTGCAGAGCTGATCAGGAAAGAGAAATCCTGATCAATGATTGTAGTGTGAGCTACATCATGTCTCTGAAAACTCTTCTGCACTGGAATCTTCAAGCAGCTTCTCTGCTGTTATTTAATAAAGAATTGGGTACTTCCTGATTAAGAAAGTGTCCAATTCTTACAGTACTTTCAAAATAGATCAGTGTGGTGGGGCAGACAGAGGCACAGAGAGGTGCAATTTTTTTCCCAGGGTTGCAGAATCAGATGCAGTGCCAGAATCTGGAGACAAACTTTTTGACTCCAACTCTGCCCTAGGGAATAAACGTAAGAAAACAAGCACAGTGCTTTTTGAATGGTAAGCCCACAATGTACTGTCCTGAAAAAATTCCACTTTTGTTTTCTGCAAGCCACTTTGCAAAAGTGGCTACAAATTCTTTATATGGTGCCCAGTGCCCAAATAGCTCCTTTGGAAATATTTTTGAAGTAAGTTGTTTTCAGTGTCTGAGACAGTTGCATAGGTCAAGATAGGGCCAGGACTTTCAAGGTACTGGAGATCTTTCTGGAGGACTAAAGTGTAATGTGTAGTCTGAACTTCTAGGTCTGAGACTGCTCTACAAGGTCCTTTGTGCCGTATGCGGCAGTGCAAAAAGAATAAGAATTTGTTAATTTTATTCCCACTTCTGGAACAACTAGCTGTGAAACGAGACACACTGTTGACATACTGGTCCCTAAATTATTTGTTTCATCATCTCAGCGGGCAGTTTTTGTATTCCCCCAGTCTAAAGGGGGTCAGCGAGGGAGGTGGAGTAACTCATTTTCCTGACATAGTCACTCTTTGTGGGACCAAAGGTAGCATCATCTGGCAACAGGCAGCCAAGGTGAGCACATGTTGTATCATGCTGCATAAAGACGTGCTAGTGGTGAAGGACGTTTCTCACAGTCTCCCAAAAAACATTTTGCAGTCTTTAACCTTGCATTGGAAAAAAAAATGGATCAGAAATTTTGGTCTACTGAGAGCACCTCCTAGGAGTTAAGTGCTCATGGCTAGAAGTCTATGCAATGTCAGTCCTCACCAGGGCAGTTAGGTACAGAGCAGTTTGACATTGCTGATGTCATGGATTTCTTTTCATATTTTCAGTTGTGGTTCTTTTTGGTTGTTTGTTTGTGTGTGTGTTTGTTTTTGTGTGCATGACTGTTTCTTCCTTCACAGTTATGTAAATACGTGTTTTGACCAGGAAAAGACTTCCTGTAACATCAGTGTTCCTCATCTCCAGAGGTGACTCACAGTGAGTCCTGGGGCTGCCTGCATGCCAGGATCCTCCTCCCTGTGAAGTTTCCGTCAAGGGTTGTTCAGAAGTGTACTGAAAACCCACAGCATCCTGAAGGGGTGCCTCTTCATCACGGGGTTTAACAATTTACTTTGTAGTGTAATAACATCATTTTTGTATGGCAAATCAGGGCTGACTCACAAATTCATCACAGGAGTGTGTTTCCGGACCTACAGTACTGCCTACAGAACAAGGGGAAAGGTCACTGCTGGCAAATACAACACCAACGGAGGTGCATCACACTTTTCATATAAAATCTTGTCTTTCTGGCACACATGGTAAAATAGAGGAGACAGATTTTCCAAACCTCTAAGCCAAAAAAAATTAAATTTAAGCATTAGGACCATTTAGCTAGGTATGGTATGGATCTGGTTAGGTCAGAGAAAGGTGTTAATCCTTGCCCTGCAGGGAATGAGGTATGATTTTCAGTTCAGCCAAAGTCAGGTCATATGTGAATCATGGTGTATAGTTGTAGAGAGATGGATCGATAGATATATAGATAAACAGATGATATATTTATACATTTAGATATTACTTAATGCAATAAACTTGCCAGTAGAATCACTCAACTGAATAGTGCCAATGTATCAGATAAATATTATGGACTGGGTCTCTATCTAGAGAAAATTCTTACGGTTCTGCTGGCAATTGTCAACATAATGGTGTTACTGGCTACAAACTCCACTGTTTCAGGTTTCTTTTAGAAAGCGTCACTGGATCCTGATCTGTTTGTACTGTCACATTTCACTTCACAGTATGACCTCCTGTTCTGATCAAGCTGGGGGGTGCCTTTAGAGACATTGTACCTTGAATTATGATTCATAGTACAGAGAATCCACAACATCCTTTGAGTTTAGTATTAAATAAACAACTACAATTAAAAATAAAATTAAAAAAAATGACACTTCTTTCTAGTCTGAGTCTGTCTTCAGTGACCAAATACTGCCTAAGTTCAGACCTAACTTTATGGCTTGTATACTTTCTCCTTGGCAGCAGTACTGGCTTAAGGAGTTTTTTGTGTTCAGTCTCCTTTCAGCACCTTTTCTGCATCTCTGTTTTTTTTCAGCTGGACAACAGGGCAAGACACTCTATCAGTTCAGGTTTTCCTTTGCAGGATTGTTCTCCACCGAGATCCATTTCTTGAGGTAACTTTCAGCCCCATGTGCGGTCGTGTCACACAACTCAAGGGGTGATGTTGAAGAATGAATGGAAGACCTTGAATGGAATGAAAGGAGAGGATTCATACATTGCCAAGAAGTCCCATAATCTTGCTTGCCAACTAGAGCTATCAATAATCTTCCTGCCATGGCCATATATGCAATTAATTCACCTCTTATCTTTCTCATCATTAAGTTAAGCAAGCTGAGTTTTCGTACTTTATAAGAATCAGATTCCCAGATCTCAGGTAATATTTTAGATTATTTTCCTGTGTTCCCCAGTGTGCTTTTTGTAAATGTGACCTGAAATGGACACTACCTTGCAACAGTGCTCAGAAAGAGGTTGTCTTCCTTGCCTTGGGCATTCCCATATTTCATATGGACAAGGACAAAATAGACTTGTTTTAGCCACCATACAGGACAGCAAAGTCATCTCAGAAAATTGCCTACAAGCCTGATGTTTTGTGACCACTGTTCCGTTATGCCATTTGTAAAGTGATTTGCTTTTACAATTCCTTTTGGGAATAGTTTTTTTCATCTCCTCCCACTTTCAGTCTTTCTAAAGTCTCAGTTGGTAACTAGGCCTGAAATGGAAAGTTCAGTGTTTTACTTCGGTGCCTTTTCCTCATTTTGGGTCTGAACCATGGATTAGCTCGTGAACTTTGGAATTAAAGCATCTAGTAGCAGCCAAGCATGTCATAACAGTCAGGTCAGAGCCATTCATGGTTCTCTGCCCAGACTTGCAGGAATGGGGGAGACTGGAACCTCATTGTCGTGCTCTGAGCCTTTCTAGCAAGGTGTGTCTTTCCCCTTTGCCTGGACTTGCAAAAGTGAAGGTTGTACTGCAGCACGTTGAATATAAACTCAGCCTGCTCTTTTGTTCTAAAGGGGATGTCAGAGTGGAGAAATGTGCCAGCTAAACACGGAAAAGTAAATACCTTTCAGATGCTGTTCGCCAATCACCAAGACTTAATTTAGTTCATCAGCTCTGTGGATGCATCTGTTTCTTAGAAAATAGAGAGGCAGGTAAGGGTGCAATACCAAAGAATCTGTTAAAATGTCAGACATTGCCAGCCATTACGACATAGCTACCACGGACAATGAGGAAGATAATTGCACTATTTGCATAGTGCCAACAGTGTGGAATAAGTGATTTATGGGTACTCCTTAGTTCTGTGAGACTCACTTTGTTCTTCCCTAGGTTAGGCTTCCAGTGCAAGGGCACTACAGACTCCAGTAGATGTAGGCTGCATTGTTTACAAGATCGGATTGGACTGTGACTCTGTGACTTACTGTCTCCTGCAAGAAACGTGGGAAAACCAACCGTACACAGAAAGAAATTGTGCAATCTGCACAGTGGGTTTTCCAATGCTCATTAATTCCAACACACATAATAATGAAATGAATGCAGTTCTATTTCTAAGTTCTGTGTATAAAAGCACTAGAGATAAGAAGGTGCTCTCATATCTGTATAAAACTGTGACTCTTTTTAGACTAAAAGAGAGGAGATTTAGATTAGAGATTAGGAGGAAATTCTTCACTCAGAGGGTGGTGAGGCACTGGAACAGGTTACCCAGAGAGGTTGTGGATGCCCCATCCCTGGAGGTGTTCAAGGCCAGGTTAGATAAGGCCCTGGGCAACCTGATCTAGTGGGTGGCATCCCTTCCTATGGGGGTTGTTGGAGTTAGATGATCTTTAAGGTCCCTTCCAACAAGAAACATTCTGTGATTCTGTGATTGTAGGGTAGACTATAGCAAGCCACTAGACCAGGTTGCTCAAAGCCCCATTCAGCCTGGTCTTGAACACTTCCAGGGATGGGGAATCCAAAGGTTCTCTGGGCAACCTGTGCCAGTGCCTCACCACCCTCATAGGAAAGAATTTCTTCTTAATATCTAATCTAAACCTACATTCTTTTAGTTCAAAGTCATTACTCTTTGTGCTATATCACTGCCCTCCCTGACAAAGAGTCCCTCCCCAGCTTTCCTGTAGGCCCCCTTTAGGTACTGGAAGGCCGCTGTAAGGTCTGCCCAGAGCCTTCTCTTCTCCAGGCTGAACAACCCCAACTCCCTCAGCCTGTCTCCATAGGAGAGCTGCTCCAGCCCTCTGATCATCCTCATGGCCCTCCTCTGGACTTGTTCTAGTAGGTCCATGTCCTTCTTGTGCTGGGGGCCCCAGAGCAGAACGCAGTGCTCCAGGTGGGGTCTCACGAGAGCAGAGCAGAGGGGGACAATCACCTCCTCAGGCCTTCTGGCCACGCTGCTTTTGATGCAGCCAGGATACGGTTGGCTTTCTGGGCTGCAAGCACACAGTGCTGGCTCATGTAGAGCTTCTTGTCAATCAACACCCCCAGGTCCTTCTCCTCAGGGCTGCTCCCAATCCATTCTCCACTCAGCCTGCATTTGTGCTTGGGATTACCCAAACCTTGGTTCAGGACCTTGCACTTGCCCTTGTTGATCCTCATGAGGTTCACACAGGCCCACTTCTCAAGCTTGTCCTGGTCCCTATCTTGAACTTATCTGTGTTCCTCAGGAGGCTCTTTAAGAAAAAAGACTATCTTTGGGTTAGCTTACAAGCTAACCTTATCGTGCCTGTGATTTTTCATCTGTGTTCTATTATGTAGTGTTTTCCCAAGAATGAAGAAGGAGGTATCCACTTTACTTCTTCTGGCTTGGAACGAAAGACATCAAGATATCAGAGACCCCAGCTCAAATCCCTTCGCTGACTCAGTGCAAACAGAGTGTAAGCTTTATAATCTACCTTGCTACAGGAGTGCCTTACCTCTTAGTTGTGGGGAAAAGGTTTGTCAGTCTCTCTCTCCTGTAGGTATTTTATCATGAATAAGATGTTTGACTCACTGGGTTACCACCAGCCTAATAGAGTGGCCTCTAGCTTTCTGAACTAGTTAATACAGAATTGATCTACAGAACTTGAGGAAGAGCCCCAAGCAGAACTTAGAAGGGTTGTGAACATAGGTATCTACTGCACCTCATGCTTCTGTATTCTGTCTGGTGTAATGAGTAACAGCACTGTCTCTCCCTGGTTTGGCACTTTTCTAAATCTGACCCCGATTTTGCAATGTCCCAGGTGTTAGTTAAGAAAAGAAAGCCCTAAAGCTGATATTGTTGTGGGATTAACCACAATGTTTAGTTCACATGTCCCCATTGCTCAGCTTCTATCAGACCATCACTTATTTTAAGGTATTTCCATACTCAAGAGCTACCTACTGTCAGAACTTTTTTCTTTTTTTTTAGTGTAGGTTTGTGTGTAAGTGTGTGTGTGTGGTTTTTTTTATTTGTTTTTTGTTGGTGGTGGTGTTTTTTATTGAACTTGGTAAATACAATTGAGGGCTACAATCACACACCTGTGACAGTCAAGGGAAATACACCATGTAGTGTCACTATTTGGAGCTGCAGTGGTCTAACAACCAAAGCATCACACAAGTACTCAGCTGGGGCTCAGCCCTTTAGTGGCTGATGTGAAAGTTGAATATATGAAAAGCATTTTTCTGAAAACCAAGGTTGAGTCTTTGCAGGTGGCACAGGGAGCTGCCCTTCAGTGGAGCTGGGGGAAGTTTGTGCCATCATGAATGACAGTCATAATGGTCAGGTTTTTCGTTTTTCTGCTAATAGCTTCAGATCTTCAGTGCCAACCTGCTGCAGTGTGAACAGTTATATACACTTTAATACTAATGGAGACATGTTATAAAGACTTCCATTACAATTCACTCACACGTGGACAAATAAACCAAGACAGAACTTAGTAAGTTTCATGCCTGAGTGTGAATGTTCTTCCCTACATGACAGCATCAAATTCTCAAAAATTTCCTGCTTGTAAATAGTGGGAAAAAACAAAACAAAACAAAAATGGAAAATGAAAATGTCTGAGAGAGCCTGTCTTCTATATTATTCTGTTCCCATGGCTGTGAGAATTGCAATACCACTTTTCTGCTATATAGAAACAAACTATTCCTGCCAGCTATTTTTCAGTATGCCAGTGAAAAGTAACTGAAGCAAGCCTTTTGACCACAGACATCCACAGGACATCCAGGTGAAGAATGCCTGAATAGCACAGGTGATAAGGCACCAAATCATTTTTGGAGGAAAATGCAGCAAAGACACAGAGAACACCCTGTAAAATGTGAAGGGTAGATAAAAATTGTAGCTGTAAGCTTTCAATTCCAAAGATCTCTTTTGCCATTCAGTGTGGCACAGCAATATGCTTGGAGTAAAATGCGAACACTTTAAAGAGAAAAAGCACAATGCAAACATGCTGACACATTGTGGCAATACTGAGAAAGGAGGGATGATAGTGCAAAGATAGCTGGCTCTCCAGATAGCTGTCAAGGTGGTGCAATTAAATCGGTCAACAGGTTCACAGCATCAGTCTTGAAGTTACAAAGCACTTCTGAATAGTTATCCTGATTTGATAAAGCATCTAGTGATTTGTGTAGGTACCAATTTTTGGATGCTTTAATAAGACTTATTTTACAAAGAGCATATATTTCTTCATATCACATATTTATAAATGCCTTGAATCCTGAGTCAGTTCTGGTGTAAATGTACTGGAGACAGGCAGCACAGCTCTTTCTCTTTGGCAGAGTGGTGCTGCAGAGGCTTTGCTGGTTGGTGTTTTTCTCATGGATGGCAGAGCAGGCCAGAGACTCTGTACTATGCCTTTCCTAGGAAGAAGCTAGTCATATGGTGATGTTATCTTTTCATTTCTGCCTGCTGCAGTACATCAAATTGATTTTAAAAATATGCATATTCTTTTCTTTACTTGCTTTCCCTGTCAGCAGTCACTGTGTGATTATCGGATGTGTATAGGCAGAAGATATCTACATGGCAGTATCACTTGTAGAACCAGTCGGCTGGGCATTCAAGAAAGTCAGTGTATGTCACCTTACAAAATAGACGAGCTAAGTCACATTAAATGTCCTTGTGAGCAGTCTTGCTGAGATTTTAGAAGTAACTCTCTCGCACAAAAATGCTTTGAAACACAATGATGTTTTGTCCTTGTGAATTTGTGATATGCGTCATGTAATCTTGTTCTGAGGTAGACAAGACTCTGTCTGCACTTCCCTGTGGTCTGTATCTGCCACCATTTCATTTAGGAACTTTGTTCTTCGTGAAGATGCAGAAAGGACAGGTTAAAAATAATGGTACTAAGTCATGACTGCTTCAAAGAGTCCTGGCAAAACTGATGAGCTAGAAATACATCAAAAGGAAAGGCAAGGAAGACAGAAGGGGAGTGTGTTTAAGAGATTTGCACAAGAAAGTTATTTCAGCCCATTCAGAGGTCCTTAGTGTTTCTCAGGAAGGACCGAACTATTGCAGCTGCATCTCTTTGTCCACTATTACATCAGAGATAATACTCCTTCTTGATGAAGTTGTAACTCTGCTTTTACCCTGGAAAATAAGGTTACCTGTACTTTGATTTTGATTAGCTCTAAGCAGCAGTTGGAGTTCCACCACTGTTACCACGTTACATTACATCCATAATTTTAGGCAATACTTTTGTTATGGGGATAATTACATGACCAGGGATACAATGTATTTCATGACGCTTTTGAAGCACACTTTCTATTTTATAACTAACCACGCTTACTGGGGGCTTTGTCTTGTCAGTGGTTGCAGAGTCTTTGCATTCTTGTCAGTACCACCTTTGCTTTAGAAAAATTGCAGGTAAAATACCTGGTCAAATGTTAAGGAATTGTTTGTGTTTTGTGCTTCAGATTTTGTGACAGTACCTGCAAAGATGTGTAAATGGCAAAGACATGGCTCTCCAAATATTGCGGCACCCCAGAAAGCAGGGTATAGCCAATTAAGGTCTTTGCATCTGTTAGCCATACACAGCAGAATCAAACATAAGAGCTGGTGCACTGTCTGCCAGTAGAAGTTATTTTAAGCTGGACCATATTGCTTACTATTGTAACTCAGTGAAAGGAGCTGTACAAACTCATACAGAAAGAGAGATACAAAGGATGTACTATCCTGGAAAAGAGAAGACCAAGGGGAGACCTCATCAATGTGTATAAATATCTGAGGGGAGGTTGTCGAGAGGATGGAGCCGGTCTCTTTTCAGTTGTGCCCAGCAACAGGATGAGAGGCAACAGGCACAAACTGAAGCACAGGTTCCGGCTGAATATGAGAGGGCACTTCTTTACTGTGATGGTGACGGAGCACTGGGAGAGGTTGCCCAGAGAGGTTGTGGAGTCTCCTTCTTTGGAGATGTTCAAAACCCGCCTGGATGCCATCCTGCACAACATGCTCTAGGTGATCCTGCTCGGCAGGGGGTTTGGACTAGATGATCTGCAGAGGTCCCTTCCAACCTTGGACACTCTGTGATTCTGTGATCCAGTGAGGAGACAGGAGCCTGTTGAAGCTGAGGTAAACCCCACACTAATATTTACAGCCTGGTGTTTCACACACCTCTGAATTTTCCCAGTTGCTGGGAGTAGATGCTCCATCTGAGGGATTTGAAAAAAAAAAATAATAAAAAAAAATGACCAACTTGTGTACCTGTATGAATTTTGTCCATCCAGCTGTTCTGTTTAGACAACAATGATAAAGCCAAAACAAGCTGAAGAATGTAGCTTGGCCATAGGATCATGTGGGACCACTACCTTTCAACTCCTTTAAATCCCTTGTCAGTCATCAGTCTGAACTGAGTCTTGCAGCAGAACCAAAGCACTCTGCAAAGACTGAGTCATAAAACGTTTCTGACTCCTCCTGGATTATTGCTTGAGCAGCTGCATGTGATAAAGTTACAGAATCTCACATAGTGTAGGAGATGAAGTTGTAATGCTGTATGCAAAAGGCAGTCTTTGATCTTGTCTTTCAATTGGTGCCTGCATATTAATCTTACTAGTACCTACTACCAACCCAAATACAAAGATGCAGGTGACATGGTATGATTGTGATTTTGCAAATCAGCCCCTATGTGTGATAACTGAAAGGTTCGTTAAGTACACTTACTTCCTTCATTTTCTTTCCACCGTACTTAAGAAACACATGCATTTCTTGTTAACACAGCTGGTGGCCTATCAGTCTTGAGAGCAGTTAGCAGATCTTGGAGAATCATTTTTAATATGAAAAACGTTGTGGAAAGCCACTGTGGGGCTAGGTTCCGCACTCCAAGTGCCCTTGGAGAAGCTAAAGAAAAAAATGTATTGGCTGAAAGCTGAGCAGTGCAGGAGAGTTTGGGAGCCATTCCAGCCCCCATTCCCCCATGGGTCATCCGATTAGTGAGACAACGCATTTCAATCTTCTCACTGAGGCCACAGCTTGCTGTCATTTAATAATTACATAAGTGAGAGTGGACAACACCAAACCTGGCATCTGCCACAGAGGGCATATATACTAACAGATACCGTGTGTCACCTTGCAGCCCTAGCCATGCTAGGGACCTGCAGAAACACCTCTCAGGTGGTTCAGAGGCATGTAGGGATCTGTGCCAAGGAAAAATGCCTCCTAAATAATTCACTTCCTGGTAGAGAGAGAGAGAGGGACATAGACTGCCACTGAAGCAGAAGAAAAAGCTGAATGGCAAAATTAGAATGAGGGAAAATAGGCATGTCAGCAAGGACCACACCTGTTCATAAGTGAAGGATGTCTTGGTGTAACCAAGCATCTGTCCCTTGGAGCTGAATACAAACTAGCTGGGTCCACAGGCTGAAAGGTGCACCTGAAGGGCCTTTACAGATCTCAGCCCAAGGCATGAGGGCCAGGAGCATTTTCAATGTTACAACTGTGGAACCAGAAGAAATGCTGCCCTGGGAAAAGCGCATGCTGCTATGCAGTGAAATAGATGCTGCTGTCTGATGAGCTTTCTCCTGCGCTCCCTGCAAAAGACCATGCACACTTCCACAGGTAAGCCTGCTAAGCCTCAGTAAAAACAGGGAGCATGAAGAACCAGTTGTACTCAATGTCTAAAAAGGCAGTTTCATCTGGAAATACGTTACCATGAAGCTTCTTGACCTGTACCTTAATGGTTTCAACCAGAGAGGCCTGGGGTCCTTGGTAATTTGCTTCATTGTGGTTTTTTATTCAGCAGAGTGAAAGGTCAGATATCCTGGAAAAGAGGTAAAAAAAGCTGTACGTGCAAAATAGATATCCATATCCTATAATGCACCACAAAGAGCTAATGGATCACAGCAGAGGTCTAATTGATCTGGGACCCCCAGAGCAGTGCCATAAGACAATCAGGGGTCATACAGAATAGGAGAATAAACTAGAAGCAGGGATACTATTGTGTCTCTATGCAGTACTAGGCATCAAAACAGATGTTAGAAATTTGGGGAGAGATTCAGAAAAGAATAGCAAGTATCACCTGAAGTCAAGAAAGCGCACTTTACTGTGAGGTTATTTGAGAAGCACTCTCCATTTCTAATGTTCAAGGGACTTGATTTGATTTCAATCTCTAGAGAGTTACCTGGAGAAGGGATCACAGACCTTTCCTTTGTATAGGAAAAAATAAATAAATAAAAATGCTGAATTAAGAACTCAATGGCTAGGAGCCAAACCTGGAGTAATTCAGACCAGAAACAGAAGTGGAAGGGTATATAGAGAGAATGAGTCACAATGCACTGAGCAACATGGCTGATTTTCCAGCAGTTGTGAGCTTTAAAATGAATATAAGAAATATTATCATTCAGTTCAAAGTTGCTGAAATCCAGTGGTTATACACGAGATCAGAGTAGATGATCTCTGTGATTTGCTTAGGTCCTTAAGAATAATTTGAGAATAAGAGATTATGGTAAGCATTGCACCTTTTCAGCTATTTGATAGTTAACCTGTTCCTTTGTGTAGAAATCAGGTTTACAGCTTGAATACAAGCATTGTAAGGAGAGAGATATATCTGCTATGTTCTGTTTTATTATTATAATAAAAAGCCTGTCTTCTGGAAGGAATAAATATGAAAGGAAAGTTGCAGAGCTGCAAAGACATGAAGGAGTGTGAATGTGAAGCAGAAATGATTCTCAGACCTCTGGGTGTGGTCTTGAATGTGTTTCTACAGAAAAAAATCTATTTAATTTCTAATAAAATAATCAAAGTGGTACTGATAGGAAATCAAGGGTATAAGTTAGGAAAGCAAAATGGTTTCTCTTTTTGTTCCCACCGTGGTTCCCGACAATATTAAATTACACCTCTGGTTATATGTACAGGAGGTTCCAGCAGTAACAACACAAGGAAAAAAAAATCACTATCGGTGAGTTAGGTGGTGGGAGGCCAACAGGTTTCCTTTTTTGCATCTCACACTAACATCGTATACCTGTAGCATGAACAGTCACCCAGCCAGAGTGTAAATGATCCTGAAGGCTGGCTCTATAGAGAGCAAATTTTCAGGACAGCTTGGAGCTGTGGACCTTCTTTTGGCTTGTTGTTGTTGTTGTTTCTTTAGTTACTTTTTTCTGTATGCAACATCTGCCATTACTAGTAGATCAAAGAGAGAGGTGTGTCTTTAAGGAAGGTGGACAGGGCTCAGCCACTCTCCCCTCAGTTCAGGGAGGTCCCCTGGAGAAGCTCACAGCCATGGACTCATTTCCAGCCAGTAGCCAAAAAGCAAGAGACCAGAAACAAATTAAGGTCAGCAGAGCAGGCTGGAAGAAGCAGTGAAGCATTAAACGTTTATTTTCATAGCTGGCCTTAGGAAATAACTTACAAGCTGGGACTTGCAGGAGATCTTGGTCTGTCCCTGCTTCATCACTGCTCTTTTCACCCAACTACACTGCTGCTGTAATTTCATTCCCTAATGCCCCATCTTCCCTATGTAATGAATGCTGATTTCCCAACAACTTTTTGCTTAAAAAACACTTAAAAATTTGTGGGAAAGGAGACTAACACAGAATCAGCAAGGATGAGCAAAGCAAAGCAGCAGGACAAAGTGGCTAGTGAAAGCGTGACATTGTCATGTGCCACTTGCTGTGTGACCATTATCCCAGCATCTCTTATCCCCTGTAGCGGACCTTTCAGACTTTGTCACAGGGAGACAGAGCCCACAGTCACCGGTAGGAGGAGGCCTGATGACTTTAACTGGTGTTGGTTGAGAAGTTGTGCAAGAGAGATCCCTTGGTGTAAGAAAATGTCAAGATACCTGAGCATCCATGCAAGGGAGACAGTTGTCCTGCAGGTGTACAACAGCTTAAGTAGAAAGCCACCTTCATCCCTGTTTCTAGCATGGGCTAGTTGGTATGTGGTTTTCATTACAGCTGTACTGAGACACAGAAGTTGCAAATTGGCAGGGAACTGATGTGGTGGGGGAGCTCCAGGGCCTGCCATGGCTTTAGTATTTATCACCTGGGGGTGAGGACAGTCCTAATCCCAGTGTTACAGCTGTGGTGGGTTTCTGTTACAGCACCACCATCATAAAACAGAAGAGGAAAAGGCCTAAGGAGGGATCCATGGGTCTTCACCAGCTGATCTCAATGAGGATATCCTTTGGGAAGTTACCTTTTAGCCTAAGCCTGTTACAGGCCCGTCTCTCGTCAAATTAATATGAACTTTTTGTTCTCCTGTTTGAAGAAGATTTCTTTTGATGTCAGAGCCTTGACCATCACTGCTCCATGTTATTCACCAGGAGGGTGCAGTTATGAATAATCTATTTCTGAACAACATGGTCTGTGTGCAACAGGAAATTGTCACAGGCTGCAGATACTTGGAGAACATGTCTTTTCATCCCAAGCTGTCCCACATCACTTTATTTTCAGGGAGTGGCTTCTTCCTCCAGTACAGGGATGGGATGGTTGAGCTGGTAAGGCAGGGCTCAGATATACCCTCCTCTCGAAAGTCTTTCTGCCCTGCTCCCCATCCTGTGCTTCTGCCCAAGGACTGCCCAGTTCTCTTCCTTGACTGTGTCATGGAAGTCATCTGAATAAGGCAAAGACTAGATACAAGACTGCCTCACTCCAGGGCCAGTGCCTTCAAACAGTGCCATGAGCCATACTGCCATGACTCAAAGCATGAAGCACATCCACTGTTTTCATAGGAGCATCAGGAAAGAAGAAAGAAGAAAGAAGAAGTCAAATTAAGGTTGCTTTGAAAGGGCCATTCATCTCTGTGGTGTGCACAAGTTAGGACACAACAGTTAATTGTGACGGTCTCACCTCCCATGGTTTCCTGTTCCCCCACATATCCCCTCTGCAGCTCACAGTTTTATTAGCCTTTCTCCTTGCTATTGTCTGCCCTGTTGCACTCCTTGTGTTCCAGGCAGGTTCTCCTCCCCTGGCACAGTGCAGGGAAAGAGAACACTCCTGAGGCTCACGTAGGTAAGCTCTTTACCAAATCAGGGCCTGATTGTGGGTATCAGTGGTAAGAAAGTCTTTTCATTTTTGAGAAGTCTGGGAATAGGTACCACACAGAGCTCAAGAAGATCAATATTTAAATGCATTAGTTTGTCTTAATGAATTCAAATGCATTTATATATACCTCAGTGGAATTGGTGAAGTTAGTATATCTAATGGGGAGTTATTTTCTGACATATTTCTGCAGATATAGGCATTTCAACACTTTAAAAAGAATAGCTTCTGGTAGTTGTTTCCAGAGGGCTACCTGTGTGCTATGAGATAAGGAAGGACTATGTTATCATCATGATATTCTCAATTAATCTGATTGCAAATGTTTATGTCATTCCTGGGAAACATGGAAACCTGGACCCAGAAAGATGAAGAAGCACCATCTGTCCTGTTCACATAAATTGAGTTGCAGGGGATGTCTTGGTTAGCCTCCCTAGCTCAGACTCTTCTAAGGTCCAGTGGAACCAGGAAGAACCCAAGATTGCTAGTCATGTGAATTCTCGTCTGTTTACAGAATAAGATGGCCTTGTGAAAAAAAAAAAAAAAAGCATACTGGAATAAAATATACAATCATGCTCATTAGGTAAATTGGACCCTATGTTGGCTATAATTGGAAAGCAATAAATAAGTGGAAGTTAGCATGGCCTTCAAGGTTTGCCAATATGTTTGTGCCACTGATACAATAACATCATAGGTGCTGCAGTGCAATGTGTTTAATAGTAACTCACGCAATATTTTACAAGGATATTCCTGTCAAAATATGTTCCACACTTTGACATACTTGATTTATTTGCAGAGTACTTGACAACGTTTCAATTTCACTGTGCTTTTTGGCATTCTTTGAGCACTGCCATATTGCTAAAGAGCTGTTTCAAGCAAGTTGCAGCTTATCGGCAGGGCATTTCCCTCAGCATTCTGTACCCAAATACTGATGGGTGTTCTCTGTTTATGATATTACTAAGGACTAAGCCACTGTTGTTAGGCTGGGGCGTAATCAACTTCCATTGTGCTTTTGATCAAAGAGCGCTGACAGTACCTTATAACTTGAAAATCCCCTTCATTTGCAATATTACATTAAAACACACACACACACATACACATACGCGCACACACACAAAAAAAAAACAAAAAACTGCAGTTTCAAGCAAATTCTGTTTCTGACCAAAAAGGAAAAAAAAAAAAAAAAAAGCTGTTCAACTGTGCAGTGGCTTTGTCCAGACATGTTAAAGCAGAGGTGTATTGACTTTTCTGCTGTTCTTTGCCCCCAAGTTCTGCTCCACAGACTTGACAATATCGTCACAGGGGGACGAGCAGAAGCAGTGCCAGGGAAGTGGGCTGGCAGTAGTACTTCCACCACACAGCTGGGATGGTTTCCTTGTGAATCACTTCTATTATGAATGAAAGCACCCATCCCCTACACAGAATGTGGGGAGGCAGAGGAAAAGACAAGGAGCTCTGTGCTATTGCCTCTCACACCAGGACCATTTTGTGAATGACTTCGAGTACTTGGTGGATTGCATTTGTTTTAAGCCAAGGTCAGAGGAAAGGAGATTCTGTTTAATTACAGGTGGTTTATGTGCTATTCCATCCCCACTGTTCATTTTTCAAGGGCATTGGAGGTAAGCTACGCGTTCAGGCCTTTGGAGAGGACAGCCCTGGGGAAATTGCTGTGGCTCCATGCACACATTTTTCTTCAATGTTCAGTAAAGGGATGCCCTAGAAGGGTTGTCTCCTGTGTACACCTCACCACCTCTGATGGCTGTGGTCCTGGAACAGCAGGAGAGCCATTGCAATGCAGGTTCTGTCTGCATGCTCTGCAGCAAGAAGCATGCTCTGAGCATGCTCATCCAGTTTTCTCATACCCCTTTATGCCAGAGGGAGAAAGGGAGTAGAGACACCGTCGCTCAAACTGCAGCCAGAATGAAGCCCATCTTTGATTTCATCCCATTTTCTTTTTCCCATGGATCGTTTGCAGCTCTCTCCTTCCTGGCATCCTGGCAGTAAAGCACTGCTGAGCTGAAGAGGAGATATATTATCTGTTTCTTACTCAGGTGTAAGTACCCCAACGCATTTCACAGAAGCAGTGAATTAGTCTTAGTGACAGCATTTCTACTCATCTCAGCCTTATCTTGGCACTATCCTTTGGTGTATGTCAGGAAAAGGGAGAAGATGGTCCAGAAGATGAAGTACTGGTGTTGGATACTGGTTCAGTCCCGTCCTCTGGCACAGCCTCCCTACTGTAACTATCAGTTGGCGTATTCCTCATCCACATGGCAGAGATCGGATGAGAAATAAGAGAATTCACTCATTCACTACAGATTATTGGCTTAAATCCAGGGTGCCCCACACACAGCACTTAGATTTAGGTTCAGCACTGAACTGTGCTTCACCACTACCTGTGGACAGCACTGCCAGTCTAGCACAAGTCTGTGGTGCAGCCATGTGAGCAGGAAACAGAGCTGAAACTCCAGAAATGCCACAAAATTATTTAAAAATTTAGTACAAATTATAGATCAAGATTCACTGCATTAATAGCATAGAGACGTATTTGTTAATAAATACAAATATATACCACTGTAAAAGAACCTATTCTCCGTCTTCCCCCAAAATAAGAAAATATATTTTTAAAAAAAGTCTTTGATAAAAGTAGAAGAAAGCTGAATTGAATTAGCAAGGAAGTGTTCATTTACAAACGCTAGTAAAACAGAGGGAGGTAAAAATCTGTACATATTATGTTGTAGGTTATGTTGCTAAGGCCCATGTTCACTAAAATGCTTAAAGGTTCTTAGTATTAGGCACAGAAACATGAAAATAACAAAAATAAGTTACGCCAAATTAAAAGTAAATAAATGAATAAATTCCTGCCATCAAAGGTGAACATGGAACATGTTCATGGAGCGTGCTGTCTAAAGATTTGTCTAGAGGCTTGGACTGACAAAGAGGAATGAAAGAAAAAGGATAATATGCACGTGCAAAAAGAATGATATGTCAGATACTCTTGTGAATATTCCACAGTGCTGAGGGTGGTGGTAAAGTCTGCAAAATCCTAGAGAAGCAAACCACTCTGCAGTCTAAGGTGAACCCAGAGCAAGCTTTCTCTGGTTACTTCAGAACAGTCATTGAAATCTTTCCTATGCAGGAACTGAATTATTGGGACGGACATCAAAAAGTGCAAGAATATGCCAAGAAAGGGCTTCTAGACTTCCTTTTAAGTATGTTTGCTGAAGTATTCCTGTGTTGGGCAGTTAATTGAATTGAGGTCTTTGGTTCATTGGGTTGAACCTGAATGTTCCCCTTGAAAGAATTTCATTGAGGAAACTCTTCAGAGTGCTTTCTTGCTTCTATAATAAAGTTTAGTAGCTTGAAACTGAAACATTTGTTTAATTTTTATCCACTCATGTGAGGTCTTTCCTGTCAGGTTGTTTGTAAGGTTCAAAGGCACATCTGAGGGGATTTTGTAGAAGCCAGGTTTTGTTTTTGTATTTGTTTTTGGCAAAGAGATGATTGAAATATTTTTCTAAGGTCTGTTTTGCTGTATAAGCTCTGCATATGCAAACAGCAGAAGCCAGAAACGCTTAGCTGGATTTCATAAATCCAAAAAGATACAAATAAGATTTTTCCATTAAAATTTTCTTTTACAAGTCATTTGAAATGAATTCTGTAACAATACATTGATACTAAAGCTTGTTTGCAAGAAAATCTTTTCATCCTGAAGCAGCAGAGGGAGCTCTGCTGACATAATTAGCCATAGTCCAGGGCTTCTGCAGCTGTGAATGTAGACTTCTATGTGCTACATATTCCTGACATCTGCGGAGAAGAAAACCTTGGAAATACACCGAACTGTGATACCAGCCGAAGGGAGGTGGCAGAACATGTGTCTAAGAAGTAACCAATGAGATGAAAAAGTAAAATGAGAGGAAAAAAAATATAATTCAAATGATCTTAGGCATTTGGATTCTTGGGCACTAAAAAGCCCAAGAGACTTTGCAGGTTGATGGGATGCATGCTTCTCAGGCATTTTAACATTTCTGAAAATTGCATTTTTTCATTTCAAGAAAGTGGGGCATTCCAATCATTACTTTGGGGGCCCAGTATGGCTTTTCTCCATCATCTACATTTCCTACATCATCCTGACACTGGCATCAAACTCACAAAGCTTTTTGCCATCTCCTCAAAATACGTGCCTGTAACCTACTGACTACTCAGAGATCTAAATACACTTTGACAGTAAGACACGTGCTTATACACGTGTCTGAACAAAGGAAGAGCTTAATGGCTTATACTTAAGCATATGTCCAAGCCTTTCATAATTCTCCTTGAAGAGATTCACTTGTATGTAGGCCTATTAATGCTGAGCATTAATTCCTTTGGGAGATAAATATCTAGAAAACCTTCTCATTTTGACACATAGTCACAAAAGAAGGAAAGAGAGAAAAAAAAAAGATTCTCTGTACTGTTTATGTATGTAGGCATGTTGAATAACTTTATATATGTGTGTGTTTCTTTGTGTATGTATATATGTATGTATAAAAATAAATTCTCATTAAGCAATTCAACAACTTACCTGTTCCTTTTCCTACCTTACTTCCCACTCTCCTATTCTGAGCCCAGCGACCACCAGGGGAAATATTTAAATCCAAACACAAACATTGCCTCAGAGGTCACCGCAGTGGTTTTGGTTCTCAGTCCAGGGGAGTGAGATCGCCCAGGGCAAAGCAAAAACAAAAGAAAACTTACCTCACTGGAAACTATAAACTTCAGTCTCTATTCCCAGATGTGAGCCAATTCCTAAAAAGTGAAGTTGTCAAAATAACTAACCTGAAGAATACAGGAGTGAACACAGACTGGTTTTGGTCCTGTAGTGTTTGTACTCACAAGTTTTCATTACAGCCAGAATGTTAATATGGGAAGACAAGGAGAGGAGATGATGTGTTAGAAAAGCTGCAGCAGGGACCTCCAGGCTTTGAAGCTTTGCTTCAGGATGCCTCCAACATCAAGTGCCCAGTGCCTGCCTTGCTGGGGGAGCACTGTGTTTAACAGTGGCTCTTTTCTTGAATCAGTTCAACATTTTTTTAGATTTGGAGGCTGTCAAATGACTGCTTCATTGGGACACTGCCTCAGTGTATTTATCCAGGAGACTGATAGACACCTTTAGAGTTTGTACTGGATGCTTGTTTTCAAGCGTTCAGATCGTGTAAGATAAATTAGTTTTAATCCTCAGTGCACATACATTTAGCAGTCAAATACTATAGCATTTAGTGTGTCAGAGAAGGGATCCAGATTTAATATCAGTGTGTTGAAAAAAAACACATCGTAAAAACATGTATGTCTAGTAAACAGTGTAAGGCTAGCTAGCTCATATATATGCAAATTATTCAACTAGTTGAATTTCATGTACTTCTCATACAGGTATAAATGAGAGGCCAAAATCACTGTTGTCTTTGTATAGAATTAAAGAAACATTGTAGTTTTGTTCAGTCAGTGCATTTTAATATTTAACTATTTGCTGTTTTTATTTGTCACATGAAGAAATTAAAGAATAACAAAAAGGTCAGTAGTAAAGTTCTCAAGCTGTCTATAAAATAAGTGTTTTCTGATGCATTTCCCCAGTTTCTCTGCATGCCCAGGGGCAGGGTGGGGAATCCCGGTGCTGTGCAGGGAGAGCAGAAGTGAACACACAAGGACTCAGGTAAATGTAAGTTGGGAGGTATTTTGATCCTGCCTGGAGTAAATGGGTTTCAGCACCTGGAAGGATGTGGGCCTGTGCAGTTCTGAAGCTCCTTTTTTCCCCAGTATTGCCCTTGATCATTGTTCATCTGGGTGCTGATATGAAAGAAATGGAAATCAGCCTTGTGTTTGGCATGGGAACTGATCTGAAGTCTAGTAAAGGCTTCTTGGACACTATTCTGGTATTGTAAAGTGCTTTGGGGTAAGATGGTTAAAGGACCGGTTATTTTATTAGGCTGTTAAATTCATGCCTATGCCCTTCATTTCCCTCACTGCCACTTTCTCTCTTTAAATTCATGTGTTGTTTTTTGTTGTTGCAGTTGTTTTAAACTAAGAGTGTTGTGCTGAAACCTCCTGAAATCACAAAGTCTGAAGTTCCATATAGATTCTCAGCAGTGGGAATCATGTTCCCAAAGTCATCTCCCCCCGGCAACACTCTTTTGTGGAAAATTCCTGAGACTGTGGGAATCAAATGCCACAGCCCTAAGCAAAGTCTTAGGTACCCCCTGTTCAGCACTAGAGCAGCTAAAGGCAAGAGCCTTGTTGTAGTGGAAACACATGGCTTTTGGATATGTTGTATTTTCTTCTTTCCCCTCCTCCTCTTTATGTCTGCTGTTGCTTTTGCTGACTCTATTTATTGTGACAAACTACAAGACTACAACAGAATAAATACTCTCCAGATCTTGGCTTAAAAAAAAAAAATCATTTCAATTTAAAAAATTACCGATATATTTTACCATTAGGAATAATAGCAACGGAATTGCATAAATGTTCATTGTAACAGACTTGAGCTCCAAGTCAGCAATAATACAGGATCAAGCAGAGATGTTTTCTGTCTGAGGAGTATAAAGGCGTGTGGCAAGAAGGCTGTGAGGAAAAATAATATCTGTGAAAGAAAGCCAAGGGGAAGTAAAACTGACTTCCTTTCTATGCTATTTCTCCCCAGGTTGTGTTTTTGTTACAAAGACCGTGCAAATAGTGGTGATTTCACTCTGCTTCTCCAGACCACTTTTTTTCTTTGAATATGGTCTCTGATTGCTCCTGACCAGAGTGAGAAGTCTGTAACAAGCTTTTCCTCTTGCAGAAATTCTCTTCTATTCTGCTTCAGCTACTCTGTCTATTGCTCCAGCAGGGATAGTATAAAGGCCGTGTCCTTCCTTTACCTACCTTATGCTTGAAACGATCAGGAGTCTGAGAAATTTTATAATCAAGTTTCTTTTTCTGATATTTGCATAAATTTGAGTACATTTTAAAGATTAATATTATGCTTTGGACAGCATCATGTAGAGGATGAAGGTATCCATGCTAGTGGGACTGGCAGTGTCACTCTGCAATTCTAGGTATTCACGTTTCTTTCAATACTTTGCAAAAAGAGGTCACTTCATTTTTATGAAGCAAACACCTTTGAAATTTGCAGTCCATTTGCTGTATTGTTATATATTTTGCTTATGGATTCCCTGATTTTTTTTGAGAACATAGAAATGGCCAATACAACAGAAGGAGTGATCAATGCAGTTCATCTGAAACACGTCCTTCGGTTATCCCAGCACTGCCACCTCTGCAGAATATGTCTGAAGCACTGACACAACTCACTACAGATGGGACTGAGTCGTCCTCAACATCTTTACCATCTAGTCAATAAACAAGAGATAAAATCAACAGCAAATGTCAGCAGTGTATTTCCATTACCGAAGTAGACAAAGAAGGAAAGTTAAGGTTGACATAGCTATGTAAACACTGTGTGTTAATCATGAGTGATAAAGGCTTATGGGGCTTTTGGGAAGTGGCTAAATTCCTTAACCATCCCTGTCTAGACAGACTTACTAGTTCTGGGCAGGAAATGGAGGTGAGGGGGAAGGCCCACTCTGCCCCTCCCCATGACAAAAATGTCAGCAATACCAGAAGAGATGAATACCCATTCTTTATACACAAAACATCTGTAATAGAAAAATATTACGACAAAAAGAATGCTTCCCAGAACTATTTCTCTTCAGAGATGCCCCAAAACATGATTTTAAGTTTGAATGACATTTGTAGGAAGTCCCTAAGCAGCTCTAGTAGTAACACACAGATTTTCTTAAAGGTCTTTCTTTTTGTCTGTCACTGGTCTTTGATGGGTTCCCCATTTCCACTTCAGTCTTTTCTAGCTTCTCTTA
The DNA here is from genome assembly GCF_013377495.2 of Cygnus atratus. NCBI lineage: Eukaryota > Metazoa > Chordata > Aves > Anseriformes > Anatidae > Cygnus > Cygnus atratus. The sequence continues at coordinate 52,988,725 of NC_066396.1, forward strand.
TTGAGTTAGTTTGTGACTAGAGAGTCTCTCCTTGGGCATGCCCAAAGATTCATAGAGCACTGAGGGAATGAATATATGCTTTAGAACTAGGTTAGTATTTATATTTGTGACCTAATAAATCAGAGTCAGTTTCTGGGAAGTCTACATGTGAAATGGAAGCACTTATAATTAATAAGTCTTTCCCCTACCCATAGTAGAGATTTATTTTAAAACTTTGTGATTTAAAAGATTGATTTCTTTCATGGAGATTTGCATGTTCCATCCTGAAAGGGGGGAAAGAATTGGAGCTTGGAGCCTTCCAATCCACAGCTTATCTCAAAAGCTCTCAAATCTGTAAAGTTCTCTGAGTAAAATGAAAGCTGCAATTTTCAAATGGTAACTGCAACTAATAGAAGGAGCTTTAGAGGGAGCAACAAATGTTCTCAAACTTGTGATGACATCACCAGAATTGGATATGCAGGTGTGTCAAAATGCCAGAAGCTCATTTCTTCTGCAAAGCACATCTTTCTAGTAAGACAGAGGTGAGCACTGCAAAATTGAGTGGATTCTTCTTAATTTACACACAGCTGGTCTGATGAGAATGGCAACAGGAAGATGTGTGTTTGCCCTAAGGAACTTTGTGGATACACTTTCCAGTATTTATGTGATGGATATTGGAGCAGTGTCCTTTGGGAATACCTGGCAACTTGTTGGCACAAATCTGTTCTTATTCCTAATTTCTTAGCCACTGTGAATTGTTGACATCTTTTGACAAGCCTCCAGCCTCGCCTATAAAGAGATTTATTTGTAGGCTTTTAAAACAATGTGTGTATGGAGAAAGAGTTGCTTATTTTGGTTAATCACCAGACAGTTAGACTGCAGTCACAATGCATAAGCAAGCAAAACATACAGTTATACAATTTGGCTGCATTCTAATATAAACATCATCTATCCTCCAACGCTGCATTTTCAGGGGAAATTGGGATCATACCACACAGCATCCCCAATTATCCTCTCTTTATCTAGGCTTCTCAGTTGGGAATAAATCATTTTCATTAAATCACAGATTTGACATTTTTATTAGAAAAACAATGAACTACTGTTTTGTGCCTTGCGAAGTACAATGGTTTCCTAGCTCTGAATGTGAAATAAAAGCATTATTCTTTGAATAGGTTATGAAAGGGTTATAAAATGTTGGAACTACTGATAGTGGTTAGGTGGGGGGTTGTTTCCATGATTTCTGAGAGCTTCGCCATTTTTTCCTCTATGCTTCCCAAGGACTATGTCTACAGTTCACTGCAGACTACAGCATAGTATTAAAGTACTGAATCAACTTTAAGCCAGCTAACCAGAAACCATGGAAATCCATGGAAACATAGTATAATGCTAACAGACCTCAGAAACCTGAAAGATACTTCTTCCTGCTGTACAGGCTGTTATAACTAAGTTAACTATCTTTATACCACTGTGCAGTTTTCAGATGGGGCTTTGAACAATCTGGTCTAGTGGGAGGTGTCCCTGCCCAAGGCATGAGGGTTGGAATTAGATGGTCTTTAAGGTCCCTTCCAACCCAAACCATTCTGTGATTCTATGATTTTCGGTGGAGCTGCTGTGTTTTGAAGGAAAAATGAGGTTGCTCCTATTTAATGAAATATTGTCTGAGTTGCTGGGAGAAGTGCTCCATAAGTTCCTTCTACCCCTACCAAGTTTACCTCTCCTAAATCTGTCACAAAGGGATTTCCACGCTGGCACAAGTTTTGACTGATGCACTAATGCAGACTATGTTGTGCTGACTATGATGCTGATGCAGTGGGGAAAGCATGAGATACTTTCAAAAGTAAATATAAAATTGCCTAGTGTTGCAAACACTTGGGAACACAATGAGGACACGTCACTGAATTGTTTGTTTCTCTTCTCCATAAGTATTTGGTATGCACGTAATTCCAATCTCGTAAACCCTTCTTTGGAAATTCTCCTTTTGCTTATAATTGGACTTAACTACTGATAAACAAAGTCAGATCAAAGTTCCATTAAGCCAAGTAACTTGGCTTTGGGTGACTGTCGTTTAATGAAAGAAATGATAGCATAGCCCATATGCCACTTCCTAAATTAAAGGCAAAGCAATATCCTAAAGAATGTTGGGTGAGGTCTGCCTAACAGACAGTAAGGTGTGTCTCTAAGCCTGCTGATCCTAGAAATGTCCTCAAAAGCTACAGTAATGGGTTAAAATACTTCCTTTGATGTTTTTCAATGCCTGTTCATCTTTCTTTCCCCATTCCTTTTGTATTTATCATTTAAGGAGATCATGAGGGTTCATGGGGTTTTAGTTCCTTTACCATATCCTAAAGTTGGCATTTTGACATCCCCTTGCTGGCTAGTAATTATCTCCAACACCCTTGTCCCATCAATTGAAATAACAAAGGTGGAGGCAGTAGCACTGGTATTTCATTTGATGAGCTTCCCCGTCTTCACAGGTCCCCTTAACTCACAAGAAGTCCCTCATCTGCCCCAGAAAGCAACATAGACCTGTCAATAAGCAATAGTGAGGGTGAAGGAAGAGTGCTCTAGGGAGTGTCGAACAAAGTTGAATTGAGCTCCGGGAGCAGCAATTCACATTTACCCTCCCTAACCAATGAAAAACTAATTTCAGACAGAGACCATGCTTTTCTGGTTTAAAAAGAAGTGGTGGAGGGGTTATTCTATTTTTCTCTTTCCCTTCCCTTCCTCTTCCCCTCCCTTTCCTGGAAAAAGGAGAGGAGAGGAGAGGAGAGGAGAGGAGAGGAGAGGAGAGGAGAGGAGAGGAGAGGAGAGGAGAGGAGAGGAGAGGAGAGGAGAGGAGAGGAGAGGAGAGGAGAGGAGAGGAGAGGAGAGGAGACACCATTATGTTTGAGCGCTAGTAGTCTGATTCATCAGTGTGCTGAATACTTTGAAAATCACACTGAACTGGGTCAGGATCGCATAGTTCTGTGTAACACTAACTTCTGTGATAAATCGGATCCAACTTATCTCAAACAGCACACCTGAAATGTATTATTATTTCACTGCCTCTTATCCTCCTCTGTGAGAATAGGATAATAGCCTCCTGTGTCATTGTGGTGATAATTGCATGTTTCTGAAGCTTTCAGATAATATAATAATGAAAGCCATAATAATTGAAGAAATTAATAGCAGTTCATTTTCATCAGATTTTAAATACTGAGCAACTACTGGAGAATGAAGGATGAGCAACTGCTGGAGAATGAAGAAAAGCTGGGAAAGAGAACTGTGTAAATATCAGAAGGGAGGGAAATGTCCACACTTGGGAACCAGGGGGAAGTAACAATATATTCTTACTGCAAAAGCCACCTTACTCTTCTTCCAAACGTTAAGTAAATTTCAGGTCAGACTGTTGAAACCTGAATCAAGATCCATCCACAGAAAAACAACCAAAATGGGTACTCAGTCATTAGTTAACATTTCACTGCTTAGTATTGCAAACTCAACGTTCTTCTTGTGTAACTGTCCATGCAAAATACATGCTGAGATCAAGAGCTTGATCTTGCTCTTTTTGACTTTTAAGATATAGATCTGGCTAATCTCACATTTGTAAGTAATACAGCTGTAATTCTGTCAGGAAGTTCTAGTGGTAAAAGAAACTCCAGATACCTTATCTCCAAGATGCATGTATCTAGGAGGACCTTGCAAGAATTGAAGGTGGAAAAATTGAAAGTCTGTAGTAGTGAATCTGAGTGCTGATGGTAGTTCTGCTGTAGTCCTCTCTACAGATTTTAGCTGCAGAAGCTGGGAGGTGTCCCTGAAGAGCATGGTGGTACACTGTGCAGGGACAAGAGCACACATTTATATGTATTCTGTTTTGAATTCTGCTGGGATACATCAGCAGCCACCAAATGACAGAAGCCAGTCTTTGGTAATCTGTGCTCCAGAGCTGCATCCTGTCCTTCTGCTCAGTAATGCCAGCAGCAGCCCATGCAGGAAGATGGCAGTGAGTTAGGAGCTGTATCTGTGCCATCCCATCTGTGTGTCAGGAGAATATCTTCCTGTTTGCAAGATGGGGTGAGTTTCTTTCTTGCTGAGTTTCTCTCCAAGGCATATCACAGTTTTTCCAGTCTAATTACATCTGTAACGAGGTTATCTGCACTGTTCTGTTGCTGGGGACTGCCCTCCATCACACTCCTGGCTGAAACTACAACAAAAGAGATGTGAAGAGCACAGCCAGTCCTCTCTGAGCATCGTGCAGCTCCCACAGCTGCCTCAGGTACTGCGTGGAAACGCAGCATTTCTGAACATCTCTGACTGAGATGCCTGTAGGTCTTGTTTCTCTTTCATGTTACAGTTTCATGCAGAAGGTCAGTAAAGTGGGCAAACCTTTTAGACTAAGATTTCCCAGTCCTAGTTTAGCAACAGGATGGGAGGGAGGTCGGGAAAAGATCTGATTCAAACAGAGCTGCTGAGCTCTCTGAGCTTTCCCTCTCTTTGTTCCAAATTTGTGCTTAGCACTGCTTATATCTCCAAGATAAGGGATACCCTAGATTGCCATGACCTCACATTATACCTATTAGGGACTGTTTCACAGTGTCCAAAGGCTGTTTCACAAAATGGCACCTTGCCTAAAAGAAGTCCTGGTTGCCAGATGTGAAGGTTTATTCATTAGTATCCACAGAAGACGTGACAGCCTCTACAGGCATTTTACAGGCTGAGTCACTGGATAGTGACTAAGACTAGTTATTCATCAGTAGCTGGCAACTAAACATTCTTGCAGCCCTGTGGGACAGCATCCTTCAAAGCTTTGCAGAAGGTTGACTTTAAGCCTGTATTTAGTTGTCAGTTTTTAGGTTGCACATCATGAATAACATTGTGATTCAGATGTCTTAGAGATGTTCAGAAACCTTTTACCATAAGAACTCCTTGTCATAATTATTAATCATAACATTCCCAGATGCAGGTCCTCCCATGCAACATGACTGTTGAATGTAGGCACTGGAGATCAGCATTCCCTGTTCATTTCCAATGAAGGCAACACAGGAAAAAAAGTAAGAAACCTGTAGCTACCTTGTGTCAATAGGAGTAGGGGTAATAGCATCTTAATGCTATCTCTGTGTGCAACTTCCACAGTGCCCTGGATGGTTTCATGCACATCTTATCCTTCTTAACGAGAGTAACATTGCTTATATTTCCGTAACAATAACAACAGAGCCCTTAGAGAACAGAAAGTGTGGGGTTGTCCTTGTCCATTTTTTGCTTATTTGTAAAAACAGTTGTGCAGATTTCCTTGCTTGTTTTTCTTATGCTTCATACCTGCCCATCTTCTCTGGATCTTTGTTCTTCAGCCGTTTGGAAGTTATTAGTAAGGCTGATTTCTGTCTTGTTTCTTTTCTTCATAGTTTATTTTTGTGTCTGACTGCCTTTCCTAGGGTTGACAGTGGAATTTGAAGGGGTGTATTTTGAAACTAGAAACTGTCAGCCTCTTGTGCAGCAACTATTAAAGAAGCTTTAAGTGACAGAAATGCAGGCATTATGTGTTGACTGACCCAGATCCTACAGATATCCGGTAGGTAACGTGGTTACTCATATTCTTTATATTTATGTACTATTTCCTGTACCTTATATTCATGTACATCTCAGATATTCCAAAGTTATGATAGTATGTAAACTATGTAATAATAAAAATAAAATAAAATAAAAATAAATAAATAAATAAAAGGTTTTCTTGCCATTATACAAGGTTTAGGTCTTCTGTTGGTGGCATTAAGAAATTAAATCGTGCAGCATGACAGTAGTGTAGGTTTTACTCCCTGGGTCTTTCGTAAGAATCCTTATGTTCAGTTTAGAACATAAACTAATCCTTCACTGTTTATTCCATCCCTAAAAGTTGCATTGACTTTTCTCAAATGCCAAATCACAGGAAGGTTCTTGGACTTGCAGGAATGAAATTCTCTACAAATACACATCATTATCCAGAATCCTTGAGGAAATGCAATGGTCACATATAGACTACCGTCCCAGTTGGAGACAGGGTTGACATAAAAAAAAGTCATAAACCAGACAGACCATGCAGTATCACTCCTAATTTCTCTCACTTACAACTCTAGCCTTGTAAACACATCCTGAACTATACAGCTTGCCTAAAAGAGTAATTGTCCACTTACATGTATTTGCCTGCAGCTTTGCATGCAAATATATCTATTATTCAGACTTGCAGGATATCACAGACTGAAAAAGGACAGCCTATTATTATTCACGGAGCATTGTATACAGTACATAGGCTACTGTTCCAGGAAGTCTGTGGTGGGGCAGCAAGTTCTAATACACAGAGGAGACTAACCTGTCCTAAGTGACGTTATGGGCAGAGCTGCCATAAGCAATATTCCTGTGTCATGGCCATAAGTAGCCTCTACCAGTGCCACAGGTACTTGTCACAAGTGTGAAGGTAAAGTTTTCGGAAGCAGGCCATTTATGAATGCAAATACAAACCAGTCCTTGAGCAGGGGTGAAATCTTGGTCCCTCTTCAGAAAGCTTGCCACTGATTTCCAAGTGGCAATTAGTGCTGATTGGTGGTGAAAATGACAGAAATTTCCAAGCAGCCCAAGACTTGATGGTGGAGCTTTCCCTACCACCTGAAAGATGTGTTGCACCTTTTATTCTGTTATCTCGGCAACAACCCCGCAGTTCATGGAGACCATGAAAAGACTTAGCATTGAGGCCAAATGTGAAAAAAACATTTCCCCAGAAAGCAATATTCACTGGAAGTTACATATAGCTGAAATGAAGCATTTGGAATGCAAATGTCATCTCAGTCAGGAAAATAAATAAATAAATCACCAGCACAGAGCTTCTTCTGGAGAAGGCTACTTCTATTATCCATCTTCAAATCATCCCCAACCAACAATAGTCTCAGCTCCTCGTATTTGTGAACATGAGGATGTGCTTCAATAGCAGACTTAGGTTAGAGAGGTTAATTAGTTAAAAACAACTCCTGTGTATTGTAGCCTGGTGGTATGGCCTTCTACCTGCTGAGCTTCAACATAATGAATTAGAATGCTAATGTGAATGCATGCTTCTGGATCCCTGATAACTGAGAATGAGAGGGAATAAATGGAAACAGACAAGACTTGTTGATTTGGGTGATCTTCCTTTTGCTGTCTCTGAATTTTTTCTTGGTGATGGAAGAGTTGTACCTACATTCCTGATTGAGATGCCAGATCTGCATGGGCAAATCCTTCCCGTCCTCCATACCTAGCGTGTTTCAAGGGAAGTATTCACTGAGGTGGTTCTGCTGTGCAGATCAGCAGGCTTGTGAGGATATGCAGAAGAAAATCCAGCCCTTTGCTGGGGCTCCTCTGAAACCAGCAAAGATTTTTTAAAACAAAAACATTGTTTGAAATTAGAAAGTCAAGGCCCTTTCTAAACCAATGCAGTTATTATTGTGCCTTTTTTTAACCTCATCCTCCCTAAAAACTGCAACCCTCCAGAAATGATTCTCATGTTCACATGAGAAATGTACAAAATGCCAAATATTTGTGGGATAATTACTGTTTACTTGACATTTGTTGCTGCCCTGAATTTCAGTGCATGTACACTTGCACAGTTCAACCATGAATAGTAGGCTTAACAACAGCCACTTTGCAAAGTTAAATAATTCAGCTGTTTGCATTTGCCTGCTAATTACTGAGAGCAGCCATCCACACAAAGGATTAAGTGACTGAAAAATTAAACTATTATTCTGCAGGATGAGGCCTGAAGATGTCGGTTGGTACTTTCTCACATAACATCTCCAGGAATAAGGTAATGGAGTTCATCAAGTTAAAAATGTGTCCAGGCCTGTATATCAAATTCCACCCTGATGTGCTTTTAACTTTAGAAAAACATTTTAGAATGGAAGTAGCAATGGCTCTTAACTTTCATCTGCTACTAGTGAACAACTACGTTACCACTAGAGTGAAACAATTCATTAAAAAAGAAAAAAAAAAAGCCATGAAGTCCAAAAGTGCAGTAGGCATTAATGAAGGCAGCAGGCTCTTCTGTGATTAGGTTGCTGAAAACAACACAGCAATATATAATCAAATGAAGACTTTATGAGTCATTGTAAATCTGTCTTGTGATAGTGCCTAGAAACTAGAATTACATTCTTCTCCTAAACACTTTTAACTTATAGAGCTTTTTGCACAATTTTTTACAAGCAACTGTGACTTTTATAAGATTTCCTTCCCTGTGCATTGATAACTTCTGCATAGAGTTCATCAGTAAGTAATCAGGGGATACATCTTGAGGCAGTAATTCTCAGAGTGTTCTGTTCAGTTTGACTAATCTGCTACATATACATCTCAAGGGTTCTTTCCCTGGTTAAATAAATACAGAGGCTTTCACTAACTCTTGCACTTGCTGCTGTGCCAGTAGCAATGAGGCTCCAATTTAGCAAAGAAAAAATAATTGCATTGGAAATAGCTGTAAAATATGAGATGGTATCTCATCCTCAGTAAGAGCAATTCCATTTCCTTTGTAGCTCTCACAAAAATAAGTTGTCTAACATCGTGATTCTTTGGTGCATCTTAGAGACATCCATGCTGTATCAAAAGCAAGGGGCAGTGTCTGCACAGCAAGGTGTGATGCTGTGCAAGAGACACCAGTGTGGACAGTAGGAGATGCAGCTGAATGAGCACAGCGCTACACTTGGAGTCACTTGCTCTCCAGTGAGGCAGGTCCATGTGCAGCAGCTGCACTCCTGGCTGAGAGCTGGCTGCTGGGCCATCACTCCGTGACTCTCACTGCACTCAAGAATGCTTTCAGAAGGACACGTGCTTCTAAATCCGCAGCTCAGCCTTTTGCCAGTGTGTGCGTCACTGGGCATGTTTTCCAGAGAGGTGCAACAGTAGGACTGAAATGTGCATGCATTGTAATCTCTGTCCATGCCTCCTGAGAGAAAACATCTTCTGCCTGGTTACACCAGCTGGTGCTGCTGGAAAAAGGGTGGTTCAGGGGTGTTGTAACTCCCAGCAGCCCATGTCTGCCCTTACTGTCAAGAAGAGCAGTCTCCAACCCAGTTTTGCAATTTCAGCTGTTTCTTTGCTTCCTATTGCAGTAGCAGCTTTGCCTGGTATAGCACCAGCCTCTCACCATCAGGCAAAATTCAGTGATGCCCAGGTGCCTGAGAAGCTTTAAGCTGGTTCTGGAAGACCACCCATAAATGTCACAGGATTGTATTGTTCTACAGTGCTCGTGGACCTGTTTTTCTGAGTTAGTCACCGTCTGCAAATCTCGCAGAAATAGTTCATAGACAGTCATGGCTGGAAATGTCTGCTGTAGGGAATACAAGCACTTGCTACAATTGCTGTAATCCGGAGGATGCTGGAAACAGCTCCACTTCAGCAAAGCTCTCAAAATTTACTCTTGTTTTGCTCTTGCCTGTAAAATCTACAGCCTGAGAATCGTTTCCGTTCTTCCAAGAAGCAGTTTTTGGACTGCTTGCTCTTGTGTAATCTTTGGTCTGCACAGGATATTTCCTGGTTTCACATGATTGTCTACATCCCTATATTGTCTGCAAAATTTTCTGTGTGCCATTGTGAAAAGAAAGCTGTTGAGAGCAATAGATACCTTGTGAGATATCTTGTGATCAGTGCTGGTAGTTTTGAGATGGCTTTTAAAACCATTACAATTCAGGCACTACCTAGGTTTTAGTACTGCATTGTTCAGGAGCCCGCTTCTGTCTTCTTGGGCGTCTTTGCTTGCTGAACTGAATGGGGGAAGAACTTTCCAGGCTTTATTTTACGGTTACATTCTTACAAGAGCAGCATGTGATTAATGAATGCTCTGAGCTTGTTATAGGCATGGGCAATCTACACTGTAAATGGCTATAAACACAGCAGGAGAAGGTAGTGTAGCTAATTCTTAGCCAATGTTTATAAACAACTTGTCAAACTTTATCACTGTTGGTTAATGTCTATTAATAATGTATTAATGCTTTATAAACTATTTATAAATGGAACCTTAATATAGGAGGAAACTTATGCAACTCATTTCTATGCCTGTGGTTAAGTGCATCTTCTACAGCTCCTGGCTGCACTGGTATTTCTTCTAAGGTCCGAAGAAGTAGTACTGCACCGACGTGAAAGGTTGTTGGCCTTAATAAATGTAAAGTTGATGTGCTGACAGACAAGAACACACCTATCAGTAGATTCTGAATTGGTACCCAGTTATTGCTCACTGGATTTCCCAAAATGCTCTACACTAGACTGTTCCTCTCCATGTGGCTGCTGAACATTTTCCAGCATTTGTCCATTGGTCCCAAATCTCACATTGTATAAATACACAGAGGGTAACTTTGTTGTGTGATCATAAGTGACAAAATCACTGTACGTGGACTCTCTTAGACCATGGAGAAAATGAAGTGTTGCTGAAGAGTAAGAAATTCACTGGGCTTAAGTGAAGAGATGAGCAGACAACCCTCTGGAGCAACAGCCAGGAAACATTAGGCTTAGGTATTAGAGTTGAACACAGTCCAGACGAACGTACCTAATTGCCCTCTACCTTCTATGGGAGATCTGCAGGGACAAAATAAAAAATAAATGATTAGTGTCACTTCTTCACGGAGATCAACATTGCTCTAAGCACTGCTGAGAGTATTGAATTAACTCAATTTTTGCATTGTAGAAATGTGACATTTAAGAAAATCATCTTCACCCCTAAACTGATTTTAAAAGATCAGTATACTGCTGTGATAAATACTTAAGGACCATAGGAAGTAATAACTGTGTTTCCAAATGTTATCTAAAACAATTTCTCCAATGAACGTTCATACTTCTCCTTTACAGCCAAATCTCTATTATCCATGAGTGGATTACACGCTTTGCAAATTAGCTAAACCATACTAAAAAATAAAACAAACTCAACTTTTTTTCTCTTTACATTTTATGAGTCATTCTATGTCTTCTTTTTCAAACATAAACATGGTGTGTTATGCTAGCCTAATTTACATACAGAGTAAACTGTTTGTATAGTCTTTTCCTTTTTTTTTTTTCTCCTTTTTTCCTTTTCCCCCCCCTTCATCTGGGCTATCTGTCATTTGTCCTGGATATCCAAGAGCTGACAATGCACCCATTCTGCTTCAGCACTCCATACTGTTATGCAGTGACTGAATGAGGTAGAACAAAGAGCAGATGTCTGTACAGTACAACACATTTATGACCTAGCAATAAAGCTTTCTTGTGGCGTGTCCCCTCAGGTGTCACCCAGCATCACTGTCTACCAGCTTCCTTCCCTAGCCTCTCTCTCCCAAAATCCAGGACGAGAAAATCAAGAAGAAGGTGAATGCATTCCCTTAGATATGTGAAGAAACATGTTCATTCTTTTTCATTTTCTTTTTTATTTTTATTTTTTCAGTTAGAAGTGAAGTGTATGTTGTGGAGGCTGGCAAACAACACAGCATTACTGTGCATTAATTAACAAGTGCAAACTCTCAACATGTGCTCATGTTTAGTTCAAAATTAACAGATAAGGGACTGTGTGACCCATTGAATCGTTTCTGACGATAGAGTGTTACTAAAGGAATGATCTGTGCTGTTCATCTCCATCTGACAAACATAGTCATAAAAGCTGGAACAAGCCATAGCAGCCCTTCTAGACTGTAACACATTTTCTTCTGAAGTGATGTGTGTGTGGCATTTTATTGAGCTGAACCTGGTGGAAGACTGGACTGGTTAGGAACAAATGATGTATTAGCACTTCTGAGGCAAAAGAAGAAAAAGAAAAAGGCGAGATCTTCTAAAAATATACTGCGGTAAAAAGCCCAAACTTGTGTGTAATTTGTTTTAATTAAAGGTCTGTCAGAGGAACTTGCAAATTCACTGGCTGTGATGAAAAAGCAAGGGCTAGAAAAGAGGGGCTGCTTGAACCACACAAAGCAAATAAATCAAAGGAAGATTTTTGCAACCACAGAAGTCATTTAAAAGTTATTGCCAAATTATGACAAGCTTATTAGAGACCTAATCTTTTTGCCTGTCAGTGAAACACAGGCTCCTAAATGCCTACAGACCCCTATCAGCAAGGGCATTTAGATATCAAGATGGTGTTAGGAATGAGTGTCTGCTGACAGGACTGAGCACAGGACACTGGGAAGCTCGCAGATGCCTCCCCCCTGCTCGAAGTTACGCTGCACCGCATGCATCAAAGCTGTGCAAAAATTGACAGAGTTTGCCATAAGAGGTTGCAAAACCTAATGGGCTTAGCAGGTGGACTCCTGAGTTCCCTGACAGATCTCCTCAGGCAAGAGCAGATGTATTTGTGAAGTGTGGAGAATCAACTCTCCTAGACTTCCTGTGTTTTCTCGTGGTCTGTCCAGCACTTTATGGGCTAAGTGTCATGTATGCCAGTTTTGGTAGCTTTTTATTGACTAGGCTGTAAAGAAAGGGAAACTTGAAATATTTAAGTTCTGACAAAAATCATTACTGAGAGTGAATCCTCTTCTTGCCTCTTTAGTGTCTGTTTTTTATACTTCCTATTAACGAATCACTCTGACAATTAAGACAGCCGTGTTTAACATTGTCCCAGTTTGTTTTTACAAAGGATGTGCTGGCAACTCCAAAGTGAAGACAACCCGTCAGACTATTACAGCCACTTCAGAATCAATAAGATCTCTCCTTCACAAAAGGTGATAGCAAATCATGCATCACACCATCCCTCTTCTTTCATTTTTCTATCCGATCTGTACATAAGAGTTTGACCAGCAACATCTTCCTATCAGCTCACATTCTCCTGTGGGAAACTTTTTGACTGGCTTCATTTGACATGAGAATGAGAATTACAGGTTTCCTCCTTGATGAGTTTTATTTTAAACCAGCTGCTTCAATGAAAATGCAGAGCTCCAATGAGCTGTTCATGCCTTCTCTTTGCACTGCACTCTCTTGCTAGCTCTAGCGGCAAAATGAGCAAAGCACCTACACGGCACCACTGTGACTGGGGTCAAGAGCATTTTCCTTTCAAAAAGGCATTCTTTGGGCAGTTGTAAAAGTCAACATTTATGCCCTTAGTGAAATGAATGGGTTTGAAAGCTGTTGATGCAGATCTATAAAAGACTTTTTGACACCTTGTCCATTAACACAGGCAAAGCTACTCCCCACTGCTGTAGCCTGGCAGTCACTGAGAACAGAGATGATGGTAGCACTTCTTCATGGGCGGACTGCAACAGCAGCTCTTTGTCATGGTAGTAGAGATTCCAAGTTTAAACTGAAACAGAGGAGAGGCTCTCCTATGAAGAAAGGCTGAGAAAGGCTGAGAGAGCTGGGGATTTTTAACCTGAAGAAGAGAAGTCTCCAGGCAGACCTCATTGCTGCTTTTCGATACTTAAAGGAGGCTAATGAAAAAGACTGAGAGCAACATTTTGCTCAGGAAGATAATGATAGGACAAGGGGGAATGGTTTGAAATTAAAAGATGGGAGAGTTAGATTAAATGTTAGGGGAAATTTTTTGCTCAAGAGGTGGTGAGGCACTGGAACAGGTTGCCCAGAGAAGTTTTGGATGCCCCATCCCTGGAGGTGTTCAAGGCAAGATTAGATGGGGCCCTGGACACAGACGCAGACACAGACACAGATTTCTAGGTTGGAAGAGACCTCAAGATCATCGAGTCCAACCTCCGACCTAACACTAAGTACTCCACTAAACCATATCGCTAAGCTCTACATCTAAACGTCTTTTAAAGACCTCCAGGGATGGTGACTCCACCACCTCCCTGGGCAGCCCGTTCCAATGCTTAATAACCCTTTCGGTAAAGAAGTACTTCCTGACATCCAACCTAAAACTCCCCTGTCGCAACTTTCGCCCATTCCCCCTCGTCCTGTCACCAGGCACGTGGGAGAACAGACCAACCCCCACCTCTCTACAGCCTCCTTTAAGGTAACTGTAGAGAGCGAGAAGGTCGCCCCTGAGCCTCCTCTTCTCCAGGCTGAACAAGCCCAGCTCCCTCAGCCGCTCCTCGTAAGACTTGTTCTCCAGACCCCTCACCAGCTTGGTCGCCCCTCTCTGGACTCGCTCGAGCACGTCCATGTCCTTCCTGTAGCGAGGGGCCCAAAACTGAACACAGTACTCAAGGTGCGGCCTCACCAGAGCCGAGTACAGGGGCACAATCACTTCCCTAGACCTGCTGCCCACACTGCTTCTTATACAGGCCAGGATGCTGTTGGCCTTCTTGGCCACCTGAGCACACTGCTGGCTCATATTCAGCCGACTATCAACCAATACTCCCAGGTCCTTCTCGGCCAGGCAGCTTTCCAGCCACTCATCTCCCAGCCTGTAGCTCTGCTTGGGGTTGTTGCGCCTCAGGTGCAGGACCCGGCACTTGGCCTTGTTGAACTTCATACAGTTGACCTCAGCCCATCGCTCCAGCCTATCCAGATCCTCCTGCAGAGCCTTCCTGCCCTCGAGCAGATCGACACACGCACTTAGCTTGGTGTCATCTGCAAACTTACTGAGGGTGCACTGGATGCCCTCATCCAGATCATCGATAAAGATATTAAAGAGGACCGGCCCCAGTACCGAGCCCTGGGGGACACCACTTGTGACCAGCCTCCAACTGGATTTGACTCCATTCACCACAACTCTCTGGGCCCGGCTATCCAGCCAGTTTCTAACCCAGCGAAGCGTACGCCAGTCCAAGCCCCGAGCAGCCAGTTTCTTGAGGAGTATGTTGTGGGGAACGGTGTCAAAAGCCTTACTGAGGTCAAGGTAAACCACATCCACAGCCCTTCCCTCATCCACCAAGCGCGTCACTTTGTCATAGAAGGAGATCAGGTTCGTCAAGCAGGACCTGCCTTTCATAAACCCATGCTGACTGGGCCTGATTGCCTGCTTGCCCTGCAAGTACCGCGTGATGACCCTCAAGATAATCTGCTCCATGAGCTTTCCTGGCACTGAGGTCAAACTGACAGGCCTATAGTTCCCCGGGTCTGCCCTCCGGCCCTTCTTATAGATGGGCGTCACATTGGCTAGCCGCCAGTCAACTGGGACCTCCCCCGATAGCCAGGACTGCCAATAAATGATGGAAAGCGGCTCGGCCAGCTCCTCCGCCAGTTCTTTCAGTACCCTCGGGTGCATCCCATCCGGCCCCATCGACTTGCGCACATCCAAGCTCCTTAGCAGGTCGCCAACCATTTCCTCATGAATAGCGAAGGCCACATCCTGCTCCCCATCCCCTTCCACCATCTCAGGGCACTGGGTATCCAGAGAACAACCGGTATTGCCGCTAAAGACTGAGGCAAAGGCGGCATTAAGCACCTCAGCCTTTTCCTCATCCTTAGTAACTAGGTTTCCCCTCGCATCCAGTAAAGGATGGAGATTCTCCTTAGTCCTCCGTTTCGCGTTGATATATTTGTAAAAGGATTTTTTGTTGTCTTTAACGGCAGTAGCCAGGTTGAGCTCCAGATGAGCTTTGGCCTTTCTAATTTTCTCCCTGCACAGCCTCGCTACATCCTTGTAGTCCTCCTCAGTGGCCCGCCCTTTTTTCCAAAGATTATAAACCCTCTTTTTTCTGCTAAGCACAAGCCGCAACTCTCTGTTGAGCCAGGCCGGTCTTCTTCCACGCCGGCTCGTCTTTGGGCACGTGGGGACGGACTGCTCCTGTGCCGTTAAGATTTCCTTCTTGAGGAGCGCCCAGCCTTCCTGGACTCCTCTGCCCTTCAGAACCGCCTCCCAAGGGACTCGGCCAACCAGCGTCCTGAGCAGCTCAAAGTCAGCCCTCCGGAAGTCCAAGACAGCGGTTTTACTGGTCCCCTTCCTGGCCTCGCCAAGAATAGAGAACTCTACCATTTCGTGGTCACTCTGTCCAAGACAGTTTCCGACCACCACATCTCCCACCAGTCCTTCTCTGTTTGTGAAGAGGAGGTCTAGCGGGGCACCACCCCTGGTAGGTTCACTGACCAGCTGCGTCAGGAAGCTATCTCCCACGCTCTCCAGAAACCTCCTAGACTGCTTTCTCTGTGCCGTGTTGTGTTTCCAGGATATATCCGGGAAGTTGAAGTCCCCCACGAGGACAAGCGCCGACGATTTTGCAACTTCTGTCAGTTGCCTATAAAACTCCTCATCCGTCTCCTCATCCTGGTTCGGCGGTCTATAACAGACCCCGACCAGGACGCTAGCCTTGCCAGCCTTCCCGCGGATCCTAACCCACAGGGATTCAACCTTATCATTCCCAGCCTGGAGTTCCACAACATCAAAAGATTCTCTAATGTAGAGACACACTGATTCTCTAATGTAGAGACACTGATATGGTGGGTGGCATCTCTTGCCCATGACAGCAGGGTTGGAACTAGATGATCTTTATGGTCCCTTCCAATACAAACCATTCTATGATTCTGTCAGATATATAGTACTGCTTTCCACAAGCAACTGAGCAAGAAGTGGCATTGGTAACTGAGGCAGGTGTAGAGCCCACATTTTGACAACCAACCATCATGGTTCTTTAAAAGGCTCAGAAAGAACTTCACTGGAAAAATAAATAAATAAATAAATAAATAAATAAATAAATAAATAAATAAGAGTGGAGAAGGCAAATTAACAGTCGTCTGGAATTTAAAGCAGATGTTTTTCCTTGGGATTTCTGGCAGTAACCAAGGTCTGTCTACCTAGATATTTCTTCCTTTCTCAACTAGGTGAAAATAATTTCTTGTTTTTTCTCCTCTTTTTTTTTTTTTTAATTGGAAAGAGGAGTGGACAGAATACATCTTTGCCTGGGTGTATGTCTGTTCTGGACCTGAATACAAGAGTATCTTGCAATAGCTGTTTCTCTCATCCCAGGCAGATTTTTTCTAAATGAGCAAAGTACTGAAAGAGAAACTTTAATGTGCAAAGAAAGCAACTTGATTATGATTTTGATGAATCACTTTTTGATGAAATGATAGGGTCTTATGGTATATCCATGCATTTTGAGAATGCTGCTTACATTTAGCCATCCAAAATGCGATACTGAACACTGGTGGATTTTAGTCACAGTCTCATTTTCAGTCACAGAGAAGAATCTGTTCTGGTAGTACCTGAGACGTCAGATGCTCTGTGCAGATCTTCCATGCCTGCTGCTAAGGCCTAACCAGTAGTGGGTGGGACATCTGTCTTTTTAGGAAGTATGGTACCATAAAGGCAGTGGGGTGGGGAGAGGAGCTGTATGTCACACAGCTGTCCCTCGGTTGATGGGCAATGCAATGGAAAGAGCAGTCTTTCCTTTGTACCACCTATGCCTTCCTGTGATAAGCAGTAAGCACACCTGGAGATCTGCTACAAGTCATGCATCACATGTATAAATCGGAAGTCTCACATAATGGTAAAAAGACAAGGACTTGATCTTTTGCTCATTTGCAGAAATGGTCACTTACCACTCTGAATCGCATGGTGTGGGCTGAGGAACAGATAATTGTACCAGGATTTTTCAATGAACTTAGAGGTCTCCCACCAGAATTGCCTCCCTTCTTCTGGTAGCCTGGTAGTTTACAACTAAACCAACAGGAAATGAATTTCTAGCTGAAAGAAATCCCCAGCTTCCCTGAACAGCAATGGACTAATTCACTGGGGAAGCTCTTGCTGTGTCACACAATGAAATAGTTGGATGCTGGCTCCATCCATCCTTCAGTTTGGCCTGTTGTGAAATGCTGTCTCATTTCTCTGAGACAGTCTGTGAAAGGAAATGACACTTGGTACTGTTTGAATGACTGATGTTGCTAATTAGAAGAAATGTGGCAATATGTCCATCCAGTGCAACCGGCATTTCAATTTGGTAAAAACAGTCCAAGGAGATTCACCTGTATATTGCTGGCATTTTTACAATCCATTTAAGCCAGGTGCTATTTTCTTCCTAGTTTGTAATTTAAATGGACTCTTGTGTGTTTGATTCTTTTTCCCTTCCCTTCCCTTCCCTTCCCTTCCCTTCCCTTCCCTTCCCTTCCCTTCCCTTCCCTTCCCTTCCCTTCCCTTCCCTTCCCTTCCCTTCCCTTCCCTTCCCTTCCCTTCCCTTCCCTTCCCTTCCCTTCCCTTCCCTTCCCTTCCCTTCCCTTCCCTTCCCTTCCCTTCCCTTCCCTTCCCTCTACTTCCCTTCCCTCCCCTTCCTTCTCCTTCCCTCCCCTGCTTCAATTTAAGTCCTTAGCTAATATTTACCTGAAGAAAAATGTGTGTGGTTGCTATGCTGATTTTGGATTATAGATAAGGATTGGCTTACAAAATGATGGCTGGCTTGTAAATTCTGTTTTTCAGTGGAAGTGGAACATACAGTTTCAATATATCAGCAAGCAGCTGCCCTGGAGCACTGTGAAATGCCCAGATTAGGACCTGATTAGGCTGGCATAGCATTAAAGCCGGTTGCTCACCGCATAATTCACTTTGAAGCCAATCTTTCACACACCCAAAGCTTGTGATGTGTGATTGTGGATCTCACCACACTCTTGTCTTCTACAGAGGTGTTGCTGTTTTTCTATTTTCTCTGAAAGTGAGAAGGTCACTGGCTCCGATCAGAAAAGACACAAATGCAGAGTAACTTTGCAGACTTTGTAGTAGCTGTGAACCATGGAGAACACATGCTGTAAAAATGACGGTCACTTATCTTTGTTAGTGACATTAAGGATGTTGCACAAACTTGTAGGAAATTCCCATCCAAGGCAAAGAACAGCATTTCTCCCCCACCTTGCATCTTAATTGCAACTCTTACAGGACGGGAGCTGTTATAAAATGACCCAAAGCTGCCTTCACAGCACAGCAGTTGCAGCACTGCCAACACACAGGATTCCTCTTCTTCAGTTCCAGCTCTGCTACTATGTGAGGGCCCCAGCTTCATGGCAAAAAATCTTCTCACACCTGTGGTTTGGGTGAAGATCTTTAAGATATAATTGGTTCAAAAACCAGAAAGCCACTAGAAACTTCTCAAACATTATTCTGTAGTTTTGTGGTTTCTCGATCTAATTTCAAAACAGGAGGGAGAGAGGACATGGGCAAGGCAGTACCTCACTCAGTTTTGGATTTTTGAACTGTCATTAATGGCAATATTGCAAAAATGTGATTCAGATAGCCTATGACATATTTTCCAAGTAGTTCTATCTCTACTCCACCATCAAAAGGAAATACTTTTTTTTTTGAAACTGCTCCGTTCCCACACTGGAGCATGTTCTTCTTTGGAAAGGTAGAAAGCAGGGATTTACTTTACTAGATACAGAGAATGAATGTGAATGCTTTCGTTTTAAGCAGCTAAATGAGAATATACAACATGTATTTTCCTGCAGACTCAGTTGGGATTTCTGTTATCAATTCTGTGCTTCCCATTACCTAGTGATACCAGCAGCAATCCATTGGTATCCTATGTAGATAATTGAAATGAGTTTGTCAATGGCAACTGTGAACCGTGGGAGAGCATTAACATTTTCTCTCTCCTTTTTTTTTTTTTTTTTTGAGGGGTGGGGTGGGAGGTTGGGGGGGTAGAGAGTCTTAAACAGCTCCCAGCATGATTCAAACCTAATTTTTGGCTCAGGCCTCACACCTGTTGTAGTGGAAATAAAAGAGTCATTGATGTTGAATTTCAGAATTGTGTTAAGCCAGTAGAAGTTCATAAAGAAAACAAAGGGGTGGTCCTGTGTCCTTCACCTTTACCTCTTTGTCTCCAGAGGAGCACTGGCACCTAAACCAGCTCTAGTGATTGTGTATAAAAAATTAAAAAAATAAAATACACCCAAATCAGGGAGTCAATCTGCCTTAAAAGTAACATCTTAGAGTCTCATGCCATAAATTTTCAGGGTTAGTTTTCTGTCAGATGATTTCCCTTGTCCCTGGTTGCCAACACAAGAGAGAGGATGAGAAGAGCAGAAGGGCAGGACAACCCATTTAGGGAACAGATTGTTGTATATCAGTTGTAACACTTTGCAAGTAGAATAACTTTTAATTCTTTCATGCTATGGGACATAAAGATTTTTTTTTTAATACGGAAAATAGATATTTTTAGTTAATATGTTTAGTTTTCCATAGATATTTTTATACAGTAACCCTGTATGTGTGAATTTGGCTGCTGTGAATTTGGTTTTAGGCCTTTCTGTTAAGCAGTGGGAGTGGGTGCTTATTGACATGGTTTGTACAATCCTTGGGAGATCCAAAGCTTTATGTCTTTCTTCTCAGACCCATATCATTTGTTCAGCATATGCTTGGAAATGATAGCGGTATTGTCATACTCCCAAATACAGCACGTTAATCTGCCCCACAGCTCAGAATTAGAAGCAAAGTGGAAGATTCTACTGGCTGATAAAGATTATCTGCTGTTTCCTGTTCTAGGGACGAAAAATGAGCAAAAATAAAGGTCATCTGTGTTTATATTAACAATACAACAGTTCCACTATGTTTCGTAACAAAGTTGGGTCATTATTTATCCACTTGTCCTTTATATCATTGCTTTGAACTTTCTGGGTTTGCTTATCATGATATTTCTAAAATCTGTAAACAGTCAGGGAGAAGCATTTCTAGTTTTCTAAATAGAGCATTAGGTCATTTTATTATCAGAGAAATATAAAGCTGCCCATCTGTTGTTCTTCCACATGTGGAACAGCAGGCAGCCTCCTCCTAACCATTAATTATTTCAAGGAATTTACTACAGCAACACTGCTATATGCACCCAGTTTCGTTTCTGCTCTTCAGCCTTCCCTTCTGCTCAATTTTTGGTGAATTACAGCAATGTTGTGTTAACAAAACACACCCATCCACACAAATCCACAGCTAATGACCTTTTCTTGATACAGTTTACCATAAATGTTTTAGCTTTTCCTAGTGGAGAAAAGATGGAGTTTCATTTTCACTTTAGGGCATTAATTCAGCTCTCTGCTCAAAATTCAGTCTGCATCTTCCTTGAATCCTCTGGAAAAGGAGATTCTGCCATCTCTAACCCTGAGTATCATTCCCTGTTAGGTCACTGTACTGCTTCCTGCAGCAAGATGTCTCTCTCATTACTTGCATATATTGCATATACAGTAGGGCAGTAAAGGGACAAAAGGAATAATATTTAACTAGGCTTGAACATTCTAGGTTCCTTTGTGGTTCACTGAGAGCATGTTCTTCCATGTCAGAAGATTATAAAAAGTTGAGGTAAAAGGGTTCAGTCCCCAAATAAACAGAAAGCTACTGTGGTTAAAAGCTCCACTAAGCAGGCATTGTATTTCTGTGAAGTATCTCTGCAAGGTCTAGGAAATGTTATTAGTCCTTGCAAGGGCTAAAGTAGTGCTTTAGTAGGAGAGATTATTTCATATTGATGAATAAAACTAAGGAATTATAGCGGTGGTGTGGTCCCCCTTTGAGTTTAGAGAACAGAGTAGGTCACATATGAACTTGGTGCAGCCTCTCACCTTCCTGTATACTGCAGTTCTCTGTTCCTTTTCACCTTCCTTCTGCAACAGCACCTCATTCAGGCAAACCCTGTCTCATGGGGATTGATCATGTCCTGCATCAGGACAATAAGTACATCAGAATGCATCAGGATATAGTGCCCATTGTTCTGACTAAGATGCATAGATATTTAAATTTATGATTTCTGTCAAAGTCAAGACAGTTCTGATATGAAGCCTTGCAAAGCACCTCTATTTTCAGCAAGTGCTTCTCCATCAGCAACAGAGAAGTGGATGACTGAATCATCTAATGACCACAGAGCTTGGTGTCTGTGAACACACTGGCCTACTGGTTTCACTTAAAGATCATCTTACCCTCAATTGAAACATAAATGAAGAAACACCTCGGTAGCACCAGTTGCATCTCTGTGGGATCTCTTTGCTTCTCAGGATGTCTCAGAGAACAGTACACTCTGACACACACTGGGACTTTGGTGGGTCATGGAAGTTTTCTGAAAGACCTGTGGTCTCTCTCTCCTGGGAAGATTATCTTGGGGCAGAAGATATTCATTTAGATTTCCTTTAGGGTGGGATTGTTTCTGGTTTGCTTGGTTGGTTTTGTTTCTTTATTATTATTATTAATATTATTATTATTTTATTTATTTATTTACTTATTTATTTTGGAAGGGTGGTATTTTTTCCTGGTTGGCATTATGCAACAGTAAGCAAAGCAGACTCTTACTTTTCATGGTAAGAGATGTCTTCTTTCCAGAGATCAAATCTCTGCAACACCTTCCACAGCAGTTCACAATTTCGAGTGAAGAGCCAAGATCGCTCTATCCACCTTTCCTTCATCAGTCATTATGCAACATTCCCCATGGTAACAGTGTGAACTTCCAAGGAAAAGGTTCACACTTTTAAGCTTAAGGTCCCAAGCTTATTTTAGGTGTCTTCTAAAAATTTTTTCAGTAGAAAGTAATATGCATACAAAAGTCTGAAAGCTGATGGTCCAGCAGCTGTCTCCAGACCACAGTATGAGAAAGCTTGCGGTATGCTGCTCGTGCAGATATTATATGACTTTAGAAAGGAATGTGGGCCCATATGTACCATTGGGTGTGTGGAAATTATTCTTTAAGGACCAGCTGGTTTGGAATATCAAGAATATTCTCAGTTTATCTGTAAAGCTCTGAGAACTATACATAAGCCTGTATCAGGATGTTGCTTTGTGTATTTTCATGCAGTAGAGATACTTCTTACCTGTTTTATATATCCAAATCACATAGCAAAATGCATGAGAAGGACCTTATAATGCAACAGTCACTGAGAAACCACCCATGTGCCCTCATGATGACATGGTAAAGAGGCCAGAAATGGTAGGACAGGTTGCTTTGGATTTACTCCATAGTATGAATTGGAGTCTCCTGGAAGATGGATGTAACATATTCCCTTTTCTGCAAAAAGAAGTGTGTGCTCCTAGCTTGACAGAAGGCAGTAAGAAAATGTGAGCTGCAGTGAGAATGAGTTCAAGCTTGTCTCAACCTTGAGAATGAGTATCAGCTTGTCTCTCAGCCAGATTAGGCTGTGGTAGCTCCCCTGAAAGGGGTTCTCCTTTGCAGTCAACACAACCACAACTGCTTACACTGGCATGGGGAAAATCCCAGCTCAATGCTGGTTTACTCCATATGGATCCACCCATGACTCCACCGAGGTACGTTTTGAAGACTCCTGGATTTTATTACCTGAGACTTATCAAAGAGGAATTCTTTAATGCCCTGGAGAAGAGGTATTTTTTCTTTTTTTTTTCTTTTTTTTCTTTTTTTTCTTTTTTTTTTCTTTTTTTTTTCTGCGTGGACTTGGACCAATTTTAATATAATTGAAAAAATGTGCAAATGAATTGCAATGGTAGATTACTTACATATTTTTGTTGGTTTTTGTCTGCTTGCATATCAGGAATGTATGTTGTGCTTGTTTCACCCATTGTCATTACGTAATTAAATAATTGAAGTTTACCCCAAGAACTTTGCTTTGTTTCTTAAAGATGCTGTTTTCTCTTGCTTATGAGGCTAGCAACTGTTGCTTCATGAATCACTAGATGTAGCTGTCTCCATTTCATCAAGTCCAGATTGCCTTCTATACACTTCCCCAAAAGAAGTGGAGTCTGGGCAGAGAAATACTACCATGGGTTTCCACCAGCACATGCCTCCATCTAACCCCACTCTCTGCCTAGATCCCTATTACAGAGCTCTTTATCTGCACCAATATTAATTCCAAAGATGGGAGCACTGCTCAAGACAGGTAAAGATTGTCCAGAACTTCTACATTTCAGCCTCTGAATCTTCCAAGTGGACTATATGAAACACATAGAAAGTATATAACAAAATAATACAGAATAATAAAGCAGCAATAAAGTAAATTAGAGTAAGGGTGAGTTAGGCTCTAAGAGGGAAGCAAAGAGACTATAAAACAGGAGGGAAAGAATGAAGGTCACCTGTTTTCTATCAGAAATCTAATTTAGAGCTCCAAATCCACTCCCACTAGGACAGAAAGATGTATGTGACACATGAGGAAATGAACTCTCCAGGATGTGCCTTGGGAGTGCTCTAGGACAGAGGCATTTTGGAAAGAGGTGATAATGGTCTTAAAGGGCAGTGATGAGATTGTGGAACTCCTGTGTGTGGGTTCTGGAAAAAAAAGATATGTTGAAAATCCCCCCAAAAAACAAAAGCTCCTGGAAAATATGAGCAGTTGAGCTAATTGTAGACATTCAGAAAATGGAAAGACTTTTTTTTTTTTTTTTTTTTTTAGACAAGAGCTTTTGTAATCTGGTTTCTGTTCAAGGCATAAGGAAAGATGTCTTCATTTCTGTCCTTTTGTTATGTGCACTCTTTGCAGTCATGACATGTAAACCTAAAATAAAGGAAATCACAAATGGCTAAACCCCTAAATATTCCACCACACTGCTTATAAGTCTTTAGGAGGGGACCTGCTATTATGTATGGCCCTGTAATGTTACTTCCATATTTACTCATTCATCAGAGTTTAGGAAATACTTGTATGTCTAACAGACAGATATAGCAGCCACTAAACTTAAGTTGCAACTTCTGACTATATCAATATATATTATATAAATGATGGGGAAATTGTAAAAAGTTAGTTTTTGAGTCCTTTATCAACTCTAGTGAACCCATGACAGACAATTTTCCTTTTGCTGCTGACCTCTATATGTTTCTTGGTGTTAACTTGTTGAGGTTATATCATATTGGTTCTCAGCCAAACTATGTACCAACCAAATTCCCTCTGAAATCCTCATTTCTTACTCTAATACTATTCATTGTCGTGCTGTAACAGCTCTGTGAAAATGGTGTTGACTGATAGGTTTTTCAAAGATATTTCTTTATAAGAATCAATTGTTGGAGTCCCTTCTTTGTTTCATGTTCTGTTTCAAGGACTCAGAGAAAAACCTTGAAGACTTTGACCCTGCTGTGAAGTATCTCCAGACTGTTGATCACTAAGGTCTGCAGCAAGGCCCATCTCTTTGCCAAGGTTTCTGAAAAAATAGACAAAGATAGTGTTTAAATTAAAATGAGAAACTTGTGTGCTTCTGGCCTGCAGTTGGTTTTTTTTTTTTCTGCAGTGTTCAGTGATTTCCAATTATCTTTGTTGCAGGATTGCTGCCGTTGATTACTGTGCCAGTTTTGTCTAAAGAGTTGATCTGGCTATGTGTTGTCCTTGCTGTTTGGTGAATCTTAATGACATCCTAAGCTGTCTCTTGTCTTATACCCCATTTGTATTTGCTGCTTAATGCTGGAAAACATGATATGGAAAGTAAGAGACCTGAAGTCCTGCTGAGCTATTCAAGGAGGCAAGGGAAACCTTGTGCAAACAGTTTTCTTAGGTTGATGTAGCAGCTCTCCATAATCTCCAGGGTCTCTCAGGTCATTATGTCTTCTGGAGTCCTTCTTGACGTGAGCTGTTTTGTTCCATAATGGACTTCAACTCAGTCCCAGAAGTCTGCAGCAAACAGCAACGGGGAGGAGGCTCTAGGAGGTACAACAGTGTTGTTGTTGAAATCTGCCTCCCAGAGTCTCGCCTGTTTTATCTGCCCAGAAGGATCTATCAATCGCAAACTATTTGGCTCTTCCACTAACTGTAGCTTTTCTGTGCTCTAGCGGTTCCAAGGAGGCTTAGTAAAAGCACTGAAAATTGCTGAAAAGTCCAGGAGAAACCTACAGCACTGTGTCTTCAGTTGATTTTTTTAATCACATTAAAAAACTAAAGTTCACTCCACAGTAGATCTGAATTGGTGCACAGGCTATATCCATTTCTATCTTTTCCTTGGTGTAAGCCAACAATTAATCATGGCACAAGAGGTAAATGAGTGGGGGATGTCAGTGTAAACTGTACTGGTGGATTGGTAAACATTGCTGGTATTGTTGCAAATAACCAACACAAGTGTAAGGAATGGAAGTTTAGCTTTGGGCCTGTATGTTTACCATTATGACTTTAAACTGTTTATAAGAAGAAGAGTTCTTTAAATGTTCCTGAGAAGATGGGCAAAACCACATGGCTACTAAGGGTTTAAGTGAGATAAAGTGTTTGCCTTAAAATTCAGAGAAACGTGGTCACTTTGCAGCCGTGGTTTGTCATTTAAAACATTGATGTTGATGTTGTGCTTTGACGCCAGCTTAAAACATTTATGGTAGCTGCAGAAATGAGGTGTATAGGAAGCTGTGAGGCAACATCTGGAGACTCTGCCTTATCACTGTGTCCTCAAACAGAACTAATTCAAAATTGTCCACGTGAAATAACAATGCAAAAAACCCTGTTCCTACTTTTTTTATTGGAGTCAAAAATGTGCAGACTTAAATGGTTTTCAATAATGGTTCAGGATGTGTGACTGTAGGTGATCAATAAAACGTTGTTTGGGGTTTTCTACTTCATAGGCCACTAGCTAAAAGCTTGGGAGACCTGGGTTCTGTTCCCTGGAGGGCTGCAAATTGGATGTCTCACCTCCCGTCAGTCTGCCTGGAGGCCTGATCTGTCAGTGCCAGGGAGCTTGCAGTCTGTGGCTCAAATCGTCCCTCTGTGTGGGAGGGCTCACCAGCATCAAGGAGTTTTCTCCAAGACAATGGCGAAATGTTCTTGTTTGAGGTTGTTTTCCCTGCTATTACAGTTGTTTCACCATTTGGAAAAAATTAGAAATTAAGTGGAAGAGAGAGCAGCTCTCTAACTGGGTCATACGGTGCTGGGATGGGACAGTGAAGCCCTTGGTTCCAGCCGCTGTTCCAAGGTCTTTTTAAACATCCTGTGAGGTTTGGCGCCCTGACTCAGGATTTGTAAACATATGACATTGGCAAGTAAGAAACCGAGCTATCGCTGCCAGTACAGGTGGTGAAGGATGTCAGATGGAGGAAGTCCCTCACCTTGGTGAAAGGGCTCCCTGCAGCTCTGGCCGAACTCCGTTCGGCAGCAGTTCACCATAACCCAGTGCTACCCAGGGAGATGGCACCTATGGACCATCCAGTTATTTCCCCTATTAGCATCCATAGTTAACTTTTGGTTTTTTTAGGGTGGTACCAAGAAGACTGCCTGACCATGGTGGACACTGAACAGTACTGGGCTGAAAACAATGCCATACGTCATAGAGGAAACTTTGATTTAAATAGGAAAGACAATGTATGGAGAAAACAAACAAACAAAACCCCATCGTTAATCCCATGCCTTTGGTTTTGCACTTTAAAGATGTCTTCTCTATGTGTTTAGATTTACTTGCTACAAACTACACCGTCCTTTTCTGCATGTGCCACTCAAAAGAAAGTATGTCATTTTGTGTGGACTCCCTTTGCAGGTTAGTGCAACCTCCTTCACATACTGCCATGAAGTCAAACCTTACCGACTAATGTGGTGTTGTGCTCTCACTATATTTGTGACTTTAGTTACCGAAGTCCTTTCTAGGTCCCATTAATGAAGAGACTGTGCTCCACAGTCTCCACGGGGATTATACTCCCTTTGTCCCTGTGAGGAAAAGAAGTTCTCTCACAGAATTTGACCAGCACACAACCCACTGAACCTCTTCAGTATTGCAAGTGCTCTGTTACCAAAGCTATATATGTGAAAACCTGTTCCACGTCATGGAGCCACTCCTGTGGGAAGTGGAAAGAGGCAAAAGTAGTTGGTGAGCTGCAGGGGAAAGATGCCTTCAGTGTAAAGGATATGATATAGATACAACCTCTGCCGAGTTCCTGGAGGATTTCCTCTCAGATTTAGAGGGCCTGACAAGTAAGGATCTGCTGGATAAGCCAGGGTTTGCTACATGAGTAGTATCGTGAATGGAAAGTATGGATTAATGTCATGGGAGGAATATTCTTTTGTGTTTTTCTAGTCTTTCCAAATGACTTTAATGTCAAAGTAACCTTTCAAAACCACAACACCTGTGCTGGTGTTTTGCTCAAGTAGTCAGATTTTACCTTTTAAGTCCTTCTGTCCAGCCCAGCCAAGAGTCTATAACACAGAGAATTGTCAAGCTGCTCTAAATACAAGGGGGTATTTGATTTGTAGTGCTTAGTTTAGCTAATGAGTTGATGAGAAAGAACTGTGAGTGCAATTGGTTATAAATATATAGCTAACATCTACCTAGAATACAGATGACTCACGACAGCCTGTAGACACCACTGAGATCATAGCCAGGCCCGTAGCAATACATTTGCAAGGAAAAGACAATTCATTACAAACTGACAGGCTCAGTTAGCAAGATTACAATACGCCTCTTTAAACAGCAAAAGGCCAAGTTAATTATCTCTGGTATACAGGATAGCTGCATGCATCTAATGGCCTTTGCTCCTTCCTGGAGGGAGAGAGAGTTTATTATTTGCTAACTCCAGATCCAAAACTGCTAAGAAATTTGTTTTTGATTTTCCTCTGCGGAAATGGCCTGGAATCATTAATCCTGATATTATTTCCCTTGCCTTCTCTAGAAGATCAGAATAGGAAAAAAATCTGTTTGACCAGGCAGTTATGCATTCAATGGTTTTGATGAAAAAAAAAAGCTGGCCTGAACATACATATTTCTTACACTGATACATATCAATTTACATATGTACCTATATGTATGTACACGTATCTGTATATATACACATACACACACACAGACATATATTTATACATATATACACACACATACATGTATATCTGCACTACCACCCTGATACCCATAGTAGATATTCTCTGAGGGAAATTACTTGCTGGATTTCCTTATTGATATTCATCTTGCAGCAATGGTCTTTATCACAGTATAGTGGTAGGTTAGCAGAAGAATGGACAGTAAGGCCTTGTGATTTGTGAATGAGACATTGCAGCAGTCACACACTCTTCATGAGGAGATTTCAGCCGTGAGCTCTCTCTGTTGTATCGCCTATAAAGCCTATAAAAAGCTGCATTGGCAGCATTTAATTGAAGCTGCATGTGAGCCTGTGCCAAGAGTGGTGAAGATGGCTCTGAGTGTGTTTCAGATTATGGGTCACAGTGAGAAAGCAGAACACTTGGAACTTTTTTTTCTGAAGGAATGATCATATAAAATATTTTGGAATAGAGTCTGACAATAAGCTACAAGTCTATGGAGAATGTACAAGGTTGGTCAGTTTGAGCTTCTGGTGGATTTCTATAATGTAAGCATTCTGCAGTCTTGCCTCAGTAATGAAGAGTGACTCAGCACAGCTTTTCTACAAATTTGTGTTGCATGTGAGAAGGCTCATAACATGGTCTTCAGTTTCTTAGTGTTTAGCATGCATCATGTACAAACAATAAAACCTAGCAGACTGCATTTCAAAATATGAGTTCATACTTGGACACCTGGCTCCCCATTCAGGAAGACATTAAACACTTCCTAACTCATCTTGATTTCAAAGGAACTAATGCATGTTCTCAGACTTTAGCAAGTGTGTGTAAATGCTTTGCTGAATCCATTAATAACAGCTTATATTCTCAGTGCAGCCCCTCACCTCAGTTTCTGTTCAGGTTAATCACATTTACAAAGTTCATCGGAAATATAAAACTACTCATGGGTCAACCATCCGTGAATAATCAAATATATTAAAGTATAATATGCAGTTGTGGAAATTACGTTGTGCCAGCAGACATTCTGTTCGGAGTGGTTAGAACTCCTGGAATAAGTTACTCACTGTAACTTATTCACTCATTTGTAATAAACAATTAGTCTTCACCAGAAATCTTTGGCTGTTCTGCTAAACAAAGCAGGGTATAAACTGAGAATGGGAAGGAATCTGGTAAATTGAATACTTGGGGTTTATTAAGATGCTGTTTTTTTGATCAACCAGACCTGTAAGTTAACATTTTTACAAGTTTGTATTAAATGCTAGAAACCAACAATGGACTGAATTGAGTCTGGAGACAAAATCTCTGATCTAGACCTAGTGATATACTTGTTTGTCTGCTTTTACAGAAGAGGGAGTAAACTACATATAAATGGACTCACAAACAGAGGCGGTTTGGAAGGATTTGAGCAAATAGATAAGGATCAGAATTTACAAAGCTGGGTCATAAGAAAGATGAAAAAGCACCAGAACAGGGTTCATTTAGGTAATGTGGGAATTATATCAACCTCATGTCCAAGGGGAGATTTTATTCAAAATGCTGTTCAGGCAAAAGTCTAGAATGGACAGAGGACATCAAGTTAAAGGAAAATGTGCTATGTGATCAGACTCTAAAAATATTGATTAATTTAAGTATATATTTCCTAAAGTTAGGTTGTAATGGATCACTTTTACATCCTGAGGGGGTCCACATATCCAATTGTTAGAAGGTTCCACTGTTTCAGAAAAAAAAAGATGATAACCTGAAAGGGAGATTAAAAAAAAAAAAAAAGAGAGACCAAGATTTATAACTGCAAGAATCAATATAGGAAGTGATAAATAATACAGAATGGCTATATTGAAGGTATGTGGCATTGATCACACTCTGTTCTACTGGAGTTACCCAGCACATCTTGGTTGGCCTACGTCGCCTGACATACTGGTCCCTTTTTAGGGTAAGACCTTAAGAAGTAAATTGAAATGAGTCAATAATCTGTCTTAGTAGGATAAATCTTGTCAAAATGAATCCCTTCCTTTGCTTTGTTTCTGCATTGTTTTTCTGAAACATCTATGTAACCTAAAGGGAGTGGTAGGGGAACACAGGAACACCTGAGAAGTGAATGGAAGAAAAGGAAGGTAATTCAGTCACATCTTTCAGAGCATGAGGAGGTGCCTAAATGCTAGGGTTTTAGTGACATGAAATATCTATCGAGTATAAAGATCTGGGAACCATTATCTTTGCAGTGTGAAGATCTGGGAATAGAGCCTTGGCAGAGGGCAAGGCCCTGACACAGTTATTCGTGAAGAAATCTGTCTCTCAGTTTCAAGTGCTTTTGCCTACCCATGTGGGCTGTGACCATGTACAAAAAGTATTTATTCTGATTTAAGAATGGAATTAAATACCTCCCTATTCTTCAAGAGTCTTTAGGCTTAGATTCTCAAAGATATTTGTCATTGGAACCAAGTGACTAAATATCTTTGTGGATCTGGATCTTACACTCGATCAGAAATGCTCTTAACCACTTGCTCAGGTTAGGCACACTCTTTTGAGCCAGCTGTGCAGGTGTAGGTGTCAGCATCAGCATCGCCTTGGTGGAAGTTGCCACCTGTGCAATTCTGCTGGCAGAGTGGTTCCCCAATCTGCTGTAGGCAGAAGCAGCTGGCACAACACAAACCCAAGCCATGCAGTCTAAGTGTGTAAACCAACCTGCATGATTTTCCCTGGGGTGGTAATGAGCATCTTGGGGATGATAACATCATCATCTGGCTTAGCTTGGTGCAGCGTCAGAATCTGTCTATAGCTGTAAGGCATGGCACCAGCACCACCACATTTATTGTAATGACTCGCCTGCACCTGGGCTTTAAGCTCCAAATTGGAGGAATATACAAGCGGGAATTGGAACCCTAAAATGCTGAAGAAGAAATAAAAAATAAAGTAATTCGTTATAATGACAGCTAAGAAAGGGTAAGTAAATGACAACTTTTCAAGACAGGAGAGAGCCTTTTGTTATTTCAGCTTGATTTATCCTGATTTTGAGCCTTTCTTTTTAAACATTCAGAAACCAAAGTAGAACCTTTTCAGGTCTGGGGACTATGACATGCTTTTCTTCACACAGGGCAGCCAAGTCCCCTAGTAGCTTTGTAGAGGTGCTTTCCATACACACACAGGCTCTCTCCATCATACTATTTACTATGTTAATAACATGAGGAGAAGATTCTGCCTATAAGGTTTGACAGGCAGGGTCTACAAGACACTGACAACATGGTTAGACTTCACAGTCTAATGGGCCAACATGTTCACTTTGCACAGTGCAGGAAATTATAGATGATACAGGAACGTGTCTGTAGGAAGGCTAGGAAGAGAACAGAGTTAGCATGTGTCAGGATCCACTCAAATAGCCTGCACAAATGTGTACCAGTGATTTTAGTCCAGTACATGAACTAAAGTGGTGGTGATTTTTATTTTCATCCCCACACACCCCCAAGATTTGTATTTGGTTTCTTGGTTACTTCTAAGGTTTAGTTAAATCTCAAGTGAAAGGACAAGTGTCCCTGTTTTGCTTCAATTCTTAGAGTTCAGGGATGGAAGTTTCAAGACTGTCAATATTCAATGAATACAGAGATTTCACTGACACCAGGCAAAATAGCTATTTTACTGAAAGTCAGGCAGAACAACTCATTCAGAAATTTCCTGTAATGTAATATGAAAGTTAAATATGGCCAGAAAACAAACAAACAAAGAAAGAAAAAAGTGTAAAATCCACAAAAGGTCTGCCTACCAGCAACCGCTTACCTCCTAAAATTTTCTAAATTATAGTTTTACCACCCCCTAAAATTTGCTAACCTGTAGCTTCAAACAAGCATTTATCTTTTATCTCAACAGTCCTTTTACCAGTTGTCCCTGTATAACCATTTCTATGGGCTTGGGACTGCACAGAGATCTTCTAGATCAAAAACTCACAGAAAATGTTCTCTCTCCATTGTCAACAAGAATCAAACAGGACAAATGTTTTCTACATTCATGCTTTAAAAGACACTAATGTTTCCCCAACAGCTGGCTTTCTATGGTCAGGTCTGTTCCACCTGGTTCCCATGTATTCCATCCTTGATGGCAAGGACAGCCTGTTTCTGCATGGAATAAGTGACAATTTTTTTCCCCAGTCAGGGGTGAGACCCATAAACCACTGAAAAAGCCATCCCTACCGGCCTTCTTCTGCAGTTGCACAGAGTCCCTCAAAATCTGCCCCATTACACATTCACAGAGCAAGACTCTGTGGCTCACCAGTATCCCACAGGCTAGGGAGAGCTGCTGGGTCCTTGGGTTGTGAACCCATTGTTCCTGCTCTGTGGGAAGCTGAGAGCCTGATATGTCCCTATCTATTCAGCTTCAGTGCACAACTCTCTTAGACAGTGTGACTCATCAGTGGTCTCCTCTGATTTCTGCCCAAATTCTCTTTGGTGTCCTTTTAGTTATGAAAGCAACTCCTAACCTTGACGACTGATTTAATTTCTTGAAAACATTATATTGATTTTTTTTCTGCCCTTCTGCTATTCTTTGCTGTTGCAATGGTTCTGCAATATAAAAGTTGTAGCTTAGAGCAAGTATTACGCTACAATGCAGTGGAATACAACTGGCTCCATACCACATTCCAGTCGTTCTAATATTTGCAAATTTACATGAGTGACATCTCTTTGAAGAACTGTTTGGCTTTTCTTTCACCCTTTTCTTCCATGTTCTGTAGGGCTCTGAGCCCTGGAATAGCATAATATAAAAGAATAATGCACACAAAGCTGAATGATGAATAGACATGATTCCAACTTACCGTAAGCACTCTGACTCATGGGCTCTGACATCTTTGTCTGCAGCAGCTCAGATTGTTACTGTTCCAGGTTGCCTACCCTCCTTCTTTTCCAGAAGATGCTACTCCCATAGTGGGGTGAGAGACGTAGGCATGCCTACATGGCAACTGAGTGTAGTAGTTCAGAGTGCTGGTCAGGAATGGGTGGAAAGGAGGGTAAACCTCAGCCTGCTGCAGATGAAACCGCTAGAGCTCATGATTCAAAGTCCTCATAGACCCATCATACCACAAAGGTGGTGTGAAGTGTCCTTCAAGTCTTCATATCATTTCAAGAGCAGTGTTACAGTACTCTAGTGCAAAGAAGATTGCAGGTCAATTTAGAAATATGCTCAAATTTATAGATCCACAAAGATAACCAGCTATACAGTGAGTGGAGCAGTTCCAGTTGTACAGGGAATTCATACCTTGCATGAGACTGAAAGAATCTGAAGGAAAACTGAGGGCTCTTTTGAGTGTTTCTAAGTTACAAGACAAAATGGACTTGGATATATTTCCTTTAAAAGTTGTCAAAACTCTAGTGCGCTTCCTCCCTTCTCTTTTTAAACAAAAACTTAAAATCAATTCTCCACAGATTTGCTGTGCTTTCAAGGTGCATTTGAAAAGGCTGCATTGGTTTCCCTGGAGTCTCTTGAAGCTTTTATAAGTACCTACCAGTTTGAAGTCAGAAGGAAATGTATATAGTCCTCCTTCTATAAAAGTGGTTGACTACTTCAAGTGGATAATCGATTGGACAGCTGACTTAGCAGCCAATTGACCATTCCAGTATCCAGTCTGATTGATGATTTTCCCCTTCTTTCCTGGTGAAGTGAAGCATACAAGTTTCTCTTCTGTTGTTGTGGAAACACTGAGGTCTGATGTAGCCTTTTATTTAGGTGATTTCACCTCTGAGGCAGGAAAAATTGGCCTTTTTCAGTCAATGCATGTAGATCAAAGCTAACAGAGATGAAGAGTTCATAAAGTGGGAATCTGAATAAAGGCTGGAGGATAAATGACTGTGAATTGGGTTGAGCTCTCGTTCTGGCAGCCAGGCAGATCTGTCCACAGCCTTTTGTGTTCTTTCAGCTTCCCGCTCAAATAATATTTGAGAGGACAGCAGTGTCAGCTATCTTCAGTGGACCTTGGGAAATCAGTTACCAGCATTTCCAAGAAGGCTGGAAGGTCTTCTCTTGTGCTTGGAGCACCATGTTCAGAAGTGACTTTGTCCTTGCAGCTTTGTCTGGATACATCTCAGCTGTTTTTCAGGGAGCTGATACCAAGACTGGCTGTCCATACACACATCAGATTGGAAATGGAGGCTGAAAAGGAAGCCAGCAACTGACCTTTGAATCTCAGGTGATCCTCTGTGTCTGAATACAGTCAGCGGCTGGAAATATGGGTAGCATGGTATTTGGCAACTACAAAAGGGCTAGGCACAGCTAAGATAAGCTGCAATATGGTAGGATGATAGACCACCTTTTAAGGACAGTGTAATCGTATCCTCTTTTACGACACAACAGCTTTAGAAGATGTGGCTGAAGCCCCTGGGTCCCTTGGGCACTTTTAAAATGTGTATCCAGAAGCAAACCAGCTTTCTGTGTGGTTAACATTAAGCTGGAGTAGACACTTTTAATGAATATCATATTCTCTCCGTATGCAGAACATGCAGTTTCTCATTTCTGTAACTTCTCTTCATGTTGTTGCAGGAATGTTAAAGGAGCGTAAACATAATATGCAGCCAATTTACAGCTATAATATGCTGCCAGTGACATAAAAGGGTCTCTTAAAGGAGTAAGTGGCTGCCTTGAGTTTGTTACTGTCCATACAGTAGCAATATAGTCAAAGGATCATAAAGCGCACTGTGTTGCATTTCTTATTGGCTGAAGACAACTTAGAATCCAGAAATAAGGTTGGTGGAAATCCAGATAGCATTGTCTGAATCCTACAAGAGACTTTATTTCTGTCATGTGCAGTTCCAGACAGGTTTGCCCATTGAACGGTTCAAGCACATTCCTAGTGCCTGGGTTTCTTTGTTGAGATTCATAAAGTAAGAAGCTTCCATCACATTGCAATGGTGAAAAGCAAGAGTGAGATCTATCCACCAATGTGCAGCTTTGCTAGGGAGACCTACAAAAGGAAAGGTGTGTCCAAACTGAAGGTCCCCTTTGAAATGCTTTCAGCATTCAGTCTTTTGCCTGCTTTCACTTTGATTTGCCTTATGGTGGTATCAGGCCCAATGGCACTATTTACAAGCAGCACTCCTTAATTATTTGGCCTAGTCTTCATTTCAAAAGGCATGGCAATGTGGAAGAGGCCCTTACCTCTCTCAGAGATACACAGGGAAGAAAACTTTTAAAGAGCTTTGAGATCCAGAGTAGGGAAAAAAATAAAATAAATAATAAAAAAAAGCTACTTGCAGAGGTTCAACCTTACTGCCAAACAAAGCTGGCAACAATTCTCCCAGTAAGGCAGATCAGTGGGAACTTATCCAGTATTCCTGGTGGGGGTGGTGGGCAGGCTCTGGGCAAGGGATGGGAGGGGGCAGTCCTTTCAAGTTTTGGAACAGCACAACACATGTCCCTGCCACTGAAAGCAGCCCTCTGTGCTAGTCAGTAGCCATTTGCCTGCTGATCCCTGGAGAACAAGGACACTGCCCTTTTCAAGAAAAACAGAGTGCCAGTTAGAACCTCTGATAACAGGAAGAAGGATTTTTGTTTTGTTTTGTTTTGTTTTGTTTTTATTTTATTTTTACATGTCCTTTTTTTCTCCTTTTCGTTTTAAGAAAGAGAGTAGGAGGAAGTGATTGAAAGTGAAGCCTGGAAACAGCTGGCTTTTCTTTTGGGTCACAGAATTATCCAAACTGTTTGCAAACTCAGGTCTGTAAAGCTAACAAATTGAAAGTCACTAAATCCACGGTATACTTTAGGTTTCGTTTGACGCCCACATGCTGAAACTACCTCCCTTGCATCTGCTAATACAGAAAGATCCTTGCTGGAGTGCAGTATCTTCACTGCTCTGCTTGTCTGAACACGCTGATGTTCAGTGCTGGAAGAGGTCCGTTGAGCTCTGGGCAGTGTCAGCACAACGACATCTGGGGCTCCCTTTCCCACCTGCTTGAGCATGAGTGAAGTCAACTGCAAGTTCCCTCCACATGTTTCTGTAGCAAAGTTGTCTTTTTAAGAGACGGACTTAGTAGGGTGAGGTGAGTGGAAGAGAAAGCAGGCAGTAGGGCTACATGTTTTCATAACCTCCAGCACAGCTGCTTGCAGTCAGCTTAATCTTTGCCTTAGGTGAAAGGAAATCCGGGAGGAGCGAAAGTAAGTTTCACACTAGGGAACATCAGCGGGGTGCGTATGCGATTGTGTCACTCCTCCAGCTGCTCCCTTTTGCTGTGCTTGGTAGTTAAAATTAAAGACATGAATACATACAGTTAAAATGAAATACATGAAAGGGTAATAGTAGGTGTAGCAGGCTTCCACTATGCTGCCAGATCAGCTAGGCTAGCTGACTACTTTCAAATGTCTTAACTTTTCTAGTGCAACTTCCTTAACATGGTTATTTTATATATATATTACGACAGTTCTCAAAGCCTTTCAACACCTGTGCTGTTGTGCTCTGAGCTTTAGAAAAGTGTACATAAGAATATTGCAGAAACACATTCCCCAGCTTCCATGAATTTAAGATGTACTACTCATCCTAACATTACAGCTTGTGAAGAAAAATGCTCTTCAGTCCAGACCCCAAACTTACAGCCTTGAAGAGAAGTTACAGCAGATGGTTTCAACAATTGCATGAGTAGAGAGAAGGGTAACACAAATAAAGGGATTTTTAGGATGGCCTGGCCCATGTGCATGGCTTGTTTAATCTTTGTGATGTCTTTGGTAACACTTTTCATAAAAGGAAGAGAAGGTTTAAGCAGCAACGTGGAAAAACTGTCCCGTGGGCATTTTCAACAGTTGAGGAGCTTCTCAAATCTGTTCTTCTTAGGTTTCATTTGTTAAGCTGTCAGTCCCCATTCAGCAACAATTTCCATCTTGAAAAGAAATCCTCTCAGGGAGGAGGAAAAGTTGTGTGGCTTTCTGGACTGTCTGGTTATCACTTCCGAACACTGGCAGCTCAGCAAGGACATCAGCATTGAAAGAGCTCCCTCCCTCTCTCTGAAGTGGTTCTTTCTGGTGGAACTAATGTGAGGATGTGGTCTCAGAAGAGTTACCAGGTGTCTCATAGTAATATAAACCAAGCTAAAAGAAAATCATGCTTTTACATTTGATTTTTTTTTCCAACATCACCTCTAAGTCCTCCAAGACTTGTTTATATGTGCACTGTTTTTCATACACTTGGTTGGTTTTGGTTTGGGGATTTTATTTTATTGATCCTTAATATGGTCACTTAGCTCAATAGCACAGTTTTCACTCATGTTTCAGTAAGACACAAAGGCCTCAGCACAAAAACTTTTCTGTGAGATTGACTTCAAGTAGAGACAATCAGGCAGTTACCTAGGTTCACTGCCAACTAACTGCAGAAAACGGCCCCACTGAGGCGCCTGCTTTTCCTTTGCTTTATTTAGGGTGAAAAGAGAGAAATCTGTCTGAGCAGCACATACTAGCCAAGAAGGTGATCTCCATCTGTTGCATGCAGAGACCTACTCAGAGCTGGGCTTGCAGGTGGCATTGGAAGCTACGGAGAGGTGTGGGGGACATAGGACATTTCTCCTTCCCTTCTCCATCTCCCTTCCTGGTGAGAGATCTCTGCATGTTTGCAAAGATGAAAAACAGCAAGCTTCAGTGCTACTCTCATTTCCCTCTGCCTCATTGTGTCACCCGCTTAACCATCATAAAACAAAATCAATTCGCCCTTTGATTCAAATCAAAAAAAGGAATGACACATGCTATGATGAAAGCAAGACTCTTTTAATCCTGAACTGAAAAAAAAAGTGAAATTTCTAAAATGTTTAACAAAATAAAACATTGTTTTGACTTTTATTGGCTTGACTGAAGTCTAAACGAGTCAGTAAAAAAAAAGTCTTTTGATTTTATGTTCATTAAATATTTTGAATATCTGTATTCTTTAAATGTTTGTGAAAATAATTAGCTTTGCTATCACTGAGTGCTAATTACCCCTGGAAGCTTGTAAATTTTTCTTATCCACAGAAATTATTTACAATAATTATATCCATAAATGGCTGCTATTGTACACTTTCATATTTTTCAGTAGATTGATAGGCACAGTTCACTGAATCACAAAATGGTTGAGGTTGGAGGGGACCACTAGAGGTCTTTCGGTCCAAACCCCCTGCTCAAGCAGGGACACCTTAAACTGGTTGCTCAGGACTACATCCAAGGATGGAGACTCCACAACCTCTCCAGGCAACCTGTTCCAGTGCTGTGTCACCCTCACTAGAAAAGTGTTTCCTGATTTTCAGGAGGAACCCAAAACCTTTCAGTTTGTACCCATTGCCTCTTGTCCTGTCACTTGGGCACCAATGAAGAGAGCCTGGTGCCAACTTCTTTGCACCTCCCTTCAGATACTTCCATATATTGATGAGATTCTCCCCAAGCCTGCTCTTCTCCAGGCTGAACAGTCTCAGTCTTTCCTGAGAGGAGGGATGCTCTAGTCACTTCAACAACAGCTTTGTGACCCTTCACCTGACTCTCTCCAGTATGTGTAGGTCTCCCTTGTACTGAGAAATCCCTATCTGTGCACAGTACTGCAGTTGTGACTTCATCACTGCTGAGGAGAAAGGAGGGGTCACCTCCCTTGACCTGCTGGCAACACTCCTCCTAATGCAGCCCAGGATACTGTTGGCCAGTTTTACATCAAGAACACACTGGTGGCTCATGTTCTAACTGATGTCCACCAGGATCCCCAAGTCCTCTCTGCAAAACTGCTTTCTAGCTAGATGGCCCCCAGCATGTACTGGTTCATAGGATTTTTTTCCCCTCAGGTGCGGGACTGCTGAGGTTCTTCTGGGTGGCTACATGACCTCTACTGTATCAGCCACTCCTCTCAGTTTTGTATCATCATCAAACTTGCTGGGTTCATCACCAAACTTGCTGCGCCATCATCTGGGTCATTAATGAAGATGTTGAACAGGTCTGAACACAGTATTGACCCCTGGGGTACATTGCTAATTACTGGCCTCCAACTAGGTTTTGCACCACTGATCACCACCCTCTGGGCCTGGCTGTTCAGCCGTTCTTCAACCCACCTTACTGTCTGCCCTACCACAGGATCTTATGAGGAAAGTGACAAATGCATTACTGAAGTCCAGGTAGACAGTATCTACTAACATACCCTCTACAATCAGGCCAGTCATTTCACTGTAGAAGATTTTCAGGTTGATCAAGCATTAGTGATTACATGTTGACTACATGTGATGATATTCTTGTGGTAGATAAGGAATATGGTTCATTCAGAAGTTTAGGGAAAGATAGGGGTTTATAGGGAAAGTCTGTAAGCAGTAGTTCTTAGACAATAGGTTGAACAACAATTTCATGTTTGGTGTGATTGAAACATGCAGGAAATCATCTGAGTTTTCTTGATATACACTGACAGAAGAATTCAATGAATAACACCCTTACTCTCCATTTCACCCAACAGTTCCACTCATTACAACAGAAGAGAATCCAATATTCATCAGTGGTGTACCTCCTCTTTTCTTGCATTTTCACTCAGCAACGGGTGAGGTCAGAGCAGAGTTGTTCTATTGACAGACATTATCTCTCCCTTCAAGCCTTGACCTAATTCTATCCTTGAATCATCACAGTTACAATACAGTCCTGCCCATTTGTCCATGTGGAGTTCAGCAGTATTTCCTGGCATAATAAGCAAATTCCAGTTGTAATGTAAACCAGCTCGTATTGTATTTTATCAGCTTACTCGTAAAAAATGAGTTGAAGAAACTTTAAGATTACAAGGTCAAAAACTAGGAAGTACCTACATTAATAAAATTTGCCTGTACAGACCAAATTCAGATTCTTAGAATATGTCCTTTATGGTATAGTCCAAAATCACACTTTTTTTCCTTATGACTTCATGTAGTACAGTTCTTGAAAAGTCATGATAGAACACTGATAGAAAGCTGATTAGCTTTGATCAAGGATCTACCTTCAGGTATCTATAGTTGAAGCATTGCTGATGCTTTCCATGCAACGAATATCACGTCTTCATCCAGGTGCAGGAGACCCCAGGTCTTTTCAGGATTCTGATCCTTATTCTCTGGTGGAAGGAAATTTAACCTCACTTGTAAGACACTACAATACTTTGGCTTTGAATATCAAAAATTGTCTTAGCTTGGTGGATGTCATTTACAGCACTAGGCAAAATTTCCACCTCCTGAAGTAAACAGAAGCATGAATTCTTAGAATCAAAGGTTAAGCAGTAGTGAGTTGGAGACCACTTAATGGAAAGTATGGAAGACTATGTTAAAGCAAATGGAATAGATTATGGACTCTACGGTGTGGCCAGAGCTTACGAATTTGAATGTGGCACTACCTTGCTTTAAATTCTACTTCTTGCTTCAAAATATTAATCTAAGTTTTAGTATGGACTTTAGTCAGACACATTTCAACCAGCAGTGTATTGTTTTTTCTCAAGGCTCAAACACTTTGGGGCAGGACAGGAGAGAAGAGGGGAGGATAAGGGCATAGAGGGGAGTGCTGTGTTCCGTGGTGAAGAATGGGTGAATTTTTCTGATTATTTTTCTTTTCCTAAAGAACAGCAGTTTTGAAATCTTTGGTGTCTGGTTGATCCCTCCTATATTAAAAGACTGTGAAAGGCCATCAGAAGGAAGACTTCTCAGTGATTCATTAAAGAGGAAGGTAAAGGAGAAGAAAGGTATACATTTATGCTAGACTTTGATCATCTCAGTATCTGCAAAGAGAGAAGACTAAGGCCCAGAAATGTGGTTAAATCGGTCTGTGCATGAAGAGCTTGTGTTGAAGAGAAATGGACAGAGTGCCTCTTATTTGTCTTTAAAACACAGCATTCCAAGAAAAAAAAAGTATCTTTTTAGCCACACATCAGGTGAATGTTATCTGTGATGCTGTTAGCCTGAGGCTTTCTGTTCAGGTAGCTTAAAGTAGTGCTACCAAGCAGGCACTGTGAAGACTTCCTCAGCAGAGCTGGCTGATAGCAGCAGGAGCCCATGCTGTTGAAAGCAAGTCTTCTGAAGGCAGCTAATATACTAGTAAGATCTTTGGTAAATCCCCTCAGCTGGCCCAGAGGTCTGTGCAAAATTACTCCTCCATGAGCTCAAGGAAAGACTTGGTTTCTGGAGATGATGAGCCAGAAGCCTTCCTTACGTGGCCTATGGGCTCACAGCCCATTTGTAACAGGTTCCAACTTTTCAATTTCGTTGTCCAGTTGGTCCAGCCAGGAAAGTACCCCTGAGCTAAATCAGTGGATTTGCACACATGCTGCAAAGTGACTTGGATGGAAGCAATAGAAGACATTGGTCCCTATATAGAGGAGATGCTCTTTGCTCTTCACAACACAGTATAAAACATTCCCTAGCCCAAGAGCCTCCTGGAAAGTGAAGTGACTCAGGTAACTCCCATGCCTGGTAAGACATAACTGAAAGCCACTGACTGGCCCCAGCATGTGGCCCACAGTGTGCTGTACAGGAAGGGTGTGCGTTTGTTTGGAGTTAAAGGAGTTCCACCAGGAAATGATGGCACTTCCAAGAAATGACTCGGGATATTTATTACCTATGGAGTGGGTGCCAGGCGTGGATGAACAGCATCCTACCTGACTGAGCCAAACTTAATCACCTTCTTCTTCTTTGGCAGCAGAGGCAAAGTCAACCATGCTGAAACTTGAAACACCTTTGTATGATTTGCATATTTCTGTGACGCTTGAGCAGTAAGTGTTTACTGCTCTCATTATCCCCTAGAAAGATATACAGCAGGACTGTGAAATTGGAATAAAACAGAATCTTACCAGCAAAAATTGACATATAATACACTGCAAAGATAAAGAAGACAGTGAACATTAGTGTAATACTTTATGTGTCTTCATATATCATTCCATAAAATATGTAATCTAGATAATTCAATACAATAGCATTGGTGACATTCAGACTCGGTCTGAGAGCTTTGTATTTCAAATCAGGGAACTAAAACACCTCCTGTTCCCAGTTTCCTGTCCTCCAGTGTAATAAAAATAGTAGCAAATTTCCAGCTTAGTAACAATTTCATATGCATGGCAGGTGAGGCACCCAGGTCATGGTGTCTTCAATATAGACATAATTTTCTTCACTTTTTAAAGCAGTCTATTGTGTAAACATATTGGTTGTGATGGTCCAGGAAAAAAAATAATATATATAATATATATATATATATATTGCATATTTTGGACTTTTCTTCTTATTATTCTTCTTATATCTTCCTTCTTTGCAATGATTAGGTACTCTTTGCTTGGCCTGTGCTCTTTCCTTACAACTCCCAGTCAATCCTGCATACCTTTGATTTTCCAAAAACCTGTGGCTGTTAAAGGGATCATGTGAAGGTGTTTAAATTATGACTGGAGCAGGCATGCCCAAATTTAAGCATGATCAGGTATCTGTGGCCTGCCTGGAGAACCCTTTCTCCTGATGAGTAGCACGTTGGTGAGTAGTTCCACTGACTTAAATGGGATGACTCATGTAAGCAACGTGCATTGTAGTTATGAGGTTGAACACAGGTGGAAAACCAAAAGGTGTACGGAAATTCTTCTCTGTTGAGTGTGTGCACCCAGTTCCTGAACAGCATGAGCAGCCAGTGCATGTGTTCACAGGTTCCTCTGTGGCAATGTGACCTGCCTGATTTGTCTATGCCGGGAATAAGGAAAAATATCTCTCATCACCTTGCAGTACCTGTAGGTCAATATCTGGATTTTTAACTGGGATTTTTGGAAGGGGAGGAGGGAGAAACTGCACTCACCAAACTGGACAGAGCAACAGAGTCCCTGAGAAATCACACTCCACATTGTTCTGCTATGTGGCATTGGTGATGTGGTACAGCTGAGAGCTTCTTTCTGCTGGAAAGAGGTTGGCCTGAAGACCCAAAAGCCTATCCACGACCCGAGTTGTGCTGATGGAGGGGGGGGCAGGCTCCAGCTCTTCATCTGAGCACAGCTGTTGGTGCCAGCCAGGATGTTGCCCTTTTCTCGTCAGACTTGAAAACACAAATGAAACGTTCCGTCATCTGCATTGTATGCGTCCTCACTTTGTTTTGTGAAAAGAGAAAAAGCAAAAGTCATGTTAATAAGGTCCAAAGAAAGCACAAGCATCTTTTAGGCCCACAGGGGAGACCAAAGCCCATTCAACACCGAGCCTGCTGCTGTCATTATTGCTATTACTTGTGTAAGAGATACATTGGGCATTATATTGCCCCTGTGGCAATGGAAACATAAATGCAGCCTGTTACTCATAGTTATTTCAGCGCAAAACAGGATGGATGTCTGGAGTTATCAAACCCCAGGCAAAGGTTGTTCCTCTTTAGAAAGAGGATTTCTGTGGATAGAAAGTGCCCTAGCAAAGAGAAACTGTGCAGCTGCACCGATGTCCCCACTGTCAGGTTGAAGTGTGCTCACACACCTTGTAGTGTGCTGTTTAGGATCCTGCAGCACAGCCGCTGACAGTGCCATGCCTTCACGTTGCTGCTCACCCAGCAGACCTCTCCAAAGGAAGAGGGAACCTTGACAGGTCTGCCAGAGAAAGAGGAAGCAGACCCCTCCTCTTCCTCCCCTGCCTACAGGCTTGAGAATCCTGGCCAGTCTCCGTGTTGGCAGGAGGGAGGTTGTGCACCCTGCATGTCCTCTCCTCTCCCACAGTGGCTGAAGCAAGAGCCACAGAGTGGGAACACAAACATGCCCTTGTGTTCCATTAGCAAAGCTCCCCTGCCCCATCACTGTTGCCATCATCCTGCTGATGTGCTGCACCTGGGTGGCTTTGTGGCCACCCCGTGGTGCTGGCATAGGCAGGGGGGCAGGTGAGGTCTGGCAGGTGGCACAGCACAGCCCAATGGCTTCAGCAGCACTGCCCTGACTTGCACCAGAGGAAAATCTCTTCTCTGCCTTTGACAGAGTTAATGTATTTGCCTCCCTTGAGACAGGGACAGAGCGGTCTAATGGTAATTATTGTTATGCAGAAAGTTGAAGTTAATCTCTGTTTTCGCATGAGTGTAAATGCCAAGGCCTGCACACGTATGTTTTAGAAGCAAAGAGAAATTATACACTGAACTGATGGCATTTCATTAGCATTTACATTATCTTTTGGCCCGGAGGGCTCCACAGAAACAGGGACTCTCCTGCACAAGGACCTTTATCTGAGGCTTTATGAGCACTTTTTTTCTTGGGTCATGAAAACCTCAGAGGATGCGAATGACACAGATCCTGTTCCACTGCCTGTCTGTCCTTGTGGAGATGAAGTGTGTCCTTAACTCCAGCCTGAATCTCTCTAGTTTCAGCTCATGTCCATCACTGCTCATTTTTACACCAGGCAGTGTTGGGGTGCTGTCGGGCGCCCCAAAACCACCTCTGCTCCGGGCCAAACCAGGCCTGGCCTGCAGCCTCCCCTCACAGCAGTGCTCCAGCCCCACCACCTCAAAGGCCTTCGGCTGAGCTCTCTCCAATTAGTTGATGGCTCCCCTCTACCAGAAGGCCCCAGATGGACCCCAGTGCCTGCAGGAGGCCTGGTGGGTGCTGCACAGAGGGGAGCCCCTGCCCCATGCCCTGCTCACACTGCCCTGGTGCACAGCTGCCAGAGCTGCTCCCCAGGGAATATTTTCCCAGCTT
This sequence comes from Cygnus atratus, assembly GCF_013377495.2. Taxonomy (NCBI): domain Eukaryota; kingdom Metazoa; phylum Chordata; class Aves; order Anseriformes; family Anatidae; genus Cygnus; species Cygnus atratus. Next base: position 53,033,717 of record NC_066396.1, read on the forward strand.
CCAAGAGCTTGTGTCTCAGACATGATGAGTTTATGTTTAATAGCACTTGAATCACTTTTTGTTCATGAGTTTATCAGATTGGTTTTGAATTCCATGTAAACTTTTACTATCCGCAATGTCCTGTGGTAAAGAGTTCCACAATGTAATTAGTTAAATGGTGTGTGAAAATGTACTCTCTTCATGTTTGAAAATAATAGGGGTTGTGTTTGAAACTACCGCTTTCTGGTTTTACTGACACTCCTTTCTTCAATTATGGAAACCAGTGAATAATTCCTTAATCACCTTCTCTGTTCCACTTATGTAGAGTGTATGGGAGTCCACCACATCTCACCTCGTCACCAAACTGTGTGCTTTCAAACACCTGCCTTGCTCTTCTCTGTGCCTTAAACCAGAGCAGATGCACAGACAAGGACTACACAAGTTTTACAAAAATGTTGGTGCAAAGTGACAGTTTGGCAGAGAAATGTTCTCAATTTTATTCTCTTTTCCTTTCAAGAGATCCTAGCACAGGTTTTGCTGTTTTGGTTGAGCACCAGCCCTGCTGTGTGAGAGCCCTGTATTCAGAACGTGTGATATCACCCTGAGTGGGAAAATCCATTGAAACCCCATTCTTGCACCAGTGCAGATCAGGCAGGGTTTTTCCTCCTTGATCTCCTGACTCCCTTGCCTCCACTCTAGTGTCCTGTTTGTTAAGCTAAGATGCCTTCCAGATATATTCTGCTGGGTAGTTTATTTCTGCTCTCATCTTCTTTCAGGCTGCTTTACTCACTCCAAGCTTTGTCCTTCTGGCTTTGAGACAACAAGGTCTATGCCCCAATAAAATAATAAAATACTTTTTTTTTTTTACTAGTATTATTATTTTAAATCAGGCTGAAATTTTTATAGCATCTCTGTATGCATTTCTTTTTGCAGCCCTACTGATTGCTTTGAGCTTCATATTTAGGCCAAACTCCCAAGATTCAGTTTTTGGAGTAAATTCCTTCAACACATCCAGCCTCACAAAAAGCAAAAGCTATTAAAAGGCTGTAGGAGAAAGTCATCATGTGAAGAACAGGAAAGAAGGAACAGAAACCAGTCCATAGCCTGCACCACGGTAGCAATCAACCTCCACTGGCACCATTTCAGTGACAGGAAAGTGGCTACAGGAAGAACTGTGAGTCCATACTTTGGCACTGCCATTACAGAGGTGGTCATCTCGTGCCACCCCAGGTAGAGTCTGGCCCTCTGCACTCTACTGGGAACTTAGTACCTGTGGGATCAAACTGGTGCTGTCTTGAATCAGTGTCTAAAAGGAACAAAATCTGTATTCATTCTGTTACCAGAGAACACTAACGTTTATGAAAGTGGCATGTGATTAGGCCAGCAAAGCACAAAACCACCTTTTAACTTTTTTTTTTCTTTCTATCAGTGACTTTTTCTGTGTCTGGTACAGCGTCCATATTAATATTCACTCTGATTTCTGTGAGTCCTTTAGGGTTAATTTGGTGTGACCAGACTTCCTCAAAAATGTCCAGGACCTGTGGTGTATTATGTGTAGGGCCTCAAGGCAACATTACTTAGTGGAACACCCTGCCTGCCTAGCCTGGCAAGAAGGACAATGCAGGTCCAGTGTGTCCTGTGCCCCAGCTCAGATTGGGACCACCTGACTTCCCCAGGGACACAGCCTGAAAGGGACAAAGGGACAGATACCTTATGTCCCAAATAAAGATCTCAGATAAGACAGTGCTCTGAAGTTTCTGGAAAAAACATCTTGAAGACATGACGTCTTTATAGTTCTGCCATAGCTTTTATATACTGCCCTGAACAAACAGCTTCACCACATCATGCTTCAATTTTCCACCTGTTAAATAGGGAGCCGTTAGAGTGATCTCTTATGAACTAAGAATTATTCCAATTAATCCAAGGGAATAGTGCTGTTGATAATCTTTTAAAGAACTGACGACATTTCTTGGAGGAGAACATTCAGTTGCTTACTGGTTAACAGAAGGCACTCGTAGATGTTAGAACTAATAGCAATTAATTGGCTATGTAAAATCACTGATGACTGAAGAAGCTGACTCAGATCCCACCTCTTTGTTTAAACTGGTCTGTAAATTCTTGACATTTTTGTTTGGTAAGAACAAAGATAAACTGCATTAAATGTAACCACAACCTGTAAACGTAAAACGCAACATCTGAAGGATGGGTCAGATTTTCTGTTGTGTGAGAGGTTGCAGCTTCTAGATTGAGGTTGAGAGGTTGGCTCAGCACTGTCCAAGTTGTGAGCATTTCCTCTTTGAAAGAAAAGTGGCCTTTCTTCATGATGAGGAAGTGCAAAATATCTGGCTTAAGGCCAAGGGAGCAGGCTGTTAAACTGTCAGAAATGTACATGCAAGGGTGGGCATCTACTGCAGGAATATGCAGGCTCTTAAAGAAGATGGGGAAATGGGGCAAAGAGAGATTTCACCATGGCCTTCAGTCCAAAATGCAGGCAATTAAAGGCAATGAAAATATCACCCTATACAAATGAATGAAAGATCATAAACATATAGGAGTAGGAAAGCTCTTCACTTCATGTGCAAATTTTGCATAGGTCCAGGGGCACAGTGCAGCCACAGGGGACTGAACATGCCCCCCAAAATATTTCAGACACCAAGAACTGCCAAGCACCCCCCACAGCACCTTATAAAAATGCAGAAATACAGATGTCTCTGACCTGATTGCATGCCACCAGACATGCACAGCCAAATTTGTTGTTAGACAAATAGCATCTGCATGCTTTTTACAGATAAAATAGTGACCCTGAGACATTGGTACATTCATCCTCAGACAGTCTTTTCATTACATCCATCCCATCCAGACCCTCAGACAGCTCAGGCTATGATACGTGGGGTCATCGCGGGTGCTAGGGCACTCACTTTGCTGACCCAAGGGTAGTGAGGGAACAGAGTTTCTTTCGCTGTGTCATATTTCAGCCTGCCAAAGCCATTAGTTTACCTGAGAGACTATAGTAAGTTCTGAAAATACCATTTCAAAACTAGGCCTGTCTTCCCCTGTTGTTCATGGGGAACAGCATTTGCATTTGACTGCTCTGCTGATACTTAACTATTTTAATTTTACTACAGTTACTACAGTAACTCCTGCTAGCTAATTATTCTCTCCAAAATAGTTCAGCTTTTCCTCTAGCTCTCAGCACTTTACTCGGGGCATTCACTCCGTTACTTACTTTTGCCAGAACACTGGGATCTGTATCAATGTGACTTATTATTTTCTTGAGGTGTCCCTGACCATCAGACACTTCATCAGATTCTTTAATATCTTTTGCATCCTGTTGCTGTAGACAAGTCATGCACCTGCTGGACCATCTGCAGTTGCAGACTGCAATTCAGCCCACGCACACAAGAGATTTCTTTATCCATTACTTCGCACTTTGTTAAATGGTATCTGTCTGTACAGAGAGGCTCTGGTAAGGATTCGAGCTAAGACCAGCCCAAGACCTGAAAGTTTCAGAAGCAAAGTCAAAACTGATTTTGATTCCTGCTATTAAGCCCGAAGGACTCCACTTCTACCTCCAGGAGATGAAAGGAGCATGTGGGAAAACCTGGAGGGCAGTGTGGCATGCTGAAGGCATGCTGAACCCTGTCCATCCTGTATCCAGAGAAATAGGTCTGAAGTAGTGCAGGGGCACCAGCCAGCCTGGCTGTCCCGGACTTCAGCACAGAGTGGGGGAGTGATGGGGCTTTTGTCCTTTTCCTGCCAATTTTCTTGCCTATTCTCTTTGCCTCGTGTTAGTTTCTTGCTCACATTTACTGAAGAGCACTAAAAAGTCCTGCTGTAATCACCTGACACTTACATTCATTTCTGTTATGCTGTTTATTTTTTTCTTTCTGCCTGTCACAAGGCAGCCTGTTGAGGGCAGTTTTTCTGTAGATTTATTAGACAATCCGGCAAAATATCCATCTTTGCATCACACTCCCAGAACTCTGCATTCATGGCAATATTTTTTTTCCAATTTCCTTGCCAAGTGGGCTGAGAGTAGAATGCTTCTGGTTTCTTTTGTTGCATACATGACCCTGAATCACTGAAAACCGTACAGCTGAGTGTAGTGTTCACAAGTAATTCAGTGGTTTTTTTGAGTTTCTTTGCCCTGTGTTCAATCTCTGTAACATGACATTAATTTCATTTTGGATACAAAGTTTCACTGCCCACTGACAGGATCAAATACTTGGCAATACCAAATAAGGAGTCTTCCCTTACTTGCCGTAGCTTCAGAGAAGGCAACTGTGGGTATTGTTTTGGTACCTCTTAATAGAACTCACTGCAAGTGTGCTCTCCCCAGGGATACTGTTCTTGGATAACTCTTACTGAGTCTCACAAAAGTGTCTTTCAAGTCATTTGGAGGGTTTGCATTGTGTTTTGTTTGTTTCTTTGTTTTTTGTTTGGATTTTTTTTGTGTGTGTGTCCCTGAGCAACTGACACCTTGTCAAGAAACTTCACAAAAATCCCTCTTCTTTATTTTCTCTCTGAAATACGTTTTTATCACTAATGCTGCTGTACAACCTCTTGGTATCCATACATTAGTTACTGATGCACCAGAGAAGATTTCAAGGAACTTTTTGACCCCTCCCACATTTCACTAATAAGTTCCTACCAAGTCATCAGGATTTGCATGACTCTATTCTCTTTGCTTTTGCTGTAGAGTGTTTTTCTCTTTCATGACTGAAGTGACAAATCTAAGGAATGCTGACAGCTAGTAGGAGGCTGTCCTTCATTCACCTGGCTGGATAATGAAACCTTGAAAAAGAAGGAATAGTTAATACCCCTTGATAGAGAACAGAATTCGGTGCGCACCAAAAACAGTGGCCACTGTCAGTCCCATTATTAAGTTCAGACTGGTTTTGTTTATAATATTACCTTCCCATCTGGGAACTCAAACATTGTACCTTAGGTGGCTAGGCATAAAGCTGAGATGGTGCCTCTGGATTACCAAATTCTCTGCAGTGCATATGACAGGTCAGGAGCAAATTATAGGATTAAATGTGTTTGCTTAATGGGTCAGCTTAGAACTATGCATAGTGATCAAATTAGCAAATACCAATTTCATGTTCTCCCTTCTAACTGGCATATCCACAGTCCTCCTGTGTTTTATTCATGAACAGAACAAGGTCTGAGCTTGTGGAAAAGCATGTTTATTGTTGACTTTAACTCATGAATAAACTTGCAGAAGGGATTGCCATTAAAATACATTCTTTTTCTGCTCAATGAGGTGATCCTACAACTTCCAATGTTTAAATAGCAAGCCGTATAGTCCTAGTATGTCCAGGGTAATAGGATTCCTGTCTTGGCTCAGTTTTGAATGTTTTATGAGTCAATTAAAACCACTTGAAAGAATTTAGTGACACAGGCACCACACATTTTATTCCCTGACAACTGAGCTCTGCATTGTTTTCCTAGGGTTAGGATTAATGAAGGTTTTTAAAAAACTTTGCCCTAAAGGGAAGTACCCAGATCCCAGTTATTTGTATTTTTAAGCACTGAAACTTGGCAGCCAGGGCACTGTAGGAATTTTTCAGTGATCCAAAACAACCCCAAATATACATGTATTTAGGCCTTCAAGGGTGCTGAAGTACTGCATTTACCGGGACCTGTGTGGCCCCACAGCATCCTGAGTAGTATTTTGTGTGTGAGAGCATGTGTGTACATGTGTGTGACCTGAGGATCTGGTTTGAGTTTTGTCTAAAGAGCATCTTGCAAAAAGTTTTATCGAGGAAGTCACATCAGTCTGATTACATAAGAGCACTTACAATGCTGAGGGTCTCCATCACGACTCGCCACTCACAGTTCCTCTAGAAAGGGAGGAATTAGTCAGCAAACAGCAAGGATATTTGCTATCTGTATTAAAATAGGACTCATCTGGAAATAGTCATGATGCATTAGGGACAAATTTTCAGGAGTGTAAATCATTATTTCCGTGGACTTCAAAGGAACTGAATGCATTTTCCACCCTCAGGGATCTGACCTCTGGATTTTTCTTCAACTTTCACACTATGTTCGCTACCTTTCTTACCACGCCTTTTGCCAAAGTTATATTTAGACCTTGCTCTAATATTTTATGCTGAATCCGATTTTCCCACCTGCACCAAGCGACACACAGTAACTTCATTCATGATTTTACACAGCCATGAAAACAAAAAGAAGTTCTTTTACAATGTAGTTCCATCATCCCCCTGGGAATCTTCTAATAGGTAGATAGCTTGGTGATTTCTGGTGTCCCAAGAGGAGGAAGCAGGAGAAAGAAAGCATCAATGGAGGTCTGATGACTCTAATTGTGGCAGAACGACTGTGGCAGAACCTCACACTGTGTCTATATATATATGGAAAAAAAAAGGAAAGTATTTAATCTGAGAAGAAGAAACAAGTTCCTATAAAAGATCACAACCAGTGCTCGCTTATAGATCACTGAAGTCACCACATGCTTTCAGAAATATGAAACCTCATGCTCCCTTGAATCCTCAGGCACTTGAAAAATTGCATGCAAGGCAAAAGTACATAAAACCGGTCATACTGGGTCACACTAAAGGCCTGTCCAGCTTAATATCCAGTTTCTAACAATGGCCAGGAGCAGACTCCTAAAGCAGACTACAAGAACCAGGCATGTAGAGAGTAATTTTCCATATTTATGCTCCCAGCTCTTGTCTGTCAGCCAGGTGCTCTGTTCTTAGGATAACTACAGAGCACCCAGGTGTATTTGGGGTGCGTTTCCCACACACACACACATACACACACAGTTGGCAGGGTTCAAAACAGAAAAATAAATAGGTTTTGCACTGGCCTGTCTGCCGGAAACACCCCACCTGCTCCCCACCCACCAGGGTACTGCATTTAACGCAATGTTGAAACATTATTTTTGAAGGCTTGAAATATCTGGATTTCCCTGGGCTTTAATTTACCACTTGACTAGTTTCCTATTTAACCTTTCACTTCAATCCGTATTTCACAGCATGAAATGATACCCCTGCACAGCGTATTTCTCTCTTTGAGGCAAGCCTACCAAAACTATCTTCTGCTTGGCTGTGATGGGAAGAGCATGCAACTTTCTGAAACAACTCAGTGAAAACAATGTACTCAAAGAAAAGTTTCAGAGAAGGTTGCAGCTGAGAAACTGATTGGAGGAAGGGCACATCAGACAGATTTTAACCAAAGTTCCACTTACTTAGAAAGGCAAGTGCATGAAAACTTTCTAAAAGAACCTTTTCCAAACCTCATTTCTGAGAGGTACCTAAGACTGTGCCTAGCTTTAAGCAAGGGAGTTACCATAGAAATACTCCTATGCTTAATAACATGATGACTGTTAAATCAGGGATTTAAACAGGGACATTGTAATTAATCACAAAGATTTTAACAGCCTTAGCTAAACAGTCAAGACTTGCTAGCTGAAATTGTAATGCTATAAATTTCTTATACACATAAGGCACAGCAGGAAACTTTACAAATGGTTCAGGCTTTAATTAGTCACATCTTAATTGTCTTGTTGGATGAAAGACCTCAAAACCAAGCTGGAGTGACTATACTTCCTCTTTCACAGTGTATTTATTCATTTTTGCTTAGGATTTAAATAAGGAGTTATGGAGAAGACAAAGCCCACACAGAGAGACTTCTCTCCCCACATGCAATATATTTTTGTTTACTGCTGATCATCTCACTGATTTTCGTGGGCAGCAGAAGCTGCCATTGAATCACAGCAGTTCAGAATTAGTTGTGAATATGTGTGTATGCACACGCATGTGGTGAGGTATGGAGATCAGAGAAGTCTCATCCTTCGTTTTGTGTATTAATGACAAAAAGGGATCCAAACAATTGCTGCATGTAACAGCAGGACATTTAGCCGAGCTCTCCATGAAATCTACACAGAAAGGTACATCTGTGTGCTTGGCCTACGGGACTAGACCTGTTGGTTTTCTCAGGCAAGAGCAAATACCTTTGGTCCATCCAGTTGCAGTTGTCTTGCCATACACTGGTCCAGAGGCAGGGGAAGCATGGCAGTGGCCAGAGCACTGAAGTGAAAGATAATGTGTTCTGAATTCTAGTTTCTTCTTTCCTAAGTATTTCACCAGGCCAAAATTTGTGACCTGAGTGCCTAAGAGTCTGGTAACTTCTGAGAGTTGAGATGTACATTTACATCTCTTCAGACAGATTTAAGAACCTGAGCTCAGGTTTCTCCCTCTCAAGGAGAAGGTATTTTCCATCATCAGGTTGTTACCACAGGCAGGAGGGAAGGAGTCCATCTTGTTGCCATCCTCTCCATACATTTCCCTTCAGCACAGAGTTAAAAGTGTCCTAAGCTTCAATGGGACATCTTTTATTGTTAACCTTTCTAACGCTTGGTTCTGTGGCAGCTTAGCAGACATGACTGTTATGAATTCCACTGCCAGGCACCAAACTGTCCCCATGCTCTAAATGGAGAGCCTGTGTGCCTCTTTTGGGGTGCTGCTTTGGTCACCAGACCATTGATAGTTTGGAGCTACAAAGCTGAGATCTGTTGGGTCTAAATCCCCTCTCATTTCGTTTCCCCACACAGCCACAGGGATGTTTTGAAGACAAGATATCTTGCAGATTGCATTCCACAGAGATAATTTCATGAAGAAGGCTGTGACAACCTTGGGTGGCAGTGCAGGCAAAACACATCCCAGCATGTTTGTGCTGCACCAATTGACTCTGAAGGGAAGCTTATTGCTTCACAAATCCTGTGGGGTAAAGGCAGTGTGAAGTGGATTTCTTGGGAACCCTTTAGGCTAACCAAGTCAAAGCACAGTTTGTGAATGCTGACCTTGTGGGTGCAGCCTTCAAAGGTGCTGGGAGTGATGTCCCTTCTGACGTGTTGCCACAGCAGCGAGAGACGTGTGATGATGCTGACAACCATGGATTCATGCCCAGAGAGTGCTGCTCTAATTTTGAAGGCCTGTGGGCTTCTTCTGAGTGACTGGGATTATCATCAGTCTAGATCCAAAACAGATGTGCACTTAAAGTGAATTTGTTAAACCACATTAAAGCTTTGTTTCAGCATTTTTAATCAGTAGTGGTTTTAATGTGATTAGACTTAATTAGCTTCCCCAGTGAATTGGTCTGAACTTAAAGATTTTTTTTTGTCCTGAATGAGAATATCTACATATAAATTAAATGAATTCTCAATATCCACTTACATATGTATATATGTATACATATTTCCATGAGAACACAATGTGTGGATGAAGCACTCATCACATCAATGAAGTGAGAGAACTGTTAGTTCTATTGGTGCTGGAGGAGTTTACTGCCTTGTGGATGTGGATTAAAACAGAGGCTGCCAAAATTATTCATCTGAATATATTTTCACCTTCTATGTCTTTTCATTTACTTTATTTTCAGGGGCCATATTCTTGGATATAACCAGTGATGTTTTGAACAGGAAGAAAGGGCCTCAAGTTGCACCAGGAGAGGTTTAGATTAGATGTGAGAAAGAACTTCTTCACAGAAAGTGTGGTTCAGCTTTGGAGAGGCTGACTAGGAAAGTGGTGGAGTTGTCATCCCTAGGGGGGAACTGGGTTTGTTCAATCTGGAGAAGAGGAGGCTCAGGGGAGACCTCATTGCTCTCTACAATTACCTGAAAGTAAGGTGTGGGGAGCTGGGGGTCGGCCTCTTCTCGCAGGTAACTAGTGATAGGACCAGAGGGAATGGCCACAAGTTGTGTCAGGGGATGTTTAGGTTGGAAATTAGGAGAAATTTTTTTCTCAGAAAGAGCAGTCAGGCATTGGAACAGGTTGCCAAGGGAGGTGGTGGAGTCACCGTCCCTGGGGGTGTTCAAGGAAAGGCTGGACATGGTGCTTAGGGACATGGTTTAGTGGGTGACATTGGTGGTAGGGGGATGGTTGGACAAGATGATCTAGAAGGTCTTTTCCAACCTTAATGATTCTGCGATTCTGTTTAAGAGATATGTGGATGTAGTGTTTAGGGACATGGTTATGTGGTGGACGTGGTAGTGCTAGCTGATGGTTGGACTTGATGATCTTAAGGGTCTTCTCCAACCTAACTGATTCAATGATTCTGTGTTTTTCAGCAGTATAGTAGCCTGTAGGAACTAGAGTTTAATATGTTTATTAATTAAAATAAAGCTTATATTCACTAATACACAAAAATATTTTTTTCATGCACTCCACATTGCACATTAATGGGACTAGCAGTTGTAATGAGAAGATCTAAAAAGTTCTGAAACAGGAAATGTTAAAGGATCCATTTATCTTGTTGTAACAGTTTCCTGAACATTCACAAACTGAGTCCATAAAAAATGTTGGTAAATTGGAGGCTATCATGTCTTGTTTGTAGCAACGTATATACAGACACATGTACAAACAACTCCAAAATGTGCCATTTCCTGAAAAGAGACGTTAGTGAGACGTCATCACCTGTCACGATTGCTGCTGTTGCCAAAGATGTTGGTTTGTCAGCTTGACCTTTAAACTGCTGTTAGGATACTTTTGTTTAATCAAGATTTGCAGCTTTAAAAATGTCAGTAGAACAAAAGCTACTGTTGTCCTGACCCAGCTGAACAGATGTCAAAGAGTTGGTATTTAGCTATGGACAAACTTCCAAGTCCAACTTAAAATGAGAATGTATTTTGTTTGTAGTTATGGTAGGGTACATCTTTACCTTTTATTTCAATTTATGATGATGTTTCATACTCCTTTCTGCCATCAGTGGAGTGGCAACAAATGGCTTTAACTTTTACTTAGGTTTAAGTCCAAAATTTGACTTATATTCATGTGTTTTAAAGGAAAATCAAATGTAAAGAAAAAAAATTGGCAGTCCTCAGACGGATTTAAGAGTAGCGTGTGAATGGGGTTAACCCATGAGCTTTACTGATTCAGGAACCAAATGAGTGCATTTTCTGTTAAAAAAAAATAAAAATAAAAAATGTCTCAAAATACTTTATACACTTTTGGTAGGACATTGGAGACTCAGAGTATTTGTAGTTAAGCCCCCTTTGTATGGCCAGTGCTTTTGTAAAAAGGAGCTTAGAGGCAAAAGCAAATCAGATTGTTGAAGTTTTACTCAACTGTTTGTTACTCTGGAACACTTTTTATTTATTTTTGTTTACTGATCAGTCTCTTTTGCCCTGAATTGCATTTTGTAAAGATGTTTATGTAAGTGAAAAATTAGACTTAGCAGCATTCCGCATTCACTTTGCATGATGTAAATAATTGCACGAAGTCCAGAGAGTCCAGAGTAACCAGACTACCAATAGTTGGGTGAGCTGGGGCATAGGCAGAGCTTTATTTTTGTTCTGAAGAGGTTCAGATGAAGAAAGCAAGGAGATGAACAAGTAAAACTCTGTACATGGTCTCTATGTGCTGTGTGCTGGTGACAAGTGGGTAGGTCTCTTCTTCCTATCCTATGATGAAGTGATGCATGTGAGAATTTGAATTCTATCCCCTGTGCATCTGTGTAATCTTTAGGAGGCCACGCAACAGACCTCAGCTACGGTTCCTATTGCAATGAAATGGTGTAGATGGTCTCATCCACCTAACTCAAGGAGTCCTAAGTGGCCTTTGAATGCAGGAACTGATGGAGTGCTCAAAGGTGTTAAATCGGCTGCTAACAGCTCTGACAAAGTACCTCACATCTGGCAGCAACAAAGGAGGAGAGACAGGCCTCAGTGTTGTAAGCAACTCCTGACTCTCTCTCACGGGTGTATGCAGAAGCAAATCTCACCCTTGGTCTATGACATGTTGCCTAAAATGAGTAATACACTTCTTTCTGGAAATTATAGGCTTATTTCTGGGGCAGATTCCTGGTATGTTTTTGAAGAAATGACTCCCATTTCTAGCAGAGAAAGTGACAGGGAATCGGGAATTAGGCCTTTCATTTCTAGGCCTTAATTGTGGACGAATCCGCAGGCTTTTGGGTTCTTGTCACGGTAGCAGGCCCTCAAAAAAACCCCAGTGGTGGTGGTCCGACCCGTGTCCTGCTCACAACACACCAATGCTGATAACTCCCCGGGAGTTATCTAATAGTGGTGAACACAGCCGGAAGGTAATGTTTACCGTGAGCACTTAAATTCTGCGGAGTACAGAAAGCCAGGTCATAACCAGATTATTTAAAAGTACACTCGGTTACCGAACACCGCGTCTTGCGTTTTGCCAAAGAAAGCTCCCTCCTTGCTGAGTAGTGACCCCTTAAGGAAAAACAGAGCTACTGCCGCCAGCGATACCTCGCCGTCGCCAGCTGTTCTGAGATCTGCTTTCTTGTCCCCTCCCTGGCCGAGGTTGTTCCCTCATTCTCTCTTCAGCACATTGACGAAAGGATGTTATAACCCGGCGTGTTAAGAAATAAAAGATGTTGCTCAAATGCATTGAGAAGCAGGTATTCTGGAACTTCTAGAAATATTTATGTCAGGAATTGTGCCCATGTCCCTTTCTTCTTTTTTCATGGTCTGATTTGTTCATTGATGCTGCACTGCCAGGCCACTTTGGATGTCTGCTCCTTTGCTTTACCACAGTTGTTCACCTCTCTTATTTTAATATAGAGAAACAACTTTAAAATGTTTTTTTTTTTTTTTGTTGTTCCAAAGTTCAAATGCTGAAATCCCGGTATCAGTGGTTAACCACAACTTCCTCCAAAAACTTCTTCCTCCAGGGAAATATCTGGAAAAAATGAACCCTAAAACTTGCAGACAGAGAAGATGAGGAACTCAGTATCTATCAATTTTGGAGTGTTTAATCTTTCTTAGGGTCTGACTTGGGAAGTTTTTTTTGAATGTTTTCTAGTCAAATAATACTGGCAAACAATCCTATAGCACCTTTGTGCATGGTGGTTTTTGTAAATGTTTTTGCGGTGTAAAGGACATGTAGAATAGCCTCCTCAAGAGTCAATCGCTAAGAACTGCTAAGTAGCAATCCTAGATTTAGGCTCTGATCCTATGTGTTTTTTTTTTTTTCCCCCATTGCATAACCTTTCCAAGCCTACGGGGAAAAAAAAACAAAAACAAAAACAAAAACAAAAACACTTCCATTGAGAGGTTTCAAGTAGATCGTGCAGATCTTTTCTAAAACTTCTCGGAGCATTGCATTTCCTGCCTAATTGTGTAATTACCTGCTCCAGCGGGGAACGCGGCTCAGGTTAGCCAAGCACCCCTATACAGAGATTCTAGGACACGTTTTCCAGACGATAGGGAAGTTCATACCGGTGCATTTCCACTGTTAGCAGTACTTCAAAGCTCTCTCAGGTATGGCTGCGCTGGGTGCGGTTTCACCCATGGAGTGAAGGCTTTACCTGACCAGCTCTCCCATGCCTACCGGTGGCGGGATACACAAGCAGGCACGGACCCGCACCGAGAGCAAAGGACGCAAGTCCCTGCCGCTGTGAGACCTTCCCGGGGCAGGATCCCCCTGCTCAGCACCAGGTGCGGGGCTGCACTCGAGCCTTTGCAAATCCCTCTTCCCCCGAGCATCCGCCGCAGCCGGGGAGGGGGGGGGGGGGGTTGGTACCGCCGTTAAACCCCGCAGGAAGCCGCAGCTTAAGCAGGTGCGTAAGAGGGAGCACGCAAGCACCCTGAGGGGTCACCGCAGCTGCACCCGCCTTCCCCCCCGTGTCCCCCACCCCGGGGCGCCCCCGCCTCTCCCCGGGACCTGCCCGCAGGTCGCCTGCCGGCAGAGCCTCCCGCCGAGCTCCGCCGATCGGCGGGGCGGCCCCAGGCAGCAACACCCGCCCCCCGACCCCCGCCCCCCGACCCGTCCTGCCCTGCCCTGCCCTGCCCTGCCCCGCCAGGGCCGCGGTGCCTGCGCCCTCCCCGGGGCTGGGGCCGGGGCCGGGGCCGGGGCCGGGGCCGCCCCACACCCTGGGGCCGTGCAGGCTCCTCCCGAGAGCAAGCGTGCAGTGCCCGGGGCGGGCATTAGCGCGGCGTGTGCCGAGGGGGTGTGTATGTGGGCTGGAGTTTATTATTATTATTATTATTAAGAAAGAAAGGAAAGGGAAAAAAAAAAAAAAAAGGGGGTGGAGGAGGAGGGAGGGGGGTGAAGGAAAAAGGCCCGGAGAGGAGTTTCCAAAAACTTCCAAGGAACTCGCTGCTCCAAGTCCCAGGCGGCGGCGGCGGCGGGCGAGAGCGATGCTGGAGCCCCGGGCGCTCCGGGAGCCGACAGAGGCGGCGGCGGCGGAGGGGGCGGCCGCGGGGACGGCGGCGGCGGCGGCGGGGAGCGCGGGGCCGCCCGGAGCCGGGATGGCCGAGAAGAAGAAGGACGGCAAAGCCAAGAAGGGGAGGAAAGGCAAAGGGCCCGGCAAGAAGCCCGCTCCGACGGAGGAGGGCGAGGCGCCCGGCTCCGCCACAGGTAAGCCTGCCGGCAGGTGCGGGGACCGCGCTGCGCGGAAAAAACGCGCTTCTACCGCACCCGCGGGGCCGCAAGCGGCTGCCCCATCGCCGGCTGACCGCCGGCCTGCCGCCCGCCCCAGACCTCGGCGGTTCTCGGCCAGCTGTTGCTCTCTTTCTCTCTTCTTTGCCTTCTTCTCTCCTTCCTTCTTTCTTTCTCGGGGGTGTATCTCCCGTTACAAAACACCTTCCCTTTTCTCCCCTCCTTTCGCCAAGAAGCACTTAGCCGAGTTGAACAGATGGCAAACTTTCGTGCTGAGCATTTTGTCTAAACTTGCAGCTATTTACTTAGGGATGATCAGAGAGGACCTTTTGCTCACTTAGGAGCACGTGTTCTTTGCCTTATGGCTCCCCAGTATTAAGTGCAAGGATTTGTGCCAGTAAGACCCTCGTCCATTGTAGGTGTCCACGGATGTGGCTCTCTGTGAACCTACCCGAAGGCAGGGTCACAGCTGAGCATGCTGCCTCACTCACCATAGTTATATATTTCTTTCAGCCAAACGCCCCAATCAAGATCAAGACTTCTGAGTGCTGTACAAACACACATGAGCACATGATGCTTTTCCTAGAGAGCTCCTGTTATGCCACCTAGTTTAGCAGAGGTACATACAAAGAGGTAGCTTTTAGCAACAGTACTATGCACCTGGAGTTATTGGTCAGATTATTTGTTTGAATTCTTTCTTACTGGTGGGAAATAGTGTTAAAAGAAGCCCACAAAGAGCAGAGTCTGTTGCCTCGTTTAGGTGTTTCTTTGCTTTTTTCTTTCCTTCCACTAAACAGACAGGCAGAAAGCCCAAAAGGGTAAATTTCTTTAAATACACCTAAGTTAATTTTGCTTAGTGCATCATGACCAACATGATGCAGCTCTAGAGTTTAATCATCAGCCCTCAGGGAGGATGTGTGTGATTCAGCTGCAGCAGGTATCCCTTCGGGCTAATAATCTTTACAAACTTGCACTGCCCAATGCATCCTCTGCTCTGTGCCTCTCAGAGAGACGCCCAGTTCACCCAGCATCTGCCCAACAGTGTGTGTGAATGAAAGTTTCAGGTACAGCAGGGGAAGTTTCCCTTGCTACACCAAATTAGGGGCAAACTCTTCATTTGACCTTCTTGCTGTTTCTCTCTCTTACTCCGTTAGGACTCTGTCTCTTGCAACATTAAAACCTCTGGCAAAAACTTACCAGCAACAGCTGGGCTGTTTGAGGTGTTTGGGTTTTTTTGTTTGTTTGTTTTGTTTTGTGGTTGACACAGAAAACGTGAGGGCAGTGTCATGCTGGAGGATTTGTGACAGGAAATCTCTGACAATGAAATGTGAAGGAGGTAGACTTTTTCTGACTGTGTACACCTTGGGGTCCCGTGGTGTCCCATCCCGTTCTTGTAGGAGAGTTTGCTTTCTTCTGCTCCATGGACAGTTTGCTACTCCAGCGGAGCAGGGCTGCTCAGCACTGGAGAAGCTCAGCACTGGAGAAGCAGGGACAGTCTCTGGGAGCTGGGTCCGGCTCTCCGCCGGGCGTGAAAGACACTGGGTGCTTTGGGCTGGGCACTTGTGCCGGTGAGGAGGGAGCAGGAGAAGGAGCTGTGAACCAGAGGGGCTATTCTTGAGTAACCCAACCAGCCTGACTCTGAACTAGACAGAGCTTTTTGGGAAGATGGCTTTCTTTCTCGTGTGTGGGACACCAGATTAATAAGAGCATGGAAGATCTGTGCAGGCATATATCACCTGGATTTTAGGTATCCACATGTATTTAGTGCCCACTGCTGGTGCTGTGGTCTGACCAAGTTTGCCATTGTGAGAATTATCTGAAATGCTGAATGGTAGCAAGTGTAGTCTGAGGTTCTCCAAGGCAGGGTTCAGATCATGCCTAGGTCTTCAGGCTTTGCTAGAACTACAGAGAGTTTGTGTGCCTCTGATTTGAGCGGCATGGCATCAAGTATGGCAGTGTTTGAGCCAGAAAGGGTCCATTTTTCTGTAAAGTGGTGAACTTGGGTTTCCAAAGTGCCAGAGTGTTTTTGCCAGTCTGAAAGAGTACCGCCTTCATCCATACCTGACATTACTAGTCAAAAGTTTCCTGTGTGGGCAAGAACTGAGCATTCTTCTATCTTATGTAATTAAAATCCCACTCCTTCCAAGATGAGTGCATGCGGCGGGGTAATTCACATGTGTAGCTAATCCATGCACAGTATTTGCAGGTACAGTATCTAATGAGGAGAATTAAATACAGCAAAAGACATCACTGTACACTTGACTCACAATGAAACAAAGTCATGCGGGTGATGTTGCATTTATAAACCATATCTGCTCTGTTATTTAATGATAGTTTCTGTTTGGGGGGAGCTTAGAATATGAACTAGCTCTTTAGAAGAGAAAGAGCAGAAAGATTGGTTAATGTAAAGTATAGCAAGGGAGTAGTTTTACATTTCATGTAGCTGTCTTCTATTCTCTCTGCTCAAGCTTATTAGAGCTTGAATTAATGACTAGGCTACACACATTGTTTAATAATGTGCACAGGGGATGGTATGAAGGCCTCCTGACTTTGGTGGAACCACAGTTTCTCCTTTTCACTGATACAGTTTTGCAGTGGGAAATTAGGCACCTGGTGATCAGTTCGTGTGCTTAGGATGTACAGTTTAAGAGGTAGTGAAGCCATCTGGGGTTTTAGTTACCTTCTTTCTTAAAAGTAAATGTCAAAGATTGTCATCTTCTCTGCTGCATTCTGCTCTACCCGTAGTAGTGTGGGCTTTCTCCCATATGAAAAACATCAGCTTACAAATGGTCATCAGTTTTAAGATCCATGCACTAGCACAGGAGTCCTTAGCAGATCTTAAGGTTTTTGTTTAGTGCTGTGTTCCTGATTGTAGCTTCTCTAGGTTTAGTTTGCTTATATCAGTCCACATATTTCATGTATCCCTTTAGTCTTGGGCCAAGAAGCATTGTTTTATTGGTAATTTAACACCAGGTGAAGAATCAGCTTTTTCATTTGAAAAATTATTGTATAGAAATATGTTTCTTTCCTATACTCTCTCATAACTAAACTGTGAACTTCAGAATTCATGTTAAAGAAGATACCTAATTAGAGCATTATGGGGAAAAAATAAATAAAAATAAATAAAAATCTTCACGTTTTCCATTACCTAGGTGAAATCTGGGCTTGGTAACAAAAGCTTGGGGAGGCCCATGTTGCTATGGTTTCTTTGTCACTAAAATTATATAAAAGAACATTTTTCCCCTCACTTCAAATGGTCTTGAACAAATTGATTCTATCTGGCTTGCGTAAAGTCCAGAGTGATCATATCTTCCTTCAACAGGGCACTCCAGGCCATGATAAATACAGGGGGTGGAAAACTGAGGACAGAGTATTACGAATTGACAGAAGCTCGCAGCTTTTCTCCAAGTGATTTCACTGATGTGCTATGCCAACTGAGTGCAGACAGGCTCAACAAAGCTGCCAGCAGGGCTTCCTAGGGCACCGCCAGCGTACTCAGAATGCATCCAGCCTGGGCAGAGAAACCCCGTGCAGGGAAGCTGAGGTTGTGAAGCAATGCCTCCATAGGCACTGCTCCTGTGAGCACTCAAGGTGCTGTTACAGCAGACCTGGGGAGGCTGGGACTGAGCCCACCATGTCTCAGCCATTGAACCTTCTGCCAGACGAAGCTCAGTGTTGGACCCTGCAAGATGGTGCCTGTGAAGTGAGAGGAAAGAATCAGTGCAGGGAAAGCCCCTCTGTGGGAGAGCTGTGTGTTGATAAACAAGGTGGTGCACCCATGCATCAGCTGCCAAGCCCCTTTGTCAAGTGTTTGCAGATACCATGCGGAATGTAAGTTTTCAGGTAGGTTCTGCTTTGTGCAGAATTTGAGGGAGAGGCTGCTGGGCTTGAGAGGACCAGGTATGAGAGGGCATGAAGCATTCCTGAGAGGAACACTTTGATGGGTGCAAAGACTGGTAATGCTGCCAGAGCAGCAGACTCTGGCTACAGGTTATGCCAGCCACTCTCTGCTTCAGCAGCAATGGTAGGATGAGCAAGGGTCTGCAGGCAGGTGGTGCAGAAAGACAAATTTGTTGGGGGGGAAGAAGGACGAGCAGCAAGGATGGGTCTTAATCATCATTTCAGTGAGGTGACCTCAGAAGCGTTGTTCTGAACACGCCTGTTTGCAGAGCCCAGAGAAGGGAGAGCATGGTCATTGACATCAAAAGTACCTCCTGATAAGAAATTTAATTTAGACTTGGGCAAAACGCTAGAGCTTTGAGACAACATGGAAGAATAAAAAGCACAAAGTTCAGATGAGATGAGTGTGATGAGCATCACCTTTGACTTCATTCTGGTCACAGGCTTGGTTGATGGAGGAAGAGGTGATGATCACACTGTGGACCGAGGTGTGGTCCAGGGCTTGGTTGGAAGGATTAAGAGCTCAGTCTGGGACTTGCTATGTTTAAGTAGATACTCAGTATTCATAAAGGGAGGTCAGGAGACAGGTCAGGATTTTAGCATGAACTGAAGACAAAAGCCCTGGAGATGGCTTGGGAGATGTGATTTCTGGTAAAAGATGTCCAGTTCTAGAGGAAAACCGTGACTGTAAGGTGTGACAACTTCTGTTGTTTCCAAGCCAAAATATTTATGTGCCGTTGGTATGCCTGTACATTTTTTTGGGAGGAAAGCCTCTCCACCTGTGTACAATGCCTGAATGCTCCAAACATTCCACACAATCTTCAGAGCAATTTTGAGAATGAATCCTTTAAAAAGCATGCGAGTATGTTCATGTTTTGTGAATAAATGAGATTAGTCACCATTCAACCTTTTTTGACTTAACACTACAAGTACTACTTGACTGTAGCCATGGGAATGCAAATAAAATTGTGAGGACATACCAGTACAGTTGTCCAGTAAATACTGCATGTGTATAGAAAGACATTCCCCGTGTGAAATACATGCAGAAACTTCTGAATTTTGTGCAAATACTGATAGCTGGGGAAGGCTGAATAAAATTTTTATCTTGGGTATAGAAATGCCAAGATCTGCTAAGCTATGCAAGGATTTTAAAACATTAATCTCTGGCAAAGCTTGTGAGCTGACACTCAAATCTGAGTTTGTCTATTCGCAATCATGGGCTTCTCTTCTTGGATTTCTGGAAATGCGAGAACTGTAAAAAAAAAAAAAAGTAAAAAAAAAAGTTGGGTGAAACAGTTTGAAGCTGCTCTCCACCTCTCCCCCCCAAAAAAAAAAAATTTAAATCCTACGTGGTTGATTTTTCAGAAGACTTCAGCACTTACTATTCAGGGCAGCTCACTTTCATCTTTTCCTCAGGATCAATGGGTTTTCAAGGAAGCATTTTGGGTGCTCGGTTCATGGAGTTCTAGCCACAAAAATCACGGAGGAGCTGCCGAGCATCTTTTGACAGCAGCTTCTACTTTAGGCAGCAAAGTGGCAATTTGTGACTCTGAAAATAAGGAGAGCTAAGTGCTAAACTGTGGAAAACTTTATTCCAAGCATCGCCCTCCCTCATCATCATCTTTTCATCTGTCCCCAAGCATCCGCTAGTCCTTTGAGGCAGGTACTTCTAACCAAGAGCAAAACAGCGAAGAACAATCATGTCATGGAGTGTCAGAAGCTCTGGAAATGCTATGAATTCTTACCAAATCAGTGTTTTGTTAACATTCCAAAAGTAACAAGAGTGAATGTGCCTTTAACAGTACTGATAGTTTATCGTGTTCCGTTATGATACAAGAAAACAAACCAAGTGTCAATATTTTGTGTGAGTCACTCTAGCTGTACAAAGGACTGCTTGAATGTGCTTGAAGCCTTTCTGTTAACCCCTAGTTGCTCCCACGAACACACTGAGGGCAAGTCCTGGGGGCAGGTCTCGGTACAAACTGAGAAAGTTTAGCGGCGAAGGGACGCGCACTTGAAGAGTTTTACGGTGCCAGTGTCAGGGCTGCGGGCAGGACTACCGGGAGAGGAGAAATCTCGGTGCTTTCTCAGGGCTTTCGCGCGATGCTCGCGGTGGCGGCTGGCAGAAGTGCTGCTTTAAAAATAATGAAAATAAAAAAAAATAATAACCAAAATAATAAAGGAGAGGGGCAAAGGGGGGAGCTCCCGCTGGCGGCCTGTCGGGCAGAGGGGATGAGGGGGGTCTCGGGACGGGATGCGCCGCGGTGCCGCTGCCGGCGGCGGCCGCGAGAGGGTGCGGCGGGAGCGCGCATCCGCCCGCGGCCCCGCGCGGGCACGGGGAGGGGGCGATCCCGGACCCCGCCGCGACCCCCGGGTCCGTGCGGGGACGGCTTCCAGCGGGTCGGTACTGCACGGGTTTCGGCGGCATGGAGCGAGGATGGCAGCTCGGGGGGCGAGGGGCAGGGTCGGGGGCTTCTCCCTCTTTCCCCCCTCCTTCTCTGCCTCCTTCTTTCCCTTTCTCCCTCCCTCATTTTCCTTTCTATTTTCTCGCCCCTTTGTATCCATTCCTTCCTCCTGTCCTTCCTATCTGGTCAGTTTCTGTTTATGGCGAAAAAAAAAAAAAAAGAAAAAAAAAACATAAAAGGAAAGTAAAGCAAGATATTTCATAATGGACAGATAAGGACCTTTAACACAAACCACTGCTGGATTTTTATTTGTGCACACAATACTACTTGTGTCTGTTTTTGCATTTCTGCTTGTGTAACTTCTTTGGGAGCATTGGATTTGGGGAGAAATTGGCCAGGTTTGTTCATCATGGGCCATTTAACTCCTAGCTCTGACAGGGAATCCATGGGCTCCACAAGTCAGGGATGATGAGAGAGGGATGTTAGTCTAGCTGTGACAGTTCGTTTGGGAATCTTTCCTCATTCCCTCTGTGCATCTATTCCTCAAGTTTTATGAGCTGATGGTCCTTCCACCTCTGTAAGCAGGGGGAATCCAGGTCAGTCAGTTTGGGCTTGGCATTCAGCACTTGGACTCAGGTTGGGCCTTGCTCGGTGGCTTTCTCCTGCATTAACAGCTTTCATTTCACCCCTGAGTCAACCACATGCCATGTCCTATGGCTAATGGTTAATCCCTTTGAAGACAGTTACAGAAGCATGAATGCATACTTGAGATGACTAAACAGAGTCCTGGTAACATCCACTTGCAGAGGTGATTGATGGAGGTTGTTCCCTCTGCAGTCAGTGCCAGAAGAGTTAAATTTTAAATCCTGTGTTGGGAGATTATGTGTGTGTGCATGTCTCTGTGTGTGTGATGTTTTAGCAGGATCGTTGGCTTCCACAGTGACAGACTCTTTAGTTTTCCTTTGGGGAAGTCCACTGGACTCTGAAAGTAGGGGAAAAAAAAGGCATGGTGAAGGGGGAAGGCTATTCTGTCAATGTTATATTGCACCTGAATATTAAACAGCAGTGAAAATTACTCTGAGTTTTTGCTTGATATTTGAAACGGACAGCAGTAAATGAAACAGAGCCAGTTATTCTGTGAATAATTCTTTGCATGTATCCTTGAATTGTGCCAAATAAACTGATGTTTGTGTCATCATAGTGCTTCGAGGTTTAACTGAAGTCTGTATCCCTCAAACTTTCTTCTGTGAAACTAGCTCAGTCTAAAAGCAAGCTCCTATTGCCTAGGAGCCTACAGTCTGTATGTCCAGGGTCACACCAGATCAGAGTCTGGTCCCGGAACAGAAACAAGTCTCCCAACTTTGACTCTAACCTCTTTTTACACAGCACCCTGTTTCCTGATGTATGGCCATTCTAGACACAAGAAAGTAACATACAGATAACATGAGCCCATCTCATGCCCTGTTTTTTTGGCATGTAAAAAAGATTTCTTTCTGTCTGTGCAAATGGGTTTCCCAGAAGGGAATGTCTATTGCAGCAAGGACAAAAATATGGGCACTCTTTTTAGGTAGCATTCATGTTGATTTCCACTGGTCATGTGGAACCATATTTCAGTGAGAGAAATATAAACTGGCATCCTAGGGTTGCCAGTGTTTCCTTCTTGTTTCTGCCCTCTGCTGTTCTTCTGCAGTGAACCATACCAGCTTTACAGTAGTGTCCTGATTATCTCAGGAGAAATTACCTTTGGAGAAGGTAGCTAATATGAAAATACGGAAGCTTCTAGTTCATCCTGTTCTTGGAAAGATCGGACTAGAAATGCAGAGGTGTAAAGCACACTCTAAGAAGTGTATTCTCTGTGGGAGCTGTAGAGAATGAATGGAGCTGCCAGCACACTAGTGAGTCTAGGTAAAAGGCACTGGAAAAAAAAAAGAAGAAAAAGAAAAAAGAAGTGAAGGCAATTCTGCATTGGAACTACTTGTATGGGCATGTGGAAGATTTTCTGTCACTCATAGCATCTGAGGCACGGATTGGTATCTTTTATGAAATGTGTGCTATAGTTCAACCAAAAGCTGTGGGATGGATGCAGAAATGAATGGATGAGTTTTTCTGTGTTTGCTAGGCTTCTAGTCTGACCTTCTGCACAAGTCATTGACAAACTTAACTTTGTAGGTTACAGTGGTCCTGGCCTCATCTTTTTTTCTGCTGATACATTTTGATTGAAGAACATTTTTTTGCCTTAAGCATTGTGCATGGTATGTGAAAGGGTGCTTCAAAAGGCTCGGTTCAAATGCTGAATGACAAAATAAACTGTGGAGAGAAGAAATTGATTGTCAGCAGAAGTGAAATTGATGTTAGGCCCAACTTTTCTTGGCTGAGTGAAGTGTCATCAAGGTCAGAAACTGGAAAACCATTTCAGTGAATTAGCTGAGAGATTAAAAAGAAAAAAAAAAGAAAAAAAAAGGATTTTACAATTAGTTCATATAGGGTCACTTAGGACAGATAAATATCCTTTTAATGCTGGCCCACTCCTACGTTATTTGCCAGTGCTATTCCTTGATTATTTCTCCTATCTGTGGGTGAGGGTACCTCTCACCACACTCTATCCTCACTCTTACATTGAAAACCATCTGCATGAGGAGTCTCTCTGTAGGGTTAGGGCACATCCTACCACAAAATGGTCAGCACTCTGCCTAGCTGCAAGGTCTCTCATGAGTGTTATGTCAGTTCCACATATGTTGGAGCCCAGTGGTCTTAGCTACTGGTGTGCTTGCTCCCGTCCCCTGCCTGCTATCTTCCTCATCCCTTCTCCAGCTCACACCTGACTGGCAGAAGCCACTGACAATAACCAGATTGCCTCCAGTCTCCAGGCACGGCGTGTGAGGGGAACCAGATCCATGAAGGCAGAGCTTGGTGTTAAGGGGATGTTGTCTTCACTGCTGTCCATAAGAGAGGTCAAGGAAAGGAGGATAGTAGCTTAATCTAAGCATTTTACAGTAATGGTATGGAAATAATTGCACAGCTGCTGCCAGTGACGTTGGTTGCTCTTGAGGGGAGCTCCTCAGAAGAGATTCCCAGGGCACTGAAGACAGCTGAAGATGGCTGAGTCTGAGGGTAGATTTTAAATGCTTCTCATGGTTCAGTCTAGACTTCAGTGGCTTTCCCTCAAGTCAACTTTGTATGCAGGTGTCATCAAAGCTGAAGTGATCTGCTTTGTCTGGAAAGCTCTTCTCCTCTCCAGGGTCTATAGGTTGATTCGTCAGCGTCTGTTTCCCCTTCATTTCCCAAAAGGTCAGTTGATGCTCCTGTGCTGTGTTGCGCTGAGTGCTGACTGCCATAGTGAGCTTGCCTGAAGTTAGTTCCGTGGCACTGGCAAAAGGGCACAAACATGTCAGTTAAATGAAGTGAGAGGAGGACATGTGAAAATACTCTTTGTAATCTCTTCAAATGCTTGCATAAACAAAAGTGTTCAGGAGTCTTCTTCTGTCACATGATGTTTGGCCACTGTTTGCCTATCCAAGGTGTTCCCTGGACCTAGGGATGTCAAACCATATGATTTTGCCAGGCTTTCTCCAGAAGCAGTGCTGCTTAGTGCTTTGGCAGGGTGGCTGCTCATCCGGTGCTGTCTCCACCATGAGATGGCATAACCCAAAGGCTGCTCTGATTTATAGCACCTTTTGGGTTGAGGTGCTGCTCTCCTTCTCGCTGTGCCAGAAGATTTAGTCACTTTGTGGTGTCCACGGGCATCTTAAGAAGGATCACAAGGCCACCCACTGTCAGTGTTTGTTTCTATTTCTGAGCTGTAAAAAAAACGTTCACTTTGGAGGGCCCTTTCATTGTGTTTAAGTGGCAAAGAATGTACTGTGATGTCACCCTACTTCAGTGTAGGCAGTTCTCCCTAAATGCATCCCTGAAACCTGCATGCACCAGGTAGGGCAGAATAAACATTGCTGCTGATGATTTTTGAGCCAGATCCCCGGAGGAAGAAGAGCTTCCAATAAACACGTACTAACGTAGGGAAGGAAAAGAGGGGAAAAAAAAAAAAAGAAAAAAAAAACACAGGACAAAGACTATATGCCAGCTGTAGCAAATTCACCTGTGCAGTCGAAAGGGGGGCCTTAGGTCATAGACAGAACAGTGGATTCAGACACTCCTACCCTCTTCCTTACAGGTAGTTGTGGGGTGACTGTGTCCATGTATCTGCCTGACTTGTGCCTGCACAGTTGTGTCCGGCAAGGAATCTGGCCATCCAGCTTACTTGCAAGGAAGCTGACCTGTCAGGAATGCATGAAACTCCTTGAAAACCACTGGGACTGTTTGCATGCTTCAACTTAAGGACTTGCCAGTGCAGCCATGTAAAGTGGAGCTAGCTGGGGCTGTGTGTGAGGTGAAGGTATCGTGCTTGCAGTTAGGTTTTCTCTTCTCTCGGCCTATGTGGATACCTATGGATTTTGGACTGTGAGCAGGCCCTCTCAGGTGTCCTTTGGCAAGTCCTCAAAGAGCCCAGTGGAAATGCAATTAATGACACTGCAAATTATTTAAACTGAATATAACAAATGGACTTCTGTCCTGCAGAAACAGTATTTGGAAGAAATTGAAATGATGCACTGTGTCATGTCTGCTGGACTAGAGATGTTAGGGGAGAGAAAGATAATTAAATTAAATTAAATATTGAATGTTTGCTGGCAGGGTTAATGTTTAACTCAGCTGACCTGTGAAGTCAGGTGCTGGTACATTTCCTGGTGTTTCTGCACCTTTTTCATCTTATCCTCTTTACCTCAGGAATGTGATAGCTTTTAACCATTCTACCCTAATTTACTTAGCTTTTGCAAAGTGAAGGCAAAAACATTTTTTCTTTCTAGAATTACTCCAGAGAAAGATTAATGCAAACATACCCGCAGACTTGTACACAGACACACTGGCCCATCACAACTGCAGCAAGAGAGGAGTTAATTTTTAAGTGTTTGAGACCTCCTAGAGTTATATTACATCAGAGAATTCCTCCAGTGGGGAAGTGTCAAGAAATGAAAAGTCTTCTTTTCTAAGCCATTTTTAACTTGTGGTTCCATAAAAACACTGGAGATCCTGGACAGACCCCCTCAGGGAGTGGTCCTGTGAAATGTGCCAACAGCTGGATGGCACAAAGTTGGAAAACACTGCCGTCTGTAAAGAACAGAACTGATAGCTGCTGTGAGAAAGCAGTGCATTTTCCCAAATAACCCTTTTATTTCTGTATTAGTGTTTTTGAGAGGAACAAACGCATATTCTTTTGACAGTGTTGGGAAGCAAGCTTTTCATGGAAAAGCAAGAATCTCCCCACCATGGTTCACAGCAGGGCAGTGTCGAAATGTCAAAAATAGTGAGTTCCCTTTGATTTTTTTTTTTCCAAAGCTGCAGTTGGTTAAAAACTCCCTTGACAAATTAAAGAAATACCAGGAGGACTCAGGATAGTCTTGTTTCATGGCATGTTTCACAATGTTTCTTGCTATCAGTTTCACGGAAAAAGCCAGTCCATTTCCAATCAATGCCAAAGAACCCAAGCATAAATATGAGCTATGATTTGCTTTGAAGTTAAGGGATAAAAAACAACTTGGGGTATTAAGAACTAGAGTTTGTTTGTGAGGCTGTTTTCATTCATAAAACCAAGGCGGCTGCTGGCTCTGTAACCAGGGAGCAGATAAGATAAAAACAGTAAGACAGGATTACACTTGACAGTGTTTGCACACCATCCTGCTGACCTGGGTTAGTCCTGGCTGCAGTAACACTGCTTGGAGGTTGTTTTTTCTCTCTGGTGAAAAGCCCACTTACCTTGGTCCCCATAATTTCCCTGGCACCCAAGCCAACCAGGGTTCCTCACCACCCCCAAGTCCCAGCAGGAGTGGTGAGAAGCAGCTTGTATCTCTTCTTCCCACCAGGAAGGCTCCCGAGCATCTCACCCATCCCATCAATACCTCCTTTCTCTGCAACTCTCAGACCTGGAGGACCTCGCCACAGCCAAGCACACCACAGCCAGTGATTTGTGCTCGCCTTTTTTCTTGTCTCTTTTCCCTGTCACCCACTATCAGCCACCACTGGAGGTGGGATATCAGGCGAGCCCAGCATTTAGTCAGGATGGTTATTTTTATGGTTGCTGGAACATGCGTGAGGATGGCGTGAGGGATGGGCATGTGGGCCTGTTTGACAAGGGAAAATATTGGGTGTGGAGGATTTTTCAAGCAGGAGTGGAGTATACACACTTGACCAGGAATGAATGTATCAGCAACTGAGGGAGTCCTTTCTTAAGCAGCTGCCCATTTCTCATGTTCTCAAGTGCTCTGGTGCTTGCTGCATCTCTTTCCCTAGCACCACCATCTACATTTGTAATAAACCCTCTTGCCTGAAGCATGCTGTATATAACGTTTCTAGGGAGGAATGTGGGGGTGGAAAGACCACATGAGGTCATAAAGTTTTTGTGGAGTTGCAATTTGATCCAAAAAGTGAATTACCAGGTGCTTCTTGAGAGAGGGATTGGGGTTTATACTTAAATACCTCATTTAGGAAGGCCTTGTACTCCAGAAGAGAATCAATTCCATTTATTCTCTAAATGCACATTTGTTTTACCATAGCATAATTCCAGGATGATGTTTAAAGTAGATTGATCAGTAGATTGAATTTAACAAATTTATAGGAAAAAAAAAAAAAGGACAAAGCTACATATCATTATTCTTAACATAGTGGATTTTAACAGGCTACTGAGTAATAAAACTTTAAAAAGGCAATACATTTCTGATGCCTTTTTCAGAAATTTGCTTCTCTCCTTTACCTTGCAGGGGAGGGAGGGAGTCAGGGCATTGTCCCCGCATGGTACCAGCACTTGAACTCAGCAGTCCAGGGCCAAGGTGGATATAGCATCAATCAATAGGCTTTAATCAAGGAGGAGTGGCGGTGGAGCTTTGATAGCACTCTGCAAATGGATATACTGCTGCTAGAATGACTATTACCTTTTGAGGAGGCTTCTTGTAACAGGATTTATAGGAAAGACATTATGCTTCTGTGCATTGTAAGTGGGGGTGCAGCTGGTCATGATTTGGCTGGTGTACGTCTGGATTTGTTCCTGGTTATCAGGTGGATGGAGCTGATGGGAGCACAAGTTGTATTTTCTTTCTGCTGTGTTTTCGAACAGCACTGCTCTCTTGCCCACTTGTTCAGGCATCCAGCAGGGAGGATCAGCTGGAGGCAGCAACGGCACTGCTCCTGCATGCCTGGAAGGCAAGAGCCTGCGGTGAGTGGCCTGATTATGCAGGGACACCTGCAAAGCTCATCCAAATGGGCTTTTAAAGCATATTCACTAAGTTGTATTCAATCACCACTAGGTTTTGTTGTTTTTTGATTTTTTTTTCAACCTGTCTCTAAACCTACTAGAATTAACATTGCTCTGTTTCTGAAGGTGAGTGTCTACACCATAGGTTAGCTGATGTACTTTGGATTCACACTTTGAGTTGGTTCAGATAAAGTTTTGCGGTCCAATGTTGTGCCAACAGCCCTAAAATGTATCCTCTTTGGTGCTTGGCCTTGCCTAAGTCTTTAGCTCCAGCTGAGTCTTCAGGGGAAAAGAGCTTCAGCTCTACTGTGGTGTTGTACTTGTGGTGTTGTTACACAGAGGCAAGGAGAAGTCAGCTTGGAAATATGTTCAAGAGGAAAGGAGAAGTGTTGGAGAAGTTGGGCAGGGTGGATGGGACAGCAGTTGGAGGATTTGTGGGACAGGGTGTCAAGCAGCGGGAAAAGAGTGAGTGAAGAGCAAGGAAAGGAAGGAGGGCGGGAGGAGGGATCTTGGGAAGCAAGACATGGCTGGGAAGTGAGGGTACAGGAGTACTGGGATAGCAGGACAGGGTCACGTTTGGCTCAGTGGGAGACTGGAGATTTGAAAATGGGGGAATTTGAGGTGTATCAAAGCTGTAACAAGGGATGAGCAGGACAGAGAAGGAAGGGGGGGAGGGGGGGAGGGTGGAGGCAAAAAGCTGCCGATGCAGATGGCATTATGTAGTCCTTCTTCTCCCGTGGTCAGCAGGCAAAGCGACTTCACTGGCCATCCTCACCACCTTTTCCCTGCCTGCAACGCCATGCTGTTTGCATGCGGTGACCATGGAAACCCAAGTTTTTGACTGGCCGCTCTAGGATGGTAGCTGTAATGACAGCGGTAATGAGTATTGACGGAGGGGAGGGAAAGGAGAGCAGCTGTGGAGCAGGGGAAGTTGCCTGAGTACAGTAATCGTGTTTGGCAGGTCAAGGGTGAACTGTGGCCTGCGGGAGTTGTACAATGCCCAAGGCTAGCAAAGTGGTGTTATAATAAACCCCAGATGTTTCCGCTATTTACAATGTATATGTTACGTTTAAACCTGAAAATGCATCCTAGGATCTGGTGGGTAGGGAAACAGTTATTAGCTGCTTGGAAATGACTTGTTGGTAATGTATCTGTTCCCCCTTGATATTAGCTGTTGCCTGTTTAAAATATAAATCTTCTAAGCAGAGACCCTCAGGAGCAGCTTTTTTTTTCTTCTTTTTTTTTTTTTTTCCAAACCAGTGGTTCCATTCAACTGCATGAGAAATATCACCATTGTCCTTGACAGCTTTTTGGGAGAGCCCAGTCTGGGCACGGCAGGCTGTTCCTGCAAGTGCTTGTGTGGGGGAGGTTCCGCTGTCAGGCACGGGCGAGCAGCCAGCCACAGGTGTGCAGAAAGCACCATTTAATTTCCCCAGACTAATTGTTTTTGAGCACAGAGCCAGAACCCTTGCGGTACATCATGGGCCACAGCAGAGTCACAGCAACTTTGAGTAAGCATTGGAGAGGGAGGAATTTAGTTGGTTGGGCTTTTAAGACGAAGTAATGGCTTGTCTACGAGAGCAAATTACTCAGCTAAACTGTGAATTTACAGCCCAGTGGTTGCTGTGCTCGAACCGTCCAGGTGATCAGCCCTACAGCTGGTCCAGGCCAGGCACTCGAAACATTCGCATTGAGAGCGAATTAGTTCAACTGTGGGAAACCCTGGAGCTGAGGGTTCCTGTTTGGGGTTTAGTGGCTCCGAGTGGATTGTAGTAGAATCTGCTCTGGGAGTGAATCACAGCAAAGCGAAATAAAGCCACCCAAGCTCTGAATATGTTTGCTTTGATGTTTTATTGGATTTAACTAATGCAAGCAAAACACACACCTACAGGCAATCCTGATTAACCCCTCACACACACTCATTCCCCCCACATGTCAGGCATCAGCGTGCTGCTGTCACCCATCACGTGTGCGCCTGGGGCAAAGGGGCTCTCCCAGACCCCTCACCACAGGGTGCACAGAGGCTGCCCCTCTGTGTCAGATGTGGAGGAGAAGTGCTTCACACTAGGCTGTGGGAAAACCTTGGGAGGCCAGGCAACAGTCTGCAAGGAGAATGACTGAAAATGGAGTCCTAACCCGGATGCACTGGTTTGGTTTATTTCTATGTAGAACCCTTTTGGCACGTGTCCCCGAGGCATGTTTGAGAGTCGAGTAGTCACATTACACAGCTCTTGTCATTCCTTGATATGTGGCTTTTGGGCCTTGTGTAGAAGGGAATCTTGGGGGTTGGGGAGCAAACTATGCTGATTTTGACAGTTTCTGCCAAGTTTTTCTTCCCTGCTCTGTGTGCTTGCCCCAAACACACCCTGTGCAGCTTTTCCATCACAAGTCTACTTTGACTTCTATTAGGGGCGATGTCTTTTTTTCCTGAGTGTTATTGTCCTCCCACACCCTGTGTGCCTTCCTTAGAGAGATTTTCTTGCTTTTTCACCCCAGTGGACAGCTCCCTGCCTAGCCATCCAGTTTTACAGTATTTCATATCACACCTCATAAAAAGGGATACGGTACAAACATTCTGCCAGACAGACTGCTCATGTGATGCCGATGGCTCTCTGAACCTCTTCCTGGTTCACTTGGAGTCATTATCATGTGTGAGGGACCGTTCGTTTTAGCAGTTTCTAATGTGATGCTGCCCACTCCAGTATAAAGTGCAGTAAGCCACTCCACAAGCATGTTTATTAATGTGAATGCAATGCCAGTGGTGACTGATTGTAAAATTACCAAAGCTATGTAAATTCCCACCCTGTCCCATGTGGAAAACCAAAAGTGTAGAAATTTCACTCGTCTGAGATCTTTTTGGAATGCTAGACTCATCTGCTTCGCTGATTGAGAGAGGTTTTTTTATGTTTTTCAGTTATTTCTACAATATGACCAGTTTATTTAATGTGAAGTTCCTGAATAAGATTTAAAACAGCAAAAAACTGTGCTTTTCTTTCCCAATCTATGCCTGATAATGAGATGCCTCTCTTTTTTAAGGACATGATGTCCATATTTAAATGTGACTCAGAAAATCACTTCCAGTACTTCTTTCTTTAATAAGTCTGTTGATTTGAATTCACAGTATGTTTTAATAAAATTTCTGCTTCCCTCCTCTCCCATGTGTCTAGCAGATTCAGCTAATGCAAGTCATCTCAAAATTCTCTTTTTCTGTATTTTAATCTCCATCCCTCTGCACAATAATCAGTCATATAACAAATATAGCAGATAATACAATATTTTCCAACATACAAGCTCTAAGAATTTATAGCGTGATTATGTGTATGTTCAGTTATACTACTGACTAAATAAATGGAGAACAAAGACAGCATATCCTCAGAGATTGGAAAACTGAACTATCAAATTGAGTTTAAAGGCTGTGTCTAACAGCAAATAAGAGGGTTGTAATAGCAATGAATAAGATTTCTTTTTTCATTTTTTTTTTTCTTTCTGGGAAAATAATGGAGTACAGAAAGAAAAAAGATGATTAAAACCTGTTGTTTAGGTCAGTGCTTCCTCT
This sequence comes from Cygnus atratus, assembly GCF_013377495.2. Classification (NCBI taxonomy): domain Eukaryota; kingdom Metazoa; phylum Chordata; class Aves; order Anseriformes; family Anatidae; genus Cygnus; species Cygnus atratus. Next base: position 53,065,232 of record NC_066396.1, read on the forward strand.
GATTATTTAAATTATGTTTAAGACTAAGGAAGCAAGCCCTGGGGATTAACAACTGTCAACCTCTCACTACTATCAAAACAATTCCAGCTCATGAGCAGTGAGAAATACTGGAAAAATGAAAAACTTCCTTTTTTTTTTTTTTTTCTCAGAAAGATTAGGATGAAGAGACTGTGGGAAAGAGGGCAAGTGGCCCTGCAGCTTTTTGTCTTTCTTGATAGGAAAATATGAAATTCCATGGTTAGTTGCTGTGTTTGGTATGTACTCAGGGAGCCCTGGATATGTGAAGGCTGCAGATGGAGGTGCCAGTGGAGATCATCGCTTTGTTGATGTTTTGCTGGATTTTAGCCCACCTCTGTACGATCCCAACTCACAAGGCTATTCATGAAAATGGCTTTTGGGCCCTTTCGCACCTCCCTGATCTCACTGAGTGTTCACGTCCTCTCACTCCATCATAAATAGCTTGGTTCTTCTGGAGGCTCCAGGAAAAAGCTATTTTGATACTGTTTTTTCTTAATCGTTGGTATGCTCAAGTACTGCTGGATATTCATGAAGCTGGTGAGATAAAATACTTTGCAAAAAGATCATACTTGGAAATAATGACTTCCAAAGTCCACCTTAAGTTCTTTCCAGATACAATAAAAATGATTAAAAGGGAAAAATACAGTAGCCATTCAGTATAATGATACTGGGATTTTTGTATTATTATTAATTCTTTCATCCATGCTAGGTTTTATGACATCTCTCAGCAGAGAGGCAGAGATTCAGAATGAGGTAATACTTTGAAAAGAGTATGCTTCTCTTCTGCAGAGCACTTTTCTGGCTTGATTTTCTCTATTTCCCTCAGCAATAATGGTGTCCTGTTTGGTTGCCTCCTACGTAAAATTCCCTTCGCAGCCAGAAGGGGGACTCAGGATATTAAATTTCAGCAGATGCAATGAAATCATCCCGTATGTTTTTCCTTCTGAACATCCCTTTCTGATACTTTTGTGGTTCTTTCTTGGCTTCTTCCATCAGTCTTTCATGGCTTTCACTTACATAGCTCTTGTTATTACATGCTTACCGATGTAGGACAAATTTCGAAGGAAGTCCTGCAATGCTGGGGCGTATGACTGGAACCAGGTTCCAGTCCACCAGGAAGGGTCTCTGGTATACCTCTTCTTTGTTTATCAGGAGGGTTTTCTATGCTGGGAGACCTATGCCAGGTCTCCCCACAGTTTCATTTTGTCCCCACTGTGTAGGTAGAATCCCAGACTGCAATTAATAAGGGAATATTTTGGTGGCTTTAACGCCCAAAAACATGGGAGTGTTGTGAGACCCAAGAGAGTCCTTGGTCTACTGGATGGGCTTTCAGACCATTACCCAGCTCATGATGAAAAGAATAAAGGTACGTTCCTAAACAGAGATACTCATGTTACTTTATGAGGGCAGGACCAGTGAAATTATCTGTGTTTTCATTCTTTCTGGGAGAGAAAAACTGGAAGTAAAAAAATAAATAAATAAAAATAGAAGAGGCAAATGGCTTGGACACATCATTTCACATAAACAGCAGGCTCATCTTTTTGCTCATCTCCAGGAAATAAATCCTTCCCTCCACTGGGCTTTTTGTGAGACAGCATGAATCTCAATATTCGTGCCACCTTGTTGAACGGAGCATTATTTCAAACCTGATATACCTGCTAGTTCTGCTGCTGGAGTTGCACAACAGTTTCAATTGTAATCCTATGCTTTCTCAGATTTGTTAGGATCAAGCTTTTATGTTACAACCCTTCTAGTAATATGGGTTTCTTTCTCATTTCTTCTAGAAAATCTGGACAAAAGAAATGACTGGCAACCACCTAGGGTTCAGTATGTCTGGGGAGAGAGTTATGCATTCTTCCTGTTACATGCCATTTTCAATGAAAATCCAGTTTTGAACTTGACATGAAAGCATTTTGGATGGATAATGAGGTTTTGTTTGGTTCTTGAAAGACGGCTTTTTCTTGAAAAGTACTAAAAGGAAGAAAAAAAATGTGACAACAGGAGAATTGGTTCAAGCACTAAGCAGATGCTCTTTAGAGGGAGGTTTAATTCTTGTTTGATGATGTCATTTTGGGGAAACATCCCTTCTGTGTCTGTCAAGCAGAAGCAGACTTCTCTAACATGTTTTGCAGTTCCCCACTTCAGGTAGCTTCAGGGAGGCACAGTGGTTACATGTGATTAAGCTGGAGCCTTTATTTTAATGCTGTCTCTGCAGGAAGTAGATCAGCAGTCTGCTGGGATGCTGCAAGCACGGTATCAATACTAGGCATATGGGCAATGTTCTTGCTTATTTCAGGGTTCCAACTTGAGATTTTGACTCTGTTGGTGTAGTGAAGACTGTGTAGATTCAGGCCTTGCAGCTCAGCTTCCAAATCTGAATTGAACTGCTTTGAGCTCAATTCAGATTTGGGTGGGACTTCACGGTGGAAATAGCCTTCCTGCAGACAGGCTTGCAGTCGTACTACTAACGCTCTCCAGTAATTTGACAGCAGTAGAAAAGCACATTTTATGCTGGCTGCTATGTGTATGCAGTCCAGGTGATTCATGATTGAAATCAGTGTCCTAGCTGGGAATTTAATGCAGTGGAAGAATTTAAAGTTGCAGAAATAACAACAGACTGAAACTTTAACTAGAAATGATGTGGTACAGACAGATTGCAGCAGATGATATGTGAAAATATCCAGCTCAGTAGCAGCAAAATGAATCTGTTGCTCACAAGGTCACTATTCTTGAGAATGGATCAAAAAGGAGACAAGGGAAAGGATGGGATGTTGGTCTGATTAGTCCTTATGTGCAGAGGTTTATAATCATGTCAATGTCTCTCTACCCTGACCAATGAATGTATACTTACGTATATGAGTGTTAGCACATGAAGTCACTGTCATTAAAGTCAGGTTTCTTAAATCAATTCAATTGAAGCAGAGAGAGCATTGCCTCTAGAAAGACCTGTTACGACTAATTTAATCCAGAAGTTTATTGATTCAACTTAATTTGTTAAGGAATTGATTTTAATGTGTGTTTAATCATAAATCAGCTCTAAATCAGTTTAAATGTGTTCACACTGAGGTTTTCCATTGGTTTGTATAAAATTGATTTATGCTTTATTTAGAATTTTGCAAATTTGGATATAGACAAAGACCTTCCTTTATTTTTGTCCTTTTGTAATGACTGTAGCACATTTCCCAGTCTTCTGGGGTGAAAGTCTAGCTGTATCGAATCAATGACAAAGCATTTTATTTTCACAGGGCCTGAATTTTGCCTAGTACTGTGCTCAGCCTTTAGCTCTTATCATATAGCAAATAAAGCCCTGGATACTTGCACACTTGGTATAATCAATTTTCAGGCTGTGATTTTATCCAAAACTGTGACACACGAAAACCATTTGTAAGTTTAAAAGAAGTGGGGGAAGGGAGGTTTGCTTGATTTACCATGTCTTTATTCTTTTTACCGGCAGCCTGTTCAAAATTTATATAGAGTTTATTCTCCAACTCTTTTTTAGCTATACCTAGCAATATAGTCTCTATTCTGTTAATGGAGAGCCTAGAATGAGGCATACAATTTGGTAAACAATGCACATTACTTGCAACGCTTGATATTTTTCTGTGAATTTAGAAGGTCTGCTTATGGCTCCTACATAAAGAATAACACTTTCATATAATAAAAGCCGTAATTCCTACCTGACGATACATACCAGTGGTCGCTATTATAGGGGCTAGATACTTAGGTTGTTAAATAATTACTAACTGTTAGTCTGTTAAATAATCACTAACTGTTTCAAGCATGTTATAGTCTTTTTCACATAATCATAGATTTTAAGGCCATTGAGGGATTTTGACAAAAGGTTACATAAACACCAGCCAGGATGGGGTTGATAGTTACAGACTGGAAGCTCCAGGCTGGATGTGATGGCCCCTTTGAGAACTATTTCATGGTTTTCTGTGATTGCGTGGTGATCCCTGTCCTATGTGACCTGCTACTTAGCATTCACACAGGTTTCCTGGTATGCAATTTCACTGCTTACAGTTGATCTGGAGTATATTTTTTAACGGCCTTGTAATTTTTCCTACATAATTTTTGAACTTTTGCCTACAGTCCATGAACCATTTCAGTGTTGCATAAAGTCTTTCTGCCCCTCCTCCAGTGACGGCTGGACCGTGGCGTGTTTCTGCACACTTTACTGATCATGCGGTTATGGATTTTTGGAGGTTGACCTTTGAAAGGTTGTCTAATCTTGTATAATAATTTAACCAGAGGAGATGCTTCTAATTAGGCCTTTTTGAGAGCTGTTCCTGATTGCAGGTATTTAGCAATATTTATTCTTAAGAATTTTGTTTCATTTTTCATTTGTCTAAAGATCACCTATACATTTTTAAATGGGTGTGGCATAAATGTTTACTTTTCACTGTAGTTTACATCTCTGTTCTACCATGGCTGCAGAGTGCTACTGTGGGGTTCAGTATCTGAGCTTCAGAGTGTAACTGTGGGGTTCAGTATTTATTGTAAATATGTTATATTGTAGAGTATGTAATGAAGTACGTTGTAGAGGTAATGAGCTCCTCTCTGCATACTGTGATTGTACATTATGTTGAGTGCCATGTTTAGATTTTTGCTGAGCTGACTTGGAGCTGATGATTTGTGTAAAATGCCCAAGTGTTTCCAGACTCCCAGTTACTGAAGTGACTCAAAGGGCTTTGGGGCTCCTTGGCTAAACTGCTTCCATACCTTCTGGCAAAAATTGAAGGTTTTGCTAACAGACATTACCAGGTGATGGCCACCTCAGTCATCTGAAAGGTTCAGGTCTACTTATGCTGTGGGGCATATTCCTCCTTCATGTGCTGTGCCTCTGGGATGAGCTGGTACATGCCCTGCTCCATCTATGACCAGGACCAAATGAAGACAACTGAGGCGATTTGGATTAAGTCTGGGTGGGGACAGACCCTACTTTGTGGTCCCAGCAGAAGGTCTTTCTGTGTGCTCACTGATTATTCCTTCTGGTGCTTACATCCCCCAAATCAGCTTACTCAGGTATTTTTAGTGGTGATGGCAGTGAGCAAATGTTGGACGAGCTGGTTACTGGCCATCCGTTGAGGCACCTTGCACCCCACAGTCTGGGTAACTCCTTCTGACCACTGTTTCCACTGAATTTCACCTGTCATGTCACTCCCTAATCCCTGTGCTGTATAACTGGCTAATGATGTGTCCTGATGGGCAGTAGGCCCTTCTGGGTTTCTTCTTCAGAATGGAGGGTTGTTTCAATACTGGGGAAATTTATGTCAATCCTGTGGCTATAATGTTGTTTGATGTCTATTAAATGCTACTTCATGCATACATGTGGCATACTGTTGCTTCTACACAACTGAGCTCTCACAGGGTGTAGGTACAGTTTGGCATGTTTAATTAGGAAGATCTCTGACAACGCACATAAAGGTGTGCTGGCAGTGTCTCTATGATGATGTATGTTGCTCTTTTTTATTTTTTTTTTAAGGCTCCCACAGCCTCAAGGGGATTAGGAAGATTTTTCTAAGTATGAAGGGCCTGCCATGGATAGATCCACACTGGGTAATTTATTGGCTGATGCATGGCACACTTTCGTCTGTGAAGTGGAGCTATTGCAGAATCAGAAAATGCTATTTTTCCAAGGAAACAATATACACCAGAAGCAAAGTGTGTCTATTTATGATTAGGATTAACAGAAAGCAATCGTTCATGGCCTTTGTGCATGACTACCCTAGCTTTGTTGGAACTGTGTGAAGGTAAAGCTAGATGTTGAAATGCTGAGGGGATGGGGAGGCAGCCCAGACCAGAGGAGATAGAAACAAGAGTTACAAAACACAAGGTAGCAGATAGGATGTGAAAAACTTAAAGGATTCAGCACATAAGACTTTGTGTTCTGATGGTGGCAGGTACAGGGGTGTGCCATAGACAAAGAAATGTGAGAGGGAGAGGAGGAGATGGCTGCAGACTTTGTAGACCTCAGGCTAACAGGCTAATATTCTAAGGAACTCATTAAAAAGTGTAAGTGCTACCATGAGAGAGACAGAGAGAGAGAGTTACCTAATAACTGCATTTTCATCATCAATCCACTGCTATAGAGAGGAATAAACTTTGAAATGATACTAAAGAACAATGAATTTGGCATATCGTTATGTTGCACATCTTTCTTTCTTGCTTTCTTTTCTTTCTAGTTGTTTTCATTCTTCCCAGAACAATCTTAGGGCACACCAAGGTGGCAACACATGTACGACAGCTGAGACCTGAAGTTTAAATTTTGTATACTCAGTGATCTGATGAGCCTTCCAAGTCTGGTCATGAGCTGTCGTCTTAAGACCCAGTCCCATTAGCAATGCAGTCACAGGCTTTGCATTCAGGTGATTCAGCTGTACTAGACTCTCTTTGGTGGCTTACTGGATGTCTTTTTTTTCAAGCAAAGACAGAGCTTAGTGATGAAAATAGTTAAGCTGGAGAACATAGAAGAGGAGATATATGTACGAGTCAGCAAGCCACCCATCCTCCCCTCATCTGACTTCAAGGCACACAACTTGAGACAAACTTTTCTTACATGCAGTCCTGAAATTCAGCTCCTAAATCAAAAGTGGCCTCATTTTAAAAAATCACATTAAGAAAGCACTTGCAAGTCACTTAAAATCCATGGGATTTATGCCTGCATAGCATTTCTTTGCATTGGATTGCTTTTGTTTTAGTGCTCAAATAAAGATTCTGATGTCTACCTTTATGCACTTAGGTATGTAAAATATGGGCCTGCAGATTTTTATATCGACTTTATGAGCGGTTGTCCCTGAATTGCTTATTGCATATCAAGTATATTTATTTTACGCTGTCCCCACATTTTCAGTCTGTATGATCAGATTTTTTTTTTATTGACAATGTCTAACAGGATCATTAAAGTTTATCAGGGATGCAGCTAGTTGGAGTCAGCTGCTACCCTGTGAAACAGAGGAGAGAGTATTTAATGAAATCAGGCTATGCGTTCCTGCAGACATGATCATCAGTAAATAAATTAAGTGTTGACCTTTAAATTGTAATCTTTAGGTTACATGCTTGCTCACACACAGCTTCTCTTGTGTAACCTACATTTTGCTATCTTTGAATGCAGTTCCCTGTCTCTGAGGAGGTCTAAGCTCGGAAACTGATATCTTGAGTAACTGCATAAGGCTGGATAGCCTGGCATTATCTTGTTACACTGAATAAATGTACACTCTCTACCTTTCTTTCATGGGCATGATACTTCTACTAGAAATGCCCATTTGTCACTGCCATCCTTTTTCAGGATCCACTAAAGAAGCTTTTTACTTGTATAGTGGAGGGAAGTATGGAGACCTCCAATTGCACAGTACTTTTTCCATATGCCCATTTTCCGTGTCCTGTTAAAAAAGTTGCCTTCCCAAGATCATGTTATCAGATGGTTCATGACATTCTCTTTGGAAGAGTTTACTGTGTTTCTGAAAGGGAGAACAAAATGAAGATTAACACAAGCTCAGGAAGCAGCTTCATAGCAAGGGGTAAATTTCTATCAGTTCTGACATGAAATGTACTTGAAAGCTTCTCATCCAGAATAAACCAGGACTTTAGGTGGATATCTTTGAGTTCATTGTGTGCACCATTACTTTGAAAAGATGGAGAATTCAGGACTGTCACACCTAAACGTGTCAAACCTGTCAGGCTCAATGTGTTTAGTCTCAAATGATCCACAGCTGGAGATAAACAGTTCCCTGTCAGGGTAGTCAGAGTTGCGGTTGGTTTTGTGATTGGTTTTTGGGAGTAGCTACTCTGATTTACAGTGGCATTTACAGGTTCCTTGCCTGGTCCAATGTTCAAAGAACATGACAGTAGTGTTATATTCCTCCCTCTTGCTCCATTTCTTGGCTCCTGAACTTGGTGCTAGCCTTTCCTGTGGTGTTCTTCTTTCTCTTGGCCTTTACAATATCTAACATTTATGAAAAATAAAATCCTTTTAACATCATGAAAAAGAATGAGATTCTGTGGATCTTTGTTTTACATGTAATGCTTAAAAAAAGAAAGAAAAAAAAAGTCAGTTTTGCATTTTTCCTTTTGCTCTTCTTCACAGGCATAAGTATTCGAATCATATCAAGACCCAGAGGCTAAAATGTATCCGGCCATATTTTTGAAAAAGTTCAGAACTGAAAAAAATCCATTTAAGCAGTTAAATGATTTGTTTGATTTTCCAGTCTCTTAGATCGTATTCAGTTACTCTGGTAACTGAATAGTTACCAGTTACTCTGGTAACTGAATAGGCACTCTGGTGTGGGATTATCTATCATTACCCACACTGTTTTATCATATAGATAATCTGCACAGAGACTCAGCATGCTGGAATGAAAAACCCAAGTTATGAAAAGTGCTCAGAATCCAAATGTTGCTTGAGAGAATAATAGAAAGTTTAAAAACAACAGAAAACAATATATATATATTTAGTTGTCTAAGCAGGAGCAGTATACATTTTAAAGTGTAGCTTATATTGTTTTTACCAGAGGCTTTAGAAAATCTGGTCTGCTGATGATAAGCCTGAGCTTGATTACAATCTCATATGCAAGGGGAGAAGGCTTTTTGGAAATAATATAATTTGTCTTGCATTACTGACCTGCCTTGAGCATTGTGCTAGAAAAAAGCAAATCTGAGGCCAAGGCAATGGGTGTTATTTTTGTGGCTTCTATTACCACTCACCAAACCATTCGTCACAATTTTGCACAGCAAATTGTGCACATATGCATACTGGCAACCATGTCTAATACATTCCTGTATTCAGACTCTTAAAAGCCTTTGTGCCTTCCTAGGGGAAAAAAAAAAAAAAAAGAAAAAAGAAAGTACCTCATGGAATTTCAGCTGAAAGCATGTAGTTGTGTGATAATATTTTGCAGGTTTCCTGTTTAATTTGTTCAGTGTGTTGAGGTTCCATGCAGATTAACTACACAATCAAACACTGAGGGTGAGGAGATTGCTGTGCTTTGCCAAACTCACCAAAGTCCAGAGAGAAGAAGTTATCTCCAGTCATACATTATCAATGTGTCTTTTGCAGAGTGAATATGGAAATGTGTGTTCCTTATCTGCAGTGATATTATGCAGGCCAGCAGACATACATTTCTGAAAAAAAAAACAAAAGGCAAAAAAATGACAGGCATTCAAGCCATTACAATAAGCAGAGATCTAACACCTTGCATGCTTTTGCCTGTCGTGCTCTTCCAACAGTACGGGAACCTTTGCTGACACAACTGTCACTTCTGTAGGGCTTGTCACAGTGAGGCAGCCCTCTCTGGCTGCTATCACCCTTCGTGCTTTCCTAGAAAGTCTGTCAAATCCAGGGAGGTCCACGGATCGCAGAGGGAGGTCTTGATCAGGGAGTGTGAAAAGCGTGGGGTTGGACGTGGGTGCCTTTCTGTATGTCTAATTGACTCTTAAAATGTGAGGCCCTCCCAGGGTTCCGGCATATTTTCAGTATAAGGAGTACACATAAATTGGATCCCACCACACTTTTCATTCAAGCAGTGCCAGTTTCAGGCTGTTTGCACAGTTAGTTTCCAGTGTCTCTTATCAAGATTTGTTTATTTTCTTTGCTATCTGGCCCTTGTCGTTCTGTGACTGATGGCACGTGGGAGAGCTCTGCTGCTGCAGTACCAGAGAAACTTTCAATGGCACTGTCCAAAACTTGCTCCGCATTAAATTCAGCAAGTCTCCTTTCAATATTGAGAATATATTTTGACCAAGTTACCCCGTGCCAGATGGCATCTGAACCTCCGTGCATGTGTGGGAGACCCAGAAAGTGCTTTCCGTGCCCGTTCTCCCTTGTTCCTCCTGGTGATGGCCAACTTCACCCAGAGCATTGGACAGAAGCCCTGGTGGTGGCACGAGCCATGCTCCACGGCAGGCGGTGAGATGCAGGTGGAAAGGAGCCAAGCTGACAGGAGATGCCTTAGGGACAAAGGACAAAGGGGTAGCGATGCGAGGGCAGGGAGGTGCTTGGGGAGGAGCAATGCCTAGTTATCATTATTCTTGCCTCCTTTAAAATCATTTTTTACAAGACAAGGTCCTGGCTTACCAGAACCAGAAAAACTGGCACAAGCTGTGACAAAAGTCAACTACCTCTTGCATCCGTGGAAGCCATAGCTGATCCCAATCCAAACACACAATGATGTAGTTTTATCAGCATGAGCTGTCTCGTACACCTGGCAGGTCTGATTAGCTTTTGCAAAACTGCAGGTGAAAGGAAACTAACATAGTGTAAATGAAAAGGAGAAGGGGAGAAAAAATAAAAAAAAGAGAGGGAGAAAGAAAGACACAGTCTCTTTTCTGTCATGTCTGTGAACAGCTTTTACTGCTTTCCCTGGCGAGCCTGCATGCTTGGACAGCGAGTTACTGTGAATTAGTGAGGGTCACTGCCATTGATTAAATCCTCTTTTATGTTTCCTGGTAACTCCTGAATTATGGCAAGAGTTGAGCATATTAATTTAACACTTTTTTTTTTCACTGACAGTTCTTATGGAGGACGAAATCTGCAAGTCATTTTGCACAGATAATATTGAATTAAAATAAAATTCAGGAACAAAATGGCATCTCCCTTTTATTCCCAGTTTTACCCCGCTATGTTGACAGGAAAAATCAATAACCAGTTGAAGTCCTTAGCACAAAATTTTGAGCCTTGCAATTGTGGTTATTCCCTTAATTTATTCAAGATATGGAATCGGGATATAATAAGGAATAGTATCTCTTTATTTCATACCTCTGCAGCTCGTTTTCTCATGTAGTGACAAAGGATTATATATTAGGTGACACAATGAAATTATTAGCATAAACCTCACTTGTAAAGCTGATAATTAATGCTAATTATTTTTGTTAGAAAAGTTAAAGGTTCTATCTTTCAAAAATTCTTTCTCTCCTGGATAAATACCAGAATATTTGCACGCGTGCATATGTAATTGTACATGTATATACAAATAGATGCACGGACACACACTCTCACAAAAGTGTAAATATTTAAACACATTGTTAAAACAGTGTGTGGACATTTGTTCTATGGAAAGCAAAAATTGTTTCGGTAGCATTTTGGGAACATGTTGGAATTTCCAAAATTGTCTTGGGGGATGGGGGAAGGAAAATGGAAACTGACATATAAATACACATTTCCTTCTGACCATGAAATCGTAGTCCCCGTTCACTCACCTGGTATGTCACAGTTCTTGAGGCAGCTCTGTCACTGCCCCAATCCCTGTGCTTGCCCCATGTCTAGAACCTCCACCATGGCTCGATAGCCACACCTTAGTGGCTCTTTTGCTGTAGACCCCATTTTCCCACTGCTGCTTATGCCACTCTGCTCTGGGCCCAGTGTCCAAGGAAATCAGAATACCTCTGGCTTCCCTGGGCAGTCCTGTGATGAGATCAGAAAGGTTGCCTCATGTGTGGGACAGGCAACACTGCTGTCTCTAGCAGGCAAGCACATATCAAACGTGTCTCATCATGTGATACACATCTCTCAGAATTAAGGCTGTAGTGGTGCTGCTTGATTTTTGCCTGACTGGAATAATAATTAAGAGCAATTGACGTCAACAAGTCCCCACAAATGCGTGAGCACCAAACATCAAAACACCATCAAGCATGTTCCAGGGTGTTAAACATTTTTTTACACAGGACCATAGTGGAGACCTATTGCCATCACAATGAGAGATCCTGATCTGCATGTTGTGGAAAGTCATTTGGCCATACTGGCCATTCACTTCCTCAGACAGTATTACAGCTGTTTAAGAAATGAACCAAAAAATAACAGTACGCTATGCTAGAGGTGCTGCATGGGAATAACAGCTTCCTGAGGGTATAGGCTGACAATGGGGCACAGCTGAGCTGAGATAGACTCACACGCTGTCACCCATCAACTGACCAGATATAACTTCCCATAATAGCCCTCCCCAGTTGTGTGGTAAAGGTGTTGTATTGAGCCTCAGGGAAAATAAGGTTAAATTAGGTGGTTTACCTTGCTACAGGAGCATGTTGGAAGCTGCTTTGCAGCTAACACACTGGGTCAAATGAAGGATAGCATCTCACAATGGCACTGTATTTTTGTGTAAATCCTGTGCTCAAAGACCAGTTCTGGATGCAGAGTATTAGAGGTCTTTAACTTAGGAAGTCCTAAATGGTTTGAAATATACCTACACAAGAAATGCTATTGTTACAACATGGTAGAAATTGAGATGCATCAGCTGGAGCTCATCAGTGTGTGGGAGCTGTTGGCTGAGCATTTTCAATGCAGTGTCCCCTTCTGGGTCCAAAATATCCTTAATTGATATTGATTCTCTTGATGGGCTTCCAAGCCCGTCGTCTCTTGCCTCAGGGAAAGGATATAGCCAAGCTGAGGTTTGTGCTAGGTGTATAATGTGGGTTATAATGTTTGGCTGGAGCAAGAGCCCTTCCCTCAGATTAGTGAAGCTGTTGAGCTTGTATTCATGCTTTTAGCTTTTTCTCACATCAGCTGCACCTGGAGCCTTAGATATCCACTGACTCATAGCAGTTAAAATAAATAACTCGTCAAGATGTCCTCCCTCTGTATTACCTACCTAGTCTGCCTGATGCAGTGTGCTGTCTTGTGTCTAGGTGCCCGTGATCAACTAAGTGTTACTAGTGCTTTATACCATTTTCAGAAGTATGCTTCAGTTCTCACCCAGGCTGCATATGGCTTGCAGAATTGTTTCATAAAGACCCATGTAGGAAGACTACAAAGGAACAAACTAGATTGTCATTAGATACACCCTTATGCTTTTAAGTTTGATATGTGTTTACACATAACTGACCCCTACTTACTACGTTTTGGTGCAGAAGCATTGTTTGCCTGGTTGGGGTTTTGCCTACATCAACTGTGGTTAGCACTGTTTTCTTTTCTGAGGATGGCCTAATCACCAGCTCATTCTTTTATTTCTTTAGCAGTGCCTCCCAAATTGAAGGAAATGAAAAACCAAGAGGCTGCTGTGGGTCAGAAGCTAGTGCTAAGGTGTGAAACCACTTCAGAGTACCCTGCGCTCAGATTCAAATGGTTAAAGAATGGAAAGGAAATAACCAAGAAAACCAAACCGGATAATGTCAAGATCCCCAAAAAACAAAAGTAAGTACAGAGACATATGTCACAAGTGGGGCTGGGAGGGGTGGGGAGAAGACTACTCACAAGAAAACAAGCATTAAGGTTATTAACTGCAGCATCACAAAGCTAAAAGCTATGAGGTAAAGAAGAAGGAACTTTAAGGAAGCAGACGCTGACTTTGTTTTTCAAATGTATAGATGAAGTGGTAGTATGGTATAAATATTTCATAAATAATTTTACCTTTTCAATGCCTGTTTCTCCTCTGATAGCCAAAGGCTATCATCTTAACCAGTAAACCTTGGAGACAGGCTATTTTTAAACTACCCGTGAGAACAGAAGTACCTTATGTTTATTGTCTAAAATCCAAGAACAATTAAAATCATCAATGCAATGTGGATTTGGAAAATATTTTTGAAATTTGCTTTGTAAACAATCTAGTTCTGAAGAAGGGCTGAATGCTTTCTGCTTTAGCTTCAAGTGTGATATGCAAGCTTGCAGCAGTCCTTTACCAGAGGCATTCCAGCATATGCAGGACAAAGCATGGGTCTAGCAGATGCCAGACGAGTAGCAAAGCCTGTAAATCTCATCTTCCTGCCTGGTGGAAAATGTCCCCAACACATGACTGCTGACCAGTGCCAAGGGATTGTGTGGTGCCCTGTTTCTGCAGGGCAGGCAGAATAAGCTATACAATCTATTTTCTACATTGATGAAGGAGAAGACGTTTGCTGTGGCGTCTCTACCTCGTTTTTTAGGTTTAGAAATTTTGATTTCTGCTGCTCCTTCATCAAAAGGAGCCATGAAAGTCTGTCTGAACACACCCCTTCAGCTCTTACTTCTGTTCTTATTAGGTAGTGGTGCAATTTGCTGCACTGGGCCTTGTGTCCTCTTTGTGCAGCACACAGAGGATTTGGTGTGAACTTTACAGGAGATCTTTCCTCCAGGGTGTTAAGTGCCCTCATACTTCAACAGATCTCATCTCAGTAGACAAAATAGCAGCCAAAATCAAACAGGCGCTTGACTTTCCAGAATCATTCAGGTTGAAAACGAGATGTTCTGACTTCCCTTTTGGCTTTCTGTGCCCCAAAAAAGGGCTGATGGAATATGGAAGGGGACAGACAAGCATCACTGCAGCCCCGGTGCCATGGTCGCACAACTGGCAAGAAGGAACCTGCAATGTCTCTTTCCAGCATTTGTGAAATGGAGCTATTCCAGGTGGCAGCTAGCCTGGCAAATTGTCTGGACCCATTTAGAGGGCCGTATGTCTCAGTCAGAGTTGCATTTTCAGTCTAGTCTGTACAGATCAGAGCCTGGCCCTCAGGAGAATGCTGCCCGTGAGGAGCAGACTATATTTTCTCCTGTTACATTTTTGCTGATGATGATTGACCAAACTCACTGGAGCCTGGATTTCACCTTCTGAGGCTGGGCTTTGTCAGTTCAGTGTTGGATCAGTAACAGTCTTGGCTTCTACCAGGCACCACAAGACAGTGGAGACATTAGCAGGGGAAGTTATTTTCTGGAGCTGAGCAGGAAACAGTTTTGAAAACCCAGAACTCTGGCAGGATGAATGCAAAATCTCTCGAAGTTTTGAGGAAGAGAGAGAGAGAGAAAGGAGAGGGAGGCAAGTAAGAGGGAGAGAAAGGAGCTGGCATAATGGACACTCACTCATAGCCATTGATTAGACTATGCATGTGGAATCTGTGAGGCTATTTTAGAGGTTTATGTGCCAAAATATATTTAAAATTCCCCAAAAGATACAGAAAAAAATACCCTATAAATTGTGCCTCTTTCTGGAAAATGGAAATCTGAAGTCCTAGTCCCTCACAATAAGTGGGCAGAATGCAGACTTGGATTTCACACTTGTGTGCTATCCCAGCGATGGAGGTATCACTCATCCTTAGAATTTCTCTGTTCTGTTTTCTGTTTTAAAACAGAATTTTCAGTATGGAAAAAAGAAGCCCTTCCCCTTACAGATGTAAAAAACACTAGATGTAGAGTACGAAGAGGGGGAAGACAAGGATTGCCTTTGTAACCATTGCCTTTGCTGATATCTAAAGGATTTTCCTTGTCTTTCTACTTGGAGATTTTAGCTTGGGGACATATGAGTGCTTTGTCATCTTTTCTTTTCCTGTTTATGTGTGCTTCCAGTATAGAGTAGATGTGAACAGATTAAGAGGAGACAGATCTTTTGACAAAACTGGGACAAGCATGTGTTCTAAAGCTAGAGGAAAAGGGGGGAAAAGGCATTGCAAATGGTAATATAATAAGACATATAGACTAGAGTAAATAAGGCCACATTAAAAAATCCCATCTCAAATGAAAGAATATCAATGGTCAAGATGGATTTTGTTTTCTTTTTTTTTTTTTTTCCCATGACAAAACATTGAGAAATGTTTGTCATGTTCATATGCTGCCATATTGTTAGAGCAAGCATTTTAGTGTGAATTTATTACTACTGTCCAGGGTGGGAAACATCAGCTAGGAAGGCTAGCATAGCTGTGGAGCTGTCTAGGATTCATGTCTACTTTAAAGGTCGTATGTTTACCAAAAAAAAAAAAAAAAAGAAGCCAGAAGCGATTTCTGATATTTTCATATTTTATAAGAAATCATGTTTCTCATTGTATGATGGCAAAATAAAAACTGTTCATTGCAGGGAAAAAATAAAAGTTTCTGAACTCTGGATATTTAGCTTTAGATTTTTAACAATTTAAAAAAAATCTGAATTATGAAGTGTCTAGCTCAGAGTCAGAAAATTAAGACCTTAGATTGACACCTGGAGCACGCATGGAAAAGATGATACTGCAACTTGGTATTTTGGGGTGCGTTTGTCCAGTGTGAATGCTATTTGTTCGTAAGATTTGCAGAAGTGGAATAGGTGCTGGCTGTATTAAAAAAAAGTTTTGAAAGACTCTGTGATAATGCAGGTTTCCTTAAGACTTAGCCTTCTGAAAACTGGCGCTTCATATAAATTGAACTTAGGGGTCACTCCTCCAGGCTCGCTACAATGATTTCAGGGTGGTCAATTCAGAAGGCACAGGGCCCAGACATGCAATGACATTACAGTACAGCAGGTGAATCACACTAAATAACTGTGCCTCTTTTCATTCCACTGGAAAGTCAAAAAAAAATGAAAGTTTAACATTTGGTGAAAAGTATTTAAGTGCTCGCTTTTTACCTCAAATTTTTTAATTAAGAGCATGCAGTAAGTGAGTTTCTGCTGCTCTTAGCACTCCTGGTGATTCACTATGCCATATTCTATTGATTTGTCTGTACAGACAAGTTTTAAGGTATTCCTCTGTGTCAATGGAGACACAGCGAAAGTTGGACACCAGACAAGGCCTTTTCACTTGCTATTTAAGCATTCCTGCTGGTGTCCACTTGTACCAGTAATATTTCATTTTCCTTCTATGCATTTCAAGTTCAGGTAAAGATTTCACATTTTTTGTGTTGGGTAGTATCCTGTACAGAGTCAAGCTCTCTTCATTACATGAACATGAGCTTCTGTATAAGGATTAGGGTTTGGAGGCAGGGGGGAAGGTGGTTGCTGCTTCACCAAGATGATGGCTTTGGAAACAGCCATTCATGAGAAAACTTCATATGCAAGTGCCCTGCAACTTGGGCTTCATCCAAGCATAGCCTGGATATTTGCTCGCAGACAGGGAATTCTGGATGACAGATGGAGCCTGGAAGCAAAATAAATTCAAGCAGTTAGATAAGGTGGGCTGGGACTGCATTCTGTGGATGTATTTTCTCCCTTTCATGTATGAATACAAGCTCAGCAGTGGTCATGAGCTAAAGATACATCAGAAGGAAACCTTAGAGGGAGAGGTATTTTTTGGTGTAGCATAGTATAGGTTGAGAAAATGACAGGCATTTCAATATAAAATCTCTTAAAAGGGACTTTCAGTGAATACTGTGGGAGTACCGAATTGCTAGGGAGCTGCTTCATTTACAGCCATTAATGACTCATCTTCTGTTCTGTTTTGAATTCTGTCCTGATATGTCTCGATAATATCCTTAAGACTACAAAATGTTCATCTTATTTGGCCTTCTTGCAGAGTTTTCCTACAAAACAAGAATGAATTTGGATTGCTAGAAGTAGATTTGTAAACCATATGGTTGTTTTACCTATTCTAATATCACTCTAAAATCATAAAAGGAAGCCTCACTTCCTTACCTTTCTCTGTAAGTGCAATGTAAAACAAAGAATAAAAATAAATATGTAAGGCAAAAAGAGCTTCTTCCTCTAAAAGCCAGGAGTTCCATGAAGGTTGTTTGCATCAATATTTCTTGATATCTTAGAGGGGAAAGAGACTGCAGCAGACACAGAGTGAGTGCCCAAATAAAAGTGATATCGCTGCAGCTCTGCTTGCTTATCAAAGTGAGTTCCCAAAAGAACGGAGCCTTCTTATGTTTTCTTTTGAGGTCCCCTGAAGCTACAGCCAGCTCCCCCTATACACAAATGTCTGCAAGATTGGCTGAAAGATAACGTGGGATATAGGAAATATCACAAGTCCATGCAAGCTGTTAGGTGGCACAGACCACTGCCAGGTATATGAATAGATGGCAGGAAGGATGAAGAGCAGGTCATTTTTACTGTGGTATAAACATAGCTGTTAGATGCAAAAATCCCACCCAAAGAGTCAGTAGCATCTGTCAATGTCTCAACCACTTCTTTCTTGTGTGTTCCTGGTTACCACTAGCTGGAGTCTGTTCATGTATGTTACCTGAAATGCAGCCAGGAACACAGCCCAGTTAATTAATTCAGCATTGGAAAGTAGCCTTAAAACATTACCTGAGAAGGAGCTCCAAATAGTCAGCTATTCAGTTATTTACCTTTTAGGTGCACCTTAGCAGTTGATAACCCTAGTTTGGCTGCTGTCTCTTCTTGGAAGGCCAGCGGCCTCAAGAAAGCAGCCTTCCTTCATGGCATGAAGGGAAATGCTTGTGATGAAGGTTTCTAGTAGAGCTGAGTGTTAGGACCTTCACATAGAGGCAGAGAAGGCTGAGTTGTCTATAAGCAGTTGTTTGACAGTAGATGGGATAGTTGATTGTGGTGAAGAGAGGGATGGTTCTCAAGTATGTGTTGGAAGCAGCACTGAGTATTTTGGTTGCTCCAGAAGCCTTCCTGCTACAAGAGACTTGTCTCTGGTGTGAACCCAACCCAGCTCAATGATACCCAGAAGGTATAACCAGTTGTGATGTCTGAATGAAGAGTTAGGAAAACATGGCTGTGCTCAGGCAAAGCAACTCCACAGATGTTGCTTACCTCAGCAGTCGCTGCTGGTGACTAAGAGTTTTTAGAGTGAAGAACCTCTGCCTCTGGGGGAACAGTCCTTAACGTTACAGTAAGCCAATACAGGGAAGCCCGTGCTCATGAACTCTCCTAAGTGACTATTCTGTGGGTAAATGAGGGGGCTTTGCTGCAGGCAAAAACTTCCCCAAAGCACTTATTTTAAACAGAAACTAGGAACAGCAGTAATTTGTATATTTTCCCCAAGCCAGTCATTCTCTGCAGTCTAGGTAATGGGATTATTGATATCACATGAGTTGGGGACCCCTTGAATGACACCAGAACATGTTTCTACCCAATTAATGGGCAGGCAGGAGTTCTGCATTTTAAAATCTAATCTCAAAACCTTGGAGACTGATTAAATTACATCTCTGAGCCAGGAACAAAATGTAGCTTCATGCAAATTGTGCTCCTGCCCATAATTTTTTGTTAGTGCTGGAGAGTGATTTACTATTGGGGTTTCAGAGGTTTTTAAAGAGAGTGGTGTGTCCTAATCTCATGATTATTTAGTCAGATGTTGGAAACTACAGTACTTACCCAGAACTCTGCTACTGGCAATATGAACCTGTAGGAAAGGATAATCTATTTTAGTATTACACCCATCTCCATGGCATCTGAATAGCCAACAGTTCAGCTGAAGGAGGAAGGCTGTTTTTCAGAGATTTCCTTTAAGAACAAAGCTTCCTCGCAAGCAAAAAAAAAAAAAAAAAGGCATAAATAAGTATCTTTAATTGAGTTAATTACTATGCCTGTTTTCCAGCATCTTTGAGGATAGAGATTTTTTTACTCTCCTTCCTTCTTTCAAACCTGAATAGTGTTAATCTGTCAGAGTATAAGAATGGAAACAAGACTGTTGAGAGGGAAAAAGAATGCGTTAGTTCATGCAGTGGCTGTTACTCTAATACAGGATGTTTACATGCTTTTTTTTTTTTTTTTATTTCACAGGAAATACTCTGAGCTTCACATTTATAGAGCCACGTTGGCTGATGCTGGGGAATACGCATGCAGAGTGAGCAGCAAACTAGGGAATGACAGTACTAAAGCCAGTGTTATCATCACGGACACCAATGGTAAGGCTTGGATCTTTATTTTACTATTGCATTCAGAAAGACTTTGTATTACAAGTCTTTTGCCATCAGGGCAAAAGGGACTGAAGGAAGGGAAAGATTTGCTAGTGGAAGTGGCAACACTGAAATCTGTTAGGTGTGTTAAAAATTGAATCAGGCCAGACTTGGCTACTGCGTGGTTGATATGCTTGGCTTTCCTTACCTGGTCAAATGGGATGTCTCCTATGGATCTCGGGGGAGAACACTTCTGTGAGACACTTTCCAACACCAAGTCTAAGGCACAGTCTAAATAGTCAAGACAAGACGACAATGAAAGAAAGGGAATATTATTTTATTTCTTGTGGTATATATGAGTAGCAGAGGCACTATAGGGGGCTTTCACTTACTACAAAATGATTCTCAGTCTGACTTCTAAACTAGAATGCCACTCTTTGTCTTTAAGTAATATTTGCATAGTTCTAGTTGGCACCATTGTCCCTTTCACAGAGGTTGATAGTATTATTTTTTCTTCATTTCTACCATAGTAAAGACAAAGGCATGAATGTATTCAAAAGTATATCATTCAAAGCCATGAATGTAATTCAGATACTATGTTTTAAAGTCATTTTGAGAGGAACAGAGATTCCTATGAGTCAGGTAGCATTCAGACTTACCCAAATGATTTTAAATCATTATAGGTTGTTATTTTTGCAGAGCTCCTTTTCATTCCACTTATGGGAAGTTCCAAATGCTTCTGACAGAATTTAGTGAGTGTTTTCTTGTACAGAAATGTTTTAGCAGTACTGCTGCTTCTTGAGAATGTTTTGAAGGCTGTGGTTCAGCTGGAATCTTGTTCCTTAAGCATGACATTGTCTAATTCAGTTCTGATAATTCAAACTCCTGTATCTAGACAGTTGTGAAGTATCAAACAAACATGCTGTCATTAGCAAACAAAGCATATGTTCTGTGTGTACATGAGATGGTTTTGAAGATGTTGTTGCAATGGGAATTTACCATTGATGCTTTTTCTGTTCCGCATTGTGCCCTGAATCAGGATATAGGCATTTCAATGAATAGGAAAACAAATGTGAACCTTTGCCAGTGGGATTTCTCTTTGGCTGTCTGCTGTTCTGTGGTCACACAGTGGTTGCTTTACTGTATTCACATCGTGTATTTGCTATTCTAATTTATCAACTGAAGAATCCCAAGTGCTAAGATTTCACATGAGCTGTCTGGTATTACAGTCTTGATCAGATGTCAGGAGACTCATATAAAAGATCAAGTGTTATTTACCAGAATGTTATTAGGAGCAAAAATGGGTAGGTGTTTCTGTGTAGCTTTGTAAATGCTCTTGGTTTCCATGAACACAAATTTTGATTGCTCACTAGCTGCTTACATGGAAAACTCCTGTACTGTTTCCAAGAAACTGGAGTTTCCAAAAATCAACTGTAGACACTGTGCCTGATTGGGGGAAAAAAAAAAAAAAGTTTGGGCATCCTCCATTACTTCCTCATACAAAGAATGGTGACCTGGCTGGGGAACACACTTGGGACACTTTATTCCTATGCTTTGTGACATGAATTTTTCAACTTCCCTTTGGGTTGTGCTAAACGACAGAAAAACACTCTTACTACAGGGAGACAGGAGCTTGGTTTTGAATGAGGACATTTGCAGACAAACCCTTCAAAATGAATTTGTAACTGATATGTTAGAATTTGTCTAACCTTGTTGTTTAAACCTGTTGTTTAAAACATAGCTGTGCATGCAAATCCCCTTGATAATAGGTAAAAATCTAAAAATTCAATCTAAACCTGACAGCTGGCTCTTTTCTGTAAAGATCTGAACTGGAACATCTCAGTGATATTTGATAATCTAGAATCAGGCATGGCAGCATTCATTGGATGAATAAATCAATCATGCATATTTGGTTGCCACACATACATTTGACCCCCCCTCTCCCCCCCCGCTTACTGTTGCTTATAAATTACTAGTACAATAGTTCCTATTTTTTTTTTTAAGTATGGAATTTTCCACCTGGTCTTGAGGAACAGCATGGGCAACATCTGGTGACTTAAGAGCAATGGATCCCTAAGGCCTCAGAGGGCAACATCTGCTTTACAAACTGGGGCAGACCCCCTGCATGGGTGACCTCCTCACCCCTTCTTCCCCTGCATTCCCTGACCTCTTCCCCTTGCTAGCTTAATGACAGATTTGGGATCCAAACTCGGTAATGAGCCCTGAAGGGTAGTCATTACTCAGGTCCCATATATATCTGTGTGGTCCTGCCCTATTCATAGGGGGGAAGGGGAGGGGGGAAGCATATTTAGCTCTTATTTGCTATTTTCTTACAATTGGCATTTGTAGAAGTTCTTCTGGTCCAGGATAGCCCAGGAGTTGCTGTAGAAAACTATTGTGTGGACGTCTGAGAAGGCTGAACCTCTGCAGGGTATGCAGAGAGATTTTATCCTCCCATCTCCAACAGACAGAGTGACAGTGGGGTAAAGACCTGACTTTCTTGTGGTCATGTTAAGCTGCTCAGCTACATGAACCCTAACTTTAATTAGCCACTTAGTATCCACCATGGGCACCTGTATGCTCACCTGGTCATATTTATTATGTATGTCCTGCTACCTACAACCTTGATCCACCTTTCTCTTTATGCTGTTTACTTTAAGACCAAGGGTGGACAAGGTAATGATATTTCTGGACATCAGGTTATTTTTCTTTCCACTAAAAGATTATTGGTTTTCAGTATAAAAATCCTGGGTTTAATTCCCCAGAATTCTGTCAAAGTTTAACTATTTTGATTGAAATTTTCTTTGCTGGTATATGCCACAAAAGAGAACTCTAGGGCCAGACCAAAGGTCTATCTAACATGATGCCTTATCTCTAATATCAACTAGCAATGGATATTAAGAAAAAACACACAGAGAACAAGACAGCTTTTGCACTAAGGTCCCACATCTGAAAATGACTAATTTTTACTTCCTGCTCCAAAGCATAGAAAAAAGAATATTTCTTAATGGAAACATTTTTTGTTTGTTTGTTTGTTTTTTGGGGGGTTGTTTGTTCATTTGTTTGTTTGTTTTAATGAGCAAACCACTTTATTTTTCCTTAATCCAGTGCTAGGAATGATAACTTTCTTTCTTAAACAATAATAGTCAATACAATAACTCCTGTCTTTTTTACTGCTACATTTATTATTATCATTGCTGTTACTTAAAACTGCCATCTTTTCTCTTGTGAAAGTTTTCGCTACATATGAACACACACACAAATGCATATGAAGCATATGGACTGTTTACCTACATGGACTTTTTTTTTCAAATGTTTCTCCTTTTTACTGAAAGATACATAAAGCCTCATCTGTAGAGCCACATCTATAGATCAAAAATGCAGCAAATGTGAAAATACGTAGATAAACTCTGGAGGTTTTTTTGTTTGTTAGTTAGTTTGTTTTACCATTTTTAAGAGCAAGCAGTGGGAGTTATTGTTCTCTTTTAAATTCCTAATGAATGTAACTTGGCCACAGGATATGAGCTGCATTCTTACTTTCCTTCACTCTTATTCATGTATACTCCCCTAAGAAGGATTATAATGGAGGTCATTTTAGAGCCATGAAGTTCTCCTGGAGTTGTGTAAATAGTGCACAGGTTTGGTTGTGTGGTAATAGCTGCTTTTTGCATCCTTTTGCATTTTGTCACTCTAGCCTGGCAAAGGATTCTTGCAGTGAATTTTTTCATGGCCCTTCTCATGGATGTAAGGCCTTAGCTCAGTAACAGGTACTGAGAGTATACTTCCTACCACAGCCAAAGCTTTCAATTTTATGTTTGAAAACTTGCTCACAGAATGTCTTATTTAAACAACGAGTTAAGTGACCTTGTTTTCTAAAGTGTTGAGCATGCCACAGCTACAGCTGAATCGGGTGTCAGTCTTCCCCTTTAAAACCTATTGACCTAAATCTTTTGTCTCACTAAGGAGATTTGCTGGGCCCACTGTGGCTCAGCATGCAGAAGGGTGGATTCCAGCAGAGGTGCTTCGGAAGCTAGCAGTCTTCAGTGTTTGCAGTTGTTGGGTCAAGGCAGGGCACTGTGTGAGCTCTCCGTGTGCACATCTTATGCAAAGTGAGTTGACACAGTTCGAGTCATAAGTAGGAGAGGCTAGGGCCACATTGCCTGAATTGAAGGGAACAAGAAGTGTTCGTGTGATAGGTACAGGTAACTCAGATGTCGGCAGAGGTAAGCCATGGTAAATTCATTAACTACAAAGGCAGTGGCTTGCATAAGCTTCTGGTTTTGCATCCTTAGGATTTGCAGTTGTACTAGTAGAGTTGTACTCTATGCTACTGTAATGATACTGCTCAGAGTTGCACAGTAACCAACAGAGATTCACCATTCATTAAAGTTTATTTTGTGACCATGCCCTTCCTCTTCTAAAGGTAGCCAGTGGCTGATCTTCAAGAAGATGGCAGAGAAATATGTCATTAAAAACATCTTGCATCTAGTACCTATTGAGCATGTGGCCAACTACAAAATACCTTAAATGCAAGATAAGTTCCTTCCTACTCATGCATTAATCTGTCTGAGATTTGATGAAAGCAGGAGTGTTTTTCTTCTTTAACATAGATACAGGTGATCTGGGACCATAGTTTGTTTTTAACACAGTAGGCTGGCATAATGGGTTAGATTCTCAGTGGGTGTAAATCATCATTCCTGGATCAGTGTCAATGATTTGGGCCCCACAGTGAAAAATAAAATAAAATGTTGCCATTGCTCAGTTTGGCATAGGAATTTCCCTAAGAATAGCTTTGAAACTTCCTTGCAATTTGACAAATTTGAGTCTGTTGTTTCAGAAAGTCAGTGCTCTTCTCATCTGATTTTGGGCAGTACTTTCTTGGAGGATCAGGAAAAAGGTAAAAAGCATAGTAGTTTTTAGAAACAAAATGCCAGTTTATCCATTGGACTTCTCCATGTCCTTGACCACACCTTCTACTCACCTATTACTTTATCTGCTGAAGAACAAATAAGAAGGTTCAGGTACTCCTTTTTTCTCTACATGTATGTAGGTGGGTATCTAACTGAAAAAATCAATGCAAAATGCTTAAGTCTTAAATCACTGCCAGAAAGTGAACATCAGTATGACAAGAAATAACTTTGCAGCTCTCACTACCTGTGATGCTCATGGTGGTTGATTCCCCCTCACAGGTTGTTGTCCAGGCCAGGGTCCTCAGAGAGACTTTCAAATCTGGAACCAGAAAACGTGAGATCAAAACTTCAATTTGCTGAAGGTGGCTTTTTGTGTTAGGTCTTTGGCACGCTAATGGGAGAAAAAGAAAGTGCTGTGGGGGCATACAGAGAGGGCTCTTTGCAACAGCAGCTCTGTGCCTATTAGATGTTTGGTAATCCCCGTAAAATAAATAAATAAATAATGGTTCTTTCCTGATCAGGAAGACCTCTTGCCTCCCTCAGCAGATCTTGTTGTCCAGGCATGAAGATGTCCCCTCTCAGCAGCCCAGGTAAAGCTCCCTGACTGGGAGGATGGATCAAGAGTCCAAGCTCAGCAAGGGTGCTGTGAATCCTTTGCATGTTTAGAGAACTCTTCTCCATCTTGCCAGAAGAGACAGCAGGAGATGGAGCTCGCCAGAGTGTAAAGAAAATGGGACTAAGAGACTTCAGGGACCTGTTGCCAAAAGTATCCCCAAACAAGGATTTCTTGTCCATCCTTAAACATATTTCCTTAAGAAATCCCCAGCACAAACATCTTTCAAGAACAGTTACCTTACCAAAACTAAATGCTTCCTAGAAGCTCCAGCAGACAGAATTGGATGGAGTGTTTGAGATTGCTACTCCTCATGGGGACACAAGCTGTGGTCTCCATATCTCAGTGGACCACAGCAGAAACTGCAAGTACTATGACTGAAAAATATTTCTGGCTTTTCTACCTCTGGCAAGTATTGAAGGCCCCCACAAGCAGCCTTATCTTGTTGTCCACTGGTTTGTTGTGTGGATCTGTGCAGACCTTCTCAGATGGAGTAAAATGCCTCTTTTACAATTGTGGTATACTTTCCTCAATAAGCAATACACGCAAATTTTGCATCTTTCAAATGTTAACATCCACTGGTAATGTTGTTAACGTGAATATTACTAACAGGGTTTGGTAATACGTAACTTCGCCAAGTTTTCTAAATGTGCTTCTTGACACATTTCTGGTGTGGGAGGCTCCAACTGTATTTTCCACTGAAAGGGAAATTTCCCACCTGTGTTTGTAATGACACAGCTGATCCTGGGAAGGTGGCAATATGAAATGCTCCAAAAAGTTCAGCATGGGCACTAAATGGAACATGGTTTCTTTAACTGAGAAAGAAAAAGTTGCTCCAGTCGTGCCAGATGCTGAGCTGCTCAGCTGTCAGACCTGTTCTGTCTTCTATTATGACTAAGAAAGGTTAATTGTTCAGACATCCTCAGTGCACAACAGCAAAAGGCCCTCATAGCCAGCAAATGGTCCTGAAAGTTGCCTGGCTGTGGGCCACAATGTTCCAAGACCAAGTGCAAAGGTTTTGACCTTAAAAATTTTACTTATGATACCAATTTCCATGCCACGCACCACTGGCTATCAGGCAGATGCTGCATAACATGTTCTCTCACATTAGTGAGGTGAAAAAGGACTGTATTGCCCATACAAACAAGATATTTGCCAAAGAAAACTGGACCAAAAGGGAAAAGAAGTACAAAGTAGACGAGCTAACAAGATATAAATAAATACACAGGCTCATCACAAGTTTAATGACAGGGATCCTGGGGGGAAGACAGTTGGACCATGTTTTGTCTATTCAAGTTTGTGTGGACTCTGAAGAATATGAGCAGAGACATAGACACCTAATCCAGAATCAAAGAATACAAGAAGAACATTCCTAAATTGCCTTTTCCTAAGCCTCTTCTGAGCCTTTTTCTAACCTTGTTTTGTTCAGCCTACTAGGGGATTCAGGGTGTGCCTTAAGAATTCAAGGTGTTCGAGTTCCAGCCATAGATCTCAAGCTTGTGCAGCAGGATTGAGCTGCACAGCTCTGAGGTGGGAAACTGCTGTGAGAATGTTGAGAAAATTGAGATGCATACAACTGAAGAGTGATTTGTTCAAACCCAGGAAAGTTATCACGGTTGTGGCTTGCAAGGTCAGCAGTGCACAGACAGATGGATGGTGTCGTTAGCACAAGGTCACTTCGGTGCAAGAAGTCCATGGCAGTGTGTCAATAGCAATAACGTGTCTCAGTACGACCAGGATGGAAGAGCAGCTTTCCTCCTCTCTTCAGCAAAGCAACTGATTTCCGTCACAAAGCCCCAGTAGTCATCCCATGGGAGGCTGGGTTTGCATGTGTGACTTCGAAGATTTCCCTGAAGTGGCAAGTGACATTATGGGATGTACGTAGCAGCAATTCAAGTGATATGAGCAGGAACACATCGTTGCAAAATTTAACTCTCTAGAAGCATAAGGAGTGAATACTCACACTGACGCCTTCCAGAAGCAGAGCCATCTGTGTGATTTCTCTGGTTGCCACTGATCAGTTATTCCCAGAGGAGAACGAGAGATTGAACAACTGGCTTTTTTGAGACGTAACAGACTTTTTCTTCAGCCACAGCAGTAGACGCCATCGTTTTTCATTTTTTCCCAAAAGGAAACTTTTGCAAGTTGGTGTCTGATTGCAGCCTCTGCCACTGAAGCAGAGTTTAAGCTTGCTTCTTTGAGCACCTTTTTCCTCTTTACCTTCTCCATTCTTGGCGCTGAATGCTAAGTTAGAGGACCACCTGACTCCACATTATAACTTCTTGTTGCCTCTTATGTTTTCCAGAGAGCACCAGCAAGATACCAGTCTCAACAGAAGGGACAAAAACTTCTTCACGTAAGTTCAATTAACAGAGTCTTTCTCTCTCCTTCTCTTTGTTTCTTCCTGAAACTGCTTCTGCAGCTCTGAGACTGCTTCCTCTTAGCAAACATCAAAATCGCCTGCATCCAGAGCCTCAGCACCTGCATATGACCTTGAATGCTGGAGCTGTTTCAGGGACTAAGAAATGAATGAAGAAGGGCCAAGCATACTCTTTGGTATCCTGGAGCTGTATTGAGGATGCTGATTTGGCCTGCGCTTGTCAGCCTGCAGCAGCCAGAATAAAAAGTATTTGAGCTGTTAGGACCTGTGTTTTCAAAAAGCACATGTTGCTCCTGTTCCTGTAAATCCTAGCAGCTGCTTATAAACTTGAAGAGCATACGGACATGTTGATGTTTCCTCCAGAAAGTCTGTTGCCTAGACTGCTCTGTTCCTCAGGGCTCTAGATAGATTTCCTGACAGCTCTTTGGGGTCTGTGAAGGTAGGCTGGTAGCTCATTGCCCATAGTTTACCACTTTTGAAGCTGCCTTTAGCGTAATAGGAGCCTTCTCCAGACAGTTTCCTTTCAGGCTGGTGGGATTTTGCTTTCAGCATCCAGCCTGCAGTTATATATTTCACACCTCCAGAGTTACTCCTGGAAATGAGAAGTCACTTTCCTCATTTTAACAGTTAGAGTTACTTTATACATGGTCACAATACCAGCAGTTGTTTCTATTGCTGAGCTTGGCCGAGGGAGATGTGGATAGCTGTGTGTAAGCCGAGCATCCCAAGGATTTACAAGATGCACATATCCTGCTTGGCAAAGAGGCCAGGGTCCTGCTAGCTTTTTGAGAAAGCTATGTCTGGCAGAGACAGGTTTTAGTGTGAGTTGACAGTGTTTGTAAGCTAGATCAAGGAAAACAGTGTGATTGCCAGATTTTGCATTTAGCATGCCTGCAGCCTTCCCTTTGATGCATCTGCGTGTGTGGCAACCTACTTCTGAAATCTTGGCACCGCTGCCTGACAGAAGAGCCATTGGATGTGCCCATATTCTTTCATGTTCTCAGTAGGGCCTGTCACCCATGCTTCACTGGATATGTATGAGACCACATAGCTAATAGCAAGTGTCCAGTAACCATTGGAACCATTTTTGTTCAAAGAAGGTGACGTGTTGGTCACTGACTCCAGTGGGCTCCCCTTGCCTTCTCGCTTCTGCAGCAAGAGTATAGACCCTGCACTTCGCTCCCTTCTTTCCCATGAAATAATTTTCTTGTTCCTGAGTGGTTGGTTTCCCTGCCTGTATCCCTTCCAGTGCCTGCTGTTACATTACTGCTCTCCTCTTATATTGCTATTGTGTCACTGAAGAGAAGGAGGCGGGCATGTTCAAAAGTCTGGCTTTATTCCTGATAAATTGCTGCACTTGCAGACACAATGCCAAGCAGCGCATCATGCTGTTGGCCTGAAGGAGAGCAGAAAGCAATAAGTTCAATGGCTGCTTGTTGAAATGTTCTAATATGCATCTCCATGGAGCTCTGAAAAAGTCTTTGCCATGTGACTGGATCAGAGATCTGCTCAGTGCCAAACCCACCCAGGTTCCATTTTTCCCCCTGGGCCCAGACCAATTCAGCTTTCCATGCCACTAACAGTATTCACCTGCTGACCAAGAGTGTCTGGGGTTTAGGGCATCACTGACTTTCTCTAGGCTTTGCAAATGGAAATAAATGATGAGCGTGTTGCTTCTGTAATTGAAGATAGGCTGTTTGTAAGACGCTGATGTGTAAATTGCCAGGAGCTAGGTCTCTTGAATACTTCATCTTTTCTGCTTCATGCGACATGTTGCTGAGTATTTCACTAAAGAGCATGCAGAATGCCTGACCTGCTCCTTGCGATCCTCAGGTCGGTTGTTAACTGCCTTGACTTCATCACTCTACGCAGTGGCACATCACATTGCTGCCTGAAGCTAATGGCTCTCTTGCAGACTCCTCCTTCCAGCTGACAGTACTCCTCAAGCGCACTTCTCAGCTCTTTATTCATGCACGACACTATGTTCTGCTGGACTCAAGGCAGTGAAAGCCCATGCAGCCACCCAAACACCTGGCCCTGCCTTGCTGTCTGGTTCAGTTTCTTACTGCTCAGGAGGTTCAGCCCCAGTTTGAGGCTGTCATGCTTCTTCCATTCACTTTTCTGAGTGCTGCCTTTGTGTGATTTCTGTTGAGGTCTGTTTCCTTCAGCTGTCCTACAAGATTATTTGCCATCTTGAGAATGCTTCTCCTTTTTCCTTTCTTTGCAACCACTTTGGGGCTGGTGCTATGTCCAGTTTTGGTCTGGAACATGTCCTGCTCGCCCTTCCAGCTACAGCTGCCTCCAGAGCTGGCAGCACACATGGACCCTGCTCTCTGTCAAGCCACAGAGGTCCTT
The DNA here is from genome assembly GCF_013377495.2 of Cygnus atratus. NCBI lineage: Eukaryota > Metazoa > Chordata > Aves > Anseriformes > Anatidae > Cygnus > Cygnus atratus. Next base: position 53,094,955 of record NC_066396.1, read on the forward strand.
AGCCATAGCTGTGGTAGCCCTGGAGTCCTGACTGCCATTCAGAGTAATGAGAGAAGATGAGCAACTAGTGTTTCCTGGGTCAGCTTGTGGAGCTTCAAGACACGCTGCTTTCCATTTTCCTCCAATGCTGTCACAAACAGCTGAAAACTTTGCTCTCTCTTTGCCAGTTTTCTCTTGGGCTTCCCTCCCAGGACTATGGAGCATTTTCTGCTGTAATTGATTATTCACAGTGTGCCTAGGACATGCTGTACCGACTTTGAAGTTCTTTGCTTTCTGGACCTACCTATTTTTTTTTCCTCTGCTTTGGCGGGTTTCTGATTACTGCAAAAAGGAAAAAAAAAAAAAAAGAAAAAAGTAAGAAAAAGAAAGCTCTTCTTGGGGAAGATGTTTGAGCTCCTCCAGTATAACAGTGTAGCTGTGGCTTTATTCTTACAACTTTGTTGTTACCTTCTGTGTGTTGCAGAACCCATGCTTAGGATACGAGCTTCAACAGAAGGAACAAATACTTCCTCCTGTAAGTATATACAAGTTGTTTAAATTATTGCTGGCAAGCGCCTCCAACACATTTTATACTCCATAGCTCAGCAAACGATGTGCTTCTATCTAAAGCTATGGTAAGGGATTGGGAGTGACTGGGCAGGATTCCTGGACCTACAGATATGTCTTCAAAGGGTTGTTATTTCTTATTATATGCATACATGTGAGTATAACTCTCAAAGTCATGTCCTTTGCAGATTGAGGGCTAACCACCTTCCTTTGGAAAGGTCTAAGTGCATATTTGGGCAGGACAAAAGAGGAGGAAACTGCTCAAGTGTTTCCTACCTGGAATTCCCTTCCCTGCCTTCCCCAGGTGATGTGTGACTTCAAAAACCATCCCCTCTGCTTCCACCTCCACACACCCTGGCCCTAGGGTAACTGGAACATCCTTGAAGCCATCCATTCCCAGCTGGAGTGGATTTCCCTTCAACCCTGTGCCAGCTGGTGCATATTAGAGCTCTTCAGGGTCCTTCCACTGTACCAGGCTACCCTTGGGAACAGAATGAGGAAGGCAAGGGCATCTCCTTGTGCATCTTAGCTTAGCTGGGACAGAGGACTCTTGGGAAAGAGATGGAAGGTTGTTTCTCTGCTCATCTTGGCAGCACAATGGGAGCTTCCAAGTCATGAGTGATGAAGGTGACTCTTTTCTTCCTCTGTAGTGATGTTTCCCAGGGAGGCATGCTTTCCAGCCATTGTGCTATGCACTTTCACCCTTGAAAGCCATCAGGCAGAGCCTTTCATCTTTTATCTAGACCCAGACCCACCACCTGCTCAACCTGGCTTTGTGCAGTCTAGGAGGACACTTCATACAATAAAAGTCAGTGGTGTTGCAGGAGGTAGGGTGTTACCTTCTTCTATGGCATTATATATTGCTAGCTGCCAGAAGTGTGATGTCAGGTAAAATAGACCAGTGTTGTCATTTACCCTGACAGCTCCAGTGTTCCTATAAAATACAGTGTGTACTCTATAGCGGTCTATACAAAGATGCCCTTAACTTTCATCTCATAGCTACTGTAGTTGCAAAAGAGGAATGGTCAAAGCCAAGTCCCCTGACACAGCATTCTGAACATTTTTCATATTTTATATGAGACACAGAAGGGTTATTTTTTGTAGATTTTCTTCTCAGCTATTAGACCGATAGGTGTTTTAAGCGTGTCTTGAAGGAATTTTAGAAATCTGATAGGTTATTTAAAAAGATCAAAAAGCTTTCTGCCAGCAAGGTGAGAACTGTAAATGCTTTTGGTCGTGTTTTTCCTCCAAAGTATAGCAGCAGGGAAGGCAGAAGTAAGTCCTGGATCAATTTCAAACAGTTATTTCTTTCTGTTTTGTTCTCAGTTGAATTTATGTAAATTGGGAGTAATAGCATCCAAGTCACTAAAATAAGTAATGGGGGAGAGAGAGCAGCATTGGACATTGCTGTCTATCTGGTGTAGCAAAAATACTACAAAGCAGGAGGGAGCTGATGTTTATTGCTAACAGATGTGGATGTCTACTCACACTACAGAGCAATGAGGGAATTGAGTCCATGTACTCATTCGAAAGTTGCTTAGGGCTTTTCTTTTCTGAATTTCAGTGGGACATGTCCATTTCACACTTGTCACTGTCAATCTTGTAACAGCTACAGGAGATAAAATAAACTGTTTCCTTCCACTTCTCAGACAATAGCAGATGTTTCAGAGAACATGCCAGCACTGTCACTGTTGGCCAGACGCTGGGAAGGACCCGAGAACAGCAGATTGATTAAGTAGGCTCTCTCCCCCGAGCTTTCACCAGTGAACAGGCATGTGTCAGGCTTTCCTTTCTGGGAGTTTCAGTGACAGATATGCAGAGCAAAAATTTTCAAAACATCCCATCTCTGCAGGACACTCCACAACTGACTTCCCAAAAATGAAGGTCCCTTTACCCTTTTATGTGCACATGTACTCCAAATGTTTTGAGAGTGTGAGTCTCCATGCTGAAGTAAAGGAGAAGAGGAAGACACACAACAGGCTGATGAGTGGTCGAGTAAATAATCCAAGGGTAGTGGAGAAAATTTGTGCTTTCATGTCCTGTTTCATAATGTGAGACTTTGTGAGACTGGCGATGATAACAATGCCCCTTAACAGGTAAAAATGCTTCCCAACTTCCTTCTACCCCACCCCCAGGATTGTTCGGTTTATTTTACACTGCGTAATATTGAAATCTAAGTCAAAACTTTCATTTTCCTTGACTGTGGAGTTCTCTGTGTGTTTTCCCTGCTTAATGAAGTGAACAAACCAACAACGATTAGAGCCCTGTGTGCTGTCACTACCAAGGACTGTGGAGGTCATTCTTAAGCATATCAGAACAATTTGAGGATGGAAGACATTTTTATCCCCTTGCTTTCAGGGCTGCAAAGCTCTGAAACAAGTCTCTTGTGATCCCGTAACTTTCTTTTGCTCTGGAAAAAGTAAATCTGATACTTCACCCTAGTGCCTTGGTTTTATAGGCTCATTCAACTGTATTCAAGACTAGAGAAGAAAAACGTGGAGGTCTTTTTGCTCTTCTGGGTCTTGTTGTTAAAGGAATTTTGGTCTTTTACTAACAAGCAAAAATAGCATACATATGGCAGTCCTGTTATTTAGAAAAGTGGTCCCAAAAGCTGCATTCTTGTTTGTAAACTTGAACATACCTGAAAATGTAAAAGGAGTGAGTCTTCCAGGGTTAAAATCATCAGCACAGCACACAGCCTCCTGATGGAGGTATTCTGCTGATGGAGGTATGCTACAGGAATATATCGAGGGAGTGGGGGGGAAGAGAAGAGGCTGGCCGCAGGGTGTCTATGCTGGTCACATCCCCTGTTGGCATGGGAATGATCTACAGCATGGTACAGATGTATAGACCATCATGACGCAACCCCTTAGTGTACAGTTTCTAAGATCAATAACACTTTAGAAACCCATGCTTGGAGGGTTAAAATGAGTATAAAAGAGTGTATTTCTGGCTAGCCATCAGGGAGAGAAGTATTTGCTTAGTTGCATCTTGCAGCATTACCTCCATGCCCTTGTTTGTGCTGCCCCAATAAGGGCTGCTTCCCATAAAGTCTGTGGAGACACATCCTCGGGAAGAGACAGGGCACCTTGTGTAGTGCCTGCTCCAGAACGGATTGTATTACTCTGGCATTCTCAATTCAGATTGCCCGCTTGTGCAAAATGGTGAGCCAACAACTGTAAAGATGGATCTGCTTGGAGCATATTCTCTGTTTTGTGCCATATGATGTGGTGCCCTTCTGGGGGACATGAGTATTAATGGAAAATGGGAGGTAGGCTTTTTCAGAAGAGTACAGAGAAAGTTTCTTTAGATGACCAAATGTTGGTCATCTGTCCCATAGGTTAATTTAACCTTATTTTCACTCAAACTTTCATGCTTGCCTTTTAAACCTATGCAGAAATTTATATATATATAAATATATATATATATATGTAAACTGAAGAAGAAATATGTCAGTTAGGACTGCTCATCTCTTCTCTCTGGAATTAATAATTTGCAAGCTCCAGGCCTGGCATAGTAAGATACCTTCTTAGCATTTCATGTTCTCATAGTACAATAGCAAAATTCCAACCTGCATATTAAATGGAAAGCAGATACAGCACACAGCACATAGCCTTTTTGCCTGTCACATTTTATCATGTAAAATACTGAGCTGATTTGTAAAAATGTTCTGTGATGAACAGTAAAACTTTCTCTGACATGGTGTTAGGGTCATCAGTTTATAGAGTATTTTTAACAGGAATATTTTGCATCTGCAAGGCAAGAAGCCTGGCCAGTAAATCATCTGTGTCCTAAAATCTTAAGAGGCAAGTTAAATTTCTGCTAGTTTCTGCTTTCCTTCATCTGCTAAATTGGACCCAGTCTTCCTCCCCCATACTAGTTTATCTTGTACCTGACATAGTTTGCCTTCAAAAAACATGCGTTTTGTCCAAGAACCATACAAACATGAATTGTCGCTTTTAGAAGACAAAAAGAAAAGCTTTGGATCCTGATGATACAGGCTTTATGTGGCTGTTTCTTCTGTCTTCAGGATCCTTATCCAAACCTCTAAATCAAGTAAACAGTGAAACTCCTCTCTCAAGACTTTCCTACTTTCTGAGGTCTGTGTGAACTGCAGTTCTTTTAAGATATAACGTGACTTCGTGATACCTTACAGGATACCAGAGAAAAATATATGCAGAGTTTCTGCACTAAATTAGTTTCTTCTGGTTTGTTTGGCTTCATTCGAGTGAAACAGCAGAACTGTTTTAGGAGAGTCCAGTAACAGGGCAGAGTCACTTGGGAAGAGGATGGGAAGAGGAAAAGACTGTAACCAATCGAAAAAGCTGAAGGAATTCAGATGGTGGAGGCAATTATTCAGGTTGAAGTCAGACTCCTGACTGACTCCTTGCTCTTGTAAGAAGTTAGTCTGACATCCTCAACTGTGGGCACGTTACTGACCCATTTCATGGGCTCAGAGGCTGCTTCTCCAGGAAAACCATATACCTGATGAGTTGGTGGGACAGTGGGTCACAGGAAAGCGCTATATCACATCATGCATTTTGCTTTATTATTTCAATGTTTTTATTTCCCTGAATAATCAGGTGCGGAGAAAATACTTTACACTGTTGTAAGGATACAGTGGGTGAATAAGGGAAAGGTCAGATGACTAGTTCTCTAGTTCTTGTGTAATATAAAATTTATTTAAGTCTCCTGGTTAGTGGAATGATACTTACAGAGCAGAGATCCCTGTTAAAACATGGTAGAGCATGCATTATTTTCCAGTTTCTTTCTCCACAGTGGACACTAATCACAATGGACAGCACAGTGGTAATTTCAGCACCCTTATGATTTGATCTGGCATGACAAATCCTGTTTCCTGTGTTTAAATTTTGCAGATAGGGCAAACTCATGTGAATAGATAATATTTCCCAGAGACACAGCTTTCAGCCTTCATGTGACTCTGGTCTAAGGCTGGTGTGACATTAAATGACAGCTTCCAAAACGTTTAATCTTGCAGGGTTCTATGTAGTTATGCTCTTGGTTCCCTAGCCTTGGTCTTCTGTTGGCACGGGGGACCTGAGCTGGGTTAGGCAGCTCCACAGGGAAGACTGCACACGTCAAACTTCTGAAATAACACCACTACTAGAAAGTCAATTTTCTTCTGTGCTGAGGTGTGGGGATTTTGGGTAGTTTGGGTGTTGGTGGTTTGTTTTGTTTCGTTTTGTTTTGTTTTGTTTTCCGCCAAAGAGGTCACAGAGATAAAAGGCAATGAGCAATATTAACATTGGAAGAAGCTGATGTAACAGTCACAAAGGAATCAGTGGAACAGTTTATAAAGCGTTAATAGAGTTACAGAGTGGAAGGGTTTTTAGGACATCGGCTTTAGTAATCTGTATATTTGCACATATAGGTATAAATCTATAAGACTAGCACTTGCCTCAGCATTTCTATATGATGAGCAATAGTGTTTTATGTATAAAGGTACACACATATATAGGTTTTAAAAGTATATGTGTATAAGGATGAAGGCAAAGTTTTGGATCTGTTTATTTCAGGCTGCTTTCCTGATGTCATGGATTACACCACAAAAAGCACCACCAACCATGTGACAGGCTACTCCACTAGCATACATGTTGTAAAAGAGCCTGGAGACTTTTCTTTTGCTTGAATAGTTCCTGAACAAATTTCACAGACCCACCTCCCTTTGCCTTTAACATAGTGTGGATCTTCCCCTCTCCAAGGTTCTCACAGAAACTCTTCCCATCGTTCAGCAGAAGGGGTCAGAAGGGTTAAATGTTTTCTCAAAACTGTGTTTCTAAGATTGCAACTCAAATCCAAATGTAAACCTCCTGGAACATGTATCTCTGTGGGAGAAAAAAGAAAAAAAAAGTCTAATTCTCTGCAGTTCATGATGTCAAAAAGATATTATTTTTAAACATCAGTGGCAGCCTGGGGTAGGATTGCCTCTGTGGCACAGAGACCCATTGATTTTGATGGTGGTATCTACTCCGTAGAGTAACTGTGACCCTGGAAGGCCTTGCACCTTCTTTTCCCAAGAAAACTCTAATGAATGTACTTCAAAAACTGCTAAAGATAAGCTAAAAACTGAATGTCTCTTCACTGGTGGAGTGGGAGACACCTTCACTACAGGGTAGCTGGCCAAAAGGCAGATCATAAATGCTCCTTCAGCTGAATATCAGGGAGAAGAGAATATGGGCTCTATTCCTAACATTTTTCAGAATCCCCGAGCACATCAGAACCTCACTTTCTGAGACCCTGTAAATTTGGATATGGGAATTTGGCTTCAAGGATCTGCTGATAAGGCCTGGTGTCACTGAAGGCTTTCCAGGGACTCTAATCACATCAAAACCTTTCCTGACAGTTTATGCCTTTTTTTGGTTTCTTCTCCCCACCATGTGCTGAAGTTACATGTATTATGTATCCAACAGAGACCCAAATCAGCATCTTTCTGTTTTGCTAGCCCAACCTATGCTGACATGGAAGATGCAAGCTTGAGCACAGGGACCTGTTGGTGGTATAACCTTGGTCTTTTGGTGGCTGTGTCTTCCACTGGAAGAATTCTGTCACTGTGGCAAAAACAGGTGCCCAAAGATGTATGTGTGCTGCATGAGTACAGATTAAGATTAATGCAACAGGCAATTACCAATTTACCCCTGAAGTCCACAGATTCTGTTAATCTCTTTATCTTCCACCTATTTTCCAACAATACCTGCCTACCCCTTGAGAGACTTCACCCTCAGGCACCCCAGGTGAGACTAGCAATACAGGGTCCTCTGCATCACTGTTGGTGGGAAAGTCACAAGGAAAAGGGTAGTTCTGAAGGGATGTGGGTTTTCAAAGCTGAATTGCTCAGCATGCCTTGAGGTTTTGCTGGGCTTCCTTTGGCAGAGAAGCACGTATACCTGATTTTCTTGGATGGTGTGTTCTGGGCTTTCTATTCCACATTCTCCCACGGGAGATCTTAGGCTGCATCGGCTGTAAACAGAGACACTCTATGGCATTGCAGGGCCCTGCTCCATGAAATGTCGTTTCAAGTTAGTGGTCTGGCAGTGGAAGAATCTGTGATAAAGCAGAAATGGATGAAACACAAGCAAGTCAAGAGACTGGGTCTGATGCTTTGCTTTCATGCTGAGCTTCCAGTTCAGTCAGTTCTAGTAAACCACAAAAGGCAGATGCCATTGTCTGAGGAGAAGGAACAAACTTTCTTAGAGAGCAGTAAGGGAAGGGAAGATACCCCTCAGAGTTATTTGCCTTGCCTCCTAGGCTCTGTTGATTCCACAGCAGGAACCCATGGAATCCCATCCAGTTTAATAACTGGAAGTGCCTCAGCATTCAGTTGGATTTGTTTCTAGATGATGAAATCAGAAGATTACACAGCAGTACATAAAGGATCAACAAAAAATACTCTGTTATCTTCAAACTAACTTGTAAGGTTTGTGGCTTTGAGTAAGTTCTGCTTTCTTAAAAATAATTCCTTGATAAGTTACTTTTTACATCTTAAAAAAATGCAAACTGCATGTCAGAAGTTATATTTCAAAAGCCATAGGCAGAGCACCATATACATAAATGTGATCTTTTTGTAGCTGTATGGCTTTGAAAAGCTATCACTGTATCCCCTCATTAACTTCCCCACACAGTGGTATGTTACAGCAGAGACTCAACTTGCACTATAGCAATTCCTACCAGGTAAATAAAAAGCAGTGAATTTCCTTCATGTTTCTATTCTAACGTATTCTAGCAGTGCAGTGGGAGCCAAGCTAAACCCTTGGGAAGAAATTACCATCCCATCTTTCATGTCCACATCTCTTCTAAATTGCCTTTTGGTAACCTCTCCTAATTGGATGCAAAGTGGGAAAGTTGTATCTCCTGTGACTTTCATTATCAAAATGTTCCCGCAGGTTCCTAATGGTTTCTGCTGTTCTTGAGATTCTCCCCCTGTACAGCGATGAGAATGAATCACCGTACTCACTACAGCAATTAGAGAGCAGCTTTTTACAGCCAACTTCCCACTAGGTGTACATCCTCCTAAATATTTAGAAGTAGTTAGCTAGTCAGTAATTTGGAGTTACACCTGCAGTAGTGTGGAAATGCATGACAAGGAGCACAAAACACCCAGGGTTGTTTTTTTATTTTCTTTTGTTTTATTTTTCAAAAAGCTGTGCCCCGGAGGAATTGTCCTTTACGAATTATGTCTGATGCATGTCAACAGGTTCTTTTGGTGAATATATATATATATATACATATAGATACACACATATATATAAAGGTGCTTACATTTCTTTAGATTTCCTGTCCTGACTGCTCACCCTTCATGCTAGTCATTTCAACTATTATGAATATACAGAGCTCATAGGTGTTATTAGTAATTATATTAGTCACAGCATCTAGCTGTCTGAGATCTATTGGCAAAATAAGTCAAAGTATTCCCTTCTGTAGGGATCCGCTTGTTACAAGAGATGAAACTTTCCATGGCCCTCCCATTTCCAAGCTGCATCAACCCTGTTGCAATCTGAAATAGCATGGGGCATTTCTAATTTATGATGGATGATCGTAAAGGCAAAGCCTAGGGTGCTAAGTGAAGGGAGGCTGAGGGTGCTAAGTGCACTGGAGTGCTGGAGCAGTGTTTGCCCACTCCATCATTGACGTGCTTCCTTGCATCATTCTGCCTCTCACCAGCTGCTGCTTTCCAAGCCACCTGGGCACATTACGAAGGATTGAGTGCACCGAGACCCTTCCCAGGCAGCAATATGGGTGCTATCCTACCAGCTCAGCTCTCTTCACTCTAATAAACAGTCCTCCTTCATTATCCCAACAGATGTTGCAATGCCCAAACACTCCTGGGTGACTTTATACCATATCAGAGGGAATTCAGCAAACAGTCGTATTCGTGCCATAAAACTGCCATCTGGATGGGCTAAGACACAGCCTTCCCACAATTTAGACACTGGGACCTGAAAAAACACTGGTATAAATTATTTTTAATGAAGGGCACAGCCCTGTCTCCTTCAGGCTGCCCTGTCTCTTTCCCTACCATGGTGTCCTCGTGGGGCAAAGAGCAGCTGGCATCACACCACAGGCCTCCTGAGTTGACCGACATGGTCCATGCACTGAATTCTTTTTACTGATCTTGAACAGAAAGATGGGGCCACGCTCAGTCCTCTCCAGCCCCAAACCAGCAGAGGACACAACTGTTTTTCCAGCCCTGAGCATCTGGCTTTTTGTTTGTTCATTTGTTTCTGTTTTGTTTATTCAGCACAGAAAAGCTTCTTGCTTCAGAGCTACAAATGTTCAGCACTGATGTCGAGTCAGGAAGGATTTGACTAGACAGATCTCTGCAGCCTAAAGCTTTTACAAAGATTGCGCACTGTTGAGCTTATCTTAAAGTTTAGCATTTATACATGGGGTGGTAATAACCCTTCAGAAGGTAATGAAGTCATTATTTTTCTGAGATTTGGAAAGTGGAAAACTGAACTCTATTACTGATATTTTTCTGGTAATATTCACGATGATCTGAAACACGATTCATAATAATGCAATCAAGTGTCTGACAGGTATTTAGAGATTCTCCCTAGAGCTTTCCAAAATGTCAGCAGGTTTGCTAGGGAGTATTACAACAATGGCTGATTTTTCAAAGGAAAAGATAAGCTATACTCCGGGGAATTTTTTCACTACTGTCTCTTTTGCAGGCAGATATCTAGCTGGTTATTCTGGCTGTGGCAGAGGCCACAGCTACCTACCTCATAGAAACCTACTCAGTAAATCTTTTGCTTGCAATTGTGGCACAGACTGTCAGTTGTAGGAAGATTTTTTGTAGTCTTTTCAAATTAGAAGTGAGCCAACCACATGTGAGGCTTTTGTCTGTTTGAAATGTTTGTGTTTTAATGTATAGAAACTGGGAATGTTCTTTCAGCTGTAGCTGAAATTCTGTCATATCCTTTTAAGTGCTGGCGTCCAGTGCCCTGGGGCATTAGTTGAACAGTTTAGTTATTGTTCTGAGAGAAGAGTAGGTTTAAATGTCTGGTACATTAGCCTGATTAAATGCCATCCCCCCTGCTTTTCCATTCCAAGAAAGTCCAAAACTAGCATTGATTTTTTTTTGTTTGTTTGAATTCCTTAATATTTAATTTAATTTTATTTAAAGCAATATGAACACAGAATATTTCCACTGACTCCACAGGAGATATTGGGAAACAGGACTGGAATCTAACCTTGTACTATACTCTGTATACCATTAGTACGACTTTTATTATTTCCCTAGAACTACTCTTTCCTTCCACTTCCCAGTGGGAAATCTTTGGATTAAAACAAGCTGCAGGCTATGCAGAGTTCCTGAATGTTTTAATGATCTATGCAAAATCCATTAGTTGCCACAATGGCAACTACTGCTTGACAGACAGTAGGATAACAGTTGTCTCAGAGTCTGCAAGATGTCAGAGGAATCTTAAACACTAATTTTGCAGGAAGTATGAACAAGTGCTTACAGCAGCAATGTAGCTCATTCAAATGTATGTCTGTCTGTCTTGAGGCAGAACTAGTATTTCATTTTTCTGGTGCGATGAGCTTTGAATCGGTTGCTGTCTCTGACCATAGGCAAGCTACATATACAGAATAGATGCTTGTAACTCCTTTAGGTATTTGTCACTTTGGAGGGAAGGAAAAGATAAGAAAGGTCCAGGGAAGGAATGCTGTGAATATGGATTCTGTAATTTCTTTGGTACTCAATTCTTTAAGTACTCAAGCAAATGTAGCTGTGATCCCTGAGAATGACGGACCAATCCCAAACTTTGTGGGAGGTAACAAGAGTCTGAAATCCTCTCTACCTGTGTTCAGACAGCACATTAGGGCTGTGCACAAGGTGAAAGTTGCCTCTCTTGGAGGGCAGGGCAGAGGAAATGACTCATGTCTTGGGGACTGTTTACCTTAACCTGTTCCAGTTGCATGTTTCTGTCAAATACAGAATATCTGAAGGGAGGGTATCAAGAGGATGGGGACAGGCTCTTTTCAGTGGCGCCCAACAACGGGACAAGAGGCACTGGGCACAAACTGAAGCACAGGAAGTCCCATCTGAAAATGAGAAAATATTTCTTTACTGTGAGGGTGACAGAGCACTGGAACAGGTTGCCCAGAAAAGTTGTGAAGTCTCCTCCTCTGGAGATACTCAAAACCCACCTGGACACGATCCTGTGCAACGTTCTCTGGGTGATCCTGCTTGGCAGGGGGATTGGACCAGAGGCTCTCCAGAGGTCCCTTCCAACCTCGGCCATTCTGTGATTCTGTGATCCGTACTGTCTATCCCATGACTTATGCATTGTACACCAAGTGTGTAAGTGACCTCTCTTGTTGGCAGCAGTGCTGCGAGTGAATTACACTTTAGAGGACATCAGCTAAATGTCAGCACTTTACTAATTCTTTCAGCCAAATGGACATCTGGCGAGTTAATGTGTTGTTGTACTTACTGTTTGAGTTATGTATAGAAAATATGCAGTAAAACTCCAGATTATTGGATGTGGATTACATTTGCAATTATATGTTCACTGGATAATATGCATGCATCAGAGACCTAATATTCGCCCCAGCAAGAGAACACAGCTATACGGCAGGCTGAGCAAATGGAGCTTTTCAATTGAAATGTGCAAATGATTTTTTTTTGCACACATGGGCAGCGTTAGCAGATCACCACTCAGGGGTGCAGGGGAAGAATGGTTTCCTCTGAATGAGGTAGAAATCTGTTCCTTAGGAACAGGATCCTCAGGATCGATTTTATCCTGAGGAATAGCTCTTTTCGTCTATAAATACCTTGTAAAATATGAGACTGTCATTCACAATAGCCATAAAGCAGCATGGATGAAATACTGGATGGAGAAATCTTCTCTGGATGGAAAAAAAAAAAAAAAAGAGTGAGCCAAAAATATTATCCCCAAATATTTAAAAGAAGGTGTGAATCAAGTAGCTGTTGTTGAAACACATCAGCTACTGTTGAAAAACTGACGCAGGATTACTGAAAATTTTGAAACTTCTTTAAGGAGAAAAGGATTCTTAAAAAAATATTTAAGAAAAAACAGGGATCAGCTAACTTCCTAGAACAGGAGGCAAGCAGAGAATGGATTGTCACTTTTGTTCAGATTTGCTGCTTTCAAGTGCTTCTGCTGTATACCCATGCTACAGGGGTGGCTGGGTGCAGGAAAGGCTCATCTCAGCAAAGAGAACCATGTATGCATGAACTAGCATTTCTGCTGAATCTTTGTCTCAACCAGCTATCACTGTCCATTTCTTAAATGGTGCTGTATCTTTGATGTCTCCCCTTCTGGTACTGCAGGAAGTCATCAGTGTGACAATGGCTATTACAGCATTTATAAGAAATGCTCACAAGTAGGGGTCCAGTAAGTCTTTCAGGAGTTCTACATATTTTTCTGACCTGGGTTATTTCTGGCTTATTTCTTCTTCAGCCCTAGTTATGGCTCCTGTCTTGGCCTTCAGTAGCTCTGCAGAAAGCAGGTATTTGGGTTGATTTTCAGCATGGTCTCTGCACATCATACCACCTTTCTTACAGGGGCAGTCAATCACTCTACATATAACAAGACAGACCAAGGACATGTTGGCCTTGTTTTTGGCTTTTCCTGAGACATATAAGCAGAACAGTGTATTGTGTTCAGTCAGAGTGATGAATGAAGAAGACTAAACCTTTTCCATCTGTAGAGACAAAAGCAGGGGGAAGTAAGGGAGAAATCAGAGAACACTGATTCCTTCTTGTTGAGACTGAAATATCAGTGGCTCTCGTATTAGAGTCCCATCTGCCAGCTTGTGAAGCTGATCATGTGTGAGGCATTTGTGCTGCTGTGCTTCATCTCCCTGACCCGCCAAGCCCAGAGACCTGTCTCAGGCAGCAGGCAGCAGTTGGTGCCTCTGAGACTCGTCTGATGCCTCTGCTAAGTGAGTTTCCTCCTAAGCTGTGACCGTGAGAGGTAACTCAGCCTTTCTGACTCATATTTCCCCCCTCGTTAGATCTGCGGGGCGTCTTGTCTCTTCTGTAATCTTTTTTGGTCACTGTCTCCAGCTCCCTCTTGCTCTCCCATAGCAGCCACCACCTCGCTGTGCCACAGATCAGGTTCCTCATCGTGAGGCCACCCAGAGGCCGGTGACTTTGGAAGGGGGCTGTCCTACTCTACAGAGACAGGGCAGACAGGGACAATGGACGATTAAACCCTAAGCCAATAACTGGAGCATAATCTTCTCTCGGTGTGCCTCTTCGTCTCATTCCTTGTCTACATGGACTAGAAACAGCTATAGCAGCAAGCCACGCAATCAAATGTTGAGGCTGGAGTTGCATGCCATCTCTGACACCTTGAATAGTGTTCAACATGATTGATGTGGGAACACAGAGCACCAGAATGTGACAGTGCTTTACTGATTGCTGTCTCTAACTGTGGGCAAGGCTGAAAAATAGAGAGGAAAATGCAGAAACAGTCTTCAAGGAAAGCTGTGGAATTGCTTTATTACCCAGCAAATGTCTTCCTTGCCTTCTTGTGGTTAATGATTGACTTATATGCTGAAGTAAGAGGCTTACTAGACCTTGCATAAGAAGCATTTAGTTTTGTTAGTGCAGTGAGAGAATACGTGTTCCCGTGCAACTATCAAATCTTTTCTCTTGACCTGAAGAGGGCCCGAGAAAACAGGTGTTTCTCAGCAGCTGATAAGATTTTATTTTTTCACTTCTTTTTCCAGATGAGGAAATACATATATTTTTAAAGTGTCTATTTCCCACACGGTAGACTCTGACCACAGAGGCCAATAAAACTTCCTGGCAGGCTGGAGAGGTGTAATTTGGCCTGCTTCTGGCAGCCTGCAGAGGTCCCTCCCAGAGCTCAAGAGATGGAGAGGGACATCCTGATCAGCAGAAGGCACTCCCTTATTATAGCATTGTATGATCATAAACTGAAAGGCTTTGGGGGTCTCTTTGGCCCATGTGAAATGCTGAGCAGGAGGTGTGTGTTAGTCTTTTCAAGGTGTCTAACAGACCTCAGGATTGGCCACAGTTTCATCTGATTATGGTTTATTTGTCTCAGAGTAGACACAATTAATATGTGGGTGTAAATACAGGGAAAATATGTCTTCAGGAGAGAGCCAGCACAAGGCTTCTGTCACTGATGTTTACCTTTGCCCTGTTGTTTCATCTACTGTGATTAGAAATTCATCAAATACGTCCAGAGAATTTGCATGCTTAGCCTGCTTTGGAAAGAGGGGATTGTCTAGCTGTGGAAGGAGATTATGCAGCAATTTCCTCCTCAGCAGAGCAAGACAATGAATCTGACTCTTCATTATAGAGGAAGGATGAGTAAGAACGGTTGCATTTCCTGTGCAGTGAGAGCAACATGAGCCGTGCTCCAGGTTCCTCTGGGAATTTCCATGATTGTGTTGATTTCAGACATGGTGCATAATGTTACTATGAGAAAATGTAGATGTTTGAAAAGGAATCTGGGGAAGGGGAAAGGGATCGATTCATAAAATGAGGTGTTTGATCTCATCTAGAAAGGCAGCTGTACAAGAGAGGACAGAGGCTCAGAGTTAGCTGCTGGAGCTTTTTAACTCATGCATTAATTACTGACAGCAGCCATGTGTTACTGAGATGACTGCAGTTTTTAACAGATATTCTCACATTTTTCAGCACCAATGAAAATACTTCCCTGTGTTTTTGCTAGGTGGGAGGCTGTAAAGGAGGCACACAGTTACTTGTATTTGCTAAATAAATGAAGGAGAGAGGTCCCACAAATCTGCATCTCTCTCCTGTGTTTTCACACTCCCACTCAGGGTGAACACAATGTAGTGCTGATGGCCAGACATCAAACATTCCCTTGGTGTTTCCCAGAGCTTCTAACAGACATGCAACTCTGCTTCCTTTTTTCTAAATCATTTACTTGAGGGAGTTAATACATCTGCAGTTGCAGAAGTGTTTCAGAGACCACATTCACAAGGACACATTCTGGGATGCTCAAGAAAGACAGACAGTCCAGTAAGGGCATATGAGCAAGACACTGACCAAAGGAAAGTTTTCTTGAGCAACCCCAAACACATCCTTTAGGACCGTTATAAAAGAGGATTGCAGGCTGGGAATCCCATACTGGCACTTGGCCCCTGAGGGAACAGCCCATGAACCCAGAGCACCATGTGTGGACACCCCAGAGAATGCCCAGAGAGACTTCTGCTGCCTCAAAACTAAAAATATTTCCTACTAGGATTAGTCCGAACACTGAACAAAGGTTGTTCCATGCTCATTTGCTGAGAGAGGTGCTGTGCAGACATCCAGGCTGTTGGAGATGACCCAGATGGGGTGGTGGAATTTGTCTCCAGTCATGCCTATAGCACAGTCGTCAACACATCACTTAAAGGAAAAACTACCTCCCCAACCATCCACCCCGCCCCCCCCCCCAAAAAAAAAAAAAAAAAGGAGAGGGGGAACATTCAATCATCACTGAATAAATGTTCTAAATGTTCAACATGTCTTTCTACAATCCACAAGCTTTAGGAAAAAAGCTTCAGTGGTTCATCTCTTTAGGGTAGAAAATGTTTCATCTTTTTTTCTGCAAAGCTGGACATTTCTTTCAGTAACTTGGAAATAAGTTGCCTTAAGACAGCCTGCAGTGCTGGCATTGAAATTGTGCTCTTAGGAGAAAAGGAAACTCCACCCAAGGGGGAAGAAAAGGGGTAGCCACATCTGTTGATTTTAAAGTGAACCCAAAAGCTGCTATTTACATATTAGGTGAAGCCCACCATGGTAAAAAGGTCTAAAGAACAGTTCTGGCTCATCCAGCACCATCTAGGTTAAGAAATGAAGGAGAGCCTTCACTGATGGGCAGACGCAGGTGGGAAAAGGGAACTGAGGTGCATAAGACCACATGAAAAAGTGTGCCTATGTGCCAAGTTAGGCCCATTTTAGATGCCTAAGCACATTTTTTTGGAACCGTACTTTTTTCTTCTCATAAAAGAAATGCAGTGACTGCACATGCCTTATTAAAAGATTACTTGTTTGGCTTATGGCCATAGAGGAATAATTCTTCTTATTGCTCAATAAATCAAGCCACTGTCATTTTAAACACTAGCTGAATTTCTGATGGGAACGTGAAAGAGTTAACTTTACTGCTGTGGTGTTACTGTAGCATTAAAATAACAGCAAATTTGGGGATCATAAATTTGATCCCCTCTTGCAGCATATATTTCAAGCATAGAGAAAATCCTTGTGAAATTATGCACGTTCTGTAAACGTCTGTCTCTTTTACTTGGAAAATATACATGTTGAAATGTGGACTAGTAAAGTATAAGTAAGATGCATGGATGAAAGCAGAGTGGTGCCTTTCGAATTCATAGGCATTTAAAATAACTTTTTTCTAATTTTTTATGAAGAGTCTTAAAATGCTAAAAATTCTTTGATTTCATGTAATGCAATTTTTCTTACGTTTCATAAGAAAAGATGATGGAAGGGGTTGGCTCTTTAATTTTCATTGGTGGTTTCCTTCTCTTAAAGTTGTCTTTTTTTTTTTTTCTTTAGCAATTGAAAGCTTTTCTTTCTTAATAGGATTATCCAAAATAATTACCGAAAGATTTCTGTGTGTCATCTGAGTACAGTTTCCCACATTAAAACCCGGTTTGCAGTAGGGAATTTGTCAATGGCAGTGGGCAGCTGAAGAGGCTGTAGTTAAATGTTACCACTTAAAACAGAGGTCATCTCATCATGCACAATTGGTAGGAAGAAGAAACAGCAGCTTCTTGCCAGCAGGAAACTACAACTGAGAGCTCACAGTCAGCGGGGTGAAGTCAGGGGCCATGACCTGAATGGCAGATGCTGCGGCAGCACTCTTCTGCAGCTCTTCTTGTCCCTGACCTGTTCAGTTACTACAAGTGATCTGGGACAGCGAAGTTTTAATGTTACATGTTCCAGATTTCATGCAAACCCCTTAGTTCTTGCTCCAGACCAAGGTCTTTCCCTCTGGCCTATGAGGAAGGAAGTCTACTTACATCGTTTTGGTGTATCCCTGTCAATTCCTGTGTGACACGTGTTCCCACACTATGTGGGAAAAGCTCCAGATTCTTCAGCTTTCGGACAGCTCCTAGCTGCTTTTCACAATTTTAAGATTTTAGACACGGTATCAAGGAGTTAGAAATTTGTACAGGAAAGGAACCTGTTGAGGAGAGGAAAAAAAAAAAAGAAAAAAAAAGAAAGAAAAAAACACCTAAAAGTGTCTGGGTTTGCGTCTACACAAAGGCATCCTGATAGGGAAGCTGGTTTGAATTAATTTCTGTGGCTTTAATCCATGCATCTAATCCGTAACTTTATTACTTGTTCAAGTCACACCGTATTGTTCTGCTGTTTCTTAGCCTTTGTGTCAGGGGTTCTGGCTTGGTATCTATATTTGTATGCAGCATAGTATGTTGTTCAGGATAACTAGAAAATGAAATCTGAAAGGCATTTTGTGAGCGTGTGTGTGCAGATATCAGCTTGACAGATACATGTCTGCAATGATAGATCATTGTTCAGTATGCCAGGAAATGAGCACTTCTGGCCTGACTTGTCTGATATTCCTTGAAATCATAGGATGTGTGTGGGGATTTCTGCAGTTCAGTGTGAACACTGTGTTGTTTCTGTGGGAAAAGGGCTTGATAAAGACCTTCACTTGGGGTCCTTTGTCTTGTGCTGCTGTCTATACCTGTTTCCTCTCTGCCTGTCCTCTAGAGACTTCTGACTTGCGTAACTGCATTTGAACATAATCACATTCGTGGATCAAAGAAAATACAAAACCTTACAGTCACAAGTTAATTCTTCCCGGAATAACTCCTACAGGTTGACCACAGTTGCCTGCCCCAGTGATAGTTTCAGACCCCTCATCCTGCCCTGCTTCTGTGATTTTCCACATACCCGGTATTATTCAGCTACTTTTGTTGGCACTCTTGGAAACTCTCTCATTACCTAATGCACCAGTGAGCTGACTGTTGCCAGTAGCTACAACTTACCTCTACAATGGTAGGCAGTAAACCTGAACTTTCTAGCAGCTGCAGCCACGTTAATAATGCATTATGTTTCCTGTAACTACATACGTGCACAGAGATTTTATTTTATTTTTTTTTTGAAAGAGGTGGAGGGTGGAAGGTGGTGGAAACAGCTACAGCTCATTATTAATGCTGACTAGACCTCAGCTGCATAGGCTTTTAATTAGCCCATGTCTAACCCTAATAGACACTGTTGGGATGATACTGGCACTTCTTAAGCTGGCTAGTGCAGGAGGGGAAGTGTATTGTCTGCTCACACATACATTGCGTAGTATTACTAGCATATATTCAGCAGTGCAGGCCCAAACTTTAACCTCTTTTGTTTTCCAGTGCTCTTGCTTAAATCTCAGTCATATTGTGTCATTCAAGACAGCAAAGAGTGTTTTCTGTGCAGCTGAGCGGGATTGCTTTCCTGATGAACCCATGAACTGATTCCTAAATAAGGAAAGAAATACAGTATAGAAAATTTCATGTATTTTTCAGGTGTTATTAACAAGGCCTCCAGAGAATCATTTCAATTGATGAGTGAGGCAGGATCACCGTCTTTACTCTTTGAGGTGTAGGAAGTTCAAAATTCAAGACACCATGCCTTTTCCTTCTTTAGCTGAGCTTCATGCTCCTGGAATAAATAGAAACAACATGATGCCCATGAGTATGTCTGTCAGCCCTGGGGAGTCCTGGAGAGCCCCGGCCTGGAGAAGAGCTCTGCCCCATGTAGCTTGTGTCTTTAGCATCTGATTTATTTTGGTCACATCCTTGTTTTCTCCTCTAGCAAGAACAAAGTTGTTAAAATACATCAAAAACCCAGTAGGGAGGACACAGGGTTTTGTGTGAAATTAGGAACACAAAGAGGATTTGTTGCCCCTTGGCAGCTTTTAATTTAATTGGAGTTAAGCAGCGGTTAAGCAGTATGCAGGGAATTTTTGAGCA
This sequence comes from Cygnus atratus, assembly GCF_013377495.2. Classification (NCBI taxonomy): domain Eukaryota; kingdom Metazoa; phylum Chordata; class Aves; order Anseriformes; family Anatidae; genus Cygnus; species Cygnus atratus. Next base: position 53,114,470 of record NC_066396.1, read on the forward strand.
ACAAGAAGGCTGCAATGCTCAAGTGAGAGCAAGCACTCAATCTTACTACTGCTTTGGCTGAGCGGGCTGAAATCTTGCCCACACTGGCAAGAAATTTGGCCCCATCTTTGCAGCAGTCGATGTCTGAAGGAGTGCTAGAGTTTTATAGTGTCTGGCTTCAGACTGCAGGCCTGATAAGAAAGGGATTTAGGAACGGAGTTCACCTTGGGCATGTGTACACGAGCTAAAGTCACCAGGGACCTCTTTCTCCCTGCGGGCTGGAGAGGGGAAGGAGATGAGCACTCACACTGAGCACTACTAGGGCACGTAGGCTCCTGGGCACGTAGGCTCCTGTTCACATTGGAAGTTAAAGGCCAAAAGGCATTGTGTGTCTGCACCTAAGCATTTGCCACTCATTTTTCAGGCTGCTAGTTGGCCTGACAGTTGCCAGTTTTGCCACAGTGGCTTCCCTCTGTACCTTAGTGCCTGGAAAACCCCTTGGTAAGAGGAGCAGCCTGGGGTCTTGTGGCGGAGGAGGGCTGAGACCTGCAGCCATTTCAGTGCTGGCCTCTGCAGAATGGTCTCAACAGCAGACAGGAGCAAACAGGGCGAAAACATTTGGTAGACCAAGGGGTTCACCAGTCTTCAGGAAACCATCACTCTAACCCAGCAAAGCCCCAAAGCAATGTTGTTTCCTCCTTACAGCCTGTAGGTGCTCATTGCCACTCCCCACCATCGTAGCCACTTCTCCCACCACAGGCACAGCACGGCTGCCGTGGTGTAGATGAGCACAGGTCTCTTTAGTTGACCTTTTCTCTGAGAATTAATTTGGATGAGCTTGGCTGGGAACATAGAACACAGGGTGATCCCTGTCCTGCTAGCCTGGCCTGCCCTTTCAACTACTCTTTCAGAGTAAATGCATTTCTTCCTCAGGCACCCCCAAGAAGGAAAACAAGAGTCTGACCCCTCCACCCACTTCACGTAGTTGTTTTGCCACTCCACAGATTCTGTGGTGAAACACAGGGGCATAGAAGGCATCCCTGGTAGACAGCAGTTTGAATGCACGAAATGCCGCAGGAACAAGGAATCCCTCAAATGAAATGCTGTTTGTTGTGAACTTGTTCTGATATATCTGTATGTACGAGCAGGCAAACACCCCCATGCGTGCTTTCCTTGTCAGTAGTGGGGATTAGAAACAACTGGTCTCTGTAGCAAAGGCTCTACTGATATGCCCTCCTCTGCACTACTGTGAGCTTTGAAAACAGGTTTTTTGCTCTGTCACTGCCTCCAATGCTCCATTCCTCAATTGTCCAATGCCTTGTGGAAGGGGGTGTTTCCAAAATTTCACCACTGCTCTTGCACCGCTCAGCAGCAGTGGCCCCCATTGCCCTGTGCTGTGCATGTCAGTGTGTTAAAGACAAGCAAGTTTTGATGAACCTGTTTTACCCTGGTGTAAGGGTCTACTCAGTGTCTGGAGCAGCACAAAGTCTGCTCTGTGGCTTTAAATGGCATCAGTGAAATGATTATATAAATTGATATATTATATTATATTATTTGGAGCAGTTTTGTCCTGACCAGACAAGACCAAACCTGATGCAGGAACATTAAAGCCCTATGTATAAGAGTAACTTCCTTATACCACTTCATTTTTTTATTTTTTTTTATTTCTAAATGGTGGGAGGTTTGCTTTTGTGCCATACCATACATAACACAAAGAGTGCCTGGGTGCAAGAGTGAGAAAGATGAGACAAGGAAGGATCTTAAAATTCAGGCTGGGGTTTGCATTCAAAACAGCTGTGTAATAAAAACATATTTGATTAGCCTACCAAAAACTTATGACTAGACATAAAATCTCCTTTGTCATACTTATTTGAATTCTTCTTAATTATTTGCTGGAAATTGACAACATTTTCCAGCCAATGCCAAAGGAGTGATTCATGCTTTCTATGGCTTTCTGAATGCACTATGAAAGAATATTAAATATTAAATGGCCTTGATGATGCTAGGATTCTGAGGCATGATGAGAGCTGTCATTTTTATTATTGTTGGAATTTTTGCAGTTATAAATGCTGAGTTGCTTTTATATTTTAAACAGCATACGTCTCAGTTCTACTACCTTATCTTGAACATAATCAGACTACATATCAAAATGACCAGAGCTGAACCAAGAAGTGTAACTGAATGAGGTTCTTTATTAGGATAAGGCAGATTAGATTCATTATTTGAAGGTATTTGCAGAAGGCTGCTAAGCAAACCGGTATAACATTTTCTGCAGGCAAAATTGTGAAGCTTACAGATTATGAATGTGTAACTATATTGTAAAACATGCTTTACAAATCTAAGCCAGTAATATGTCAGTGGGTTATCATTAACATCTATTTATTTAATGATACAAAAATCCTTCCATGCAGTATTCTGGCTGCATGTCCTTGACTTCTTTCTTTTTGTTTTCCTAGTAGTGAAACTATTAAATATAAGCTGGTGATTTACTCTATAAAAAAGTCCATATGTAGCTGAAATGTTGAAAACAACACTTAAAGTGAGGTGAAGTTTGATGCATTAAAGCTTTAAACAGCAGCAGCTGGGAATATATGCAAGAAAAAAAATAATTCTGTCTTTATGAAAAACTGAAAGGTGTAATAAGTAGAACCAAGATTTTTCTGAATAATGGGTATCTTGTTAAGATCTCCTAAGAACTTCTGCCTGTGTTAAGCCTTGGCTCAGAAAGGGACTTAGGTCATGGTTTGACTATGCAGTCTTTGGTGAGAAGACCTGATCAAGGAATTTCTGTCCTCTGGAGCCTGGTCAAACCCCGTATCTTCCAATCTACGGTTGTGTTTCTTAAAGTAACTGTTTTTATGTCAAAAATCAGTTTTATGATCCAGCTGAGATCCTGGCCACATGAACAGTGTTACTGAATTAGCACAGGTGACAGAAAAGGGGTAGCAAAACGAAGAAAGAGGCAGGAAAAATGATGATTTCACTGCTAAACCGTGTTTATCATGAAACCATGGCACTATGCTCCAAAATACCTTTTCAGTTCCTGAATTAGGCTTCGATTCAAAAAGGCACTTAGATATATGATCTAACCCATCTCTAATCAGGAAGGCATTTCACCACTTGTTTAACTCCATGCACGTTTAAGTACTTCATTAACCAGGGATCAATGGTGGTGGGATAATTCCTTGACTCAGGGCTTTCGGGACCTTTGCTCAAATTTTCTCTGTCCAATGACTCCCTTAGAAGCAGGGGGACTGCGGATGTGAAAACATTCATTGCTGCGGCAAAGGAACGTGGGCTGTGGGCTGGCCTGCGAAAAGCTGTGTCTGTACAACATAGCAGTATTGCCACTGTCCAGCCAACACCCAGAAGGAATTTGCTCTGTCTCTGAATACGGTTGCTCAGATAAAGGCCAACAAATGCATTTGACCACTCAGGTACTGAGGTGGGTGGGAGTTAATGAGCAAGCCTGATCCCTGCAGTTGTAATGCTGTCTCTGCCAGACTGTGAGACTAGGAGACTCCAGTGGTGGGCTGGATGTGGTGCTCGATCTGAAGGAAACAGAAAGCTGCACGGGTCTCCCAGCTGAGAGCATTACAGGTCTTTGCATTACTTAAACTCTCCTTTACCACATAGCAGGGCTAATTAGCATTAGCATGACCAGTGGCCTTTCTCATCCTAGTTTTTGCAACTGAGCAGAGGCTGGGCAAATGAGTCAGTGCCGTTGATGAAAACCTCTGACATTTGTGATTTGATGCTCGATCTCTGTGCCTCAGTGCCACAAGCTCTGCTTCTGATTAGGATGAAAGAAACTCAGTGTCTCAAATTTCACGTGAAGATGAAAAGACTCAGAAAACCTTTTGGTTCCCCTGAAATAACAGCCCGTTTTATGGCAGTTTTCAGTTTCAATTACTGGCTGCAGCTATTTAAAGTATAAACATCCCCTTGAAAAGCCCATTGTAGTTCTGTTGGTTTTTTTCAAATCACTGTTTTTGTAAGCCACAGTTATTATACTTACAGGAAAAAAAAGTTCCTGGTGTAAATGCCTGGTGTAAATGTTCATGTGTGGTGTCAATATAGGAAGTTCTGCCACAAAGGCAACATGATCGCTCTCCAAAAACAACTTTTCAAAAGCACTGAAGTTTGTATTCCATGCTCCAGACGTTTCCAAGAAACATTTCTGACACACCTACGTGGGCACTGGAATAATTCCAGCACATTTGTTTTGGCCTGAAGGTATGAAGATGGTTTGGATATGGCCTCTTCATGTCCCTGTCTCCTCTGTTGACTGAGGGCAGGAGGTCTACCCCCGGCAGGCCTCTTATATCAGATGAATTAAGAGCACTAATTATTCTGCTGACATTGATGTATTTACCCTCACGTCTAAGACTGAATATATGCTTATGGGTTCTGTATTTGTAGTGCTCTTGTTTTCACTCAGTTTCTTATGGGCTTGGCATCTCTTCTCAGTTGCATATGTCTGCAAATGACTAAAACATTAAAAAAATAATAAAGGTGCAAAAGGTGGTGGGAATGGGGAAAGACATGCAAACAGCAATATCACATGTATCGTGCTTGCTTTCTGCCAGGTGAAAAATGAGTTCTGCATGTGTGCGAACAATAGCCTGTCCCATTTTTACATTTGCAGTTCCAGTGACAGGACCGGTAGAGAAGCAAAATTAAGTTTTCTCTTTATGCCATTTGAGCTGAGAGATGGAGGTTTTAGTAAAAGGTTTTGGAAGACTCAAAGGGAAAAAGTGCTGGCATCAGTCCAAGGGAGATGGATTAAGGAGGGAAGATTGGTGAAGCACTGAAAGGAGAAATAAATGGATCTTTTGCACCAAGTGTGATAGCCAGCTCTTCCCACACCATGACTGCTGGCAGTGATGCTCCTTATTGGGCTAGCCCACTTGCTTTGGGTCACCCCTCCATCTTTAAATAGTGCACTTATTTAATTTGGAGAAAGTGCCTGCAATCAATAAAAAGAGATCCTTTTATCTGCCTCATCAATCTCTTATTAATGAACATGCACTTTTTTTCTTTTTAGCTTCTTGGTTACAGTGCTTTTAATTTCTCAATGTATGGGGAAAAAAGGGAGTGCAATCGAACACATGATGGAGCATTTGATGCCACATATTGCTGCTTGTGTCTTTCTGAAGAACGGACATGGTCTTAGAGGAAAGTAATGGTCTGGGGGGAGATTATTTGTCCTGCACAGCTGTGTGGTCCTCTGAGCATCCTTTCTTAAGCTGTGATCCAGAAGACCTGCAAATAGCACGTAACCACCTGTGAAGGTAGTTACTTCCCTAGTGTCCCTGTAGCTGCAAGAACAGAGATAATTCTTAGAGAATGCTTATTGTGGATTACACACACTTCGTTTAAAGCAGTTGGATATTTGAAATCCAGTGGTTTCCATGAGAATGAATTGCCAGGCCAAATTTCTGAAACCTTCAGCAGATTTGGGTGTGCTCTCAGCATGACTAAGAGGTCAGTTGAGCGCAGGATATTGTCAGTTATGGTTGTGTATCTACTTATGCTTCATTCACATCTTAGTGGCTGGCCAGAGATAGAGGTCCTCTACAGTGTGGTAATACATGATCTACCTCCTTTTAGGACCTGTAAAACTGGAGAAACAGATACAGCTTGTTCATTCTTATTTCAGGCTGGAGGTTAATGCTTTGTGTTTCTTCTTGAGTCTTTCGGGAATGGAACTTAGCAAAAATAACGCCCAGTTCTTTACAGAAACACTCCACAAAATGAAATTACAGTTTTGTAAGCCTGCGTGTTTCAACCTGTCACTTACACATGGCAAGAGTCCAAATCCCAGTCACACATTAGCTTCATTAGACTAGAATCACGCCACTTTTTCCTGTCAACCGAGGGGATCCAAGCCACATAATAATCAGAAACACGTCTTTGCATAAGGACCTAACAGGCAAGTAATTTTCTTCCTTATCGTTCCATACTGGCCACCAATGGGCTACCATGGTAAAATTTTGTTACCTACAGGCCCATGCTCCTTGTTTTCCTCTAGGTCTCCCTTTCTGTTAACCAGTTGCTGGCTGTTTTCCAAGGCACTCATCTCCTCAGACTGGGCCATAACCAAGGTTAGGCACGGCATGCCAGTGCTAGCATGGCACTACAGAAATGCAAAAGGCCCCGTACTGCAGCTGCCGGACGGGATTTCCACCTTGCTTTGAGGCAGGGGCGGGGAATACCCCATCGACAAGCATGCCTTCAATTCATGCATGTATCTGCAGAGCCAGAGCCCGCCGGCCCTTGCCGCAGCCAGGGCGCGCAGGGCAGCGCGCTCCCTCGCCGGTGCGGAGCGCGGGGTTGCGGTTTTTGCGCAAAAAGCCCCGAAAGGAGCCATCCCCGCGCCGTATCGGGTTGCAGCATCCCGTGCCGGCTGTCCCGGCCCTGCCCGGGGCCACCTGCGGAGCGGTGCCCGGGAGGCATCCCGGCCGATGATTCAGCATCGCCTCCCTCCCTGGCGCAGGGAGCAGGGTGCCGCCCCGCTCCCTGCGCCCAGAGCCCGCGGCTGGGGGGCGAGGCTGCTCCACAGGCTCCCCGGGGGGCAGGTGAGGAAGAGGAGGAGGAGGAGGAGGAGGAAGAAGAAGAGGCGGAGGTCTGAGCGGAGCTGGCGGCAAGGTGCCGGAGCGGGCATCCTGCGCGCCAGGTCCGGAGGTGCCGCGGGGGAAGGGAGGTGCGGCAGGGGAGGGCACTGCAGCCGGGAAGGGAGCCAGATCCCCGCCGAGATGCTGCGGCCGCTGGGGAGGCGGGGAGGGCTGCGGGGGGGCTGCGGCTGGACGGTGGCGGGGAGCGTGGAAAAGCTGGGAAAAGGGGGGCACCGCACCCCCGGCCCCCTGTGCCAGAGCCCGGCCGCGGCCCCGCACGCAGGGGAGCCCATGGAGGTGTCCCTCGGTGTCGCTCCGGTGGGGGACACAGCGCCCGCAGGGGCGGCAGCAATATGCCGGTAATAAGCCGTCTGTCCGTCCAGCTGCGCGGCGCTGCCCGTGGTTGCTTTAAACTTCTCGGCAACCCGAGCGGGGAAGGTGCGAGATATCCACGTGCATTTATTTCCCTTCGCCTCGGCTCCGGGAAAATGTGAGCAAAGCAGAAAGGTGCTTCTAAAAAGGGTGGTCAAATGCGGGTAGGCTGGAGAGAGCAGTGACTGCTACAGAAGATTAAAGGCAGGTGGTTTGCCTAAAAGGCTGATGCCGGGGAGATGTGGACCTGGCGGTGGGCTGGACGTAGCAGAAAGGGCATTTCAGAGCAGTGTCATCAGGAAAAGTGTCTCACTGGAAGTAGGAAGGTTAAAAAATTAGACATGAATAAAGACTGCAAGACATTTTTAAAAACTTGTGTCAAATACTCAGATGCTGCAGTCTCTCATTTGTGGAATGAGGAGAATATTCCCAGCTGGTTCTCAACTTTGAAGAACAAAGCTTCACACCTGAGAAGCAACTTGTGTGTGCGAAAGCGCGTATTTTTTCCAAATTTATCACTCAATCTAAGAAAGGATGCAGTCTTTCCCTAGACACATTGCCTATTTGTACCCAGAGACCGTCACAGTTGTCACGACGATGCTATGATGTTCCCCCTTCTATAGTTGTGATGTTGTTACTGCTGTTTGAAACACATTTGGAGATACTTGAAAGAGCCTGCACTCGTGCAGAATATTGTCAGCTAAGTAGCGCATGTGCTTTGTAATAAGAGGAGCCATGCATGTAACTATGCGATGCAAGCTGTTCCTTCTGAGGTTACTGATCACATCATTAACCTGAGGACCAGACACTTCAGTGGTAATGTAGACTAGATTGTATGATGATTTATCTTCTTACATTCTTCCAGGGAGTGTTATCACTGGCTGTGCTTTAAGGTAAATTCTCCAGGCACTTGAATGTAGCATCATGATTACTTCAGTTGGCTACCACAGTCTCACAGGAAGCTCTGTGATCAGACATCCATCAATTAGTCCTTGACAGGAGAGTCTGGAAACACTATGGGAATCATTGAGATTTTGATAAACCTTTTTTAATGCAAATATTGCTAATGTTCCCGTGGAGATCTTTGTGAATGGGGGGGATTGTGAATTGTGTTTGAGGCAGAGAGAAGAGATAGGTGGAGACAGGTGCCTTTTTGGTCACTACGAAAAATAAATAACTGAAAATGAAATTCCCTTTTGGATGCCTGACTAAGGTACCAGCAAAAAAATAAGTTCAGGGCAACTCGAAGTACTTAATTCTTTATTTCCTTATGCATCCTGCAAATATTTACACTAAGGAGGAAGGGGGACTCATACTGCCAAATCTTTGACGCAAATGTTTTCACAAAGTCCGAGGTACTGGAAATTGCATTAAAAGCCCCTCTCCTCTTATATTATATATGTCTGTATTGTCACAGAGGTGCACTTTTCTGTGGGATAGGATTGGGGATAGGGCTGATTCTGATCTTTATTAACTGGTCTGTTCATTTACCCCTGCATTACACTACACTGGTGGGAATGGGATTAAGTGCTGGGTATTGGTGGAGGTGAGGAATGACAGGCAAACATAAGAACAAAATGGAAGCCTCGTTAATAATGCAATTCTTTGGTTTTTTACTTTTTTTTTCTTTTTTTTTTTTTTTTACTCTAAGGGAGAGTGAGGACATTTTAGCAGCTTGTTAGCTCTTCAGGAGAATGTTGAGGAGCTGGCTTTAGTGTGAAGGTTTTGCTTTTTTGATTTTGTATAGTTTTGGAAGGGAGGTTGGAAAATGGAATATATATATTTATTATTTTTTTTTAAAAGGATGAAAACTGTTGTCTACAAATTAAATGTGAATTTGTCAGAGGTGGGAATGAGTTGTTTATGTTGGGCTGGGAGTTTTTATTTTTTGCTGTTTGAACCAAGGTGCATCCCAGCGTTATCCTCGGTGAATCAAACTTACTCAGAGGCTTGGAGAGAAATGCTCTTTCTAGGTGTTAGGCAGGGAGAAGCTGCTGCTGGAAAGCGGGCTTCCCCCTGGGAGAGATCGGGTGTCAGACTCGGCGAGCCCAGTCCAGCCCAAGGCGCTCCCACCTACACCCCATCCTCACCCAGCTTTGGGAGACCTTGCCACCGATGTCTGTCTGCCTGTCTGTCTGTCTGTCTCCTCTGACCGCGCTCCGGCGGGGAAGAGGGAGCGGGCGGCAGCGCGCAACTCCTGCCTGCTCTATCCCTTTGATTTGATGGCCTTTATTCTTCCTAATTGGATAAAATAGGAAGTCACTGACAGTCCTGCGTTGCTGGGTGCACTGATTTCCCTCAGACCAGCCCTGCAGAGGGCGGGGGGTGGGGAAGGGGAGGAAGGAGTGAGCCTGTACATCAGAGAAACAGGCTGCAAAGGGGGCTGGGGGAGCGGGGTGGAGGGGGGGGAGAGAAGGAGGAAAGTGAATGAGCGCTCAAGAAGGACAAAGAGGGAGGGGAGAGAAAGGGAGTTACCATCGCCTTGGCATCGCTCTTCCTTTCAAACCTCTGTGTAATGATATTGTTTGCAGTGATGCTCAGACAGCGAGCACCTGCTGCTCTGTAATGATTCAGCCTCTTTCAGCCGCCGCTGTAACGCGACAGGATGCTGCTGCTACTGTCACTTCTGCCGCTGCCGCTGTTGTTACAGATTTTGCTTTTGCTCCTTCTACCGCATGACAATTGTTTTCCTCGCCTAAGCAGATACCAGCCTCAGATGCTCAAGGTGAGAGTCTTGCCTTTCGCTCTGGGCTATTGGTTCACTTAATCTGGTCAATTTGTTCGCTCGTTCGTGGTTTTCTTTCTCTCCACCCTCCTTCCCCCCGTTTTGTTTTGTCGTGCTTGCTTTCAGGGGGACGTTCTCTCCCTCCCTCAGAAGAGCTGGAATTGCTTGAGAGGCGTTTGAGGAATTATAAAAGTGGCCAGGAGACAGGAGCGCAGTAATCACAGAGCTGCTCTTGCTTCGGAGAGTCAGCGGGAGCGGCAGAGGGCTCGGGGCGGGGGGCAGGGAGGCCTCATTTTCCCCCGTGCATCCCTCCTCTCCCAGTTCGGATGGTGATGCTGGGCTCGGACCTTTTGTTGCCTCCTGCTCTGTGATTTTCACAGAGCGCTGCGAATATTACTACCGTCTCTTTTTGTCTGTGTCTCACAGTAATGGACTGTGGTAGAGTTAAGGCCTTTTGGAGGTGAGCTGTGTGAGAACTGATGCTTAAACATGTCTGAAGTAGCCGCCGACACTTTCCCCAGCCCCTCGGCTCAGCTGAGCCCTGACGCGTCCCTCGACGGGCTCCCGGCTGAGGAGAACATGCCGGGGCCCCACAGAGAGGATCGGAGGGTCCAGGGGGTAGCAGGCCTTGCCGCGACCTGCTGTGTGTGCCTGGAGGCAGAGCGACTCAAGGGCTGCCTCAACTCTGAAAAGATCTGCATCGCCCCTATCCTGGCGTGCCTGCTCAGCCTCTGCCTCTGCATTGCTGGCCTCAAGTGGGTCTTTGTGGACAAGATTTTTGAGTATGACTCTCCTACCCACCTTGACCCCGGGAGGATAGGACAAGACCCAAAGAGCACTGTGGATCCTACAGCTCTGTCTGCCTGGGTGCCTTCGGAGGTGTATGCCTCACCCTTCCCCGTACCTAGCCCTGAGAGCAAGGCTGAAGTGACAGTGCAAACTGACAGCTCGCTCGCGCCCTCCAAGCCCTTCTTCCTCCAGCCTTCTCTCTACAACCGCATCCTAGATGTCGGGTTGTTGTCCTCTGCCGCACCTTCGCTGTCACCATCTGCCCTGGAGCCTACCACCGCGTCCCAGGCGCAAGCAACAGAAACCAATCTCCAAACTGCTCCAAAACTTTGTAAGTAGAAGCTATGTGTTTCTTCTTTGTTTTCCCTTACGCACACACACACACAAATAAATAAATAAAAGGGTTCCTAACTGCTCTGCAGCTGTCGTGAAGGAGGGCATGTGACTGTGATGCACTAAGACTGGTACAGCATCTCTGAGGAGAGCACCTCAGGCCCTCTGAACTTTTATGATGTGTGCAGTGCAGTGGACAGGGCTTTGTTTGGGACCTTCATAAAGAGCCAGTACCACCCTTTTCTCTGCATCCACCTGTAGGGAAGCACGTGATCTACTTCAAGGGTTTATCTAATAGCTATTCTGTGTGGTCTGCCAGGCTATTTCTCTCAAATTTGGTTTGTGTCCTCTGTCTTGTGGGTCTTCAATGTGTGCTCATTTTCTTTGCCTTGCCTGCAGAGCACTTCTGTTACCTCCTTCCTGAAGTCTGTTGCTGGCAGACATCCCTGTCATCCTCCTGAAGCAGTCAGGGAGAACAGTGGGAAAGAGCGACAGTGTATTTGAAGCAGTTAGAGACTGGGAAATTATTAATTTAGCAGTTAGCTTGTGATCTTTCCCTTTCTTTTAAGAGCGTAGCACACATTTCTCTGCATCTGTCCTCTCCTCTAGGAGCTGATTCTTGTTGAACCTGAGACATTTCCACATTGACGTCTGTGGGGCACTTCAGGGAAGTATTCTTGTCCATGCAAAGGCAGGAGGAAGCAGTTTCCAAATTAGTCTTTGTTCAGCCTTAAAGCAAAAAATATCCAGGGTACCTGCATTGTTTTCTCAGTAACAATCATAAAACATCAGAAAACCACATTGCTGAGGTGCAATTTCTTTGATATTCATCATTTGTTTGATACCCATCAAATCTGGAGCAGATGAAGCCAGCAGTTCCCGAGCTGTGTAAAACTGTGCTACACCAGTAAAAGAGAAGGCAGTGTGCCATTGCGCAAGAGCACAGGGCTGAGGTTTCCTTCAGAAAGCTGCAGTGATCAGAATGTGCAATTTCCTTGCAAATTGCCTAACAGGACCCCATCTCATATTTCTCCCTTGTGCCTTCCCTATAATGCTGCAGGATGTCCACCCTGTAGGTGTTACATACTGAATCTCAGCCCTGAAGTTACCAGAATTTCACTGTTTAGTTTAGCCCCACCAAGACCAGGTTCAGTATAGATATGTGTAAATTGGACTAGACATGGCATTTGGGGCCAATCCCTTCGCTAGAGAAAAAGAGCATGATTAGAGTGATTTCAGGGGAGGTCCTTCCAGCTGAGAATTGGTCCTGGACAGCTAACTGTAGAAAAATGGTTCCAGAATCACTGAAACTTTAGGTATTCCTGTAGAATCCCTGCTGACTTTTGCTTAGATAACAGGTGACAATGGGACATTGGATTAACAGCAATTTATCTGACGGAAACAGTCTGATAGGGAAATATTGCTGCACAGCTAAATGGCAGGGGGCTTTGTCTATGGGAAGTAAGAGATTACTTGAATTATTGGGTCACTTAACTACCTTTGCAGGTATACAGAGCTATACTAAGTGATTTATTTATTTATTTATTTATTGATGATGCAGAAAATCTCTTTTGTAGTGCTGATATTGTAAGGAGCATCAAAGATGCGACATCTCTTTTTACTCTATGTAGTTGACCAGGGAATACCATCTAGTCAAAATGGCCTCTTTGCTGCGTGTGGGAGAAATAACCAAAAGCTAGTTATGTCAGAGCAACCTTCACCCTTTTGAATTTCCACATGTGAGGCAAGCCTTTCTCAATAACCTGGTAATCTCATTCTGAAGTAAATGAAGGGCAAAATAAAAAAGAGACTCTTTAGAGCAGTTACCAGCAAAAAGCCATTATCTGTTTTCAGATCTGCTCACATCTGGGAAGTAAATGGTTGTCCAGAAATTAGGTGGTTGGGTTGTTGGTATTTTTTTTTCTTTAACTCTCGCCTTAATGTTCTTACCATAAATGTATTTTAAGATGTCATAGACTTCCAGATAGGCACAGACTGAAAGGAGAGGAAGAACTGGCAGCAGGTCAAGCTCAGGTTGCTCCGAGTGAGAAGATTGTGTAGCTAGCAGTTATTCTAACCATGGCACGTAATCCTGGATGTGGCAAGGGGCTGCAGTTCCCTGCAGCTGTAAGAAAATATTGCTGGAAAAGTGCACTGCGGAAGATCTGCCTAAGATTCAAGGAAGCATGAAAAGAACTTTTTGGACAGCTCTAAAAGCACTGTCTTGGGGTTTTTGAAACAGCTGCATTTCAAACATGTCGTTGTGCTTTATGCAGAGCAAGATTTGTTGGAGGGGTTGACAGATTGCATCAGTGATAACTTTTTTTTTTTTTTATGAATGCCTTTGACAGCTATAAAATTCTCACAGAGATGGATTGGAAAGTAGCATCTGTAAATTGGATTGTCCCTTCTTTGCCTCTCAGTGTCCTTTTTGCTGTTCCAGAGTGAGGTAACTTGTTCCCAGAAAACCCCTTTTATGCTGATAATATTTTTTTCTTTCAGTGTAGAACTTAAACAGAACTGACACATCTCATATCCTGTGGTATTTTTTCTGAACCAGGCCCTTCCGTAAGTTTCCAAGTCCTTTTCTCTTCTTCTCCTCTCTTTTTCTGTCTTACTCAGCATATTCCCCTTAAAGCTGTATCCTTCAAGGTCATCGTCTGTTGAGAGCTAATTGATTCTTCTTTCTCCTGGAGCCTGGGAGAGAAAGCAGAAGAGAGACAATCCTAGTAATTGTGTCTGGTGCATTAGATTCAAGACTGGTCTCCCTCCTATTATCATACTTTACCCTTTATCAATACCAAAAAAATCTCTTCCTTTGTGATTAGTTTCCATCTTATATTGTAATATCGTGGCTCTTTTGCAGAAACAGAAGGAAAGGTGAATGTTTTAAATGTTTTAAATCATTCCCATATTTAGGGTCCGTGTGAATCTTAGCACAATTACACCCAAGACGGTTTCATTACATGCGGGATATAATACTACTCACTAGCCTACAGTCTCACTCGCTCTGTGAAGGCATGCAAATTGCAGAAATGCTAACACAGTTCGGCAGCTATATTCTACTTCTTCTTCAGTCATCACCATTAAATACAATTCCACCATTTACCCAGCTCAGTAACAGACACTTCAATAGTACTGTCCAACCTGTGTTTTTGCGATAAACTGCATCTGTACATCTGCAAACAAAGCATTCACCTCTTTACAGATCTTCCGACTGCCTTTTCTTCCTATTTAAGTAGATTTCCCCCTAAACAAATTCACCTTTTAAAATGGTCTGCAGAGGAGAAAGCTGACTGGACATGGCACTTCAGGCATGCCAGGGAGCTGTGGATACCCAGTACCATGCTCCCGGCAGCAGGAGCAACTCAGTTCATGGCTGATACCACATGCAGCTTCTCACGACAGTCCCAAAGCCCCACTGGCAACCCTGCCGAGGGCATGCAGCAATTCTGCGTTTTGCCTGTACCTTGAAGTGGAGGTGCCCAAGCTCCACTTCAGATGCCTGGGCTGCTCCTGCACCCTTCTTGTTTTGGGCTTCCTGGCACCCTGGGGGTGTAGTGGGCTAATGGGCTAGCTACATCTCCATCTCCCAGCCTCTGTCTGTGCCCACCGAGCCGTGCTGGCCGTAACACAAGGAGGTGTGTGGGTGCTTGGCTCTGTGCACACCCCTCAAAGCAGGCAGGGCTGCTAGGCACAGCCAGTCACTTGCTGGGATGGGGAACAACAGCTCCATCCCCCCTCACTAGTTTGGAAAATTAGGTGAAAGAGAAAAAGCACCACCATGCACTTCTGTTAACTACCCCTACCTGGGACCACTCTCTTCTCCTGTTTCTGACTTCTGCTGCCTTTTCAGGTGTTCTAGGCAACCTTTAGCAAAAGCTGCTGTTTTCTTACCCCCTGTAGAAGTGCTAAAAGAAGACTGGTAGTGGGCATTTACCTGGGAAATGGTCTCGACTGCTCTCCAAAGTAATCCAGGCACAGTGGCTGAATTTCTAATGCCATTTTAGGGTTAGGGATGGGAAAAAGTTAAAAGAAAACTAGCCTGTCGCATGGTTTGGTATCATACTGTAAATGCTTCTTGCAGTTCTTGCTGCCTCTTTCATCTCCACTTGCTCTTTCCCAGTTCTGCATTTGATGTCCTTTCCCCTGCGGGCAGTGATTTGCAAAGGTCTGTATTTTATCTCTGTGGCAGGCTGGAGGGAGCCTTCCCTCCGGGTACAGTTGCTGCAGCCCTGGGGAAGGTTCCAATTTATGGACAGTGAGGATTTGCTCCTAGCAGCATCAGATATATTTGTTCTTTTTCTTTTTTTGAAAAAAGCCCAATTTTGACCCATGCTCTGCAGTTCAAAGCCCCACTACAGCGCCGTAGGGTTTACTCCATGCCTGGCAGCCTCTGACAGTGTCAAGGTCAAGGATGTGTCAGAGAGCCGCAGGGGGGGAGAGTGGATGATGCAGCACAGGCTGTGTAGCAGCTTTCCCTATTCTCGCTGTTATTATGCAGGGCAGCACTGCAGAATAGGCTGCTTTTCCCCCAAAGCTTGAAGATGCGGGAGGAGAATATCTTAAAGCAAATGTTTCTCCATTCGTGGTACAGTATTGGAGTTGATTAGCCTCAGACACCTAACCTAAGTGCTTACATTAGGAAGCTAAGCTGCCTTCAGCTTCCTAGTCAGCATCAAGGAAGACATCTCTCCCAAGGCGGTTACCAGAATGAGACTAGCAGGAGTAACTCTTTCCCCAGTAAGTGCTGGCAATTCTTGTAGTTCACCTTCTAAGTGTCTGCTACACAATGCAAAGGCTCATTCTAAAAGCCAGGACTTTTCTCTGACACTTGTCCAGTGAATTAACATCTTGTCACAAGACAATTTTAATTGATCATGGTTAAGATACCAGACAAGTTCTGAGCCTAACTAGAGCATAATAAAGAGATGCTGATCTCAGTAAGCTCTGGAGACACAACTGGGCTTCCATTAACAAGCAGCAATAAAGCAAGTGCCAATGCACTGAGCCAGCCAGCCTTTTTTTTTTTTTTTCCTGAAACACTTTTTTTCTCTGGTTTCCCAGAGGTCTTGGTGGCTTACAGATGTATTTACTTGCAGTAACACTCAGAGTAAAGTGCTGTTGGGACTGATGGGGTGAGATCCATAAGATACTGCAAATTTCAGGGAGTTCAGGTCAACTAAGCCTTCCAAAGTGGTAACTGGTGTTTGCATATTTTCTCTCCCCAGCCCAGTTCATCACACTATCTACAAAATGCTCTCAACACTAACACAGTTTGGTCAGATCAACCTCTCTTATTTTTTATCTTTTTTACCACCCCCCTTTTTAAGAATCATTGCTTACTCAGAAAAAGGTTTTCCTCTATTTAACATGCAGAGGCCTGAATTGATCAGTCCTTCTTTTCTTTCTCTTTGAAAAGCACCCCAAAATTATGGCTTTCAAAACTACCTCATGGATGAAGTGTCTTTTTTCGTGCACAAACATCATGTGCAGAAC
The DNA here is from genome assembly GCF_013377495.2 of Cygnus atratus. Taxonomy (NCBI): domain Eukaryota; kingdom Metazoa; phylum Chordata; class Aves; order Anseriformes; family Anatidae; genus Cygnus; species Cygnus atratus. Next base: position 53,130,784 of record NC_066396.1, read on the forward strand.
ATGATGGATAAAATATTCTGAAGTAATTTCAATTAGTAATAGTATGAATTTGTGAATATTACCTTCTGCTTGTATGTCTTTTTAAAAGCTTCATTTTAGTTTGCAAACTCCACTGAGAAAAACTTAAGTATTCGTGCTACATGGAACTTCAGCATTGCCTTTTCCCTTATTTATACACATAGGCATATGTGAATATAAATAATACAATAGGTACATGGAGTATATGGCCATTGCTTCTTTATTAAATGACACTTTGAACTGTACTGCATTGTAAGTTTCTAAGCAAAACTGATTACAAATTGGTGCCATTAAAAAAAAATACAGACACGGGGTTTGAATTTTTACTGCAGGGGACTGAAATTATCATATTTCAGTATCTATTGTACTTGTAAGTGAAGTGATTGATTTCCTGTTCATGCGCTGCAAATAAAGCTGCCCACCTCAGATTTGCAGTGTCTCACCTTCAGATGCAGAGAAACCTCGGGGAACTTTCTCCGCATCAGATGAGAAGGCAGAATTCGGCTCACTGGAGGCTAAGCAGCAGGTTAATTGTGATGCAGAGCTGAAACAATATAAATGAGCATTTTCATGATTTGCAGTCTTGCTAATGGAAATGCAATAGATTTGCTGCAGAAATCCAACTCGGAATCAATAGCAATGCAATGAGGCAGTTGGTTCAGGGAGAGCACATGTGATGCCAATCTACTGCAGACAGTACCCGGGCAGAGACTGCTCTGGCTCTGCATCAGGAAAGGGCAGACAGCCCTAGAAGATGCCACAGCAGGTGATGAAAGACTTCTGATTGGAAAAAGCAGGCTTTACCTAGGATTGGGCAGTGTTAGGAGGTAAGGCTTTCTGTGATTGAGGGAAGAGAATTGTTTTCTTTAAGGAATTCAGACTAGTTTGAAACGAAAGATGTCTTTTCTGTTACAAGGAACTAAGTGAAGCAAAGAAGAGAGTCATTGCGCTTAGGGTCATGTTCAGACCACATGAAATAAGGCGGGACAGTGCCTCTCGGAGACAGATAGACGTGTTTGGACTATCTCCTCTTAAGGCCTCCTGCCCTCTTGCTCCCCAGACAGACTGCGGAGATGAGCAGGCTCTGTCTTTATGTAGATTGCTTTATGGCAGTCACACTGGCTACCCTTACTATTTATACTGCAGGCAGCCCAGCGTCCTGGAGAGCACTGTGAATGTGAATCACATCTTGCTCTTTCACCTTAAGATGTTTTGTGAAGGCCCAAACTCGGTAGGAGGTACACATTAAACTCAAAACCCTGAGCATGAATGTTGTTCAGAAATTAGAGAGCTTTTGAAAGCAGCAAGGGAGAAATACCTATGGTTCGTTTTGGGGTGATGTAAAGCTGATATGTCTGCTTATTTACAGCCTGTCCTGTCTCATCTTGTCTCCTGTTCCCCCACCCCCCAGCCCCAATTCCCAGTAGAGACTTAGTCATGGAGACAGAAGGAACAGTTTTAGCTGGGGAAAGATAGTCAGGAACAAATCCACTGGGACAAGGCTGGCTACCCCTCAAGGCTGCTCTAAGCTAAACCAGCGGCAGGGTCCATCCTGCTCTGGACAGGTGTTGGGATTGCGGCACCCATCTATTACCTTTGCTCCTGTATAGTTTTATGATGAAAGCCTCGTTCTAATACGTATCTTCTCACAGAGCATATTCAGCTTTTCCACATATGCTTTCACTGCCCCCCTCCCCCATTTTTTCTTTTTTATATCTATGCTTCATCCTGGAACTTGCTGGCAGTGCATTCTCATAACTCAGACAGCTTTTTATTTTGGCAATGAATATTGCTTCAGTTTTTGAGATGAAAGGAAATCAATACTGGGTTGGTAGTCACATGGCGCAGGGGGGAGTATATGAAGCTATGATCTTCAGCATGATTCGTGACATTGTTCAGTATTTCTATGGAATTCCTGAAAGAGATTTGAATTTTACATTTTTAACAGTCAATTAATTCATGTGATTAGGCAGATCAAAGGAAGAAAAAAAGGAGTATCAAGCTTGTTCCACAGCCTTTCTCTATGAAAAAAAAAAAAGACTCTATGCTCATAAAAGACAACCTGAGTCTTCTAAGGTGGTAATTGAAAGTCAGTGTAAAGCTTCTGGAACTGGATATCAAGAAGAAAAGCTTATGCTTTGCACTGTACTAAATTAATTTGGGCAATGAAATTAGTTTTTCAACTTGAACAAAATCGTCTGAATTTTCACTGGCATAAAGATTTTGTGGGTGATAGCTCTGTAAAATCTAGCAGAGCATTGGGATGCTCTGGTCCATCACAGGTGATAGACTGACAGATAGACATACTACATGACAGAGAATCTTCATAAGGTTTCTTCCAGACCTGCAGCAGCTGTGGTGTCAAAACTGATAGCGAGACACTGTCTGCCTTTTCCCTTATTCCATCATCTTTTTTAAACAGAACCACCTACATTGACTTCCAAAATATGTGTTTGTATTCCAGACACTCATTCTTTTACACCTTTCCCACCTAAATTAAAAAGATCTTCCAAGACGTGCATTTTCCCTCACAGAGGTGATCATACATTGCAATAATCCAAGTCTTTTTGACAAGACAGGCAGGCTGAGCTCCATAATTCTCCCCATAGAGGGAATTGTTTTCAGTCCTTGAATTATTTCAGCCCTCTTCACGCTTTCTTAGTTTTCAGATAAATAGAGCTATAATTTTGATATGATACTTGCACACAGGCTGGTCCAAAATCCCAACAAAGGAAAATAAAAACTGTTCAGTTTCTCAGTCATTGTTCAGAAGCACCCAAGATGCATGAACTAGCACCAGTGTCTGTTTAATATTTTAAGCAGTAAATAAGTAATGATGTCCATTCAGGGCAGGAGAAACGTGTCAAAAATTGAGGGGCCCTCCCTGTCCTTCTTCTTGAGCTGTCCTCAGGGTCATGTGCTGCTTCTTGTTGAGGTGCAAGAACAATCTTAACGGACAGTCAAGGGAATAAAAGACCAATATTGCCCTTCTTTGTCAATGCTATGTGTATTTTAAAAGAACTTCCATCTTTCTCATTCCCCTGCTGGTTCTATCATGCTCTGAAGGATGCCCCAGCAAAGCTTGTTGGTTGAACAGCTCAAGTGTTTTAACTCTGCAGACTCCACCAGTTGCTTGACTTGTACTCGTACTTCCAAAGATTTCTCCCTCTGTGTCCTGCTGACACTTCTTGCATTGTTGGCCCAAGAATCATTGCATCAGCATATTCATCATTTAGTTTACTGTCTCAGCTCTTCCAACATTTGCTTTTCCCAAAGTGATAGCATCCTCAGAACATGGGTGTGTGGGAGAGTAGAATTCTGGTGTTTGTGCATTGCCCCTGCCTACCCAGCTTCAGGACAGATCTATGATTGCATTTCTTCTCACATTTCTGTCCCACGATGGGTCTGCTGCATGGTCTCAGCCTGACAGGGTTGCATGGTGCTCAGGATTCTCATATCATTGCACGACATGGGAATTCAGGAGCATGATCCTATCAAAAAAGTCATAATAGCTGATAATTTCAAGATACTTTTGTATTTTCAAGATAATACCTCTTGGGCTGTGCGTGTGCTCAGCAGGACAGTTATCAGTGTGGAAGTAATACTGCCCTGGTAAGGGAGACGTGTATCAAGGTGAAAGAGACAACTGTAGGGAAATGGAAGAATGATCGTTTCTGTAGCTAGGCTGAGCTGGTAAGGGAACAAACTAGTGTCCCTAACTATGCTGTTAGGGTTTTAGGAAGTTAAGAGCACAGGATAAGAGGGATGACTAAAGGCTTCCTGCTGTATTGATGCAGGGGCTTGGAGAGGCTTGAGGTCATACAGGCAGCAGAGGAACATCATCAAGTAGCCAGAAGAGTGTTGGGAATCTGGGAAGAAGCAGTTATATCCACAAAGTACTGGCAAGCAAAGGATGCCTGGCACTTTCTTATCTGAAAGACAGCAGAAAAACCTGTTCCCTAATGCCACAGATGCCTGCCGTCTACCTAGGACCTTGCAGGAGGTCTGGAAGCAGCTTCTCCCACTGCTCAGGGGCTGGACTATGAAAGCAGTCATTCATTTTTTGGCCATCCTGTGCTTCTCAGGGAACCTCTGCAAGGATGATTCTCTCACCACCTGTCCATACTGACTATAGACTCCTCACCAATGCTGAAATCCAGGGAAGTGCCCTTCGCACCCTGTTTTCCCCAGCTTCCCTGAGGGCTGGAGCTGCTCTACTCTGCCTGTGCACAGAGCAGTGTGGCTCTGTGTCACTGAATTGCCTCCTGTCGCTTTGTGCAAAAAACATTGGTGCACAGCAGCTATTGCCTTATGGAGGTTTATCAGCCCACCCTGCTTTTCTGAAGACTTTGATTTAGCAATAGAGTTAACAGATTTTGAAGGTTATCAGTAACAATTTTTGCAAACTCCTTCAGCTATGTAATTTTCATGACATACCGCTGTGTGTGTATTCTGTTTGTGAGCACAGAAAGGCTGTGTTTCAGGATCAAACAGCCAATCAATGCACACAGTCTATTTTTCAGAGTCAGTTAACAGAAGAATACCCCAGAATTCCCCCCATGCTCTATAAAACGGTATATAGCCACTAAAGCCAACATGTATGCTGGCTTTGATCGTGCAAATATTCAAGAACGTGGCTAGCAAACACTCTGTTGCTTGCTATCTCCAAGCATTTGAATTCTCCCTACAACAGAGATTAATGGACAGCCCTCAGATAAGTAGCTTTTCAAGCAACCCTGTAATTTTCCTAATTGTTGCTAATTGACTGTTTAGTGTTTGCAGTTTTTTCCTTCTCCAAATTTGGAGAGAGGATTAAAAAGACGTGTTCTGTGAGCGTACACAGATAACTGGTTACGAGCCCAGGAAGCAGATTTACTAGCTGTGAATCAGCGGAAGTATCAATTCCCTTAAGCCACTTAGCCAGGCAGAAGATGGCAGGGGAGGGGAACTTGATAGCGTGGGGGGTGCTGAAGACAAAGAAAACAGAAGAATATTCTGACATGTCCTGAACAGGACTGAGATCCACCAAATGTGGCATGTCAGTATGCCAGCATGCAAAGAAGAGTTTGGTATCTAAATTGTTTTGCCCCTAAGAGTTATTTAGCAGGTTCCTCGTGTTGTAGACTGGTATGTGTTTATGCCCTACTCATGCTTTTTTAGGTTAGAAAATATCTACAATGTCTTCTCTGGGCTGTTACTGATAATTTCAGAATTCGCATTTATTTTAACAAGTGGGTATACTGGCACTGCTGTCTGATGTTAACTTACACTTCATTTATATATTAATTTTCATGTTTCTCTATTTTACAAATGGGTGGTGATGGCACAATGACAAAAAGTCCCTGATAATTAATCCAAAACGATGACTTAACAGAAACACTGAGAATGTTTTTTAGAAACACAGCTTGTAAATATTATGCAAGTCATGTAAATCCTACACTTGCAGAGAACGACTTAAAAATGTCAGTCAACAAAGAAGGATCGGCCAAATGATGCAACCAGAAATTTTGTATACCCATAGGTCATATCAAAAGAGAAGCTTCTGTGTATTCAGATATGCCAAGGAAACACCTCATCACGTGAGAGTGAACAGAAAATGGATTACGCGAGGTAGAAATTAACCACGTATTTTGAAGAAAAAGCCAGCTCAACTGCTGGAATTTTTTATCGGGGGTTAACTGACCTGAATCAATCACACAGCAAGACCATGTGTCCCAGCCATTACTGCCACCAATAGCACCATGGCTGCTTGCTACCCCCAAGGTAATCATTTCATATCTCAATCTTAACAGGAAAGAAGCTTTAGTAAATTTAAATCCCACCCTCTGGTGACTGTGGTGTATTCACCCTCTGGTGAATATAAATTTCTTCATCTTTGCAATAAATATTTGAAACAGCTCCTTACCTCCGTGCTAATTCTATTTTTTTCCCTGAAAACTGGTGGGCAGTCCAGCTTCACTGATCTTTGTTTCATCTTGTGGTGAGTTCAGGAGCTGCTCTGTTCCTTTCCAGTTGCAGCTTGACCTCTCTGTGGTTCAGTGTAAAAATAGAAGAAACCTTGGAATGATCACTTGAAATATGGTATGATTCTGCTTTAAATTCTGCTAGCTTAAGGAGCATTATGTCCTTTTCTTGTGGGGACCCCATAAAGTGAACATCCATAAAACACAGGAAGACTGTAGCAGAAGGATCACAAATCCACTGATATCTGCAAAACTGTTAGAGGTTGTGGGAATGCTCACTTGCTAACAGAGTTTTTAACATTGTCAGTTGTTTACTTCCCATGTGTGATCTCAACCTCGGTCTTCCTTGTGCTTCACTCTCTTGCAGCACTAGTGATCTGCCCTTTTCTTTGCTTAGGAAGCTTTCATGCTGCTTGGCATTCTCAGCAGACTTGGACCGAGAGATCTGCTCCCGAATGCAGCTCATGCTATGAATTATGCATAAGTCCATCACAGAGGGGCTGCACTTCATGGCTCTTATTTGGGGGTGATGATGTAAGAGAGTCAAAGTAATACGGTGACACTTTTCATTTTTCATGTCCTAGCTCTGTTAAGAGCAACCCTTGAATTGTGTCATTTTTCTCCCATGTGACTGTTTAATCACCTGAGAGAGTACCAACCAGAGTTTTGTGGTAAGATTGATTATACTCCCAACAAAGTGCTTCCTTCATCTGAGCGCCGGGAAGTAGCCTAGTTTAGAAGCTAATGGGCTTCAGTCTGAAGGGGAAATGGTGACTGTGATTGAAATGTCACTTCAGAATACTGAGATCCTGGGGAGGCTGTTGCTGTGGAGAGATGGGGGAAGATATTCTTCAGCTGGACCATACAAATCTGTGCAAGGGGGACACTTCAGCTTCCCCTTTGAAAGCATACAGACGTGAGTGTTCAGACCTGTAAGGAGAGAGGGATGTTGCTGCAGACATAAGGCTGATTTTGTTTGCCCTGGTAGCCTGCATTGCCATAGTGCCGGTGCTGTGAGGTTTGCAACGTCACTGCTGCTGTCAGCAAAGAGCACTGCGGGACCAGCTGGGACTCCAGCTAGCATGCCTTGAGATGAAGAGAGCAGTGAAACAGTGATATTCCACTAAACCTCCCAACACACATTTTGACACCAGCCTGCACTTCCTTCCTCTACAAGCCTGTGGGAGAACTTGGGAAATACACCCATCAGCCCTATTTCACAGTGACTGAGTCAGTAATAACGTTGTAGGTGACAGCTTACAAACATTTTGCTTTGCTTGGGTGAATTCACAGCCTCTGAGCACCAACGGCTCCTCTTAGAGAGGACTGTATGATTTAGGAGGTATCACAGAGGAAACCTGTGGCAGTGCTTAGAATGGTATCTCACAGCCTGAGAAGCAGCTGTCTTCTCTTTAATGGGTGACATGTGCTAATGAAAATCTAGGAAGGAAGGGGAGAAAAATCACAAATAAAGGGTATTAAAGATACAGAGAAGCAAAAATCATACCAGCATTCTTCGGCTCCAGATTATATCAGTTTGTAGTAAGAATTACTGCTTAAAATATATAGAAAGGCACCAGGACTTCGCTGTTAAAATGCATTACTTTCCAGAATTTATTGCTAAAAATGGATGAAATAAATGTAAACAAAATCAGATCCTGACATTTCAAGTTAGGCTGTTTTTCTGTCATTGCTTCATTGAATGCAATGGACTGTTTGCTAATGGCTTCGTTCAGAAAAAGAAATAGCAATGTTGCACTTCATTGGCATTTGACAATTGAACATTTAGCCAAAGTATTGGCACTACAACAAGTATTCGACATTTAAAGCTCTAACCTTGAGAAATGTGATTGGGGATCACATTTCCCAAACATAGAGCTTTAAATGTCGAATAGTTGTTGTTCCCTTTGGCTGAACCTCAACCAGCTGCAGAATCTGTTTGGTTTTGTTTCTGTTTTCTGAGGTTATTTTATTAGTTTGTTGGGTTTTGGTTGTTTTTGGTTTTGTTTGTAAGTAGACATTTGTTGCATCTTTCCAAATCTTTGCTATTTTCAATTTTCATGCATAAGTATGCAAAATCAGCTGGTCGTTTTAAACACCATCTACTTCCATGGCTTTTTTTTTTCACGACTCCATGTATAGCATAGGTGCAGACCTCACTTCCTCGGTGACTCATGGAGCCCCATTAAATTTAATGGCCTTGACTTGCACAAAGCAAGGTTGCAAGAATGACCTTTACATCACCAAGCAGAAGAAGAATGCACCCATGGCAGCAGTGACCAGCCATGCCAGGCACCAGGAGGAAGGAACCAACATTGTGCTGGATGGAGGAGCGTGGTGGGGAGGAAGAGGAGCTATGAAGCTCCTGCTGCCCTGCAGCAGTGGCAGGGTGCCAGCCCAGTGAACAGGCAGGCGGGCAGTCCCCCAGCGCTGCCTGGGGAAGGTGCAGGCACACAGTGGGTATGCGTTAACAGGTGAAAAGGCAGACCCTTGAGGAAGGACAGAATGGGACATCAGTGTTCTCTGAGTGCTGGTTGCATAGCAGGGGGACTCAAGTCTGAGTGTGATCTCTTCAGCAGAAACCCCCTCATAGCTGGTCAGCCTTGTTCAGGAAGATTTTTCCTCTTTGCCCTTCACTATTGTCATTACTGTAATAAATTGAGGATAATTGTTTGGCTTGAAACAGCTCTGCCTTCTGCTGTGTAGGTGGGGAAATGATGCCAGGAACAATCCTTTCTTCTCCTGCCAGTTTGCTTTTCTCTGCAGCAGGGATACTATACATACCAGTCCTGTATAGCTGCTGCTGTTAGCAAAAAGCAACCTAAGCACTACCTCAGCTAGAAATGCAAGATTGATTACATTAGATGTGCTCTACTCCCCATGTCCTGCATGAAATCAGCTCTTGAATAGGTTAATACCATTGCTTCAGAGTGGAAAATGCCAATGTTAATAGAGGGTTTGTAACAGATAGACAGCTTGGTACAGAGCACAAACGTATGGGAGTGGGTTGCTGGCAGACTTGTACCTGAGGAGGAAGGTCAAATGAAGGTTTGCATGTGCTGACATCTTCTATGCCAAAGTCAGCACTTGACCAATTACTGGGACAACCCAGGAAGCTGTATCCTCTGTAAGCCTGCGTTCAGCTCTGCCATGATGCTGTTTACAGAAAACTCAAATGTGTTTTCAGCCACGTCCCAAGTAATTCTGCTGCTTTAAAGTGAGGGCAGAATACCATGCCAACATTTTAAAAACTGCTTAGAAATGAAGCAAACCTTCTGGAAGGTTTCTGGTTTGAAACTGCATGCAAATGACTGGTAGCAGAGCAGAGCAAATGATGTCTACTGAAGGGACGAGAGCCTTGGCAAGATTTTTGTGGAGAATGTGAAGAGAGGAATCCTACCTCTTCTTTGGTACCACACGAAATCTCCAAAAGACAGCAGTTCTTTGTGGGATGTCCAGGCCCTCTGCTCCAGCGGCCTAGCATGGATGATGAGATTAAGAGGTTTGGATGTGGCTCGAGAGCTGGGCAGTCTAGTTCTACTTTGCCCTTACACTGTTATGCTCTTCTCCAGTGGTCCATTGGGCAGAGACAAAAACTGTCCTTACCAGCCGTATGAACTCAGCATACTGCCCAGGTGATGCTGTGGTTCTTGGCTCTAGGGAGATGGATGTGCAAATAAATGGACAAGTGGCTTTTCCATCTAACTTACTTCCAGGAGCCCAGCCTTAGTTCAACTTCTGTAGGATCAGTGTAGCCTCCCATTTATAAATGTGGTGGCTGGCACTGGGCTTCTCACAGCCAGCATAGAGATTTGCATGGAGCTGGAGTGAAATGTGTGGTTTGGAGGGGTGCTCCAAGAGAGTGCTGCCAGTCCATCAAAGACTGGCAGCATATCTGCCCTAAATATCTATCCCTAGAGAGTGCTGTACAGAGCCTCACACCGTGCTTCCATGCCCCCAAGGCCCACATGCTGCAAAGAAACTTGTTTGTGGCACCCCTTTGATGATAGGTAAATGGAGAACCGTTGGTGGAGGAATGGTAGAGTCATGAGATAACCAGCAGGTACTTGAAAAGCAAATGACACACTGCCCCTTAGGTGAAGAATGTTGTTACGGTAGCCGGTATAGGAGGTCCTAATCTTTCCTTGGAGTGTGACCCCACCAACATAGTTAAATTCCATGGCTCAGGATGCACTAGTTCTGTACAGTTTTACATGTTTTCCTGGCTTCTACACCTTCTCAGATCATGACGTATGTCTCTTCTGAACCGCAACTACTCTTAGAGAAATGCAACAGCAGTAACTAACTGCAAGGCAGGACAACAGCATCTCTGGGGCTCCTCCTCAATTTCTTCTGTTACTGGGCAAAGATGCATATTCTGTGGAGTGCTGCTATATGTAAGCCATGAGGCAAAATGCTCTACACCTCTTAGACACAAAACAATGAAGAACCATTTGGCTTGCAAACTCCTGGCAGCCAACGTGATGCTCTGCCATGCAACACATCTGTTTTGCATTCAGATCAGGCAGAAAGGAAACACGTTGCAGGCTATTTTTAGCATTTCAAATGAGTTGGTGGTGTACTGCAGTGGGCTGATCTCTCATAGGATCCAAAACTAGGAAACAAACAGCTATTTTTTTAGAAGCTACTTCTAAAGCAGAGTGTATGTGTGAGTTGATGCCTGTTTAATGAATCTGTAGTTTTAGGCCTGGGTGCTAAGCTTTTACCAAATACTCCAGTACATCTGAACACCTCTTTCATTTACTTTGCTGGAATGATCTCTGGGGCTGGTGTGGACTTCTACAGGTATTAAGTCTCAATATCGGGAAGATAATTGAGAAGCATGGATTCAGGATGTTGCGGGTGGTGGCTTTGTATGGTACAGCCCTGTCCTTTGACATTTCTTGGAGATTCGACAACCCCAAAACCAAAACATCTGTAGTAAACACAATTTGTTACCCTGTTGCCATCACTGATATTTCTGATTGACTGTCTGCCTCTCAACTACCCTACTTTACTTTGTATTTCGAAAACACTATTTTTTTAAGAGGCCTCTTGCATCCTGAAGTGGTTCAGTGGTATATTGTTTCATAATCACAATACTTTATGTCATGTCCTGGTTATATGACGCTTCTAGAGAATGACAGTGAAGCTTAAGACTCTTTATCTATTGTCTTGGGACATGGCTAAGACCTCCTTCCACTTAGGATTCAAGCTCTTTATGGGAGAGAGGGGAAGTTGTCATTGCTTCTTACTAGGCTAAAATTACTATATCATTATGGAGATTAAATAGAATAATCTTGAATGCTCTTAATGTATTAGCATTGCCTGATTCCAACTAAGAGCTGGTAGAACAATATTTCCAGGGGACCATCTATTATTCATCTCTCTTTCTTCCGCTAAATGAAAGACCATAGACACTGAGCGTAACTAGTTTTACCTTTGCTTCAAAAGAAATGCCAAGCTGTTTCATCTTTTGTGGTGCAATTCAGCCAGGTCCTTTAGAGAACTGCACAGAAATCTGCTCTTGCCATGGGCAGGGAGGCCATCATTTATTCTAACTGAAAAGGGCTCTTCAGGAGTATAAGCCATAAACAGAGAACAAACCATGAAGTTTAATAAATCTCCAGAGACAGATAGAAAGCTCTCTAGTAAATGAAGATTCTCGTAGAGCCTCCCACTCCCTTTCCAGTGTGTTGCCAATTTTAGGGAAAATTAAACAATTTGGCAGGGGCCAAAGCCATACCATTTCCCTCAGAACAACAGTTACAGCAGGCCTTTCCTAGCAATGTTTTACTCAGTTATTCTCACACAGATCTGCTCTGCTCAGTAATTGCTTCTCATAAAATGCATTTGTCTGCATAACTCCTGCTTTGTCATTCCTGCAGTGCAGGGTCTCACTGGCGCTAGCAAATGGAGCTCTTGCAAGCTCAGGAGCATGCAACAGCAGGGAGGTGTGCTGAAATCCCTTTGGGATCTGGACTGCCACAGAGGGGTACTGCACTGGGCAGTATTTGCCTGGGGCTGGACTCTTCCAAGCCATACACTAACAGAGCTCCTTACGTATCACAAGTGATATACGTGCTCCCATACGTCACTTCACAAGCGCAGTTGTGCTGCTCTGAGGGACGTGCTGCCCTGTGCAATGCAGGCAGCAGGGTCTGTTTTCTCAGGGATGGCATGGCAGCATCTCTTCACGTTTGCCTCTTTGGCATCATGGATGTGGCAGCTAATTGCAGCATGTTTCCCGGCTCTTTCCCATGTGTGCCAAGTCATGCTGTTCGGCCTGGCCCACTGGGAGACAGGTAATGCTCAAATCCCGTCGCTGTCAATTGGATGTCCTAGAAAAGCTGGAGCAGCCTCTGCTGTAACTCATGACCAGCAGAGATCAGCAGGAAATGAGAGGGTTAAAATGCACCTGAATCCTGGTATGCACGGATTGTCTCTTTCCCAGTCTTGTGACTGCTGACTGAAGGCTCTTCCAGGATGCTGAAGGACACTGCTGAAGGTGAAATTCAGCCCCATGTGACTGGGATCTCAAGCTTGGGCATTGCATCTCTAGGGCGAGGCAGCTCTTCCCTCTGCTCTAGCTAGAACGCCAACCCAATCAGTGTTGGTTTTGAAGGTCTGTGAAAAGACAGACTTCAGCAGGACCAGAACTGCAAATGATGCACATATATGTGGCTTCTTTGGGTTTCTGTTGTAGGTCAGCATAGTATTTTCAGATCCCATTAACAGCTTGCTAGTGTGACTTTGTTGTTGCTGGCATTATAAGGTATGTCTTGAGGCTTCAACCTGCTATGCCAGCAAATTGAGGTAAGATGCAGAGCCCTTCTTTAAGGTGTTCAGTACAGAGTCAAGAAAGACAATAGGTTGGAGGGAAAAACAGCGTGATTGCACTTGTGCTGTGAGGCCAATGCAGAGCAAAGGGATGAATCTAAGGCTCTTGAGTCAAGTCTTCCCTGCTGTTGCTACCTTCCACCATCTCCTGCTGCTGGAGCTGCAGCCATCAGTCAAAGCTACTGCTCCCACAGAGCTGATCACCGCCCATATGCTCTGGGAGAGCAGCTCCCTACCTGCTGAGTGGCATGCACGGAGGCTCTGATTTGGCAGCTACACAGCTTTGGGAGAACCCAGTGCTGGGGCAAAAACTCCTCAACCAAACACTGCCAAGTACCGTGATCTGAAATGAACTCACTCTGCTGGTTCAAGTTTGTTCCAAAACAGACAATGGAATAGCTGTGCACTGGCTGGCTTTGCTCTGCTCAGGTGTTGTCTGCCCCTCTGCAGCCAGCAAACCGCTAAACAGCAAGTGTGGAGTGAAGCAGGTACTTGCAGTCTTGTTGCGTTGCTGGAAATTAAGAAACTGAGTGCAAACTCTTAAGAGAAAGCGCAAAGAGTTGCAGTCATCACATGGCAGCTCTCCAAGGGCTCAGCTCCACATGGTAGCAGGGCCAGTGCAGGGAATGGGAGGCTCAGCACAGAGCTGCAAGTCTGTGTCCCAGCACCAGAACCCGCTTTCTGAACCAGCTGGAAGTCACTGCTGATATACACCCTGGCAGCATCCTGAAAATAAATAAATAAATAAAACCACCAAAAAACAAACAAACATGTGCAGCTGCTGGCCCCTTCATGTGGCAGCTCCCAGTGCATGCGATGTAACATGAGAGCTGCTCCGCGCAGCAAGACCACTGCCTCCCTCCTCTCTCCAGACCCGCACCAGACACATCCCCAGAACTTGCCCTGCAGGAGAGTCTCTGCACCGTGGCATGCTTTTTTTTTTTTTTTTTTTGTTTTTTTTTTGTTTTTGCATGGACAGAGAGGAGGAAAATCCCTCACAGCACAAGGTTGGTTCTGCTTTGTGTTATCTGCATGGAAATAGTCAGGCTGACATTAAAATTTGTGGAAAATGTGTGCTCACCTACTGCTTGCAGATGCTCCCTCCATGGCAAGCTGCTGGGACTCCCTGGTAGGAGATAAAATTGCAGGAATGACCATATGTGGAAGGGACTGTGTGCCGTGTGTGTCAATACATGTCAAAGGTTGTTATCTCTCCCCCTCTTTTCCCCTAAAGAAGCCATGCAAGATAGATGCCTTGTACTCCAAGAAGGAGTTAGGTCCTTCTAGCAAATCTCCTTTGGTGTCAACCGGCATGCTTAGGTGTTTAAACCCCTTTGAGAATCTGCCTGTTCATGAGAGAAAGGTTGCACAGCCTCTGAAAAATAAATTCTTCAAGATGCATCCTTGGTCCACTGCTTCCCCTTAAACCTCTCCCAGCTTGGGGAGAATTGGAAGCAAGTCAAAAACGAAACATGGCAGTGCTTTCCACTGCCTTCTTGCCTACAAAAGGGAGGTGACAAAAGCCACGGCACTTGCTGTGGTAGCACATTTTCCCCACAGCATCTGTTCAGCCATTATTCACCCAGGTTGGGAATAAAAGCTCCCGCTTTGTGAATTCAAGTCGTGTAGATGCTGGGAGCTATCAGCTGTATTGTGGCCCTGATTTGGTCAGCTGTTGTCAAAAACTACTAAACTACTAATGACTATTGATTAAGGGTCTGCAAATGTTAATGAAGATAGCTGTTCTTAACGCCTCTTTTATAATAAAAAGTGCCTCAGAAACACGGCCTGGTCAGACCAATTCTCTTAGAAGTTGTTTGCAGTCAAGTGAGATATTCTACCATTCAGCACTTACAAGATAAGCGATGGAGAGCGGCTTGTAAAATCTATCCAGATACAGACGCCTGCTGTTCTGCAGAGGCCAACGATTAAGCTGTTACCATGAGACTGTCACTATTCAGAGCTTCCATGACAAAGTGTCAGCCCCTTGCGTCCTGATACTATGTGAAAATCTGTACTTCTTTCCTCTTCTCTTTTATTTTTGCATTAATTTCCAATCATGACGATTGCAAAAATAAGCTTGAAAATGCAGGCAGCTGAAGTTCAAAAATCCAGAGGACAAAAAATAATGTGTTGTTTTAAAAGAGATTTTCATTTTCAAGCCAATTTCATAATTTTTGAACACTCGGGATTGGCAAGACAAACTGTATAACCTTTTATTGAGAACACAGGCTTCAAATCTTGGCATCTTTAGGAATATGGATTTTAATAGAACTTTTTTTTTTTTTTTAGTTGCAATAACACTTATTTTAATTCATTTTATTTTATGGCTCCTCTTCAGACCATATTTCTGGATGACTTTTTTTTCTTTAAATAACTGTCCTTGTTCCACAAAGACTCCAGTTTGGCTGAATAAGAATATAAATAGGCCCATGCATGGTATTGGTGGAAGATATGGATGATACAAGTGTCTAAAAGCCTCCAGAATGTCTCAGAAACACTTAGGGTAATTTTTGAAACTTCTGGAAATCCTCCACTAATGTTTTTTTCCCACAAGAAATGACTATTCTATCCCTGGCAATATACATCCAGCATCCTCTGAATGACACTAAGCTGCTGAATCATGAAATTTGCTTTCCGTCATCCCCCTGAAAAATTTAATGTGCTCGTATGCACATGTACAGACACACACAACATGACCTAACCATGGAATATTTTTCAAATGCGACATTGAGATGTCTTTGTCTCCTCACTAATTCCTCTACCATTTCAAGAGCTGCATGTCCTGTGCTGCACAGAAAGCCATGTTCATGAAGCTTAACGACTCTCCCTCTCCTGAGTCTAAGCCAACCAAATGGTTTTATCAGCTGCCCCATGCAAGGTGGCAATTTGTGCTAAAAAATGAGCTACAATTTCATGATAAACATACCCTAAAAACTAAACTCCTTTTGGTCTATTTTCTCATGTTAGTGGTCTTAACATATGGGTTTAAAGGTTAAAGAGGGAGATTGACTCAAAGCTCATTTGATTAGTATCCTTCTACCAGAAGGGGCACAGAACAGGTTGTCCAGCTGAACAACCTTCTTTGAAAATGAGAAGGAATGTCCCATTGGAAAGCCAACATCTCCCATGAATTGAGCTCCATTTTACATTGGATTGCAAAGGGGTAAATCCAAAGGACAAGTGCTTGATGTCAGTAGAGAAACTGTACCCTGGCAAAATCAAGAGTTTGGCACTTATCGATTTGTTATAGCAATGGTCATTACGTTGTTACACGGCTAAAACTAGACCAGAGATCTAAAGTATAAATGCATATAGTTTCTGTTGCTCTCTTTAAGCATTTCTGACCTTGAAGTTATTCACTGCTTGATTGTAGCTCATGTTTCATGGGCTTGTTGGTGTTCTCTGGACTCTTCCTGGTTTGTCCATATCCTCCTACTTTAAAGAGTAGTCTCATGCCTTGCAAGCAAGAACAGACTGATGCAGCCCAGCATGGGGTGTGCTTTTTCTGTGATTTTTTTTCCCACCATTTGCCATCCATAATGAATCTGATGTCTTTTACTAGAGTCATTCTTCCCCGCCCCTGCATGTGCGTTGTTGATTCATTCTGCTCATATGTCCTCATTTAACAGCACCTTAGTATTTCCCCAGTCCATTTCTCTGGTTTTTCAAAACCCCTTTCCGTGAAGATACTGCCTACTACACATCCACACTCTCACAACAATAACCAAACTTCTCAACCTTTACAGTTTTGCCAGTGCGTGACACAGGCCATAGCAATGTGTGACAAATGACAGAAATGTGGAACATTTGTGCCCCATTGCACATCATGCTGTAACTACAGATCGTAATCGCTTTTAACCATAAAAACTATTTACGGAATGCTTTTCCAGTGAGCATGAGTCATGTAAACCAGTTTGTGTCACTCACTTGTTTATATGTGATTAGAAAAATGGGCTGTGTGGCCAATTATCTGATGGCTGAGGATCTCCACTGGGATTCTCCATTAGTACCTGCACGAGTGAGATGTTGGCCACAAGAGCAGAGGCCATCCCCCCTGGCTTAGCTCCAGAGCTTGTCCTCTTCCATAGCTCCATGGATGCTCCTGCACCTCCCTATGGAAGCTGGACTGGGTGTAACCATTTGAAAACATGCTGCCGTCTTCCAAAAGACTCCCTCATGCACCCAAGGTTGAAGCACAGGGATTTCTTCTCCCTTCGGTCCCTGCCGGCAGCACGTCAGAAGGCAGAGTGTTTTAGAAGGATCAGACCCCAGCTGTCAGAGAAATGAGTGAAATGGGATTAGTATCCGTGTCTGTGAACACACCAGCTTGCTTACGCCGTGCTGGAAGCATGTGGCAGAGCTGGGGGTAGAACCCCCATTCCCTTCCAGCGGAGCACAAAACCTTAATTGTATAACCACTTCCTCTCTGCATACGGTTTCATCGGTGGTGGCTACAGAGTCAGCAAGTGGAAAGCAGGATAAGGCCAGGAAACAAAGCGTGCATCCTGCAGCAGGGGCAGTCAGCAAGGGGCCTGCGACCCACAGGGACAGGAGACCCCCAGCACTGCTTGCCTGGGAGCCTTGTCATCACAAACGTGGTGGTGGAATCTGGGAGCAACATAAAATAAGACTTTTGCCCTCCCCCTCCAAACCAAAATGAACCTAGTGAATGTGTCAGGAGGATAATAGTACCAGTTTCATCGCAGCTTTAACCCAGCTCACATTTAAATGTGCAATCTCGCACCCGTTCTAAAAACCTGCCACATTTAAGATTTGCAATTAAAATGATGGAGAACATTACTTTTCATGGGATGCTGCAGAAAACCAATGTTTTTTCTGTGTTGTTTTTAGAAAGCTGTTACCACAGTGCCCTCATTCCATAAATGTATCGAATTTGAGAATAAACCAGAAGTGAGGAATAATTCAGTCACCAGAATGGGAAGTGTAAGAAGCTTCTGCAAAAGTGCAAAGATGTCTGCTTGGTTGCTTGGAAATCCCTTGCCTTATTTCCTTCTGCAATTCTCACTTGCACCAACCCCAAGAGTCAAACATTATAATAGGATCAGGCCCTGAATGGCAGAGAAATAGATAGCCAAAACTGACTCAGCAGAATGCAACATCTCCCTCCCCTCCCCAGCTTATCATGGGAGTTATCACTTATCCTGGTTAGAGAAGCAGGGATTGTCCAGGAAGAGCTCTCACCCAGGCTTCACCAGGAGCAGTCCGGACACAGAAACACATTGTTGAAAGTCCCATCTCCACTCCACCTCCTCACCCCTCAAAAAGGAGGGGAAAGGCATATTTTAGTCTTTCAGAAACCAAATAAATTTGCACAAAGACATTGCAAGTGTGGAGAGCTGCAGCTGCTCCTACATAATCTCTGCAGCTGAAAGTAAAAAAAAACAACAACAACAACAAAAAAAACTCTAATAAAAAAAAATCAGGTTCTGAAAAATCTGTTTCCTTCTGCAGTTACCACTAGATCGGCACAGCAACAGCCACTATATACTGCTTTGCATTCATTAGTTATTATAGTTATTTTAATGAAGTACTTAAAGATGGTGGAAAGCATAAAGTGCCATGACCATGCTGCTCAAGATTTTTTTATAAGCATTGGCAATTAATGATGAGCACTAAATTAGACAGCTTTTTCAGTTTCTTGGCAACATTATCTGCAAACATATTGCATAATAACTGTTCTGAGGACAATGTTCTGTTATGGAAATTCTGTCATTCAGGCAAATATTTTATAACTTTTCAGAGCCTGATAATTTTCAGAACATAGCTACTTATTTCACAGCAAGAAGACAAGAGATAAAGTAAGACATTCTCGTTAGTGTTCAGTCTTGCAATATCATTAAGACAATCTATTATTTCAGTGGAAAAAGCCTTCCTAATTCAGCAGCACTTATTGATTTTTGCTTTTGCCTTCATAGTACCTGTTTGTTATATGGCCATGAAAAAGTGTAAGTTATGGAGTTCTGGAAGATTAGCTGATGAGTTTGAATGCTTTGAAGCACAAGTATGAGCTGGTCTTACCTGAGAGCTAGATATTATGTTAAAAAATAAAAAATCCATGCCTTTGAGGACAAGGTATGTCACTTCTAAAAGAACAAAGCTGCTGGGAAATCTGAGAAGGCTACACAAGGCAAGGGGTAATAAAACAGAATAATAAAATGTCAGAGGAGAGAGGCTTAGCAGGGAATGAACGCATTAACCAGTGGAAATGACAAACTTGGGACTGGACCTGGGCACTGGACAGCATCTGGGGTGTTCAGGAAGGGGTCTGCTATAGGGAAAGGTGGGCATGAGCACTGCTTGGAGCAGCCCTTCTGCAAAACACTCAGTGCTGACTAACCCAGCCCAGCTCCATTCTGACCCATTAGCTGAACCCCAGGGTCTGCAGCTGGGGAAGTGCCAGTCCTGAGGGGTCCGTGCTATCTGCCAGGCATTAACCTTGCAGCTCCTGCAGTCAGCTCTCTCTTTGCAAAAGGCAGTACGTCTTCCCCCTCTGTACGCAGCACGGGATGTGAATTGGGGGGGCTGGCTCCTGCAGTCAGTTTGTGGGGAGCCCGGTACACGCTGTCCAGAGCGGGATGGAGGTGTTGGAGGGGCCCTGTCCATCCTCTCACATTGTCCACGTCCATGTGGTTGGTGAAGCAGCTTCACCAGTGCGGTCTTGCCAGGAGGGTGTCCGTTAAAGCTTTGCGATTTTGTAGATAATAGCAATAAATGCAGATACCGAAGGGCTGGAAATTCCCAAGTTCCTAGCCAAGCCTTCACAGGGGATTACTTCTAGGTCCTCTTGCCAGCATCATTTTAGCAATGCATGAGCCCTTTTGGGGTACGGTGATGATTGCCTGTCTGTTGGAGGTGTTTCTGGATGTGCAAGTGGGGACACACTAGTTACTCTGGAACAGTTTTCACACCTGCACTAGTTAGTGTGGGTAACAGCATCCACAGCAAGGGAGCTTGGTCCAGAGCCTGGCAAAACAAAGCATAGACGGAGCCTGCCCTGTCTGTTCTGCTGCCAGATGGGTGCCACCATTTCAGGTTTTCCCTTTCAGATTCAGTCATGCACTTACATGCGGCAAGGGAATTCCCTTTCCTTGCACATATTGGTGTTGTGGCAGCCTAAAGAGACCAAAGGGGTAAGGGCAGTGGATTACAATGGTGGAGCACTTGGGCTGATGAAACACTTCTCCATTTGTTGGAAAGAAGTAAGGAAAATGCCTAGCTTTGGAGGGACTTAGGTCCTTCAAGGAAAACCATTACTTTGGGCTTTTCAACACAGGGCAGATATGCATCTTTTTCACCCTGAGGATATCTCTGGTCACCTACCGTTAGAGTCCAGCTGAAGGTGAGACATGAGGCGGTTCCACCTGCTAGAGAGAAATTTTCTAATTACTGTAAAAAAGCTGTCTTCCTCCCCTCATCCCATTGTGTTCCCTTCACCGGTACAGCCTGCAACTGTGAGTCATCTGCCTGGGGCTTAATGAAGTTAGTCTGCAGTGTCAAAAGCAATCAAAGTGCTTTTGCAGAGCAGCTCCACGCAGTTGCCTTTAGCCTGTCCTTTCACAAGTCCTGTGCTGCATCCGCAGAGACTCCCCTGCATCTGCTGGGGTGCAGTTGTGCTGGTTTTACGTGTGGGAAGAGCAGAGCAGGACTGCTTTTGCACCGGGCACCTTATTGCTCAGCAGGCTGCCCTGCCCCGGCTCCAGCAGCACGGCTCCTGAAGGATTCCCAGTCCCTGGGAATGCAACAATGTGCCCTTGCATGGCTCAGGGCTCTGGCTGAGGTGTTTCAGGAGAAAACCCAGAGCTTTCCAGTCCTTACCAGCCCTTCCCCAAACTGAACACCAACAGCTCAGCAATGAACATAATCCCTCGCAGTGTGCAAGATGCAGATTCCTCCTGCTTTGGGGAAAAGGGGCAGATCTGGGGTTTCCAGCTGAGCAGATGACATTGCTGGCCACCTGTGTGTGCGCAGTTGCATCCCACTCTCCCTCAGGCCTGTGGCTTGTTGGCGTATCGCAGTCCGTGATGTTGAGGCTGATCTCCCTTCCCCACACAGGGCCCTCAAGCCAAAGCTGAAGCTGACGCAGGGCAAGCTCTGCACAGAGCCAGAGGAAGCAAGCAAGGGATGGACAAGGCTGAGTGGCAAATGCATACGGAACACGAGGGCTGAGCCTTCCCTATCCAGGGTGAGAGGTACCCAAAGGAGAGTGCAAGAAGGTGGTCCAGAGATTTACAGTCAGAAATGTGGGCAGCTGCAGATACAGGGCAAGTGAAATGCAAGGGAGTAGCAGGATTTGAGAGGAAAGCACAACAGGCACAGTAATTATTAACAGCTCTTATTCTGAAAAAAGGAAATATGGCAGATATGAGGTAGCAGCTTGCTTTGTCGGTGTGGCAGCAGCAGAGACCTGGCACCTTCTTTGTCTGCCCACGTGTCCCAAGCACATCTGCCTGACCCCACACTAGAACGGATAGCATCCCAGTTCCCTTGTTCTCAGTGGTCTGAGTTTTGCTTCTTCATTTTTTAAGCTTTGCTCCTGGTCACCTCATTCAAGCAAAGCAGTATAGGTGTATATTTTAATTCTTTTGTGTCTCATCTCAAAGCTTGTGCTTTCCTGCAGATGACTCTGTGTAACATTTCCTGGTAGTCAATGGAAATAGGACCCGCAAGCAAGGATGTGTGTGTGTGGTCTCAGGAGGTGATGTGAATGCTTGGGAAATGTCCTGTATCAAAACCATGCAGCAAAGAAGGTCATGTTAGGAATAAGCAGCCTGCCCTGCCTCTAGCCTGTGGTCTGGCAGGAGCTGCTCCCGGACTGCTCCACGGTGTGTTTTCTTCCATTACAAGCCTAGGACAGTGGTGTGAGTGAGCTAACTTCAGTTGCCCAGAAGGAAGCAGGTCTTGTTGTATTGCTTCAGCACGGTTCTGAGCGGATAGTCTCCTCCCTGGGTCTTGGCAGCTACAATCCACTGAGCACGAGCGCTGATGGTATTACCATTGATTGGTTAGAGCATCACCCACCTCTGTGCTGGGCACATCTGCCCTGAAGCTGGTCTGGGTAACAGCATACAAGCCCTTGTGAAGCGATCAGTTCCAAAACAACCCTCTCCACCCCTCCTTTTTCCTTCCACACACACATGCCCCTCCGGTGAGGGTGCAGGCAGCAGGGTCTGTGTGTGGGCAGTGGGGCAGGGGAGCAGGAGGTGGCTCTGCATCCCTGAAGAAACACAGCAAAGAGAGGGAGAAGCAGAGGTGCTGACAGAAGGAGGGGTGACATTGACACCTCCTGCCTCTGCCAGCTTAGCAGTTCAGAGCAGAGCAGTGTGTTGCAAGGCTTCATGTTGCTCTGCAGGGGCTGTTTCTGATCTCTGCTGCCCAGCAAATAAGTCATGGAGAGCCCCAGAGCCTCTGCCACAAAGTGCCCATTTCAGGAAGGTGTTGCTATTCTTCACTATAGGCAACAGAGCCTTCTTTCCTAAAAATCACAGAGGAAAGGCAAGCAGCAAAGCTCTCATTAAATAAGTAAACAAACTCTAATGCCATGCAAACAAACCCAGATCTCCTTGCATTTCTCTCCCTTGGGCAGGGTCTGCAGCACTGCGCGTTGAAAAATAGCGATTTGCAGCATTATGAAAGGAGAAATGTTGCATGAATATTTAAAAGACCCAGAAAGTCAAAAACAGCTTAGTCATGAGTGAAATAGCCTTGCAACACCCCATTAGCTGCCTGATGTCCTCTTCCTGGTGTAAAACGTCGCTGCTTCTGCAGCACTGCTTTCGGGCTTATCGTTGGTTTTAAAGGGCTGGGGTTTTGGACGAAAACTGATCCACGGCAGAAATACCTACCCCAGGCATGAGGAATGTCACATGGAAATTTCCAATGACAGCTGTCTGAGGCAGGCGGGGGGCTGGGGGGAGGCAGGTGGTGCCCTCCGGGTGCACACAACTCTCATTGTTGGATCTGCAAAATCAGATGAGAGAAACTCTCCATTCCTGCACAACGCGCAGCACTGCAGCCAGCCTGCTTGTGGTCAGTAGCATCTCCAGGCTGTCGTCTGTGAGGCATCTCTCTCGGTTAGCACGTCAGCCCTAACGAGCTCCCTGCGCAGCAGACATGGAGAATCTGGCTTCTTGGGAGGTGGTGGACTGCAGCCATTTGGACTCTTTGAGCTTGCCCTGTGGTGTCACCTTCCCCTGCCCACAAGCTGCAATCCCCCCACCCCCTTCAGCCATTAGGTATCTGGTCATTTAGGAGTACGGGGCAATGCTGCGCCTGCCCCTTGAAAGACTGCTTCACCGTTGAAGCTCTTGCATGTTTCCATCAAGCCAAGAATAACAGAGGATTATCAGAAAGTGTTTGAGGTGACACATAATGTGAATTAGCTTTGGAAAACTGCTACCCTGTTTGCAAGTTTGCAGAGTGCTAGTCCAGAAGCAAAAACAGTTTACAAATTACATTGTGAAAAGCAAGCTTTAGTCATCAAATACTCATTGAAATTCAGAGACAAATGACTGGGGAGACTCCCAGCCATTGCATATTTTCACTTCTCCATCAGTATAGCAAGAGCAACGTTTGCCTGCTGGGGCCTGATTCTTCCTGTCACAGGGAAAGTGCAGTGATGTATATTTTGAGGACAAAGCTGGAGCAGGTAAAGAAGTTACTGCCCCTGGCTGATCCTTACTGACAGTCTTCTGGAGTGGTGGTCCAGCTACACTGCTGAGGGCATCATGTACCAATTTGGAGTAACTCCATGTAGATCAGTAACAAAATGACTGTTCCAGAGGAGTCAGGTTAGAAGTTTTCCTGCTGACTCCATCCTGATATGAGGAGAAAAGGACTTCATAAGCAAGAGAAATAAAGGAATTTTCTTTGATGTTAACTTTTAAAGAGATTGGAAAAAAAAAAGAGAGAGAGAAAGAAAAACAAATAGTTCTGACTTGGAGGCTGTGTATAAGGCTATTAAAATAATAGCTCTGTTTAGCTGAATGTTACTGAGCAGTAGCCATATAGAGAGTCTTATTTTATGCAGTTGTTTGCAATGCATGAGTCTCCTTGATTTTGTCTGGAAGTGCAATACTAACCATTTTTTTGCATTGGTTTGGTGACCTTTTCATTGCTTTCTGGTGCCTCAGACCATTTGAGGTATGTCTTTAGATATGATGCGCCATAAAACAAAGCAGAATAAAAATTTATTGTGCCTGTGCCCATATATCAACACTTAGAGTACTGGGTGCTGTTAAGACCTTTAGCAGAGCCCCTTCACTTAGCAGATTGTGTGCTGCTTCTGTCATCCCTGGCTCTAGCAATGCACGTGTGGGCTGTGTCACTCTGGTTAACCCCTCTCGTTCCAGGACCCTAGCTTGACTGTGGATACCATGAGGCACATGCATTTGTGAGGTCATTATGGTAGTTAAAACTGTGTCAATGTTTCAGGGTTTTGTAGCGATATCACATGGCACATAACACAGAATGATGCTCTGTTCAGGTTTTGGGTCCAGTCCTGCTCATTCAATATATAAGCCAGCAATGCAAAGAAAGAGAGGAAGAGAAAACGAAAAAAACAGAAAATGAAAGGGTATCACTTCTAGCAGCACCCCCAGGATGATAAGACAGTGGAGCTGCTGTTCTGTGATCACAGAATTGTCAGTGGCTTTCCTTATTGTGAAAACTCACAATGGAAGGGGAGAAAATCCTTGGATGATTCATTGTCTGTGCACGAAGATGGAATCTCATTACTAACTTCGTGAAATGCCTCCCAGTTTCCATAAGAACAGGAAAGTTTGGGGAAGGGATGGTGGAAACACGAAGAGAGGGGAAAGGAAAATGACAGATACAGGATGAGGTTTGAACACTGTGCTGACAGATACCCTATCGTTGCCTAGTGTCTAAAAATAGGCTCCTGCTGGTTTATACATAATGGATATTCAGTCTGTCTCCAAACTAGGTGTGTGCACATTTTACAAACGCCTCTTTTCTCCCAAGAAGGACAGAAAAAGGCTGCAGTCCTACCTCCTCCCCTACATACACTCATGCAGGCATGCACGCAAACTCCTGATGTTCATTTGCACTCATTTAGACTTTTGTTTAGACTAGGGATGAAGCAAACCCTGCACGCTCAGTATAAATAAAGGGCTCCAGCTCCCACATGCACCAAATCCATTTATGCTTTTGGAGGAGTAGAAACAGATTCAGGAACCAGGAAGAATGAGACCCTTGTGTGTGACTGGCCAAGGAGGAGCTGCTAGGGCTTGCTCAACCCCCAGAGACTTCCAGGGGCAGGTTTCCAGCTGGTGTTGCTCTGAGGAGCTCTTGTAGCCAGTGGAGCTGCAGGGATTTACGGTTGCTGAAGCTGAGACTCCCAAGGCTGCAAGCATCTGGTGCTGACTCACTGCTGGGTGCGGAGATGGTGTGAGAAGGCACTGACATCTCACGCCTTCTGCAGCAAATGCAGCACTCAAAATGGTAGCACGGCAGGACCTGGTCCTCACCGATCCCCGGGGGAAATGCTCGCCCTGCCAGCAGCCCAGTGAGGAAGCCAAGGGCTTTGTATAAGAGCTGCCAGGCTGTGCATTTGTTTTAAATTTTGTTTTAAATTTTGTTTCTCTTCATTGATTAAAAAGGGATTTCTTCATCCAAATCGCCTTCTTCCCACCACTACCTCCCCACTCCCAGCCCCAAGGAAAACAAACCTAAAAAGCAGCTTTGGTCCCAGGCTATTGCTTCAGTCACTGGACTGGGAATACACACAGCCCTGCACACAAACTGCTGCCTGGCTGTGCTTCCTAACGCCTGCCTACATGAGCCCTACCCCCTGTCAGATGTCTCAGCTTCCACATGTGCTCGGTGAGGAGCAAGATTTATTGCAGTGATAAGTGGTCTCTGAAGTGCAGTCCTGCTGCTCAGTAATTGAAGCCAAGAGCCAGGCTGTTCCCAGGCCTCGTGTGACTCTCAGCACGGCCAACACTGCCTATTCCCCGTGGTGTCCCTGGCGGTACTTCTTCCCCATGTCCTTTCCCAGTGGCAGACTCCCTGAGAGCTCTTCTCTTGCCAGTCCCATGGCTTAGCTCCACACAAGCAAGGGTAAGCCATTCGCTTTTTAGGTGTATGCATGCTTTCCTGCTTCTACCAACTTAAGTGCTCATTAAGGGAAAAGAAAGCCCTCATCTCAGCTCTCCTCTTGTCAGCAGACATCAGTCATGAGCATCTTCCTCGGCGGTAATACACGGAGCATGCTTGGTGTGGACAGGTAGAGTTGCCAGGCAAAGCTGCTTCCCCTGAGCAGACCTTTCACCGGGGGCTTCCCGAACATCTGTCATTTGAAAAATCATGTCTGGAACGGATAGCGGTCATTGCTGGACTGGTGTGAGGCAGCCCAGACCAGATGGAAGGTCCACACGTCGTGATTGGTTTCGTTCGTGTTTACTCGCTTTGCTGTTCGCGTAAGGCTTTCCCTGACACCTCCTTTATGAGCCCTGCCTTGCTGCTCAGGCCCCAGCAGGCAGATGCGCAGAGCCTTCTGCCGTGGTCCCAGGGGGGCTGAGAGCTGTTTCTGCATGGACGTGTTTGGGGAAAGCATCAGGAAATGAGAAGAGTTCAGACCGCGAGGACGGGAGGATATGGCTTGAGTTACTTCACAGCCGAAATGTGCTGACTAAGGGCAATTAGGTATTTTCCTAAGTTCTGTGCCTGTCTGTAGTTCCAACCCGATGCAAGCTGTGCAAAATGTGGAGGGACACTATGGCAGGAACTGGGCAAAAAAAAGTGAGGAACCAAACCAGAGGAGCTGGGGTGACCCAGCAGATTTGTACTGCCCAGGTCAGTGGCATGTGAAATGCTATGAAATGTGAAATGCCATGAAATACCTGTGATGTGCAATTGCATTACTGAGCCTGGACGGGGTCTGGCCTTTGGGCTTCTCCTAGCTTCTAAGGCTTGATTTATCAGACTTGCTGTCCTGTTGGGGAAACATTCAGGTGGTTGAGGCTTCTCACCTGCCCGGCAGGGTGGGCCCCACGGTGGATTTCTGGGATGTGAGACAGGCACTCACAGTGTGCAGAAGCCATGTGGGGCAGTGCCTGAAGGCACTGGGGTTGTAGTTCCCCCCATTTCAGCATAGAGAAAGAGGCCAGAAAGTGGAAATAAGGCATGGTTTCCCAGGGTGTCCTGTTTCTACCAACTGCTGTGACCCTTGGCAATAGTGGAGGGGAAGAAGAGAGACTGTATGCAAAGAGCTCAAAAAATGAACCAGAGCTGTCAGCATGACCGAACTGAGATCTTTTATACCTACACACATCTTGGAAGCTATTGGAAATTAATTAGCATCCACATTGCCAGAACAAGTCTTATCCTGATTCTGAATAACTGCCTTTGAATAAAAACCATGCTGGAGTTGTCTGTGGGCTGGAGGGAAATAAGGTGCATAGGGGACAGGGCAGTCATTCACAGACCTCTGAGTGTACCCAGCCTGTTGAACACTGGCAGCAGAATCACTTGGCTCAGGAGCAAAGACGCATGGGATGCAGCATTAAGGCCTTCAAAAATATTCTTGATTCAATTGCAGCACAGATCCATTCAGACAGACAGCAAGTGGTCCAGGTGATGCTGGAGGCTGGCAGTAAGTTCCACAAGCTCGGCGAGCCCAGGGACGTACACAATATTGTGTTCGAGCAGTGTACCTGTAATTACCCAGCAGCTGTGGTGCTGGGGCTAGGACCAGGGCTAAGCTGACACTGTGTTAGTCAGCTGGGGAGATATCACTAAAAGATATTATGTTCAGTACGTACACCTGTCAAGCCAAATCCACTGCAGAGGCAGGGACCTACATTGACCTCCGTGAAGTTAAACTCCTAAATTACCAGCAGAAAGAGGTGATTCTGGAGTATAAGGGCAGTGTGGGATTAGATGGATTTGTTGAGGCTGTAGAGGCCTGAAGAGCCATCAGTGGGCTCAAAAACTTACCTGTCTTTTTCCAAGTCACAGGTAATTTACCAAAAGATAATGCCTCCCAGTACAGACCTTATCTCATTTAGAAGTTAAGGTTTAATATTGTGTATGTGTTACGAAGATTTCTGCTTACTTATGTTATTGCAAAAAAAATGCAATTAAATCTTCTGTGGAATGACATGGAAACTTCCTGTTTTCAATGAAAACATTGCAAGCAGACAGTATTTATAGTATTTACTGTATTTATAGCAGGGCATGCTTAAAATGGATCATCAAAAAAGGCTTCATGTCCATCATTAAGTTAAAAAAAGGCCTTGTCTGTGTTAAGATGCTAAGGAAAGCATCAAAGCTTTCCTCTGAATAGATGACACGGCTACAAACAATCAAATGAAAACTTTTGCAGAGCTCCAAACACGAGGTAATAAATATCCCTGCAAGACAAGCATATATCTTCAGAAGAGGAAGAAGCTGTGCCCAAGATCTTCACAAAGATCTAAGCAATAGCTACAATACAATGGGGTGGGAGGAGAGTGGAGGGGGAGACAGACCAGAGAGTATATCTGCTGTTTTGGCATTAATGACCAAATCTGAAAGGCCCTGTGGAACAAAGTCTGTAGTACACTGTTTTCAATAGGTAGATAATCGCAATAACAGGACAAGCCATACAGGACAGAGAAGGAACCTACAGGCCCAGGAAAGGTGAGGAACCAGAGACACAGTTTAGTTATCAACACTTTCTGTAACAAGCTGAGTACATCATTTTCAGGCAAAGGCAAACCTCATCAAAATTAGTTTATGCGGAAAAAAATAAGTAAGTGTCAACTTTTGTTCTTTGTTGAACAGCCTGGTGAAACACTGCACGGCATAGAGAGGATAACCCACACTGTAGCCTGTGGTGGTAGTGTGTGTGCATGGCAAAAATGCCAGAGAGGAAAATCTTGCAAGACAAAAAGCAAGTGGAGGAGACTCTTTACAGCAATCACTGATTGCTTACAGGCAGACAGAGAGGGAAAAGAGTCCAAAATACCACAAATCTTATTGATGGAAGGACCCTGTCTATACCTGGCCCATATTTAGGAAAAAAAAAAAAAGGATAAAAGAGTCAATAAAAATTGGAGAAATGGAGAACAGTAATACTTCCTTAGTCAGGAAAATGGCTGGGGGCTGGGGATACAAGTCTGAAGGTATCTGTGAAGCATCAAACAGCCTCAGCTCCCATTTAGGAGGCAGAATGAAGGGGCAAAGCCAGTTTGGAAGACAACACCCACATGGCAAGGAGAAAAGTCTTGAGACTGGGCCTATTGGAGCTGACAAGCTGGACTTCGGATCATCTCCTAAGAAAGCAACATGGAAAAGCATGAGTGAGAGGGAGGAAGAGACCATGAATGTAGACTGGAAAGCAGGAGACAATCCCTATGGGTTGGAGCAGCAGTGGTCTGAGCAGGTCTACAGGGAGTGGGACAGAAAAGAGCAAAAAGGCAGAGGACAAACCTATACTGCAGTATTTCAAGTGGGATTTATTCTTCATGAATTCGCCATCCCCATCGGTTCCTCCTCATCCTGTTTCTTCTGTGTCTAGCCCACAGCAACCATGAGGGGCCTCCTTATGCTCCAGCCATGGGGGCTCTTGGTCAGGATCTGGCACTGTGCTGGGCAGGTTGTCACCAAGGCTTTGCCATCATGCACCAACACAGACAGACACGCCTCAGGATTTCAGAGAAACACCAGGAAGAGGAGATAGGTTAGAAGGCAGATCGTGAGGAAGTGGTCAGGGGTGACTTGAGTTATAGTCATCTGGGGTATTAGCTTGGATGTGCTCTAACAAGACGCTGTGCTGAGTGACCTTTTCGGTGCTGTGTTTTCTTGAATTGTGGTCCCCTAAAAATGACTGTTAGCCTGGTGCTCCGATGGCTCTTTTCTTTATTGCAACCTAACACAAGATACACATAATAGTAACAGGTTTTCTGTTTTATCAGCTGAGCATCTCCAAAGAAAAACTCTGTTACTCTTTATTTCCCTAGAAGTTTATTGCCTTTGAGTTGCAGTCAGCATCCCCGAGTTATAACACCCTAGTCTGAAACACAACATGTGCGTTGTGTCCCTGATGCCTTCCAAGACACCATTTTGCAGCCAAAAAAAAAAAATACAGGGAGGGAGGGGAGGGGAGAGGGATAATATATTGAATACACTGGGGGACCTGATATTACTAAAAACATCTGCACAGATGGCCTTACAATAGACCAGGAAAAGTGAACACACTATTTCTAAAGTGATAGTGTTGTGTTTTCCACCAAACCAATTTGTTTCAAAAATATTTCTCTATGTGATGAGATTTTTTAACTTCCCCAAATGGTTAAAAAATCTCCCTTTCTCAAGCAGGTCCTGCCTTTGTCATTTTTGAAAGGAAAACTTTCTATAGGAATTTAAAAAGGATGAGTGCATTCAGTCTTTTGCCTTAATCACCTTAGCTCCAGGAAGTGTAAATTGCATTTATGTGCACCTAAAGTGAGGAAGAAGCAGGAGTAGCTATGATGCCCATGGGACCATGGGACTGGAAGTTGAATGAATGCCTTCTGTTGTGCATGATAGAAAGAAGCATGGTTATTGTAATTAGTTCTGTACTGCCCCATGTTGACCACAGAACGTACTCCTGAAGATAATTAATATAACACATTTGCTAGGAAGTGGACAAGTGTGGTAGCCCCAAGAAGGTGAGGCTACAGCCTCCATTGGGCTCATCTTGTACAATACCAAAATGCTCTTCCCTTGCACCCTATACGGAGTACCGGACCCCTGCAGGCAGCAACCCCACTGAGTTTGAAAGCTCCTTCAGAAAGCCATCCCAGCTGAGTCAAACTGATGGGTTTCAGCCCCTATTGTGGGTCTGGTTGCTCCTGTGACCTCCTGGGAGAGGCCAGGCAGGGTGTGAGTCGGATCCCCCTACCTACCATTGTCTCTCTGTGCTCCCCTGTGGCTGTGCAGATGAGATTTCATCACGTAACTTAGCAGTATTAGAACATCAGATGAAGCTGAATTGTGATCACAGTGAGATGTGCTCTTCTTTCAACTCTGTCATCCTCCAAATTTGACATCAATTACATTACAGGTCATTGTAAGCCATCAGAAAAAAATAAAATTAAACATCAACAACCATGAAATCAGTGTTTCCCGCTGATTTGTATTTGTCTTTAGCTGTGCTATACACACATAAATTAGTTCTGCATGTTGTGGTTCCCAGATTGCCTCCAGGGACATCTTTTACATAAACTTTTTTTACGCTTTCACTGCCTCAGGTGCAAAGTGACCCAGCTGCAGCCACTCACCCACTGAGGGTGATATTTTAGCTTCAGATCTCAGCCACCTCATGACCCGTCACACACACTGCCACAGCTTGTCCTTGTGCTTTGACAGGCCTCGTACTGTTGCTGTGTCCTTTAGGTCTGCTACCTGCTTTGCTTGTTAGAAACTAGAGAGTGGATGAAAGACAGCAGAGGTGTCTTGCCTAAATTTTCAAAAAGCACAAGTGATTGGGGCACCGCCTGCAGGGTCGAGGGCTGGAGGAGGGGGACAGTCTGGAGAGCCTGAGAGCACTGCAGTTTGGGAGCTGGGATCCTTAAAGAAGCCTTCAAATGAGTATCAGGCAAAAATTGAGGACTGACTTGTACAGAGCCTTGAACGTGCCTCAGGAAAGACACAGGTGCTGGGCAGGAGGTAAGGGGGTGTTTGTTCACCTGGTTATGGGGCCAACAGCACCAAGGTGCTTCCACTCCTGCTCTGGCTCAGCTTCTCATCTGTCCGGGGACCGGACACCTGGGGAAAGTTTACCCACCTCCTGTCAGACCCTGACTAGCATTCAAGCAAAACAAACTTTATTTAAACACTTGTTTAGAGATTGAGTGCAAAACTGTTTTTCCCTGCCAAGATCCAAGCTCAGAGCTTTCTATTTCCTCTGCAGCAGTGAATGACATCATTGCCACTCTCTGACACAGTGCTAAGAGTGAAGAAAGCCATCCAGTGCTGCACAGAAACAGAAGGCAACTGACTAGAAATTTTGCATAACAAATACATGAGTTTCTTTTAATCATGCAATATTTAAATTGTACTACAGGGAATCTGATAGCCGGTGCCTTGTAGCTAAGGTTGTACAACATTTTCCATTATAAGCCTATGCCGCCAGTCATTTATAACTTTGACAGGCTTTGACTATTCAAGTGGAAATTTTCCCTGCCTCATGCTATAGGCAGAGCACTGTTTGGGAAGCTTCAGTGGAAAAGTGTTTTTTGTACTTCTGAGAGCACAACTAGGAAAGCGAAGAGCAGATTTTCCTGTGCTGAAGAACATCTTGTGTGTACCTAATGGATGTATTCACAGCCACACATGCGGGTTGCTGTCTAGGTACAGAGTAACACGGCTACAGGGACACCACTAGAAAGTGCATATATTCCACATCTTGTGTCATTTACATCGTCAGTGCACTTATCAGGAAGGTAACAGCCTTTCTAATGTCTGGGGGAGACAGAGTATGTTGGTGTCTAACAGCTGTAGGCAGTATCCTGTATTTCGTATAGACACGCGCACACTGCTCCTTCCCAGACCCCTCGTTGTGAGCATTAGCTCCCTTAACTATATCTGTTGCTATTTTTTTGCCCATTGGCTTTGAAACCTTGTCTGAATTGGGTGAAATCTGTACATGGCGCATGGTCTGCATGAGAGGCTTGACTTCTGGCAGTGGTCCTGGAATTCTGCTCTGGGCAGGATTTACTGGCCCACTGGGCTCCTGCCAAATCCCCAGTGGCTCATAATCTGTTTCATTCAGCCTGGTAGCATGGTATTTATTTCTGGCAGCACCCAGTTTGTACTTGTGTGACAGTTTGTACCTGTGGGGTCATACCTGTTGCTGTTGTGACCAAGGTGTCTACAATATTTCTGCCTCTGAATATTGCCAATGCCATAACGGGAAGATGGGGAATTAATGGGAGAACAGGGATGTCAGCAACAGACTGATTTGATTTAGTGGGTTTCTGCTAGGAAAGGATAGATATTATACTTACCATAGTAATCCTGTTCCCCCAAAAACGAGGAGGGGGGAGAGAGGAGAGGGTTCACTTCAAGGAGAAACTCATTGGTTTCAGGACTCCTGAGAGCACAGGAGAAGCTGTTTCTGCTTTTGGCACAGCTGCCTGATTCACCATTAAGGGAAAATAAAGGTGATCTGTCTCCTGGAATGAGTCAGCATTGTACTCTGGGTTGAGAGGATTTTGACGTGTGTTGCTTATCTTCTGGAAGACTGACTCTCTGGGATTGTGACTGAAGACCACATTGCCCTGAAGCGTGTTTTTTTTGTTGTTATTGTTCTTGTTGTTCTTGTTTTCCTTTCTTTTCTTTTCTTTTTTTTTCTTTCTTTTTATGAATGATCTGGTTTTCATTTAGCTGAAAGATACAGACTAGCTGATTCACTTGCTGCAGCTTCAAACTACAAATGGAGAGCCAATTAAAAATTAACAATAGGAAAGAGAAAACATTCAGGGATAAGAGCTGGCATGATCAGTGATCCTTCCAATTGCATTGAGAGGATGTAGCACAGGCCACATTTCTATTTTCCCCTTTGATTTGCTGTGAGAGGCTGTGAGTAATGTTAAATAGCTTATGCTGTTACACTTCTCCCATTCATTTCCATAATTTCTTCATCATCTAAGATAATGCCCCAACAGACAGAAAGAACGTTGGCTCTGAAACAGTGGCTACTTGTCAAACTAATACTGGCTGCTCCGGGAGAAAAGTCTCTCCTGTATGTCTAAATCCCTTTCACTCTCTTCGTCTGCACTTCCCTCTATTCAATTGGCAGTTTTTGTTCTGAAAGTCTCATCTCCAAGTCAGCCATCATTTAAAATGCTGGGATAGTAATCATAAAGCAGTCTGGCCAGTATTTTAATGAGCGTACAATATTTCCGGCATTGGAGGAGATTCGTTTGTTTAGTCTTTTGAATCCAAGAGTGTGTGTGCGTGTGTGTGTGTGTGTGTGCGCATCTCATTGTATGTGCATAGAGGTGGGGATTGCAGGGAAGGGGGGAGAGTATCTTTAGTTGTTTAGTTTTATTTGTCAACCTTTCTACCTGCCCTTTCTCACCACCTTTATGAAGCTGAGAGACTGTAAGCCTTCCTTTGCTGCCCCAGAAAACTGAAGTCCTTTGGTCACACAGTGCCTGTAGAGCTGCAAATGTATGGGATCATTAACAGAGCATCAAACACTGCACTATCCAAGGAGCTGCAGCCCCGTGTGCTGTAGTGCAATGCCACCAGCCTCAAAGCAGCAGAGTGGGGGGCACAGGGAGGTTACAGAGGATGCCCGAGGTGCTGACTCCTGAGGCACAGTGCGAGCAGGAGTTAGCAGCAGGTTGGTACTGCAGGTGACAAAGCCCTGGCTGAAGGAATAGCCTTGGGAAATAGCTGATCTGGAAGCAGAAGACTATTGAGGCTTGGGAATCCCAAATTTCAAACAATGCTTTAACCTGGGATTTTGTATATGTTCATTAGCTGAGAAAGGATCTTCTGGAGTCAGAAATGGGGAATGAAGTGTCCCATCGAGACAGCCAACAAGTGAGAGCAGCATCCCGTCCACCAAGATGCTGAGGTGTCCCAGCATCTCCTGATACGAAATGGAGTCTGCTTGTGACACCGGACATTGGCATTGGTTTGCACTTTTAAATCTTGAGCAGATTGCCTGAATTTCTGTCCTTTCACTTGACTTGTCTGTTAGTATTGCATTTGCTTTGTGTAAGAAAGGGAGAGTTCAGAAATACCCCTTAGGAGGTGTTGGGGAAAAGAGGATAGAGGGGGATAGTTTTTGGAAACCCTGCAGCATTTCAGGAAGAAAACTGTATGAGATGGTCTCAGATTCCCACATCACATTTTGACTTTAAATGCATTTTCTCCTGCAGTGAAAAACTGTTATCTTTAAATGCAGTTTAGGACTCACAGAATGGAGATGGTGATTTCCTTTGTATCCTGTCCTGTTGCAGACACCTCATCAAGTCACAGTGCAATAATTTATTGTAATGCTTTTACATTTTGCCTTCCAATGAATATACTGCACAGCTCTTCTCTCCACAAGCCCTCATTTTCTGTGCTTTTCCTTTCCACCTCCACACACCCCTCAGGTTCCGTTTCAGTGTTATGTATCGTGACAGCAAAGCTCTTCTGTGTACTATTACCCTGCCTTGGTACGAAACAAGTGTCCAAGTCCTTAACTAAGTACCATCACAGAAATGCCAGCAGTCATAAACCCATTTTAATACCATACTCATGCAACCAATTCTTTTTCCCACCATGATGGTTTCAAAATCTGTTTTTGTGAGCTGCAGATTTTCACACAGCCACTGTAAAAATCAGGCTTTTCTATTTCAAAACAACTGGTGGTCTCCCTGCAGCTCAGGCTGTGACTAGCTTTCCTTATTAAGCCTCGAATTAATCTCCTCTTTTCCTGCAGCCAAATGAAATTGGTCCATCTGTGATGTACATATAGTTAGTTCTTCCTAGGGACTAATAGTTTCAGAAAGTCAAAGATAACTGAATGGGAAGGTTGTCAAACATGAAAACTCAGTATTATCATTTTTGCATGTCCTTGGTGGTTACTGGATGGGATAGAGGGGGAGGATGATATACAGAAACAACTCCATCAAGAAACCTAGATATATGTTTTTCTGTTGTCTTAATTGAAAGCCAATGCATCGGTCTGTGTAAAGAGTGCAGCATAGTAGCCCTAGAGGAATGGATAAACCAAATAAACTCCTCCAAATCTCTGGCTTGGGTTTTCTAGTTATATGAAAATAGATCTTCTCTAAGTCAGGGGACTGAAAAATTGCAGCAATCTAGCTATGTATTAATAGAGGTTGATTTACAGTTTTATAATCACTTAGCATTCCTTCTCGTTTTGGCATCCTGTTTTGTGTCACTAGAAAATGTGGCTGCTTCCAGCTTCAGACTTCTTAATTTGTTAGCAGTCCAGGCAGTGTTGGAATGAGGGTGATTCATCCTTTTTTTACCTTTGTAAGCATGTAAGCACAAGCAGGCATCAATCCATATCAAAGCACCACCTCTTTTAATTAAGCAGACACATCTCATCTGTTATTCCAAAAGGCCAGACGTCCTCTTTCTTTCTGTGCTCAATATGCAAAAAAACATTGGGTAGCACAAAGACATGGCAGGGCAGCTGGGGCACTTTGTGTGGGCTGGCCTTAATAATTGCTGGGGACATAAAGTCTTCCCAGTTTGGAGTGAGGCCTCAGTTCATTTTCAGTCCAAGAGTATTGGCTGCACCTACAGCTCGGCTGCATTGTAGTATTTCATCCTGCCCAAATCAGTTGGCACTAGCTTTTCCCTCCAGATCATTCCTGTGGTTCATCACTAGATATTAAGTACAGTATAGGCAAGATTACTCCGTGTCTACAAGAGTTGCCAGAGCGCCCACAACACCGTGCCTGCACTCAGCAAATTAGATGTTCTTCCAGGCTTTACCAAATGTAGTTCTTTCTGATGGCAACAATAGGAGCCCCAAGAGCAGTCTTCCTTGGTGCATTTTTCCCATGTGAGTTTCGGGCTATCTTGGATCTTTCAGTACAGCAGAGAATGTAAACCCATCCTGTTTACCATATATATGTGACAGCTAAAAGCTTGAGTCTTCAGAGCTGAAGCGAATTGAATTTGGCTATGAATATGAGGTTCAGAAACTACTTGTCCAATTTTTTACTACACACACTTTCAGCCCTCTTCCTTTGGTCCTCCATTGTCCTTTGTCCAGTAGCTGAGGTTTAATCAGACGAAGCTAAAGCAATGCCCAGAGGAGGTGTTGGAGAGGAACAGGCATGTAGGGTGAAGTTTGCCCCCTCCTGTTAAGCTGGCGTGCCTGGCCGTGTGACTCACTAGAGAGCTGATGTTGCCAGGTAGGAGTTTGCTCATATATATCTTGTTGGAATCACGCGACCTTGAATGTTCTCTGCAGATTTTGCTGCCACCATTCAGGTCGTTGTCACTTGGAGGCTGACTGTTACATTCTGTCCTCGCTCACTGCCACCTCCCATATGCTCCATGCCCCTGCCCCATCCCTGAGGCACATGAGAAGGAAACAGCAGGAGATACAGGTTCATAAATTTGGAGCTGTGCTTTTACACCGTCTAACACCTGGTAATGCAGAGAGGGAGGCAGCATCACACCAGCAGCCAGGTGACTAGGTGCCATATTTTGGCTCCACATGGGTACGTGTAGCTTTCTCCCAGGTAGTACAAATTTATAGGTTGGGTGGGTTCCATGAGACTTTCTTTGTAGTCATTGCCCAGCTCATAAGACCTGGGATAAGACAACAAGCTCTGTCTCTGGGGCTAAAAATAAGTCCCTAGATAGTCCTTGAATGGACTTGGAGACCAAAGTGCCCTGTCCTGTCCCACCTACAAACTGCCCATAAATCACCAATACCATGTCAGGCACCCTGGAACTGGTAAGGACTGTCCATGCCCATGCAGAAAGCAGACTCCACCTTACATCAGGAACGAACTGTGCATCATTCTCTTCTCCCCTTCAGGTCCCTTAGAAGAGACAGAAGGGAAGCAGAATGGCATCATGCACACCAGGAAAAAAAAAAAAAAAAAAAAAGTCCATGGGGCAACTCAGACCATGAAAGGCCGTGAAAGGCTTGCAGCATTTTCCTGCTTCCTAAGTGCAGTTGCTTCTGCACTTTGCCCTTGCTCCATGACTCACCAGAGGCAGCATGTTCTAGACTCATAATGTTTCCTTGTGTGCAAGACAAGCTGTTCAGAGCCAAAGCAGCAAAGACAACAGCCGTCAGGAAGAGACATTCTCCTCTATCCATTATGATGGCATTTTATGTAGCATTCAAGGAGTTGGTGAAATACAGGAGAGGTTAGAAAAACTGTGACCATGGATCCTTGTGTTCCTAACTTCATCGAAGTATTCATCCAACAAAAATGGCATTGCAGAAAATAGATATGCACTCGTGCCTATTTTTACTTCGGAGCTGCAGTAAGCAGCACAAGATGCTTTTACTAGGGCCTTTGTATCTCTGCACAGAAGCATTTGGAGTCATTCACTGTTAGTGCTATGTTTGAATGCCAGTGGAAATTTGGAAATCCTTGGCTACCTTCTTGTGTCTTGGGGAGACAATTACAAAGATGCTTCGATTCCTAATTCCCATTAATGACTCCAACTGAAAAGTGTGGATATTTGGATACTCATGTGAGCCTGTCCTCTTGCCTTTGAGCTCTCAAGGTGTGTGCACACAGAAGACTGAGGCAGCACACAGCTCAGAGGAAGAGGGAAGTGCCTTTTGTGGAACAGCTGACTGCTTCTGTAAGCAGCTCTGAGTATGCAGGGACCATCATAGGCTTAGGGGTAATGAGGTTTCTGTTTTTTCACTGAAACAGAGCCATTTGCAGCATCAGGATCAGAAGGAGGTGCAAGCAAGGGGCCACGACTGAGGACCAGTACCCTCTCAACTACCAACACTAAAGTAAAACTAAGGTTGCAAGAAAATATTAAGGTTGCAAGAAAATATGTATGTTTGTATGGTTGTACAAGAAAATATTATGGTTATGGAGCCAGTTCTATATGCTTTGTAAGGAGAACTCTGTAAAATTCACTTTTATTTCTCTCACCCCCCCCTTTGAGAGAGCTATGCAGAAGGCATTCTTTCTTCAGTACAATTTGCGTCTGTCATTAACCATGAGTAAAGACTTGTGCAAGAGCTATGTTCTTCACTGCCTTTCCTTTACATGTGTTTGTGTTGTTTTTATTTTTTACTGCTTAGTAACACCCAGTGCTGGATAAATATCTGCTGATCTTTTGCCCAGTCTAACAGTGAGGTCATACACCTGTTTATGCTCTCACAGACTGTTGTCATGGCACCGTGACTCCAGACATCTCGAGAAATGACTTTATTGTAAGACCAATTAAGACAAGGGGCTGCGATGCAAATTTCTTTGACAAAACACAATGTCCAAACATGCAGATCCGCTGCAAAGGCAAAGTGCAGAGTGGCAAGCTCACAGTTACCAAATGTTTGCTGTTTTCACACGCCTTTCATTGTTTTTTTTTTGTGTCATTTGCTGAACATCTTGTTCTTTGAGGTACTGTGGTAGTCTTGAGGCCAGCACTGTACAATGCTTGCACCTTGTCTTGGGTCATCTCAGACCTCCCACGAGCTTGAATGCCTCTCCCAGCAATTGTTCCCTTTCTTTTCAGCTGACTTCCTTGAGTCCCCTGACCACTGGCTACCCGCGAATGAAACTGCCACGCCATTGCTACTCTGCCTTTAAGTACGTAGTTGTTGAAAATGAAGCAGTTTCACTTCCTCCAGTTCAGTAGGTGACAATGATTGAGTGGCCCAGTATGCCCAGAATGGCACTGAAATTGATTTGTTAAATTGGATCAGTTGTAAGACCCAGATTTTTATTAGTTAAACAGCTTGCTTTGCTTAGTGATTAATGTGACTGCAGGACTGAAATCTGTTTTTTCTAGAAGATAGAGAAGACAAACCCTTATGAAATACAAGCTGTGGCACACATCTAATTATCAGAATGGTGACCAGAGCAGTTGTTAAGTGTAAGGCAATGCTGTGTTTTTGAAGTCAAAAGATGGAGTTAATGCTACAAGCAGCATGAGGAACAAATCATCTATTTCTGCAGAGCCAGCCGTGAAGGATGCATTCTTGGAGTAAATGCAAACTTCTGTCTCTGTGTCATGGATCTTTGTGAAGCCCAGATGACCCCGTTCAGCCTGAGACCATGTGGGTGGCTGCCACTACTAACCTGGCAGTTTTGCTCTCCCAGCGGAGAGCCTTCATGGTGGCAGGCAGTGATGTTGGAAAATAATTTTCACATTCACATAATACTTAATACTAAGAGATATGAAGCACATTGCAAGATCAAGTCCTAAGTTACACGGATTTTTTTTCTACTTGGGTTCTCAGAAAGCTCAGCTTTTAATTTAAGGATGTTATCCCCATTGGAAAATCTCCAAGGAAGGATGTCACTGGCACTGCCATCTGTTCCCTTTCCGAGAAAGTATCTCTAATGAATAAGGAGGAATGCTGGCTGGCAACTAATAGCAAATTTTACCCTTGCCTTTGCCAGTTCTAGCCACTGGTCTATAACAAAGCACTGAATATATGATATAAGTAAATAAATCAAATGTCTGAACTAAAATATCTAAAAATATAAATTGTTACAATGAAGTTAGGGGAAAAAAGGTTTTTTTCTGGACACAACTCTAGAAGCTGTTTACAGAAGCTCTGCTTCTGGAGGACTGGCACATCAATGTGCAGACTACTTGTGTTTGGTTAGGTGATGCCTTCCATCCCATTGCCTGTCATTGAATCATTGGCACAACTTATACCAATAATAAAGGTTTCTTCCTTCTGCTCCAGCTTCCTTCTGCTCTGGGCTGAATATCTATTGGTGAGGAAAACAGGAAAAGAGGAGGGAGGGATAAAATAACAAAATCATTTTATTAAGACAAAAAAGTAAAAAACTAATAGAAGGAAATAGTTTTTCACACAGCACACAATTAGCTTATGGAACTCATTGCCAAAGGATACGGCTGCAGCCAAGACTGCAGGCCTGTTCAAAACAGGATTAAGCATAATATGGAGAGCAATGTTAGCTAGAGTCATAACGGTTAATACTTAAAAATAAACAAGAGATTTTGGAAGAAATATAAATCCTTGGGCATCAGGACTAAAGCCAAGCTCTAGCTAACAGGGCTTATGAAGAAATTTTCCCTGAGGCCTACTTATTCCATAACTGAGCATTAACAGAGCTTCTTGCACCTTTCTGTAAAGCATCTGGTGCTGGCCACTGTCAGAGAGGGGACACTGGGTGACTGGGCCCTAAGCCAGACATAGTCTGGCAAAACTAGTTTTCTTCAGTTAAATGCACATTCAGAATTAAAATAGGAACAAAGCAAAAGTTTTGGGAGAGCAGAACAAGTTTCCTCAATTCACATTCTGTGAGCAAAAAAACAGAAGTTAACCTGTCCCCAGGCAAAAGTAAGAAACCTAATACCTAGCCTCATGTGCTGACGCAATCTGTTGAATTCAGTGAGACCTAACCACACACATCTTTAAGTCTGAACATCAGTATGCATCTGACAGGGCACATCATCCCCTTTCTCTGTAATACTGAGGCCAGTCAAAAGCCTTTTCTATTTCTAATGCTAAAGTAATTTCAGTAGGATCTTCTGTGCAGGGTGGGAGGTGTGGCAGTTCTACTAACCCAGAAGAGGGTTTGCCAACGATAGGATTCTCTAGAAAAATGTCACAGATCTGCAGCCTCCCGTGAAAGAAGAGCATGCTTCTACCAAGCCACTTATGAGTATTTCCTCCCTCTGGAGAGAAAGGGAAGGGTCCCCATGTTTCAAATGTAAGTCAGTATAAGACTACAGCAATGTGATGAGGAGGACAGGGAAATGGGGAATGAAGCATTAGGAAAAATATGGACCAGCAATCAAGAGGCTATACCAAAAAAAGGCAGAGTTCAGTAAATGACAATGAAGGAGACCTGGCAAGTAGTTTAGCCAATAGTTCAGATGTATCATTTTCTAGTGAACAGGCATGTACATAAATAAATAAATAAATTAGTAAATAAACGCTTGCTGAACAGAACAACTCACCCAAGATGGGTTGCATTCTGTATTTCTAGGGTAGAAAACAGCCCTAGGAGAGCAGCATAATGTTCTTCTGTCTGTCCTTCCACCTTGTGTGCCCACCTTCCCCTCTCCCTAGTGATGCTGCTCTTGTCCAACCCAAAGTGGTATGTTGCTTTCATGCAGGACAGCCTTTTCCCCAGTGTTACAGGCAGCAATGTGGCAGCAGACACAGACAATCTCAAATGTCCCCTCCACCCATTAAGGGCCAGTTTCAGGGACATGCTTAGCGCCTGCAATGCAACTTCAGCTAACAGTTAAACTTGTTAGCAGAGAGCTTGCTCAAAGGAGCTGGCATGTGCTGCATGAATCAGCACTGAGAACTTCACTGTGGGCAGTGCTCAACGTCACATGCTACCAACAACAGTCCTCATAGAGGAGTCGCAGTGGGAGTTAGACTGCGTCTGAAAATCGGGTCCCAGTAGTGGAAACTGGCTGCTTTAGAACCTGGAAACATCCACCCCCATCTTGTTAGGGTATTCTTTACTGCTGCAAGATTTGATTTCCTCTGGAGGTCAAAGTCAAGCTAATTTTCCTCAAATTTGTTCAAGTTCTGCTTTCAAAAGCAAAGCAATCTCTTCTTAAAGCTAGAGAGAGGATGTTATCAATACTGGAGATTTTCTATTCTGAAATGAGGCATACAGGTGGAAATAGATTAGAAAATCAATGTTGGAAACGTGGGAGGGAGGAAATCAAAGGTCTCTTCTTCAATTAGTATCTTACGTGGCTCAACAACATCAGTCGGATTACTGGAGAGCTGTCACTTCAGGAAGAAAGTTCACTGAAGTATCCAAAATAGTTTCCTATCTAGTGACTGGTCATGAGCCAGATGTGCCAATAAGAAAATGACAAAGAGACAAACAGCAAAAAGTGAGACAGATACCTATTTATAACCCAGACCAGCTGTAAGGCTCAAAGAACTCCTGAGACTCCTGGAATAAGGAACGCATATTTTGAGCTCCCCATTTACTCCTTCCCCTCTACCCTGAAAAACACACTGTGGAGTGTCTTCTGTCTTTCAGGGATAACTAGCTGGCTTTTATCTTTGTTTTCTCCTGTTTTCCTCCTTGAAACCTTTGGATCAAAGGCATTGCTTATTTCCTTGTTGAAAGTTAAACTTTGGCAACAAGTAGGTCAGTCAAAGTTTCATTGTCTCCTGGGTGACAGTATCTGTGCGGATCTATTGGAGGAGAGATTGTGGAATGGAATTATTTCTCATGATTCACGCTGAACAGAACTGGGAAATAATACATGATGCAGGGCAAAAATGGAAGAAGAGAGCCTCTTAGGGGACAGTGGAAAAGGTATGATGGATGCAGAAAAACAGACTATGGGAGACAGATCTGTTCCAAGTGCCCTGTGATGGTTCCCTTTCCCGTAATTAGGCTGTTTGAGCTGACAAGGGGCAGAGGTGTAATCAGTCTGTTTCCCGGGGGAAAGCCAGAATCTTACTGCTCATCCATGGTCTTGGCCTTTGTTAAGGACACCCATGCATTTTCCCTGCCTCTGCTACTGACCATCTGTCTATGCCCATCACCTCTTACCTTTTATCTGTCCGGTCACTAGATTTTAAGCCCCTTAGGGGTGAGTCTGAACTTGTGTTCCAGATATTTCTGAAATAGAAATGGCTTATTCCACTGCTACCTAAGCACAGTTGTAGTTAAGAAGTTTTTTTCATTTTAAAATCCAGATGAAGAGCTCTTTTGCTTACTACATTGTGCTCAAAAACCCAAGTGGATGTTAGGAAATGTAGGAATCAGAATGGGAAAACTAAAGGAAAAATGTTACAATGCCTTCATACAAATTGGTGATATACTTTTTCTGGAGTGTCGCCTGCTGTTCTGTTTCACAGATAGTATAGCAAAAGTAGAAAGGGATCCAGCAAAGACTTAAAAGAACAGCAGAGGACTTGGAAAAAACTCTCTGGGTTCTTCCTAAGTGAGGAGATAGGAGCTGAATGATTTAGGTGACATACTGGGGAGACTGGGTGATGTTAAAAACGGCCTTGAGAAGGTAAGCAGGAGATTTTGCTCCCCTTGTCCGCTGGTACAAAAGCTCAGTCACACTGCCTGGTGGACTAAAAAGCTGGTCAAAGTCAGTCTTGTTCTGTACAACATGTAGTTAAACTGTGGGGCTCGTTGCCACAGGAAATTATTAGGCTGCAACCAGAATGATACTTTGGTGGATTAGATTTCTGGCATGGGATTGTCAGGAAAGCCCTGGAATTGCTCAGTAGAAAATGTCAGAGACCCTGATTTTTTGTGTTGGAACTATTTGTGGGGTAATGGCACTAGTGGCAGTATCTGGCCAACTTCAAATCCTGTACCAAAACAGGAATATGTGCCAAAGCAGTGGATGGGTGAAGAAGGAGATTGCCCTGCCTTGGACCAGGAAACAATGCAGATGAGAGTGGTCAGTAGAAGGAAACGCTTTAGCTGTGAAGCGGATGGAGTCTCTGGCTAATCTGTCTGGTTATCAGAAACCGAGCACTCTGGGGTCCTTCAGGCCACTCGACAGCATCACGAGGCGAAAATGGCAGCTTTCCAATGGCAACGAGCCAGGCGCTTCCAGACAGACAGGAATGCACCGCAATAGCGCAGACCTCTTTCACCTTCAGTCCCCCAGCACATGGGCAGGAGGACCTCCTGGCTGCAGCTGGTACCAGGTTTTCTGTCCCTGCAGGGCTGAGGGTCTTCTCAAGTGGGTAGGGCAATCCACTGAACAGGA
This sequence comes from Cygnus atratus, assembly GCF_013377495.2. Classification (NCBI taxonomy): domain Eukaryota; kingdom Metazoa; phylum Chordata; class Aves; order Anseriformes; family Anatidae; genus Cygnus; species Cygnus atratus. The sequence continues at coordinate 53,175,006 of NC_066396.1, forward strand.
GAGGGAAACGGCAGGGGTAACAACAGCAGACTTAGCACCAGTCCTCCTCCAGGGCTACTCAGTTTTTGCTGCGAAGTGATGCTCGAGCCTCACAGACATGCCTTCCTCTGCTCCCAGCCCTCCTCCCCATGGCTGCATAAATGAAGGAATAACAGTAACAGAGGCAGGACCCAACTGCTAAGGCAGTGCTCCAGGTTGCAGGAGTTGTCTCACTACCGATGAACTTCCCTCAATGTCCAGAGAGCAGCCCCGGGTTTCCAGGGCTCCAGGTTAGCTTTCACAACAACCCTAGTTGGGTTGGAAGTGAAAAACATAGCTCTGGAAGCCGATTAAGCCAGTGTCACAGCCCGTGCTGCAAGAAGAGCTGTGCTTTCAATTACTGTGCTTTCCTCCCACCATTCAGGTCTTCTCGTCAGGAAACATGAGTCTCTCTAGAAGATTACACCCTGGCCCCATACTGATAACAACGAGGGGGTTTGCTCCCAACAGCAGGTTCAGTGTGGGTCCAGGCTGGAAACAGATGTAGCTAGACCTTCACTCTCTAAAAAATGAAACAGTCAACATGTTAAAGCTTGAAACCTGACTCTCTACAGGTGGATTTGAATTAAAAATGCTCGCTATTCCTCTAGATACTAATAAGTGTTGACAACAGAAAAATGAGCTATTCTTGCCCAGTTGTTTCAGCCTAACTTCAGGCTTTTCAGGTTTTTGAATATAAAAGTACTGTTTTTTTTTTTTATAAATTGTTTTCTTTTTACTCTGCTGGACTGAGACTGTGTAGAACCAATATCAAACAGCCCACTTTGGATGCTGTAACAAGAGATGGTGCTTCTTTTAATAATGTGCTCTTCTTGCTTATGGTTTTTAAAAGATTTGTCAGATCAGAGGAGAAAACTGCCAGTGTGACTTATTAGCACAGGGAATGTATGATCTCAAAAAGTAAAGCAGAGGGACTATGAAGGACAAATTAAACATGACACAGAAAACCTTCTAACAAATAGGATCCAGTTTTCTGAAGCAAAGGGTCTGAAAACAGTGAAATACAGTGAAACAGAAACATAAGCAAGGTGTGATACAGGAGCTGATGCATCTTTTCACTTAAAAACAATAGCTGCAAAGCAAAATCAAATGCATTTTTTGCTTTTCCACATATTAATAAAACTAGAGGAAACCTCATAATGAAATCTGCAACATTTTTTTTTTTTCTGGGGATCACACACCCCAGTGCAATCCAAATACATTTGCGATTTATGGTCTGCCTTGCTCATATCCTTGAAAATCATTGGCTCTTTCAGGGACTTTTCCTTTAATAATGTATCCGTACCCTTGTGAAAAAGCCAGTAATTCCACAGACACTTGCATATGCTGACAGAAACAGCTTCTGCCTCTGGCTGACAGAGGAATTAGGAGGGCATTCAAACCACCCTGGTGCCAGTGCGTGACACACTGCATCTGCAGCACAGTTAACACCCAAAGGCAACCACAGCCTCTGTTTTCTTCCATTCCTCCCTCCCCCCCCCAGACCCAGGTTTTTAATTTGCCCAGGTTTTGTCTATGCAGAAGTTGGGAAGAATAAAATAAACAATGAACAAGACCTCCCACAGATACTACTTTGCTTCATCATTTTGGGATTGATACCAGAGATCAGCTGGTTGCCCACTGATGCTCTGGCTGCGGTTGGGTTCCCTGTTAGCTGATGTGACGCTGCCCATTCTTAGGTCTTGCTCTTGCTTGGCAACATGAGAATGATTTTCAGATATCCATGAGCTGATGGTTCCATGCAGCTGAATCGGGTTTGTTGTGATCTCAGAAGAAAAAGACATTTGAGCCAACAAGCTTTGGGATTCTGGTCATTTTTACCTCTATTTCTGCGTGGGAGGGCTGGGTAATTCAGAGAAGCCTGGGGCAGTGGGCACTGGGCTCCTGCCCAGCTGGTGTTAACCAGCTTGCTATCTTTCAGATGTTTCACACGTGACAACTGGGGCAAACTGAGGGCCCTGAAATAAGATGGTTTGTTCTCTTAGAAGACCTTTATAGGAGGTCTGAAAATTTATTTTCCTGGTTGGAGGTGAAAGGGCAGAAGAGCGTGTGTTTATTCAACTTCAACTCCCAGCACTTTAATGAAGAATCCAGTCGGTTTCAGCACTCCTTGTAGCCGGCAGAAGCATACCTGGAATTTGATTTAGGAGCGGTGCACACCAGAGTGCTGTTAGTCCATCAGTACCGCAGGGCCCTGTCTGCCTGAGACATCTGTTGCTGCTCTGCCTATTGACCCAACTGCCAAAAAGCAACACCAGGCGCAGGCATATAGGGGTTTCTCTGGGAGCACCCTGTGCACTGGTCCTGGCAGCATCCTTGCACAAAGGTCTGCCATCGTGCATGTAGGAGCTGGTTGCCCTGTCACTTTTGCTCCTGAAGAGGGGTATTAGCAACGTATGCAAAGGTGCCCATGGCTAGGAAATGTATCTCCCACATGAGTCTTCTTCCGAGGTCTTTGTCAGTTAGGTTGAGAGGTCTGAGAGGTTGAGAGGAGAAGGAGGAGGAGAAGCAGGAGGAGGAGGAGAAGCAGGAGGAGGAGGAAGAGGAGGAGAAGGAGGAAGAGGGAGAGGGAGAGGGAGAGGAGGAGGGAGAGAAGGACAAGGAGAACATGGCCTCCTCCACATTTGTTCAGCACTTTCAGCATGCCTCCACAGAGGCATATGAAAATGGGAAGGCAGGTGGAGAAAAGATGCAGATTAATCTGCTTCTGCTGCTTCCCAAGAGGCATGAGATTGTCTCTTCCCAGCCACTTTCTCATCTGGCTCTGGCAATATCACATCTGTTGCTTATGGCAGGAAAATTTCCTCCTTCCCATCAGACTCCAGCACCTTCAAAGGCAGCATGTGACCCAGTGTTTTCTGCAGTAGAGGAGATCAAGGGCAGATTTGATCTAATCTGAATTAGGTGCGTGTAGTCATAAGGAGGGCTTTCCGTGGGCCTTTTAACAAGTTGGAAGAAAAAATCCTGACAGCAATCACAGCATAAAGCCTCTGCATCCTCATGGGAACCTTAGAAAAAGCTCCTCTTTTTTTTTTAACATTTCAGAGAGTGAAATGTGCTGTAGCTGTAAAGTGTCCCTTGTCTCTTTACGTTCATGCACCTGTAGCATCAACTCAGTGAGCTGAAGCTGCATGGAAATCAGAAGAAAAGAAGAAATTAAAAAGAAGAGTTGTTAAACTACCTCTTAGTACAACTTTTAAAGCAGCCTCATTTACACAAAGATGAGGGCAGTTTTAGTTAGTCCAGTTGGGTACCCAAATGCTCAGTTGTCCAAATTCATTGATCTGCTCAGATACACAAAATCTGTCAGCCCTAGTGCTTGGTGCAAAGGGCCTCCAAACCTTTGGAAACTTGCCATCAGATTTCCCCGTCTCATAAATCACAGATCTTCCACTGAAAACTGCTGCTTCCCCCTGCTACACTGAGATGTTGCTTGAATGAAAGTCTGAAAAAAATGTAGCAGATTAATTAAACAAAAGTTATAAGCACCTGCCAGTCCTTTTGGTTTCAGTGAAAGCTACTCATACTCAGCACCTGTGAAAAATGTATTATATGAGATCATGGTTTAATGATAAATATTTAGGTACAGACAGAATTAAGGGCAATGCTGAGTTCTGAAAGATTCACATTAGCTTTGAAATCATGCCAAACTTTTTTTTTTTCCTTGTGTTAGTGTACTGATTCTAAGGAATGGTGGGATTGATCCAGGCTCATGAGCAGGGAATTGGGAATTGCATGTGATGTGTGATTTCACATGGTTAAATATCCACCTGGAAGTGCGATCTTTCATTTTAATAAAAGTTTTGCAGACTTTATATTTAGTAGGCAGTAGACCAAGCACTTTAGCTTAAGTGCTCCAAGGGACAAAAATAACAGTCATATACAAAGGATCTGAAGATCTGTAAGTGTTGGGATCCATACACACATTTGTCTTCCCTGTATATGTCTTTTCCTTTTTGGAGTTTGCTGACTCTTCAGAAAAAGAAGTGCTTTAGAGCACTGCGGTCTGGTTTACATATTGGTTGTAAGATTAATGGCTGGACATGCTCCTTAGGAAGTAAAAAAAACAGAATTACGGACATGCTGTAAATGGTAAGAGATGTATCTTCTACTTACTTTTTCTTTGTTACATGAATAAGTTTCTTTCATACTTAATTCCATGAGCAAATAATCTCTTCGAGTATTTAACTTACCGTAGACTCTCTGCCTCCTGCAACAGAACATTCACGGAAAGCATGCCACCAACTCCAAAATTTCACTTGATTCTTTTCCCTTTAGTGTTTTAATGCCTATCTTCTCTGAGACAATCATGATCTGAATCCATGTTTGTTTGCTCTAAGTATTACATTTACTTACGTTGGAAAAAAAATGCGAAAGAAAGGATATGATCTCCTACATATATATAGAGAGAGAAACGAAATTCAACAGGATGCTGCTGCAGCTCTGCTGACTGCAACTTGTCACTGAGAGCAGCAGCACCATGAGACCTGAGCTCCTCCAGAGCTGCTCATCAAGATAAGACTCTAGGCAGGGCTTTTCAAGGCACTCCAGCGATGCTGGCAGTGCCCACCATCTCCTACTGAACATACAGGTACCTTGGGAGTAGCATCCATGGATGCTGCATCAAGGTGGTGCTTTAAGCAGCCTGTCTGGGCTATGTTTTTGTGCAAAGTTTAAGCCCAAAGGTTAATTACCTTTATTATTTAACAAACTAAAAAAATGGCTTTCTTATTTCACCTTCCTTACTTCATTGGCTGGAGTTAGTCAAGATACTTGTCTCACTTTTCTTGCCCTGTACTGCTTGGTAGTTTCCTCTCATAACATGCCCGTCACTTGCTCCTAATTGACTCTCTACTAGAAATCCAGAAAAGCCTAGGCAAGGGCTAAGGAAAAGAAACCCAGAAATAAGCTGAATCTCCAAGTTCAAGGGCAAAGCAATGAGTTCTATATAATAAATAAGGCTGCTAAGTCCCAGCAAAATGGGTAACTTGCTTCAAAAACACTTTAAAAGACTTTCTGTCAGACTAGGTAGCTGAGCTGAGGCTTCCCTTTGTGACCCTTTATTTAATACCAAGGGCATGTTCTGCATCAAGATACAACCAGACCTGTCTCCAGAGAGCAGTCAGTCTAGGAGAGGAGCCAGGCACACCAGAAAATGCAGGGGATGCAATTACTGATGGCTCTGGTTACTGTGTCAAGCCTACTCCCATGCTAAAAAAAATAAAAAAATAAAAAGATACCCTTAGCCTCAGTTACTTGGCTGGATTACAGAATTGTCCTGCCCTCCAGGCAAACACGTACCCAGAGATAAGGCAGGAGAACAGCCCTGTTCTGGTTGGTCAAAGGAAAGTTTTATGCATTTGCATCTCCTCCAGCTGTGCTGCCGCACACATCACTGGCCCATGGGAGAGCAGGGTTGCATTCGTCTAGGTGTGGTGCAGCTGGAGCTCCAAACCATCCCTGCTGTCCTTACGTCTCACAGGGACAGTGATGTAAAGGCACGCGGCTGGAGCTGGGGGAAGAAACCAAAATGGCATCAAAAGCGGTGAAGCAGGAGTGGCATGGGGAGAACAAGAGGGAAGAGAGACGTCAGGAAAGGAAGACTCAGACAGACAGACAGCCTGGTGGTTTGGCACAGTCTGAAATAAGCTGTTGTGGGGAGGGTGGAAGACCTCTGAGAACAGAAAGGGATAGACACTGTGCTCTACAGGTCCAGTGCTACAACAGTGAGAGACAGGTTCGGACTTCAGCTCTGCAGGAGTCAGAAGTATCATCTTAGGCAGCTGTAATTCTTCCTCAGCCTCTGGAAACAGTCTAGTTGGCACATTGCAGGCTATAATAAAGCCAAAGAAGAAATCCCTGAAACTTGTTTTTTCCCATTTTATCTCAAAGCAATAACCTCTTCCATTTATTTCTCCAATGTGACATACTCCACCAGATCACACAGAATATGTGTGAAAGATGGGAGGTAATGAATGGCATCCTGTTCTCACTCATTTATAAAATGTGTCTGCTGTTGACTTGGGGCCAAACACTGATCTCAGTTACAAGAAGACAGACCCAGAGTAATTGCACTAGGAGCTCATGTTGCGGCATTCAAACTCAGATTTTAGAAAGACATTCCTGTTTTGGGGGTGTACTTCCACTTCTAGAGTCCCTAGCTCAAGGCAGCTCTCATGGATTAGCCCAGCCTGTATGAAAAGAAGGACAACTCAAGAGGCCTTGAGAGGTCTTGAGTTGGTCCAACCAAAACCAGAAGTCTATTTAGTATCATTCTTATATCTCTTATTTTCAGAAGAACCACTTCCAGGCTATCCCAGCTACTGAGCATGAAATGGCTAAAAAACAAAGAATTTTTGGTACAAATTCTTGAAAAATAACTGTCATTACTTTTCAGATCTGGGTAATTTTCCTCTCTTGTAATGGGACTTCATGTCACAGACAGCATATACTGCAGCACTCTGATAGACATGCATGGGGCACACACCAGACAAGAGCTGTATTTTTTGAAAATATACTTGAAATTTTTCATATATATTGAATATATTTTTTGAAAACATACTTATCAAATATTTTGATAATTATTCAGTTCAAAGCTTTTTTTATTATTTTTTACTATTTTTCATGTAGTGTATTTCATCATAATTTAGAGCAAAATAATTGTTTTCATTATGACTGTTAGAATTCCTATTCTTTTCCAAGGAAGTAGAAAAATATACTCCAAATGTTGATCCTCCTCTTCTTCCAGTTTGATTACTTTCAATTCCTTCTAAAATAGTACACATTCTTCTTAACTGCTGTCTACTGACTTCTTGAAGTTTTTTTCTGTAGTTTTGATTAGTTATTGTTGGGAAATAAAACCTAAGTAATGAAAAAAGTTCTTCATGCTTTTGGAAGCATAAAATTGTTTAATGTGGTCATCAGGCTCTTTGAACTTGTTTCTAGCTTTGCAAAATGCATGAAAGATTTTTCCATTTTATTCTTTCTAACGTTATCTATTAATGGATATCTTTTTGATATCCAAATTTATTCTGATCAGCATGAGTAATGAAAGGAAAGTCTTCTTCCACAGCAAATTTCTGAAAGACTGCACAAAACTAACAGGCCAAAACAAGAAAAAGTCTTACTCCAAGAAGTTAAGTGAATATATTTCACATTATACTTAGTTTGATTTTGTTATCCACAAAGTCATTTTGCCATTAGTCAATTCTTTAATCAGAGCTATCATACACTGATTTAGAATATTTTTCATTTTAAGCTAGTCTGATTAAATTGTCTTTGTTTCCTTCCCTAGTTTAAAATGAAGATTTTTGTCTAGATGCTGAAATTAATTCATTTTCGTTTAGTCAGTGTCTCAAACTGTTTAATTCAAATAGCTGCTCTTAGCTTTACAAGCATTAATAGAAAACTGTGCTCAAAGGACCACTCTTCATTGCTGCTTGTAAATAAAAGCAGATAAATCATGCAAAAATGTCAGAGAGGAGAAGGACCCACTCTCTCTCTCTGTCTCTCAGTGGGATCAGTTTCTCATTTCAATCAAGTCATAAGTGACTGTGGCAGATAAATCCTCCTGGCCTGTTTGCCCTTTTCTCTCAAAGCAGACTCCTTGCACAGTAAAATGCAATTTCATCCCACTCGGTGAGTTTCATAAAGGCCATGGAAATTAATGGCACTCAGAGGTCAATCGCTGCAGTGCTGGGAGTGTAAAAGATTGTACAGACACTGTAACTGAGCTCACCATTGGCATACCACCAACACAAGACTTTCATGTCATCAGTTTTAAGTCAAACTCCTTGCACATTTCATTGGTGAATTTCTCTTTGAGTCATTGCTGCCATGGCATTGCCACTGCAGGTAACTGAAAGCAAGGTTTTTGTGGAATGAAGCAAGATGCTTTGGGTAAATGGAGGAAGATAATTAGTGTCCTCTGCAAACCAAATGCGACTGCCACAGCTGTATTTGTCATTCAGGTTTTGTGTCTTGCTGACCAAGGTTAAATAAGCTGACACAGGTTTCTGATTCAACAGGAAAGTTGAAAAAGATACAAAGTCAGCTTTGTTTGGATGTAACAGAATACCTGAAGAAAGCAAAAATCATTCTGTTTTGCCCTGAGATACTCAAATGCTGTCTTGTCTGCATTGACCTTGAAATGCTTTCCAGTGAGGAAATGCATCCTGTGAAAGGGAACAGAAATAGGGTAGGTGTAGGCTAGAATTGCCATTGCTACTTTACATCCACCAGGGTCTCTCTGATATAAAACTTACCAAGTCTGCGGTGGTGCACATTGTCCAGAGGGGCTGCTGGGGAGGGTGGAGGGCAAGAAAGGCATCGGCAGTGATGCCCCCAAAAGCCCCCACGGCTGCAGGATGAGGCCTCGTGCCCACAGCACTGGCTTTGGAGGCACAGGGATGCAAGCACTTCAGGGGCACAGCCATGAGGCCACCACATGTAAGGCTGGTGCCCCTTTCCCCCACACAACCCTCAGCCCCCGAGAAAATCAGATGATGACATGTGGCCTGCAAAAAGGCTCAACCTGGTCTCAGTATTCCTAGGACTCAAAAAATTGGTCGTTTGTGAAATCCTCACCATCTCCCAGGTGGGTAATTTTCTCCTTCCAGTTCACTCTGGGTACAGCAGCTGAGGATCCTTTGAAAATGGTACTTAAAGGCAGCTTTGCAGCAGATCGCACTGTTTCTCAGACTCTAGTAAAATGCTGTTGCAGTGCTACCAGCACGCAATGTTAGCATAATCCCTGCAGTATTCAGTTTCTTTCTTCAAGCTACATTTCAGATTTCACATGAAAGGAAAAAGGGAAAGCCTAACTTCTTGGGTTGCAATACTAGATAGACTCAAATCCTGGAAAGTAACGAACCTATAAAAACACCGAGAGAATATATATGAGAAGAATATTTTATATTCTGCTGTTCTCTTTTTAAACTTATCTCAGGATTTTGAAGGCTTGACTCAGGGTTCTTGAATGTCTCAGACCACAAATCTTCTTGCTTTGGCTCATGCTGCAGGACAGTATTTTTTAATAAATAAATGCTAAGCCTGCATCTTCTGTAACTTCATGAGAGCTCCCACTGCTACTGTCAAATGTTTGCTTAAAATGTTCGTTCTGAGCACTTGATAGCTTTCCCTTTCACTGATCTGTGCCAAATTGCTGTCTTGTCCTGGAGCCCTTTAGGAATTTGTCTTTTTTCCTCACATTAGAACAAACATGGAAAAAGATTGATATATATGTCCAATAATCGTGGCACATGAAGCACATTTTGCTAGGTGGAAACCACACCTACCTTCACTGGGTGTACAATCCTCTTCCAGCCTTTGGGCTGTCCTTTGGACTTTGTTAAATTATTGGCTGAAACAGAGAGCATAATGCTGTCAGCACAGCAGGATGATGGGGGCAGTCCCCGGAGTCTCTTGTGTGGGGTGGTGGATGGCAGTCTCCTCAGACACCTGCAGGAGGCAACAACACATTTGAGACTCAAACGTTTCATTAGCACAGATTTTTGCTTGAAGGTATGCGTCATGGCACCATAGGACAGATGCAGCAGTCAAGCGACTGTAACAGTTCAGTCTGTATACTAAAAGAAGATGGAAAAGCAAACTCTCTAAAAGATTTAGTAATTAAAATGTGGTTTAATTTTGATACAAATGGACTCAAGTCTTTGAAGCAAAGGGATTGCTCAGAAGGTCACTAGTAGGATACCACATGCACTAAACAATGCTTTCTTTCTCCATCCCTCCAGTGGCTTCTCATCTCATTGCATGCCTATCTCCTCTTCCCTCCCATTCTCCCTGTAGATGTCAGTTACCACCAGATGTCAGTCAGCAGTTGGGTGCACTGTCCATAAATCGCTTTTCCAAATGGCCACTTCACATAGACCTCCCATGCTTGGAGGTGTTCTCTGCAAAACAAGCACTCTCATTTTACTTGGAAAATTCTCTTTTGTGAAGCATCCTACAGAAAATCTTGACTATCATCATGCAGAGTTCCCCAATGTTTTCTGGTATTTCCAATGTTTTCTGGTATCCTCAATGTTTTCTGGTATTGCCATCTCCATGTAACCCTGCTCTTGCCCTTTACATACCCTGTGAGGTCTCTCCATTTCTGACTGGTGTTCTCCTTGACATTGGTACACAACAGTACCTGGGGTCTCTTTATAGAAACAATACCAGTGAAGAGCCCTTTCTAAGTTGTAGAGTGAGGACCAAGAATGGCACTGACTTAGCAAAAATTGTTTACGTTTAAAAGAGAGAGCCACCATGTGTAAAAAAGGTGCAGGTTTTTTTGGTTACCAGTTTTCTTCAAGTGGCTGTATGTGTACTGTTGCCCCATCTCCTCTCTTAAACAAACAAAGACCTTGGCTTTCTGCTGAAAGTATGATGTTCATCTGAACTGCAAGTTCTCCTTCACTCTGACATTGCCTCTTGCAGAGAGGGAGACTCCCACTCAGGGAGTTGAACCCTTTCTCATTCTTGCAGATCTATCCCTTTTGCAGGTCTGTGTCTGCACAAATACACGAGTATGACAGTGACTCCATTAGCACAGCAATTGCTTGGAATCCGTTAGCATTTCATTATAAATCTGATTTTTGACAGATTTATAACCAGACTGTAGAAATTAACTTCTGGAGGAAATGTGCCATTTAGTCTCAACATGAACACATTTTATTTTTTTACACGGTTGTATTTTTTCTTACTAGACTTTTTTAGTGGCTAGAAAAATAACATTATGCTTGTTTTAATGTACTTCTTTTAAAGTGAAAAAAAAAACAACAACATTTTCATAAACATTTCAAAACTGTCTGACATAGTCACATGTTTATTGCATAGTCCTCTGACATTTTTTGAGAACAGGTACCAATTAAATGACAGTCAGCATATCAGCACATTAAAATATAACTTCAGTGAAGAAATAGTAGATGAATAAAATAAGGTTAGCAGGTAAATAAAATAAAGAGACAGATCAACCAGTGCTGTTGACAGATGGAAGGCAGCCCTTCCCGTTGCAATAAATATACTACTGTTCATTTTTACAAGACCAAGTTGATAACAGATATTAATTAAGGACAGCATGTCATTGCCTTAACAATAACCTGTGGTTTTGCTGTGAAGCTGGGCCAGTGAGCCCAAGGTGAAGTGCCTCACACCTCTTGCAGATGAGGAGACTCATGAGAATACATCAACAAACTCACCTGCTGTGATGGGTGGAATTGTGCCACATGGCACAACATTAGCTCAGGTACCAGCCTTAGAGAAGCCTTAAAATGAAATAACTGTTAATAGTTTTTTTGCTTGTTTGTTAGTTTGTTTGTTTTTTGCCTCCAGGTTAATCTACTTCAAAACAGAAAGGCAGTGTTGCTGAAGGCAACTGAGCTGTCCTTAAAGCTATGTATGGATAGGGACCCTGCCCAGGCACTGTCTTTGAGGCCACTGTCCCCCTGTGAGCCAGTCTGCCTCCACAGCAGTTCAGGAGATCCTGGGCAGAGGTGGCAGTAATTACAGGCAGGTTTTACTGGGGGCACACTAAGCTAGTGCCCGCTAATGCTGCTAGTCCTAACACATTGCACCATCCCTTGGAGCATGGTGGAGTCAGTGCCAGCAGGGCTACAGCCCTCAAATCATAAAAACAAGTAAACAAAGAAATAACAACAACAAAATCAACAACAACAACCAAAAAAAAAAAAAAAACACCCACTTCTTTCAGGCTGGTTTGACAGTTTCATAATTCCAGGCTGGAAATCAGGGAAGGAAATGAGAAAAGTCTTCTTTACTGCAGATAGCACTTTCTTTGATGGGAATCTCACGTGTTTTGACAGTTTGCTGTAAAAGGACCCCATTTACAGAACCCAAAGGCTCTCACTGCAAGCAAAGCACCTGGTAATGTTGTTCTCCACCACTCCACTCTGGAGAGAGAAATTCCAAGCGGGGAAATGTGTTTTTGAGAAAAGTCATATCCCTTGACTGTATTGGTGGGTAGCAAAGTGGTAATTTCCCTGTGCACCCACCCACGGAAGATTTTTCTCCTTGGTCTCAGTGAGTAACAGAGCTCAGGAGGCTGACTTGTCTAGTAAAACCTATGTAAGAGACCCACCATCCCTTCCTAACAGCTTCTAATACAATTTTCCAAAGGGAATGGCTCATTTCAAATCTAAGGAATAAGTCTGAACAGCTAGAGAACAAGACAGCTTTTGTGCTGGTTGTATATCTCAGAACTTGCATTGTATTATAAAGCACCTTTAAAAATTCTGAGGCCTTGGAAATCTCTGCTGGAATACAAATATCAAAGTGATCTGACAAATAAATTTGAGCTTCAGTGCATTAGGAAGGAAGCTGTCTTCACTAAGCATTCTTGTTCTATATTTATCTCCCATACCTGCCTGTCCCATTGGAGGCCCTTTCCAGTAATGCTTTCTTACTGCAGATATCTAGGAGACACTTGTCAATCTATAAGAAACGTTTTGTGTTTTCTGAGAGAAGTTGTGTTTGCCATATCTTTGACTCAAAAAGAAGGCATATTTCTATAATAATCTGTGCTCTGCTGTTCCTCACCACCTGGGTACCTCAGGCTGGTTAAAGAGACTGAGCTGTTACTGCCTCAGGGCCAGCCTTGGGACTGGGGTCTGGGTTGAGGACATACCCGTAATGGCTTCAAAATCAGTTAAAGCATGTTTCATTCTGGAATTAGTAAACTGGTAAGTGTCTTTCACTGCAAAGTACACAGCAGAAGACAGATTAATGCCTGCCTAGGGATGTTGTACTGTATATTCAGAAATAGACAAAGGTTGCAGACACAGATCCCTTTTGCAAACCTGTTTAACCTGCTGTGTTTTAGTGGGCAAGTTTTGCTTTCTAAAAGGCTGAACACTTAAGGCACTGTGCTAAAATCCACTCTTCTTCAGTAAAACTTGTTAAAGACATCAAGAAAAAGCATGGAAGACAATGTGACTTTAAATTAAGCAGGTACTTGAGTACTTTCTTGAATTTGCGTGAGTTTATGTGCTCAGTTTTAAGTGTGTTCTTGCTGAAATGCTCTCCTGAAGAAGGGTTCCTGACAATATAGGATTATCAAGTTGACTTTGTATGAAATATCATTTGTGCTTGAAAGGTTGTGTGATTCTTTTCATAAGCCGCTGAATAGACTTTACAGTCCCTGCATCTCTGTGAGCACACAGCACTAAAGAAGTGAAGAGATGGTGCACTTATCTGCAGATGTGTAATTGCTATACTTGGAATTAATAAGAAAAATCCTTCAGTGAAAAGAGGAACAAGAACAGACTTTGACTCACCTTGTTGTAATGGGATGGAAGTATATCAATGCTCAATGTGATAAAGAAATAGATATGTCTGTATCACTCTGTACCCATCAAGGCAAACTTGATGGTGACAGTCGGAACCTGTAATACAATCCTCTGCCACAACAACTGTCAGGAGCAGGAAGACAGCCCTGCTACTTGAGCTGGGACTAACTGAGGAGGGTTAGATTTTCTTCTTTTTTCATTTTAGTGATTGAATGTGGCTTACAGAATTGGTGAACCCCATGACAGACCCTCACAGAAAGTGTCAGACATGGACTGGAGAAGGAAAAAAATCCATAGTTTCCATCCCAAGGCAGGAACAGTACTGTATGTACAGCTGTACTAGCTGCCTCGAGGAGTTTACTGCCATGCCAAATCTGCACTTAGGTTTGGGTAGCTGGCAGAATGTAGGATAATGTAAGAACTTCTCTCTGGACAGTTCTTTGAAGGACAGTGTTCTGTCTTAATAATCTTCATAGTCTTTGTCCTTTTGTTTCTGTCAGGGTTTTTTTTTGTTTTGTTTTTTAATTTTCTGAGTTAAAAACATTGAGTACTGTTGTTTGATCAAAGTAGAAATAATGATGTTCATGTTACGGTCACACTGCCTTGCAGAATCAGGGCATTTGAGACTTGAGAGAAGAGACCAAATTCTCTAGTTTACCGGTTCAAGTCCAGTTAATTTTGCTACCAGCCTCTGCATTAAGTCAGTATCTCTGTATCTTTCATGTCTATTCCTCACCCTGTATGAAATAATCTGCTTATTTTGGAAGGAGAGGTGTCAAGCATTTTCCCCACCAGCTCAGGTTGCCCCCTTACCTGGCCCCTCACAGATGGACGCTGCCTCCTCATAAAACAGGAGAAATGCTGCTCCAAACTCATGACATTTTAATGGGATCATTTGATTTTCTAGGGCTTACTGCTGTCATGGATGATGCAAGGAAATAAGCATTTTCCGTGGAATATAAAATAATACATGAGTGTATTTGCATTTGTTTTCCTTGTACCCCATGCACACAGGGTGTCAGTCTGAGGCACAGCCACTGCATGCCTGAGGAAGTTCAGAAGCTGTCCTGAATTTCCACCCCAATGAGTTACTTACCTAATCTTGCTGCACAGACAGCATGGAGAAGAGCAGGATGCAGCCTCTGAGGCAACACAAACCAGGACTATTTTGCTGGAGTTTGTTGGCCGCTCAGGCTTTTCGTCATGGTGGGATGTTCTCTGGTGCAGCAAAGGCCTCCTCCATATTGGATACAGTTCCCTACCGTGACATTTGCATTCAGCTCCTTATCTGCAGTCTGCTTTAATCAGGGTCTTCAAGTCTTCAGACCCTCCCACCAATTCCTGGCATTTTCAAGGTTGTTTGGGAGTCCCCCGATAGTAAAGGCCCTTCCCTATCTGGCTGTCAGTTCAGCATTCCTGTTTTTAGGCCTGTTTTTCCTGGTTCCTTCTATGCACATTTCATCTGTGTCCTCTTTCCTTCAATTTCAGCTGCCCCTCCCGGCTACACACACATTTTTCCTCTTGGGACCCTTTAGCCTGTCACTGCCTCCTGTCTTGCCACTCATGTCCCCCCTTGCTAGGTGGGGAATGTTTTCTGAAGGCCCTTCCAGACCTCTTGCAGACACTTATCACATCGCCCAAGGTGAAAGATGACATTCTTCATGGCAGGGGGAAAGTGTGCTTTGTCTGGAAGCCCAGTTTCAAGCAGGTCTCTCTGTGCACCCTCATTCTCTTCCACAACCCACTTTCCCTCCCTTTTACAAAAAAAAAAAAAAATGTACTGTGCGCAAGCAGTTGCTGGGAGTGATGAACTCATGTCCCACCTGATGCTTTTCTTCAGAGCAGTAATTGCATTCCCTCACAGACAGCTTGTGAGCTGCGTGTGTCCCTGTCCATCTTCTGTCCCATCTCAAGATTAAATGAAGCAAACACGTTTTTTTTCATGGCCAGGCTGTCTTTAACATGTGTCACCTCTCGACCCTCTGTGGTGAGCCAGATGCTGTGCAGGTCTTGCCGTCGCACGCCTGCCAACTGGGTCAGTCTGTTGGCCTATCAGGGAGGAAGCGATCTGGTGCAGTGAACTAAGTGTCTAAGTGTCTGCCTTTTGTTTTTCTGTTTTTTCTTTTTTCTTTTTATTTTTCTTTGCTTTGCTAAGCCTGGATTCATGAGGGGAAGCCACTGCTGAGCCTGTGTCAGGACTCATAGAAGGAAGAGGGACACGCTGCTGTGGTTCAGCGAGAGTTTATGTGCTCTCAGTCTTTCCTGAAGTTTCTATCTTGCAGACCCAGTGATTTCCTGTTTCCTTCTTGCTGGCCCTGATCTTCATAGAGATAGGGCCAGAGTAAGAAAGCATTGTCTGAAGGCCAGAGAGTAATTCCCCTAACTTGTAAGCACTCAATTCCAGATCCTAGCAAAACAGCAGGCTCCTTAAATGATCTCATGTAAAGGTCCTAGGAATCTGTTTTAGTGTCTGATATTTGTGAAGCCAATTTACTGTATTACATCACCAAAGCAATGTGAAAAATTCTGAGCAGTCTTATGAAGTGGACCAGAAAAGCCTCCTATAGAGATCTGGGAGTTTTTGTCTGAGTTTCTTTCGTTGGTGGTAGTGGTGTTTTTTTAAGCCTTTGTTATGTTCAGAGCTACATGGATGCAGGTCCAGCTCTGGAAACAGAGAAAGGACATGAAATACATCCTTCTGCATGTCTGGTAAAGTGGAAATTCTCCTCTGTTCAGATAGAAGCTGTTGTTACATTGGTCTCAGTTTTTGGCTTCTGTTCTCTTTGAAGGCACCCATCTAGTTTCTGCTACCCACAGTTATGCTGGAACCAGCAGGTTTCCTCATTCAATGCTCTACAGAAATGCAGAGCTTTTCTGCAGATGCAAGGACCTCTCCACACTTTGCAAGTCAGGCTCATCAGGGATGTTGGAGTAAGTAAAGAGTCCCCCCTACTCAGTGGGAAGAAAATGTAGATGGTTTAACTGAGACATAGAGGGATTAAGTGTGACAGCCAAGGTTACACAGGAAATCAACCTACCCTGCAGATCAGGGCTGGAGATCTTTAAACTGCCCATCAGCAAGTCAAGAGGGAATTGTATTGAGCTTTTAATGGAAAGAATGAGGTTCAAGTGAGGGAATGTGGATTAGTAAAGCTATGTATCTTTTGGGAGCACACACTTTGTCACCCTAAAGCTAGCTTGCATGCTCTCCTGCGTAAGTGCTCTCTTACCCTTCTTCTCTCTGTCCCTTCCGCATCCCATGCAGGTCCCTTCCTCTTCCACTGGTAAGAGCTAGAGCAGGCTTTGCTCAACCCTTAGTTTCAGAAAGCAGGGATAAGGAGAAGTATTTGTTTTGTTCCTCCCCAGTAATCTGCTCTTTTTGTTCACAAAAGGAGACTGGAAAGATCTCTGTCTACAGTCCAATAAGTGGCACATTTAAATTTCATAAGTGCCCTTCCAGTGACAATGGCAAACTGTCCTTTGTCCTGCAGCTGCCAGTGAACTTTGTCTCCCTTTGGTCATAAGCATCTCAGCTGTCACCTTACAGGACTTTGAGTGTGTCCTCTGATTTTACACCAGCTTTGCAGAAACTCAATTCAAGGAGGCACAGATACTATTCCATTTAGGTTGCAAAGCTATTCCTTCTCAGTCTGTACTCAGAGATACCTTAGGACTCCTTCCAGAGCCTAAGCCTGGGAGTCCCACTGCCGTAACCACTGTACTTCAGAGGGGGTCTTTGGAAAGCAAGAGAGAGAGAGAGAAAATGCATTTCTCTGTTCCGGGACAAAAACAGGTCAGAGATCCCCCAGGTAAGCTCAGAATTATGTGAAGTGGTGTCTGCCTGATGTGAAATAATCCTGAGGTAGTTGTACAGCAGTAATTCATGTTTCAGAGAGTAGTTTTTGAAAAATGCTGTATCTACTTCTCTTTTTCTTAAAGGCTTTGGGCAGTTCCCTTAGAGGGGAACGTATCTCATTGTTCTTCACTGCCAAGTGAATATTTGCATTAGTGGGACTTTATTCAGACTGTCTGCAGTTGCTTTTTAAGTATGGCGTTTCTGCATGCAGAAAAAATAAATAAATAAATAAATAAATAAAAATAAAAGGTACAGTGTGTAGTATTTTCAGATGTTATCTTATGCATGACATTTTCAAATTTCATTATAGCATGTAATTTAGCCTTTCAGTAAGCAAGGGGTTCAGTGTAGGACTGTAGAATATACCAGCTTGGCTAGCTTGTGCTTGTGTAGCTGAAGGAAACATTACAGAAGAGAAAAGAGGTATGAATTTTGGCTAGGTGGATAAAGAACAACGCACAGATATGTGGTCTACAGCTGTGCTTTACCTCACCCCTGCTGGTCATTCCCACTATACATCCTCCAAGCCCCTCTCTGCTAGAGAACTATGGAAATGCAGTGTTTTAGGGGTAGTTATGGGCTGTATGGAATGGGCTCTGATGAACACCTGCTCTCGAACACCACATTTCTTCCGTTATGTGGCTTTAAGTGAAACCCAAAACCACAGTTAGTGTTTCTTGTATTTAATTTGCGAAATAGACTTACAGTGCATACACTGAATACTGGCTTTATGCCATGAAAACTGTGCATCCTTTGCAAAGAAAAACTAATACTAGAATTAACTCCCCAGAGACTTTTTTCTTCCCTTCACCCCATGCAGTTACAAAGCTCAGTCAGACTGGGAGTACAGTGCCAGTGAATCAGTAATGCAGAGAAAATTATTGTGCGAGATTTATACAATGGTTTTGAACATGTGATGCCAAAAATGAAGGGTAGAGGCACCCCTCACAAATACGTATAAAGCCCTTATATCATGGGATTTCTCTGAGAACTGCAGATTATTCCCATCTCTACTAATCAGTTCAGAGCAATTGCTGCTATCCAAAGCTCACTTATATCATCTGGGAAATAACTGTTACTTTGAAACTCCACTGTGATCTGCTTTTGATTGAACTGCTGCTTAAAGAAAAAGCAGTAAGCAAGATGATGAAAACAATTATAGATAGCTAGATAGCTATGAGCCCACTTGCTACTATATCTACCTTCATAATTCAATTTAAAGCATTCCATTAGCCAGCAGGGTAGCAATATGGTTTTTTGGCAGAAACACCGCAAACAATATTGCTTTTTGTTTTTTTTTTTTTCACTCACAAATTAATGCATTAGCTTTCTGAGCTCAAGGACATCCTCAGAGTGCTTGTCTCTCCTGCAGAATGAAGTCTTTTAATGAGGTAAAAGGACACAGTTGTGGATAGGCTGTAAGTAGGGATAAGCTTAAAATTGAGTTTACCTGTTACAACTCACAAATGCTTCATGTGTCTTACTGTACGGATGGGATTCACTCACTCAGGTTTTGTCATATCTGAGGTCATGTTATGCC
The DNA here is from genome assembly GCF_013377495.2 of Cygnus atratus. Taxonomy (NCBI): domain Eukaryota; kingdom Metazoa; phylum Chordata; class Aves; order Anseriformes; family Anatidae; genus Cygnus; species Cygnus atratus. The sequence continues at coordinate 53,193,748 of NC_066396.1, forward strand.
TTATCCTGTCATGTCAGGCACCTCCTCTGAGCTAATAATCTAGGTTCTTTTCAAGTCAGTAAAGAGGGAAAGGCAGAAGGTAAAGCTCCCGTCCTAAGATTCGTGTCAAGGATGGTGGCCAACCCACAGACATCAGGCGTAGACGACCCTTCACTGCTGAGCTGATGGCAATCTGTTGGCCAGCCTTTTGTCAACATTGGGTGCAAAGTCCTGTTTCAACCCAGGCTAGTTGAAAAAGTGTCAGACTACTTTTAAAACATGACCCCTTTTCCTGCCTCTAGACAAGGCATAAATTTATCCTGATCTGAGAGGTTATACATCATGCTTTGAGGAGCCATGAGAAAGGAATTTGTTATTTCGAGGAATTAGTACTCTATGTTTGTGTTTCATTAGCACTTAGAGGCCCCAGCCAAGATCAGGATCTGATGAGACATGACACGATGGATGGGTGCAACAGTGAGAAGCAGGGAGAGCTTGAGTTTCAGAAGAGTTCACAAGAGTGCTTTTCGGAGCACTTTCGGCCTAATGGAGGAGAGCACCCCATGCCAACAAGGCATCATAAAAGAAAGAAAAAGAAGTTGGCAGGCTGGTGATGGTTAGCAAAGTAGGGAAGGGGTTTGAGAGACATTAGCTGTACAGGCAGAAAGGATTTTGATGGAACAATAGGGGGGAACTTAAATATACCAGAAATTATCTCATATCTCATTGAAACAAGATGACTAAAAAAAACATTCAAAAAAATGATGAAAACCAAGGTGGCCCATTCTCCCCAGTACTGAGTTCTAAAAATTCAGTTTTACTTGGAAAATGGTAAGAAACACATGAAAACTGAATGTGAGAGGGACTACTTCATCCTTATTCTCAGAAAAAAAAAAGATCTCAAAATGTGTAAGTGGTATTTGTTAACAGCTGATCTGCTAAAAGCATGTTTTCTTTGGATTCAGTGTATGCAGCAAATGGTAGAAAGTCATGCACTACCTAGTATAAACATGCCCCTTGAGTGCTTTTCGTGTTAGAAAAGGCTTTGACTATCAGGCAACTTTTGTGTAAGTATTTGCAGCTTTCTAGTCAACTCCAGTAGAATCTGTCAGTAGATGAAACAGTAGTTCCACCTCAGGGCAGAAGCTATCTTTCAGAAAAGAAAAAGAAAAAGAAAAAGAAAAAGAAAAAGAAAAAGAAAAAGAAAAAGAAAAAGAAAAAGAAAAAGAAAAAGAAAAAGAAAAAGAAAAAGAAAAAGAAAAAGAAAAAGAAAAGAAAAAGAAAAGAAAAGAAAAAGAAAGAAAAAGAAAAAGAAAAAGAAGAAGAAAGAAAAAGGAAAGGAAAGGAAAGGAAAGGAAAGGAAAGGAAAGGAAAGGAAAGGAAAGGAAAGGAAAGGAAAGGAAAGGAAAGGAAAGGAAAGGAAAGGAAAGGAAAGGAAAGGAAAGGAAAGGAAAGGAAAGGAAAGGAAAGGAAAGGAAAAGAAAAGAAAAGAAAAGAAAAGAAAAGAAAAGAAAAGAAAAGAAAAGAAAAGAAAAGAAAAGAAAAGAAAAGAGAAAAGAAAAGAAAAGAAGAAAGAAAAATACTGGGATTTGTTTAGCTCTGTAAGAAAATTTCTTACTTCTGTAGGTCTGGACGTAGCTAAAAAAGGACCATATAGAAAATGGTCCTTGGACCACATAGAAAATTAGGGAATATTCTCAAGGGCATAAGCTTGCCTTGCAGTTAATGTGGACAGACAGACACAGTCAGGAGGTGTTTATCCCACCCACTGGGAGCATAAGGTGGGCAGCTTTCTGTGGACTGTAGAGAGGGTCTTACAACTAAATGATTTAGTTTTAGACAAGGTCAAGCAAAGTGAATCTAACCTAATCTAACTTGCCAGAGGTCACGCAGCACGTCATTGTCATGGTTCCTGAGATGGAGACTGACTAGTTTCCAGGCTTGAATCATGCCAATCCTGTTTTGGCAGTACTCAGGGAAAAATATTTACAGAAAAATGTATCCAAACTATGGGGTTGCTGCACCAGCGGCTGTAATTTGGGTCTGCAGCTGCAGCCTAGCAGGTGCATGCCTGACTTAGGTTTAACGTGGCTCACAGAGGCAGTTTTGCAGCCACAGAGCAGGTGAGGAGCTGAGCATGTAATACCATCTCCCTATGATCCCTGCTGCCGTTAGCTGGTTCAGAGCAACCTCAGGTAGATCACCTCACAACAGGGGTCACCAGCAATGGCTGCAGTGTGGACAGAGTGAAATTTTGAGTGCTCCCTCTCAGACAGTACTGCTCCCTTTGGCCTAAGACACGTTCCTTTCCTTGACAGACACTACACCAGCAAATCCTAGGGCTGCTTTTTTCTCATCTTACCCTGTCAGCCTCCTTAAATACTGCTTTACCAAACCCTGCTCCTGCCAACCCTAGGTGTTCCCTAAATATAGCAAGTAGCAAGGTCAGAAACACTGTAGGTACTTCCATTTAATGGCAAGTTAGACACCTAGTAATATCTAACAGAATGTTGTAACTTCACACAGATAAGCCCATCTGCAGGAGTAGCTAGGCTGGCCTCCAGTTCAAGGTCTCCTGTGGATGCAGTGGTGGCAATCATATATGCACAGGAAGGGACAATGCTGCCAGCCTCTTGCCCTTTCCCTGCCTTGTACAGCATCAAGGCAGAGCAGCAACAGCTCTGTGTCAGACCATCTGTAAGCGGAGGAAGAGACATGAGGCATTCAGCCAGTCATCCTCTCCTCTGGTAAAATGCAGGGGCTGGACTGAGCGGTTCAGTCTCAAGGGTTTAGTTCAATTCTATATTGGGCCACAGGTTAAGCTCCAATGGAAAACACCTACTTCAAGGTAATATCAGGAAGGAACCTCATCCAGGGCCTCACTTTATTACTGTAAGCAACCATGAGCTATATCAACAATGCACTCAAGAGTTCAACAGCCTGTAATGAATCTCACACCCCCAAATCACTTGAATGATTAACACAATATAAGTAACTGCCTATAAGTCACACAGCCTGATTCAATGACATATACCTGAGGTTTGCAGAAATTTAAGGTTGCATGATGGACTGGAGCTAGAGAAATACTGCCTTCCTCCTAGGTTAGGCATGGCCTTTGAACTCCACTTTGTATATCAGTCAACAAATAATGGTATCAAACAAATCATAATTGTGGTAGCAGCAGATAGAGAACTCTCTATACATGCCAGATACTTCCTGGCCTTACGTCTTCCCTCACATACAAGTACACTTACCAGACAGGAAAAAAGCTTAAGCCATTCTGATCTGTATTTTCATTTTGTCTTTTTCCAGCTACTTCTACATCTACAACTGGGACAAGTCATCTCACGAAATGTGACGTAAAGCAGAAAGCCTTCTGTGTAAACGGGGGAGAGTGTTACATGGTTAAAGACCTCCCAAACCCCCCAAGATACCTGTGCAGGTAAGAAATCCTCTTTGCTTATTTTGGTGGAGGGACCTGGTTCCATAAATACTTTTTCTTTAAAGAAACACCTGAACAATTTCTTCTGCTATACTTGTGGTGTTAGATATTTCTTCTTTCTTAAGTATATGGATATGAGGCATATCAGAGGCTAACCAAGAAATCTTTCCATGAGGTTAACGGCACAGCAAGCCTCATTGATGTTTATATGGCATGAAGTAACACAATTTAAGCCTTATATTAGACATAATGAAACAGGTGCTGTAAAGTAAGTACATTACAAATGGGGAAAAAAACAAACAAAAAAACTGCGTTGGTAACTGCATTGGATAAGTGACCTTTCTACATGACAAAATGTGGTTATTTTTATTGTATGCTGTAGTAACTAAACACTTTCTGACCAGAATGGATTCTCAGCTGGATTTTTTGCTGTGGTGTCAAATGCATAAAAAGCAATGAATGTAAAGGCAATTGGTAGAGGTTACTATTTCATTTGAGGATCTTTGATTCAGGAAGACATATGAGCATGAGTTTAGTTTTAAGTGTTGTGCTTGTGCACTTCTCTCAAGTCCTGGCCTGCACTGTAGCAGGCTGTTGCAATAGTCCTTTATTTTGGAGAACAGCCATTAAGAACTACGGCATCAGAGTACACCTCCTGCATGGTATCACATCATGCAGTATTTACTTCTGGAGTTAAATCAGTCAGTATTGCTTCTCTCACTTCAGAGGGAACTCGACATTTAATGCCTTAGGAAACATCTTTGGGATCTAGCAGGACTGAGTGGAAAGGAGGAACTTTGGTGAGGATGTTGGGTTTTTTTCATGCAGACGAGAGAGTGCTCAGCAGAAACTGTTGTCTGCTGTAACTACGTAAGTTTTCAGTCTTCTCTGGCTAAAAATCAAATAACAGTACTTGTAAAGAAGGCTGTGATGTGTGAGTGAGCAGAAGGTCTATGATACTTTCATAAGGCAAGAAAGTCATAGACTGTGTGGCACTGTTGTTAAAAAAAAAAAATCTACAATGTTCTGCTTTGTGAGTTTTCTTTTTTGTAGATTGATGTTACCTGCACTTTATGAGCTTTGTTTTGCTTTGGTTTTTCACAGATTGCACCATTGCAGAAAGTGATGAATATTTCATTGATTTTCAATTTGTTTTTAGCTAAATTGAATATGGAAAAATTGCTGGCTCTGGTGGGCTGGATGGGAGAGAGAGAAAATTGTGTTAAATTTACGTGATCATTATACACCAGCAGTACAAGATGAGCATTCTGATATGACACTCCTGGGCACGTACCAGGGCCTACCTGCCTACCTCCCTGTTTTAACTTCTTATCCAAAAACTATGCAGAAAAAAAAAAAGAAGAAAAAAAAAACAGGGCAGCAGTGTTTGGCATCTACCAGATTTTTTTTAATTAATTTTCTCAGATACATTTCAATGGAATGGAGATTTTTTTTTCTCTGTTGTAGACAAGAAATAACTCTTAATTCTGTGTCTGGAGTTGAAAGAAAAAGCAATTCCCAAATTTGGCAGATGTACCTCTCTCTGGGTGGCCCAAGACCTATTTGGAAAAAGCATCAGAGCTGTAAAATCAGAGAGGGTGAATCTCATTTACTGTAAAGCAGTGGAATAGGATTCTTATCCTGTGGACAGTCAGGGACCCTGCTACTTCGCAGGCATTTTGCTATGCCCTCTAATACTTGCCAGAAGTGAAACTTTGTGTTATGTAGCAAAACAAGATGCAATATAGCAACATAAGAAATGAAAGTGTGAGTACTTGAAAGCGGGTGTGCTGGGAAACTGAAAAGACAAAATACAGTTCTCGTTTCATTAAAAATACAGATGTCTACATTTAATTCCAGTATTCCAGTGTTAATTAAAATAAGTATCTATCCAGTACACATTGCCTTCATTGTTCTGAGAAAATAAATCTTCCCTCAGAACATGCTTGTGGAAACAGAATGCTTGAAATATGGTACTTGCTCTTCATATTTCTGCCTCAGTAGCAAGTTCACATTTTTCCATATGGTCCATCTGTTGAAAGCAAAAACAAAATTTCTAAAGCATGAGCCATGTCGTTCTAAATTTGTTTTATCCCTAACCAAAAAACCATGACTCAGATTCACAACAACCATGGAATTTTCCAAGTGGTATCTCTGGTTTTGTAAAAAAAATAAAAAATAAAATAAAATAAAAAATCTGTTAAAATCTAGACCTGTGTATTCAAAAAAAATCCTGTTGTAAAATACATAGTATAATGATCCAGACTGGATTTGATTTTGTTCTCATGGTTCCTGGTGTGAACTTCAAGAACATTCTTTGCTTTTAAGAGGTAACTTGGTGAAATACTCAAGAAACGTGAAAAGACTTACTAATGCATTGTACAGTTACATCTATGGTTACATGTATGTTTCCTACATTTATTTTAATTATGGTCCCAGGCTGAACAAAACAATCTCAAAACGTGAAACATGAAAAAGGAAACTTTGAGACTACCTAAGTAAATTAATGTGCAAAATCTTCAGACATTTCACAGGAACATGAGTCACATTTGGAAAATGGGACAGACTTTGGAAGCGTGAATGTTACTGGCTGTACTGAATTCTTATGTCATTTCTGTCCAGTTGGAAATGTGTCCACCAGTCCACTGAAGACAAAAAATTATATAGCTTCTTCAATAAATGTAAAATTAAGACCAGAGTCCCTAGCATTTCCTTCTTATCTGAAGAAAAATGTATATGAATATAATAACTGTTATGCTTTTATAGTGTTCTTTTGAAGAATTCTACCATGAAGGCCTTGCTGGTCTGACTAATTGATTCCTTACTAGAAGAGATCATCTTTTCTACTGCTTTTGCTCTTACTGAAGAAATAAATTTACTTCCAATTTTCACTGGATGAACATAATTCTCTCCAATGCTTCTGCCTTTCTTAACAGGAAAAGAGTGAATTACATTTTTTTAATGACATAGCCAGTTGCTATCCCCATCTTCATTCAAAGGCTTTGATAGGATAGAAATTGACAGAAAGTTCTTGAAAATGGTGAAAAGAGAAAAATTGTTTCAACAAAGCTAACAAAAGCTCTGAAGTTGCTCATTTAAAAGGTAAAATGGAAATACCAGTTCTGACATAAGCTATGAAACGGCCTACTAAATAAATCTTTAAAAGAAATTACCCTGCAATATATCTGGTTATAGGCAGTGAATGAAAAGTAACTGTGACGTTCTGATCCATTCAGCCTTTCCCTTCCCACCAAAAACCACTGATGAAATGCATTTGAATTTCTGAGAAGTGCCTTCTGAGCGCATACAGATACAGAACCTTTTGAATACTGAATGTAGAAGAGAAAAGCAATGATTTTATCCTCTTTTTGATTCTACCCAGTTAATAGCATAACAAGTAATCTCACTAGTCTGTTTTTTAGGCCAAAAGGAAACTATAAGGCTGTAGTCATACAAACATCTATTTGTGTAAGGAATCACTGTTGCCCTGGTTTGCCAGACTCCAGTTTTTGCTCGTGTCCTAATAGAAAACTGCAGGTGTAATGAACTTAAAAAAAAATACATATGGAAATTTTGAGTAGGACACGTTTCCAAAATGACACCATTACAAGTGTTTGTAAGAGCACTGTCTACAGGAAACAACCTGCCAAAGAACTCCAGAAACCACGTGGCATTTTACACCTGAGCTATGAAATGCCTTTAGCATTCATACAAAATAATAAGAAGAAGGCTCATCTCATCTCTTGTCTCCACTGGCCCACCCTGGACCTGTTCTCAGTGGCAGATGCTGTAGTTCATTTGTTGACAATAGTTTTGGTGTAAGTACAAGCACAAGCACATCTGAACTCTTTTCAGCACCATCTGAATGGGACTGACCCATCTTAGTCTGGAAGCAATTTCAATCTTTTCTACACCAGGGCTTGAGTTCTTTTCAGCACCTCCACAGCTGCACCAACATCTGAAAGCAAGCACAGACTGAACAAGCAAACACCATCAGCCAGTGGCGGGAGCAAAGCCCAAGACTTAATCGCCATGCTTATTAAGGTTGTGAAGGGCTGGGCCTGAAGAACAAGATGGAGAAATCCTTGTGAAATGAAAGGTGGTGCACATGCAAATGCCAGCTTTCCAAGGATAGATATTTAATGAGATGCACAAAATAAAACTGAAATCAAAGGGGTAAAGCATTTTCATTCTTAATCAGTAACATAGATCAAAATCCAGTCTTCTGTCACGGCCAGCAATATCACCTTTTCATGACAAAATTAATCCTTGTTGCATTTTTCTCAACTGAGTGTGTCTCTGGAGACTGGGATCTCTCTGCATTGTGTGCTTATCAAAAGGTATGATCTTGGCTCTGAAGAACATTGGCTCCCTTCCTTAATAAACAAATATATATCATTACAGGAAATCACTTCCAAAGAATCATCTACAGATACCCAGAGTAAACTCTGCTACACCAAGTGTAAACTCATTATACCAAAGTCATTCCTGCATGGTTTATTTGAACAAGATACTAGTGTTTGTCTGACAATGGTCATCTGCTGATCAGGCCCGATTTCAATTCACAAGGCAATTCTGATGGACAGAAGAGGCAGAGGATTGTTCTGAACAACTTTCATTTGCAAATAAATAGGCTTTTCATCCTGTGAAGAGTAAATAGTGAGGTGGTTTGAAACGGAAGTTAGCACCCAATCATCAGCAGCAGAAGAGAGGGAGATTCTTGCACCATGGCAAAGCTCATGGAAATTGTCAGAAAGACAGACAATGAAAGTGAGATGGACTCAAGAAAGTAGCTAGCAGATTATTAAAGTCTATATGTTGAGTAAGAGCACATAGCAGAAGAAGGAAGAAGACTGAAGTCTATATTTTTAATGTGGTGGAGAGTCATTCAGACTTGCATCAGAAGTACAGGAGATCGCATTGCTATGGTAATATTTTGGGGGTAAACTGCTGAGTTCTGCCTCAAAATCAAGAACAAAGATGAAGGAAGAGTTGACAGCCAGCAGCATAAGGGAAGATAAGTAAGACATGGAAGTGGAATTGCTTCACTGTGACCAAGGGGCAACCTGCACAGAAGACCACATGAAATAAAAGGGCAGACAGCTACGGAGCTTCCAATTTTGAGAGCACCTCTGCCCAATTGCCTTACCTGTTGGCTAGACTGACTCGTTTTCCTTTTGTCAGCCATGTTAAAGATACCTCCTGCCTTTGTGTTTCACATTGTCGTCACTTTTTGGATTATATATTTTTTTTTGGCTTTTCTGTGATTGCTGTTTTAACTATCTCCCATTCAAGGAAACTACTCAAAAACATGACTTGTCATTACAGAAATAGGGAAATGATAGTATTTTCATAGATTCTGTATGACTGCAACAGTATAAATCGCAGTTATACAGCACATTGCAAATTTTAAAAACTCAATCTGATCCCTTCATGACGTGGAATAAGCAATGAGTTGATACACATTTTTGCTAGGTCTTCTTTTTCAAAACAGGCAAACAAAAAGACTTCCTATTTTTTTCTCTGGTGGATTTTTGCAGTAAATTTTGTGAAGTGCTATCTTCCAGAAAGATTACACTTTCTTGCCCCTTTTCTGGTCATTTTTCACTAACACCTAACCAGGAGGTCATTTAATGCACTACCATCTCCATAGGCCAGCAGATATCAGTCTGTTAGTGCAGTGGTTTTGGTGTACTATTGCTTATCACGTTTTTGCCCTTTAGGTGCCAACCTGGATTCACTGGAGCAAGATGTACTGAAACTCTGCCCATGAAAATCCAAAACCAAGAAAGTATGTTAAAATAATCTGAACTTTGCTTTCTTCCCCAACTACAGCAACAAAATCAATAGTACTTGGTGTTTTCACAGTTCAGCTGGAACCGGCCTCTTTACACACTAATTTAAGACCTGATTTTCAAAAGTAAAATCTGTACACCATGGCATTATTGACCTCCAAAATGTTTCTCATTTGTGTGATTTTTGATCTTTCCATCCGTTTGCAGATGCATTTATTGCACACACTGGCAGCTCTCTTGTTTGGGAGACTGCTGTAAAGTGCTACTCTAAAAGAACAAACTCATGGAGATGAGTGATGTACAGATCTTGTGTCCTCGCTGCCTTGTGGAAAGTGCATCCTAAAAGCAATTTGTGAATTTGAAGTGGTGATTTTCTCTCTTACATATCGAAACACACTTTGATCTGGATTGGTTTGGTTTTGGCTGGTTTTTCTGGGGGGAATTTCATGTTCATTTCCATAGAGCAAATGAGTTGCTCTCAATATCTTGAGGTGTTTTGACACACTAAACCGAGATTCGGTTTCTGAAAGTGAACTCACCAAGTCATATCAGTTCACACTGAAGGAGCTTCTTTCTTAGCATATATTCACCTCTTCTCTTTTCTCTGTTTTTTCTCTACCATTTTTTTTGTTTGTTTTTCCTCTCAGGTGCCCAAATGAATTTACTGGTGATCGCTGCCAAAACTACGTAATGGCCAGCTTCTACAGTACGTCCACTACCTTTCTGTCTGTGCCGCAGTAGAAGCATGCTCAGTCGGTGCTGCTTTCTTGTCGCTGCATCTTTCCTCCAATTTTTTTTTTTAATCTTTAACTAGATTTGTTGCCTAAGGCCTAATATTGATCGTCTCTGCTTGTTGCATGAAAATGATAACAAAAAGCAATTGCAGTACTCTCCTGGATTGTTTGGCATTGAGGTTATGGGGAAATGCAAGACTTAGGAACGCTGTGAAATTAACACTGAATGGTGTGGTACGGACTTCCCACTGACATCAAGCACTAAAAGTGCAAAAACGGCATTTTGAAAGTCTCACATTTTATTTTCCACAAAAAAAAGAAAAAAAAAGTCTTTAAATACAGGGTAGTGCTCCCTCAGTAAAGGGATGCATAAATGAACTGTTTATCTATGAGTTTTGTTTTTGGAACAAGTTAAAGGTAATTGACGTGCTTACATTGTTTCTAATGAGCACATTCTAAACAGGATCAAAGTGTTCTTTCTTCTCATTGTCCAAGTTTCAGAGCAAAGAGAGCACAGAAAGAAAAAGAAAAGGAGGGAAAATGGAATCAACAATGGGGCTTGAAGTATTTATTTGTGGGTAACAGGTGCAAGAGATCAAGTATTTCAAAGCCAGATTAATAGCCCAAAGAAATGTAGCACGCACATGCGCACACAAAGCAATCTATGTCAGACCACTGGGAGAATCAGCACTGCAGTCAGATCATCTTAGAAGCTTTCCCATGGAGGGACGGGTTAATTATTATTAATTGTCAGTGCAAAAACAGAAAGCACACTGAATATTTATTGTCTCATTGGCTATAACAAAGTCAAAGGTAACATCGAAGAAAATTGCTTAGATCTTACATTTTATTTCATGACTATTATTCATAATTAATTGTCACTGGCATCAGAATGTACTATGATCTAAGATCAGTATTATAGGAACTATTTTTCTGAGGGATTGCTTGCCAGCATGGAAGTATTTCAGAGTCTATAGGCTAGCTTAATTTCCATTAGTACATAGGACAAAAAGCTGTTAGCATATGCTGGACATTTTGGAGCCTGAAGAGATGCATAGGCTTTCCTATAGTGATGGTTGAAAAATGCCCATACATAATTCATACTGCTCATCATAGACGCTACCCATGTAAATCCCAAGGGTGCTGACTGGAGACCAGACCTTCCAGCATTCAAGTCTGTGTTTTATCCTCCTGTTTTAAAAGCTTTATTGGTGTGAGTTATTTTTAAAACATCTCTGGTAATGATGAATTTGAATTTTTTTATGCTATTACAGTGTTTAAGTTTACCAAGTGTTAGATTTAAATGGCCTTTTCTCTGTATTGTGATGAAAAGTACAGTTATGTTTTTCTTGTCTTAGAAAAAACATTTTAAAAGGAGGTACTATAAAAATAAAATATCCATTGATTGCTACTGAACTTATGCTGAAAAGTATGGTAGAATTATATGTGAATCATAAATTAATTTTCCTACCCGGAAAACACAGAGAGAGAGAGAGAGGTGGGTTTTCCCTCCTCGTTAGTTTTTTAGTTTCCTAACTCTGGTTGGGATTTTTAAAGGCATCTTTAGGTAGCAGACACCAAGCTGAGATTTCCTGAAGTTGCCTCCATGACAAAGGCATAGATGCCCTTGCCTCGCAGCAGGTGTTATGCTCAGCTATAAGCACTTGCGCTAGACCAGTACACCTCTCTTTGAAATGCACTGGCAGAAGAACACACAGCTACATACTCTTGAGAACCCCAGGCAATGGCAGTCGGACCCCAGGACTTCAGCCTACTGTGCATCTGAATTATAACATCAGGTTTCTTAAGTTGCTACAGATATTAAAACAACACTGTTGGAAAGAGTCCAGTGAGGGTACATTTATATTTAACCAGAAAAATCAATGAAGAAGCATTTGTATGACTTCTTATTATTACACCCAACACAGTCAAAAGGATACATTTAAAGGGGGGAGGGGAGAAAACAATGGGAGTTTTCTTCAGGCAAATGTTGTATTTGGGGCTGAAAGGCAAGCTCGTATTTTGCACCAAGTGTTGCAGGTAATTAATTTAATTTAGCTCTGTTGATGAAGCTTTTGCAAACTACAGAGCAAATCACAGTGTTAAAGAACGTAAGTGCCATAGGAAACAAAAGTGTAAATGTGAACTATACAGTGATATCTAATTGTAACTGATTTTAGAAGGGTCTTTTTTCATTTGAAAAGAAAGGTTCAGTGGGCTTCTGTGCCAAGTGTGCCTAATGTGTGATGAGCTGTTGCTATCTTCAGGCTTCATTGCTGAGAAAAAGCTAGCTTCATAAATCTGCCCTGGAGACCTGAAGAGTCCTGAAGTTGTAAGTTTTGCTGAGGTCCTTTTGCAAGGTCAGAGTGAGGTCAATGGTCAGCATTTTGCAAATCCCCCACCCCAACAGGGTGCAAGGCTAACTGGTTTATATTGGCAGTGATTCGATTAGCCCTGGAGTATACAGTTATCATGATGCTCTAAAAACGGGTTGAAAAAGAACACAGGAAATCAGATGAACCTCCATTTTAAGAAAACTTCCTTCAAAGAAATGTCTTTCCTTTTTGCCAGTGGAAATTTCAGCATAGCTAGGTGATGAAGCCTATTGGAAGGTACATATTTACATTGACTGTCCATTGGCTTCCAGCTTTGCAAACACACAAAACCATAAAACAACCTGTTGTGGCCAAGAGGTGATGGCTGTTGGAGTCCCCACCACCACAGTCACCTTCAGCACTACATCTATACAATTCATCCCCTGGTGCTTCCCACTGCTGCAGAACAAATGAAAATTAAGAACAAACAGTGCTAGTTTGCACATCCTGTACACCTGTCTGGTAGACCCTATAGCATCTTTTCCTTGAGCACAGCTATCACACCTGCTACCCGGTGTTTTCCCAATATCCTTAATCTAACCAGTTTTTCCAAAGAGGAAGGGCAGATGTGAGAGACAGAGAGTAGGCAATATGTACAAGCAGGTTAGGGTTGTTGGCCAGGAGTTCATGCTGCACCCAGAAGTGTCAGGAGATACCAAAGCACCATCTGGCTTTTTGCTGCAGAGGCTTTGAGGCTCGTGGGTCCACTCTTGTTCCGTAAGATATCAGAAGGTGGTCCATAAAAATGTACATCTGTTCCATGCAGATATACCTGCTCTATTTCAGCGTTCACACATTCACTCCTTTGAAGACAGGAAAGCAAAGTAAATGGAGGAAAATAGAAGTAAGGAATTAACATTAAAAGTGGAGGATAATTTTTATGTAGCTATGCATGAGAGCTCTTATATCAACACTGTGCAGAACGATCCTTGGACTAAGAAACTCTGGAGGAGCCTTGGATTGATGAAAGGTTGAAGACACTTCTCTAGAGCATAATCACAGGTAAACTCTTTGTCCTTCCAAACATCCCAGATGGGCCAAGGACCCCATCCAAAGGTCTCAGTGACTCACTTACTTCATTGGCTAGTAGTTTTATACATGTATGGTGAATATAGAACAACTTGGGCATACTGTGAGCAACCTCAGGCGTGAATCAGATTTGATCTCTGCACTCCAGAAGGCAAGCATTTCAGTGTGGGACACCAGTTTAACTTGTGTCCATTTCAGATCTGCCATCTTTAGTGAGCAAGAGGGACAATTTCAAGAGGGAAAAGTCTGTTTAGATAGCCTTTTCCTCATACTTTCAAAATGTACTTGGCTAAGAAATTACAGGAGGAATCAGGCAAGAGTTCAATAAAGCTATGATATTCTAGAGGGATGACCACAACTCTGCTGTTATACCTTAACAGCCGCAGTTTTTCAGTGTTTCCACATAAAATGCTGATCTTTGTAAGTACATTTTCCAGCCATTCTGCTAGTTCATTATTTCTCAGTTTCTCTATATTTCTCAAATGGTCACATCTCTGCAAGGGTATGAGGTAATCTTAGTGAAATTTTCATTTTCAGCACCCTAAATTGTGCTTTTAATGTGCTCAGACCAAGACTCCTGAATGACACAAAAAGATTTGAAAAATGTTGTTGTCTATCTTCTGCCCAAGGTTAAGGAAGACTGTTTTTTCACTATAAACTCTCAGTTAATAATTATGAAATGCTAAATTTGCTATGATATAGTAGTATAATTAAGAAAGGACATTTTCTGAAGTCTGATAGTCAATCTAGTTGTAGGATTATATTTTTGCAGGAGCCGTAGGACTTTACATCGCATGTTCACAATTGCTTTTGTAGCCTAAGTACCACTGAAATGAACCAAGACCTAAGATCCAGAGTGGATCCTAAGCCACAGGAAGAAAGAACATCCTACTCAAGCAGAGTTGGCCAACTAGGGGTTCTAGTGTGTGCAAGTTTGGGGGATTTTAGGTTTTTTTCAATTCAAGTTAACTAAGAGGATTTTCCAGAAAGTCCCATGACCCAGAGAACACATTTAATAAGACAACTAAATAATGGCCTAAGAAACACTACAGCTTGATGCTTCCAAAGTGAAATTAGTCTCCCTGGAGCTCTCTGCTGCTGCATGAAGTTCATTCAAGTGGGTCGTTCCCTCTGTCAGGTGTACGGTTTCCACACAGACCTCTACTGTGTCCCTCACTGGGCAGTACTGTGTCCCCATGCTCCCACTCACCTAACTCTATAGGATGGCCACCCCAAAATCTTGAGTGCCTAGCAGCTGTGTCACACTTCTCATGAATGTAGCATATAACTCTAGAGAACCTGTTCCAGCATTTGCAGGCATCATATTCTTATTCTGTAGATGCTAGATCCCAGTATTTCCAATGAGTTGTAGCTGTAAGTCACTTCGGGGGAAAAAAATACATCCCAAGCATTATATCTTCCAGTTATGCTCTGCCAAAAAAAAAAAAAAAAGTCTTTTAATAGAATGAAAACTGAGTTGTTAAAAATAATTAATTGCATTCCTCTTTAGAGCACCTGGACAAATACTCAATAAAAAAATACACACTGTAATCACATCTAATAAATATGCAACAATATTGGGTTAAATAGGAAAAGATCAAAAGTGATGATCTGTTTATAAAATGAAAAGTGCTGGGATATTCTGCTTTCTTTTAATCATGTCTAGGCAATGTAGCTAGGAATAACAAAGATAAATACGAGCTATATGCTAGCTAGGTTTGAATAAGTGGTGCATGTTTCTTCAGCATGTTTTCTTGTTAGGGCTCTCAGCCAGAGTATATTCCCATTTTAAGTACCAATTTCCCATTGGATTATTTGCAATAGAAACTGCATGATATGAATGACTTCCCCTAAAATTAAATTACATCCAGGCTAGGAGTTTTACCTGTAAGCAAGCATAAATCCAGCAATATATATGCATGGGCATGTCATTCATTTTATCAAAGACTTAACCAAGCTTTCTATGCAACTAATGTATATCATTAGCAGTGTTCATGTAGGCATGTAAAACTGTCTCTTTAGGAAGAGATCTGGGTGGATTCCAACTTACTTAACCCTTAAGTGTTACTGATTGGCAGGAGAGAATTGGCATTCCCAATGTGTACAAGCTACATAAAAATCCATTTGGTCAGAAAATTAGGGTTGGATTTAAATTATGCATCATGCAAGGACAAAGAAAGTGAGAGCTGCCATGGTTATGGATTTGACCCTATGGGAAGGATCTCCAATGGTACCAGCTGGAGGGAGAATCTCTGTTCTGCCTCTCCCCTAATGCTGGGGCCTGGGGGTGCTAATTTTGGCAGGTGAGCTGATGGAAATGGCATCAGCCCCTGTCCCCCACTGGGCATGCAGCCAGCCAGAGGGTGATTCTGGTGAAGGCAAGGGAAAGGGACTGGCTCCTTATCTTCTGGAAAGGAGAGCCCTGCTGAAGTCAGTTCCCAAAGCTGAGATGGGCTCCCACTGCTCAGAACATGGTCCTAGCCACCGTCACGTAGCAGCTGACAAGAGCAAGGAGCCACACAACAGGGACAGGAGCAGGGCCACAGGGGAGGGCAGTGCACAGCCCCTCTGCTGGAGGACACCACTCCTTGTAAGCCACCCTGTGCCCTCATGGTCTGAAAACGGCTGACTATTTCACGTGGCATCCTTGAGCCATAGCCCCCTTCATCTCAGTAAGATGTTTAAGGGTTAATGGTTGCTGCTGTGTTCACTGCACTGTGGCTGTTCAGATACCCCGTACATATTTTGGTGTGTAACCCTTACAGAAGCTCTGGTCATGTAGCCCACAGAGGTGCTCTCAAGCACTGCTCATTTAACTACACGCACCTTTGCCTGTTTCATGTGCAGACACAGAATAGCCATAATACTCATATGTGATTTGTTTTTTGAGTACAGTGTATTGCTCTTTTCTGAAACTTTTTCCTTTTTCTTTCTTTTTTTTTGTCAACTTTCTGCATTGGCAGAGCATCTTGGGATTGAATTTATGGGTATGGACCAATCATTCCTTTTAGCCTGCAGATTTTAGAGCCTGAGAGATAACCCCCTTCCCCCTCCCCCTTTTTTTTTTTCTCCACCTCCCCTTTTCAATTCCTAACCAATTTCTTTATGCTTTAGAAGGGATCATACAGCTATAACAACAACCTGTCAAAATATTAGCAGCAATCGGCTCACTAAAATGGTGATACTGGTAGGATATTCCACATCTAAGGAGGTCTAGGAATCACTGAAGTAATCATAACATAGTGTACATTTATTTTTTTCTGATGTGTAATTTTGACTAGTTTTGACATTTGCTTTTGCTAAGTTCTTCTAGGGTAGCCAAATTTTGGAAGTGCCGAAAGCATTAAGCAAAGTGACTAACTAGTCTATAAAAAAGGATATGCTGTTATAGCCACTTAAAATTCTGCAAATTTACAGCTTTGAGCTCTGGTTTCCAAGTACAGTTTTATCTCTAAACCCACAACTAGGTATGTAAATAGGATGCATATACACAGTTGTAAATGATATGCATGTATACATTTTTTCTAGGTCTGTAAATTAGCACTGAAATGAAAGTTATTTAGGAACATAAATACATGTTGACAGGAAGACTCTAGGTCCTTGAGTCAGCAAATGTGTTCAGTACTTATAATAACAAACTCAATAATTGCACCTGTCCAAGAACGTTGGCAGTGGATAGTTTTTTTATGCTACAGCTTAAGATAATAGAAACAGATCTTTAAGTCCTCTTCATGAAGAGACTACTTACCCAACTAATGTTTAGTAATCTTTTAATAACGTACCTCTTTAATAGGCTAACTTCAAATTCAAGTCATTCTTATTCTGGCAACTGATTTTTATTCTAGCAACTGATGTTTTTCATACAGTTTTAGTTCATGTTCTTATTAAAAATGCGCACAAAAAATGTCATTAGCTTAAGCTGTGAACTGTGGAAAATCCATTACAAATCTAAATTTAGAAAATCTATCACAACCCAGTTTATTGTTATTAGTATCACAAGATAATATTAATTCTCAGTCATAAAAACTAGGTTTTATTAGAAGATATATGGCTACATTAACATATGAGAAATTATATTAAAATCCTTAGAAAAAAAACTGACTTGCAAATTTTGCTTTCTATCTAAGATAACATCAGTGGAACCACCTCTTGGAACCACATTATTTCAAAAAGTGACAGAGACCTTTAAGAAGGAAAGCTTTAAAATAGAGCAAATTTAAGACCACGTTTATTATCAATTACATATAAATTAGGGTGATGTGAAATTAATTGCATAATGTGCATGTTTGAAGGGCTGCATATAGAGGGATTTAATATCTTAGAGTCGTAGAACCACAGAATCATAGAATATTCCAAGTTGGAAGGGACTGACAAGGATAAGTGAGTCCAAATGTTGTTTAGATTTTCCTAACATTATGTAGGGAAATATATTTATTTACAGAATTTTTATACTTAATTGACCAAAAGCAATTCTAAATTCTCACTGCACATACATTCCTCTGTGGGCTTTTTCCCAAGGCACCTGTTAGTTTCTCTGAGCTAGTGTGATGAGCACTTCCAAGGCAGCCTGTATTTCTGTGCTGGGCATCATCAACCAGCTCTGTGTGCACTGCACCAGCCAGCGTGCCCACTCCATGGGGTTTCAGGGCCATGCAGCCTCCTAAGGCACCTCTGGTATTCCCCAGGAAGGAGTTTGGGAGTGAGATTCCCTGTAGGAGAGGCACTGGTGTGCCACATCCTCCCTACATAGCTGTCTCCAAAGTCCCTGCCACTGCAGAGCCACGGCTGGGACCCCTGTTCCCCATCCCCTACCACCCATCAGCCTGAAGTGTGGTGAATTTTTAGTGGGAGCTTGCTGGTTCCTGGGTCAAAACCCCATCCTCTAGTCCAGACCCACTGCTCAGGCCACTAGGCTGGGGGTGCCACTGCTCCAGACCCCTCTGTGCCCCCAGGGAAACCTGAGCCCTGCCAGGCACTCTGGAGCTGTTGACTCTCCTGGGGAGCCACTTCTCCCCAGAGTTTAGGGAGGGCATCAAATTAGGCTGGATGGTCCTCATTCTGAAAGGTGTGGGAGGGGATTTGGTTAATGAAACCATGCCCTGGTGTGTATCTTTCCATGCCCCTAAGGACCTACAAACCCACGGATGTGCCAGTGTGAGAAGCATCGCTCACAGCTTTACCCACAGCCGGGTTCTGTTGCTGCGCCCTCATTGCATGCAAGCCCAGGAGAGTCCCACATGTGTGTAGCAAGCTTCAACCCTCTGACAGCACTAGCAAGGCAATCACCACTTTGCTGCCAGGCTCATCTGCAACAACACCAGCCTACAATAACCCTCCTGAGTCAGTGCAGTTTTTGCAGTTTTTCCTCAGTATAAACGACCAAGCACAGTTTCCACTGTTACTTAGTCCTCCTCCTCCTCCTTTCCCTTCCCACCCAAGGAAAATGGGTTGATACATATTTAATTCATTTTGCTTTCACAAGCTAACAGCTGACAGCATGATCAAAAAAAAAAAAAAAAAGTAGATTCAAAGCATTTCAAATTTGCCCCTAAATTGCTTAGCACAATTCTCCTGTTTCCTGTGACATTCGTAATACACCATTTTCATGGCTAACTAATAAGCGCTTTTAGAAGGGGCATAAATGGGAAGGGGATCAAGTGCCACTAACTAGCCTAGGCAAGGAGTTATGCTGTATGAGAAATCCCTTCAGACTCTGCTTCAGCCTTGTTCTTTTTGTCCCCAAGCATTTCTTCACTATGTTTTTTCCAGTATCAAGCATGCTGTGCCAGGCCTGCAGTTGATTTCTCAACCCTTTAACCTCATTTTTCCCTGTTTTTCACCTTCCTCTTTTTCTCTTTGTCCTGGTTTGGTTTGGAGTTTCATCCTTTCCTTCCTTCCCTTTTTTGACTTCCTGTTCTTGGAGGTTTGTTTGTTTTGTTTTCTTTAATACGTTTTTGCAGCATCCTAGTTTTACCAAACTCACTTCTTCTCCCCTCCCCCTTGTAAATAATCAGTGCTATTAATTTTGTCTGAGAGTGCTCATGACCTGTTTGCTGGTGTTTTTGTTTACAGTGGGTTTGGCTTGTAGGAAGAATTATTTCCATGATAAGGTGGATTGTATCAGAGAAATTAAGATTTCTTCTTGCTTCGTGATTTGTAACATGTAAGATTTGACATCTGTCCTGAATCTTGGGCAGTGAGTAGCTGCGTTGAGGCTGGAAAACCTCAAAGTGCTAATGCCCTACTGATATTTTGCAAATCTCAGCACTGGATATTGGGTCGTGTCTGCACTGGCACCTAGCCATCTATCAACAGTTGGCCAAAACATTTATTAAATTAATTAACAATTATTTAGATAAGTGAATTACAGTGATTGAAACCACATTTCTGAAGCAATAGCTTCAGCAATCCCACCACCTAGGACAGAGAGCAACCACCTTTATTTCCCCAATACCCATCACTCCCCACAAATTCCAGGGTTTTAATCCCATGCTGATCCTTCTCAGAGTCTCAGTCCTTTTTGCTTCCCTTCTTTCCTGGGGAACAAAGTAGGTGTGGATTCGGACGATCACATTTTGTCTCCCACAAGCTGGGAAGACTTATCATGGAGACAAATTTAAGTGAGGTCCTGCAAGGTGGCACAAATTGCAGTCTCAGGCACACCTCTGTGCACCTTGGTGCCCACAGCAATTTTAAAACTGAACTAAGTAAGCCCGGGAAACACTTGAGAGAAATAAATGCTCCCTCCTTAGTGGGGAGGGTTTCCTCCATAACTGACAGAAGTACCTTTTGTGCTGGTACTTTTTTCATTACTGAGGTGAGAGGATGTATTCCATTCTGATTTCTCCCCTGGCCTCCTCAAAGCTCCTTTCAGTCCAGCATTTTAGAGACCCTGAGCTTGGACAGAGACTTATGACACATGTGAGGGACCACAACGAGGAGGTGATTCTCTATATCGCCTCGTGAATTGCCCCACAGGCCTTTTATGTTTTTGTAAGACCCTCTTGTCAGTAATAATGCTGACATTTATTCCTGAGGCACTGCGGACCTGTGCAGCTTTTATTCATTGACTTACTTTTAATCACCTGTTGGTATTCCAACTGCGCTCGATACTGCAGACTGACCTAATGCCACCCTCTGGTCCAGATCCCCCAGAGCAAGCTTTCGGGACTGTCTGCTAAATCAAAAACAAAACTTGAGAAAAAAACAAGACAGAGACCCATTTTTGTCCTAAAAACAGGAATGCAAATCCACATTCATAAAAGCTACCTCTTCTGTCAACACAGAATGTGTGTCTCCATTTCAGCACTCCTTACGTAACGTTTCCCAAGTACAACACACACTGATGCTCTCTGCCAAGAGTGATTGAGGCTGGAATGCAAGGGTAGTTCCAATCCAAACATTACTGGTGCTACTAACGTCTTTATAATAGTAAAATATCTCTCATGAATGAGATCAGCAGGCAAGTTCTCATCACAGAGCAAGTTGCCACTCTAGATAGAGCAGAGTTCCTTAGCTAGACATAAAAAGATGCAAGTGAAAACCAAGAATTTCTCTGATACAACGCACTACTAGTTACTGATATTGCTGTGTTTTTTGAGGTGCACTGGAGAAACAGTCTGAACTTCACGACCAGAGCTCAAAACCTGTGTTCATTTCCATTGGTAATATGTTTACAAGCCAAGCTCATGTTTCAAATGTAGAAGGGTATTTTGAAATCTTTCCTGCAAAGACAACTGAGATACAAGTTGGCATGGGGGCAGAGGGACATTGGATATGAAAACAGTCAAAAAAAAAAAAAAGATAATAAAATCAAGAAAATACATTTATCTAAAAGATTTATAAAGTTGGCTTTCATTCCAGCTGTCTTTGCAGAGAAAAACTTCCAAAGCATTTGCAAATTTATGTTATTACCTTAGTGTGTTGCACTTTTATTTCCAGCAAATGCTGAGTGTTTGTCAATTGTGAAGTTTTTTTCTTGGATATTATTCTTGCTGACTTAAACAAAAAGAGATTACTTTTGACTGTAATTGTACGGATGATCACTCGTCCTCGGTACTCTGTTTAGAGCTTATGGTGTAGTCCTGTTCTCCTTGCAGTCAATAATGATTTTGCCTGAAGTGTGGTGGCTGTGTTTTGGTGTGGCTGTGTGAATCTGTGCAGTGGTATGTAGCATGCCAGCTGTGGACTGTGTGCACCTTGCCTAGCTATCCTCCATGTTGTGACCTTCTCTGTTTTTGTCCCTTTCTAGAAGCTGAGGAACTGTACCAGAAACGGGTGCTGACCATAACTGGCATTTGCATTGCTCTTCTAGTAGTTGGCATCATGTGTGTGGTGGCCTACTGCAAAACCAAGTAAACTTTTCTCTTCTATTTTATATCTGTGATTGTCTGTCAGGGCCTTCCCAGTTGACTGTAGCTTCTACTTCTCTGAGCATTTGGTTGTTAACGGGGTTTCTCCAGAGCTGAACTGAAGAGACAACCCTGTGGTCAAGTTACTATGGTCAAGCAAGGCGGGTGCAGGTCTCCATGTCAATAAGTGCAAAAATAAGACGGGTATCTGAGAGGTTTCTCACCATTTATATGTAACTCAAGCAAATTTTACCGACTTGCAATTCATTTATCACACATTTATGATTTTCCTAGCTGGATGGGAACAAACCCCATCAGTGGAATCATGTTGCTACCCAGCAGTAAATTTTAAGGATCAGCTTAGTTTGTTTATACTTGAGAACAAGATTAACAGTGTTAAAAGTTAGTAAACGTCAAAGGCCAAAGAACTGAATGTGAAAGTACTCCCAATGCAAAAGTAGGCACTTTAATGCATTCTCTGAGCCTTTGTAAATTACTGGGGGTGACTCTCAAACATGCATGAGGCATTCTGGGCCATAAATTATATTGAACATCAGCAGGATTTGTGCTGCCGAAACTTCTGGCTGCTCTTATAAATCTCCCCACCAAAACACAGAAAACCCTTATCATAAATCTTCTACATTTGTATAAACCTGTAGATTTACTGTTGCAGGGCCTGATCAGCAGTTCGGTTGTTGGTTTTCCTTGCAAGCTCCACCAATAATGGATGTGTTAAAAGCAGGGAGGGGGTCATTTGCCCCCTCAGTGACAGTCCAGCCACACACACTCACATGGCTCCTACCCACAACCTTTGTGCCAATGGTCAGCTGGGAGCTGGGAACCACTGAACACTAATAAAGAGTCAGATCAATTATTCTTTTTAGAAATGACAACGGTCAAACTAGGGCAGATAAACAACATCTGTCCTGATCCAAATATCATTGAAATCAGCTAAGGCTTCCTCATGAATTTAAATAAACATTTAGTCAGGGTTTTTAAGTACAGTTTTCTGTATAAAATGCCCTCAAAATACACCAGGAGTATGGATGCTTTGCCACAGTTCGTCCCAGATATCAGCAATCATTGCTAGCCAAAAGTGAATTGTTTTCAAATACAGCTGGCAAGAGTGAAAGTGAGCTGCCAGTTTGTGGCCCTCCAAATGCAGCAGTGATGCCAGACTGCTATCTATGAGATGTTCCCCGCATGCTTTATCCTCCTGGTAGGAGAAAACCCAGAAACCCAGCAAAATCCTGGAACAGTATTAGGAGAACATATCAAATAAAATGAAATGGCTTAGATCTTGTAGGTCTCCTTGCAAGAGATGCTGCTGATCAAATGCTAAGGCAACATCTTTTGACACTGAGTCTTGTTTCAGAAGTGCTTTATTTGCCAGTCATTTACTTTACGGAAAAGGCTCCTCAGAATTAGTGAAGCACACATTACAATTCCCATTATTCTTTCTCCTCAGTACTCATTCCTAGAGTAACTTCTTTTTTTAAGTCAGTGTCCTTTAACCGGAGTAAAAATGACACATGTGGAAGCATGCAAAATGCAAATATACTGATCACTAAATGTGGGAAGTAATACGGATTCATAGGGACAGATTCCCAGGCAGCAAATGACAGGATATCAGCCCCACAGATGATGAATCCAAACTTTCTAGAACCCACTTTCTCTAACAAGTAAAGGGGCTTGGGTCATCCTCAGTTCCCACCAACACAGCTCCAATATAATGGACCTTGAAAGGTGCTGTGAAATCAAGTTAAACATTTTTGTGTGCTTCTTCTCAGCCCACACTGGCTTTTGGGTAGCTGCCCAGATATCTCCCTGCCCTACTCTCCATCCAGTTAACTACCTGCATTTTCTAACATGATGTCTGAGTAGCTGTGACTTAGATATCTCCAAAGCACAAAGCCCAAGTGGACCACTGATCATGTCCTGCTGAGAAAGGAGCATTTCCAAGACAGTTGCGTCTGCTTGCACCATTTATATGGAGTGACATAAATTAGGTGTCTTCCACTATCCAGGCCCATATATGCACACAAAATACTTAAAATGCAGTATGTCAAGTCATGTCTTCTTTTTCTTTAAGCTTCCCTGGCTATCAAGCTTCAACATATTGTTTTCCATCCCCTCTCCTTTTTGGAAAGCTTGAAATTGTCCCCTTGAGTTCAAAACATGATTGAAAACGGTTATGTCGTACAGCATCCTATCCTGCCAAAAATATCTGCACTTCTGCATACAGCTTAGGGAGTTGTGTGTGTTTCAGCTCTTGCCACAGCCAAGGTCATATGCACGCTGCAGTGTGATGGAGCCTGCATCCTCCCTTCACTTCCCTGGATTCTGTGGCAGGAAGGTGGAAGTTCTCCAATATAATCAGGCAAAACTGGGGAATATTGATAAATTAAGCCTGAAATTGAATAGCACGCTCCCTGCTTATTTATTTTGGTGTTCCATTTAGTGCATTCTGCATGGCCTTTGCAGCACCCAGTCGTAGTATGCTGCAGATTTTGTCATTGACAGCTGATAATTCTCTCCTGAAAAGTTCTCTTGAGGAGAACTGGAACAGTTAGCAAATGGGAAGGATCAGCTGATGATGGGGCACAATATAAGTGTCTGAGTCAGCTAGAGACTGTGACATTAGTACAGAAGATGGAGGGTTCTCCTGAATGCATTAACTGGCATCCATCTGCTAATCACTGGGTTCCAGTTTATCTGATGTTGCTGTAATGAAACCCTCCAGAGCTGCCAGGATGGCTGCAGTCTTAGTGATACCTCACATAGCCTCTCTCGTTGTATTATTTCTGGGGCTTCCTCTGCACCCTTAACGTCTTTAACAAGTTTATGTTTGGAGCACACCGTTGGGGTAAGTGGGGTAAATCCCACAAAAAGTGCGTAGCTGCAGGATCACAAAAAGTCCCAATCCTAGCAATGCTGTTAAATTTTGCCCCTGATAGGCACCTTGGCCTGCCTGTGAAACAAAGGCCACACCAGAGAGGAAGCAGAAAGGAGGCTGTTAGGTATGCACACACCACCCCTGCAAACAGCTGCATGCAGGCCCCAAGGTCTAGGCCACCCTGTGCAGTGTGGCAGCTCCCTGTGGAGAGCAGAGAAATGAGACCTGGAAGACTTCTGGAAACCTGACTATGGCCATGGGGAGGGTAGCAAAGGTGTCGGTGTTAAAATCTCTCCTCCTTCCCTTCAGAGTGCAGCAAAGAGCTTCTCCTGAAACAGAGCACAGCTTGGAAGTGGCCTCCTTCTCCCTCGCACATTTTCCCATCCCCTTGTGGCCTGCTGACTCCTGGAAGGGTGCCCACACATCTCTCCCCTCTGCAGGTCCCCACAGCTCCAGCTGCAATGAGACCTGCAGTCTTAGGGGTGACTCTGAGATCTTGCAGCAGTGGGGAAAGTGCTGGCAATAAAGAAACTTTACATTATCATTATCATCATCATCATCATCATCATGCTGAAAGGTGCAGCTGCTTTCCTTTTGTCTATTAAAGCCGTTTCCGTGTTTCACATACAGGAAGCAGAGGAAAAAGTTGCATGACCGCCTTCGGCAGAGCCTCCGCTCGGAGAGGAACAACGTGATGAACATGGCCAATGGGCCGCACCACCCCAACCCACCACCAGACAACGTCCAGCTGGTGAACGTAAGTCCTACTGCCCACCTTTCAACCTAGTTTGCCAGTGCCATGGCAGAGCTTGCTCTGACACTGTAAGACTTCTCCCTGCCACAGGCTGGTGGCTGAATTCCCTTGGCTCTCTCCACCCAGAAACAATTTGGGACTCTAATAAATACACAGTAGGATGAGATATGTTTCCACAGATGGCCATTTCATTGGTGCATGCCACAGTGCCGCAGCTGTGCCTGCAGGCCTGGGACACCAGAAGCAACAGCAATGCCTCAAAACAAACAAACAAACAAGCAAACAAACAGAAAACAACAACAAAACAACAAATAAAATGGTACCAGCACTGCAGTTGGGCTGAGCGTGTCCACAGGGATCGGTTTCTACAAACACAATTTCTTGCTCTTCTTACTGCCCCTTGTGGTTGGTGAGTGGGGCCAGCCATTGTAGGTCAGGAGTGAAACGTCATGAGCACACACCTCAGGCTCCCTGTGCACGTCCAGGGAGCAATGACAGCTGTGACCCTCAGTTCAGTAGTCCTCAAAACCAAGTTTCTTCTTTCAAATATAACAGCAATGCAGAGCTTTTCACGTAAGACAGTAAAAAGAGATAGACACCATCAACCAAAACACTGCTGCAGCAGCTTCAGAGGAGAAGTTGGTGAGGAGTTAAGAAAAGAAAAAAAAAAAAAAAAAAAAAAAGAAAGAAGCTTTGGGATAAAAGTCTAGCTGAAGACTTCACCTGATAGTAGCAATGACTGGGCATTGCCAAGTCATGGCTGGCCAAGTATACCCTGGCCCTTCGTCAAAGAACAATGAGCAATGGGAACAGACAGCTACTCCCCACCCGATCTCTTACCCAAGCCTTTGTCTCTGCTAAGGCAACAGCAATGCTCCCACTGACATTGGTTAAGACACATTTTCAGAAGAGCTCAGCTTGTGCTATTTCCCCTCAAATAAACTAAATAATGAACAGCTATTAAGAGATAGGAAACAAGTAGTCCACATTGAGTAGAATGGAGAGTCCTACCCAGAAAAGCATCTCTGGTGATATCAGTGGGCTACAGATAAAAACTGTTCAGTAGTCTAGGCACTACAAAACTCCAGCCCCATCTCACAGGGCTTTGGGCCATTGGTACTGAATGTCCACTGGTACTATTTCCTGCCCAGATATTTATGGTGTGATGAAAAATTGCCACTGCTAATTAACTACTCCTGTCTTGTCCACTGGACAATATTTTTTTATTTATTTTTTTAATCTGTTATCAATGTGCTGGTTGCCTTTCCAGGTCTCTATTCTTGATGACTTCTCATTTCCTTCTTACATATGTAGGTTGATTATAGCCTGACTGGGATGCAGCCTTTTGCTTATTTCCTCATTTGTTTCCTTCAATCTTGAGTTTAGATGGGATATATACATGGAGGTGTACATGAATGTACTCAAAAGTGTAAGTGTTGTGTTTGCCCACATTTGAGTGACAAAGTTAACGCTTTGGTGCATAAAAAAAAAAAAATTAAAAAAAATTGTCTTTATGGGAAAAAATACGTTAATTACATCTGCAAATGTGCTGTAAACATGTTACATGGTTTGTAAACATGAGGTTTGTATGTTTTTTTTCAGCAGTACGTTTCAAAAAATGTAATCTCCAGTGAGCGTGTCATTGAGCGAGAAACAGAGACCTCGTTTTCCACGAGCCACTACACCTCAACAACACATCACTCCACAACAGTCACCCAGACGTCCAGCCACAGGTACTCAACTGGGAAGTAAAACAGCACCTGTAATATCCATTCTGCTGCCATTGCAAAACAGAAAAGATATGAGAGAGAGAGAGAGAGAGAGAGAGAAGTAGATGCTCCCTTTGTAGTGTATTAGTTTTATGACTAATAATATTTAGTGTCATGTCACCTAACTAATTAACTTTCCAGGAATTTACAAAGTGCTTATTGACTGAATGGCATTCCAACATTGTTAGAGTGAATTTCAGTATATGCAGATTGCTAAATCAGTGACTGGTCTTCTGTTTTAAAGATCAGTCTCCAGTCCTAGAGTACGGAAAGCCTTCCTTCTTCTTCCTTTTACCCAGACATGCAAAGTCATCTCAATGTGTGTGGATTCCTGTAATTCACAGAAATCTGCAGGCCCAGTTACCAGCCCTAAGGCGCTGCACACCCAAAGCTGCAGCAGAGTCCTTGCTTTCCCCCAGTTAAACTTCTCATCTGCATTTGCAATCAAAGCACCCTCTCACACTCTGCTCCCTTCTCCTTCTTTCCTGCAGCTGGAGTCACGGCCACACTGAAAGCATCCTCTCCGAAAGTCACTCGGTGCTTGTCAGTTCCTCTGTGGAGAACAGCAGGCACACCAGCCCGACGGGGCCACGGGGCCGCCTCAACGGCATTGGTGGGCCACGGGAAGGCAACAGCTTCCTCCGGCATGCAAGAGAGACCCCTGACTCCTACCGAGACTCTCCTCACAGTGAAAGGTACCACACACTACCTCATTTCTTCCAGCTGGCCAGGCCTGGTGATCCCAGAGGGTTTCCCTGCTTGGGACCACAGGAGGAAGCCCAGCAGTGCTGCTCATGTAGGGCATACCTCCCCTCATTTGTAAAGGTGGTGTACTTTAAAGTCTACAAAAAGCATCTTGCCTTCCTGCCTCTGCTGGATTTATTCCTAATAAATGCAGTTCACATTCGGATAAGCTCCACTGGAGTAATTTTTCAGGAATTTTCATCGTAGAGTAAAAAGGGATCTCTGACTAATTATTGATTTTAAAACTGAGAGATTTTATCAGACACAAAAGACAGGGAGAAAGCAATGTATGGAGACAATGTATGGAGACAGGGAGAAATGCAGGAGGAGGGCAACAAGGACTCCTAAGACTATAGGAATTCAGCCACCACTTACTTTCTGGGGGATTCCAGGTACTAAACCCATTATCTCTTTTGAAAATTCCCCTTGACGTCTTACTAAATAAAAGCAAAGAACACAAACTGCAAGCCAGAAGAAGGTAAGTCTTTATTGAATCAAGAGTAGTCAGAGGCAGAGTTAGCCAGGATTTTTCCAAAGAACTAACTTTTTTTTTTTTTTTTCCTCTGGAAGTCTCACTCATCAATACCTAAGGTCTGATTTGAAGTGAATGAGTTATAAGAAAACTTTCACTGAAAAAGGCTTTTCAGCTTGAGGTTGGGATTTTATCTCAAGATCATGGCATTTTATCTCAAGATCATGGCATAGCCCCAGAGCAGAAAAAGAAAGACTGAGAAGAAACAAGGTATTTGAAGACAGCCTTGCTCCCAGAAATCAGAGGCCAAAAAGAAAGAAAACGAAGGGTTACTGGACCAATTCTCTGAGCACTGTGAAATCACAAGAGTTTTGATATCGTGGGATGTCCATGATGTCAAAAATGCAGCCAGGCAATCCACAAGGAGAGTGAGTTATATAGGAGACTTATTGTGGTTTCCAGAAAAATGAATGTGCAAGTACAGCAAAAGCCATTTCAGTGGTACTCCCTCTGCTACACAAAGACCAATTGTTTAGTGGCAGGACAGTGGACTACAGCTGAGGGCCCTCTGAACATGGTTTGTAGGACCACGAAGGACAGCGAACTGGCCCTCTTCTTTTAAAAATGTCCGTAATTTACCATGCAATTTAGTTTTCAAAATATGTGGTTCACATGAGATAAACAACCATGGCCCCAGTCCAGCAGAGCACTTACTCAAGATTAACTTTTAATTGTGTGAGTAGCCCTGTTGAAATCAGTGGTATTACTCATGCGGGGGAAGCTTGCCATGTGCTTTGCAGTATCAGGACCTACGACAGTAAATACAGCACTGTCCCCTGCCTGAGAACTGAGCTGGAAGCACTGCCACATGCCCATCAGCAATGTGTAATAGAGCTTCAGATATATGGGCATCTGGGTGTGAGAAGCACAGATCTTTCACACAGGCTTTATGTGCAGGTGCAGATGGCCTGGGACACACAAGAGCCACACCCTGATACAGCATGTTTTTAGGGAGAGAAGAAGAAGCATGTGCCCTTCCATTTCAATGACAAGAAAAGATGTTTTGTAAATGATTCAGTTTCTAGAATATTATGGCACAGGTGAAAAACAGCAACATTTCTGTGATAATTCACCATGCATTGATGGCTTAGCCTCTGCTCGAAATTACGGTGAATTTGGAATGCAGAAAATAGTTCCCCAGGCTTTAAATTAGGCCTCATCTATATTTAGCAAGCAGGAAATACATGGAAGATCATTTCTGAGAGATGGATTGTGGGTATGTGTGTGTATATAAGTGAGAAAATAAGAGTTATTTGCAACTAAAAATGATTCTGAAACATAAAGGAGAATGCAAGCTGACAAATTACTTCCTGAAGCAAAGCAATGTTGAATTAGCAAATCAAGTCTGTGCTCCGTCCATCCTCCAGGTACCCAGCTCCCTTACAATTCTGGAATGAAATGGAACAGACATTAGCAGAGACTCTTTTGCATAGCCCTATCCCTCTGTTGCATCCCATGCCATAAAACCTGTTTATATGAGCAGAGGTCTCAATCCTAGGCATTTTACAAGGTCTTTAGCCATCTGACAGGAGAGAAACTCATAAAATATCATCTCTGCATGAGAGGTGAAGTTAGCAGCAAGTAACTAGTTAATTGGCTGGGTCTGTATACACTCTGATCTCCTTTCACCAAGCCAGCATGGATGGCCAAAAATCTGGATAAATCCATCACCTTTTAACCTTCCTTTCAGGAAAGGCTAGAGCTGCATGTGTTCAGTGCCTGCACCTCAGCCTGTGGACAGCAGCTTGTTAGCACTATCCCATTGTGCTGTGTGGGAATACACCAGAAACGTGTGAATGCATGACACACCAGCGTGAGTAATTTCACTCAGATGGAAGCATGCACACAGTACATTGAACATGTTTAACTAACTTAGTACATTAAAAGAACCAGTTTAGCTAAACTCCATTGTGTCAACAAGACCTACGTCCAAAGCTGTACCAGAAGGCTTTAGAAAGGCTTCAGTTCCTCAGACACCACCTATGTTACAAAGCGAAAGGGATGAAAAGCTAGTGCAAGGAAAAATAAAGAATTATTTTGTACATTTAGTATGCAGACCTATTAACTTCCATTTGTTCTCACTTGCAACCACCTTGATTAATTCTTGTGCATAACTCCAATTTTTTTTTCTCCTGTTCCTCAGCTGATGTTAGTCATTTACCTCAATTGAAACCTATTTACCCTAGTTCACATCTGTTCAGGATCTGTGCTGGTTTCTCTTTTTTCCAATAACTGTTTTAAACAAGAGGCATACATGGAATTGAGTCATAGGTTGGATAAGGAAGTTGGATTCAGATTATTTTGATACTTTCAGACTCAAATAAATAAATCACTAATGAAAAAATAAATTCATGAACCATAGCCATATAACTTGTCTCAATGGGTCTGTGTGAGAGATGTAGCTTAGAAAGATTTTAAGTTTGGACAGAGCTGAAATTCAAGAAAGTAAACTTAGGATAAGAAAAAAAGCAAAGCCAGACGATGCAAAATGTCATGTTGGGCACTGTGCCTTTGACCAGGAGGTTTCAAGCTGATCCTCATGAATCTGCGTGACCTCATAGCATCCCACAGAGCTCCACTGATCCAAACCAGCTGAGAGTCCTCTTCCTTTGGGACAAGCTCAGTAGCAACACCTGAGCTTCACTTTCAGAAGTCACCTTTGTCCACTCCCCATCCTACAGAAACTTTTGACAGAACAGGCGCAAATTTTGCAGAGCATTCATTAACACTAAGTCAGAATGTCCTCTCCATCAGCATTTGTTCCCTGGTGAAGACAGATAAAGCTTCATGTTTAGGCTTATGAAGCGCTAGCCAGAGCCATCTGAGCTTGGGCCCAGTCAGAACAGGCAAGGAAGCACATGCTGATATGTAATAATGCCAAAAGTAAATAATAATAATTTTAATGCTGCAAAACCCAAAGGGAAAGTTGTAAGGATTACATTGCACTGAAACAAAAGCTGGCATTTAAAAAAAAAAAAGTGTTTCAGATGTTTTATGTTCTTTCAAAACAGGAACAGGGTTGTAAGGTGGTAGCGGCAGTGTGGAGATGATTTAACAAGTGCTCAGACAAGTGCAGTGCTTATTGCAACTTGCTAGAGGAGGAATATATGATTGCATTTGAAATGCTTGAAGCTCTATGCGCTCTAGTGTCAAGAGTCCACTCTGCAATAAATGTACCTCACTCTCATGCTGGATGCCTAGGCATGCCTCAGGCACTGCACTAAGCAGCCATGTTTGTTTGCAGATAAACCTATTGGGCAGAGTAGCTAGCTCACTGTGCATGGAGCAGCACAAAGCTGCAGGGACAGGGCTGCAAATCCTCCTCTGACTATCCCTAGCAATTGAAATTAACAGAATCTGGCTCTAGATTTTGTGCAGACTTTGCGTTCCTCCTTCTCCTGAGTCAGTCCGGTTGCCAGAAGATGGTGAAGCCCCAGGAGAACTGTCCCTCAGTTCCCTTCCTTTCTTTCCTCCTATTTGTTTGCATGTACCCCAGACCCTGGCCAAATCCTGCCAGAAGTGCAGCAGCCATTAGAGAAAATACTTGCAAATGCATTTTGTTTCTGGCAGTCCCCCAGTCTCTGAATCCCATCCCTGGCTTCATTCCAGGAAATTATTCTGGCAAATAATTTACAGCATCTCCATGGCTCTTCTGAGGCAAATAGACCTAGGGGCTTTGCTCTGCTCTTCCTGCTTTCAAACATTTTCCTCCAAAGTCCCAGAAGTCAGAGGTTTTACAGGCTTATATGCTATAGGACTAATAGCAACAAGAATGTCTAGTTGCTGAGGATGCACATGAGGATGCTGGGGATCTTAAGGGGCTCTCTGCCTTCTTCCTCACAGCCCACATGAGCAGCCGTGTTCACGTATCACCGATTCTGTGTCTGCAAACTTCTCCCATCTCTTTTCGTCAGGTATGTCTCAGCTATGACCACACCAGCTCGCATGTCACCTGTTGACTTCCACACTCCGACTTCTCCCAAGTCCCCCCCATCTGAAATGTCACCGCCGGTTTCCAGCTTGACCGTCTCCATCCCGTCGGTGGCGGTGAGTCCCTTTATGGAAGAAGAGAGACCGCTGCTCCTGGTGACTCCACCACGGCTGCGTGAGAAGTACGACAACCACCTTCAGCAGTTCAACTCCTTCCACCACAATCCTGTCCATGAGAGCAACAGTCTGCCACCAAGTCCTCTGAGGATAGTGGAGGATGAGGAGTACGAGACCACGCAGGAGTATGAACCAGCACAGGAGCCTCCAAAGAAACTCACCAACACCCGGCGGGTAAAAAGAACAAAGCCCAATGGCCATATTTCCAGCAGGGTGGAAGTGGACTCCGACACAAGCTCTGAGAGCACCAGCTCTGAGAGCGAAACAGAGGATGAAAGAATAGGTGAGGATACACCATTTCTGAGCATACAAAACCCCATGGCCACCAATATGGAGCCAGCCACTGCGTACCGGCTGGCTGAGAGCAGGACTAACCCAGCAAATCGCTTCTCCACACCAGAAGAGTTGCAAGCGAGGTTGTCTAGTGTAATAGCTAACCAAGACCCTATTGCTGTATAAGACATAAACAAAACACATAGATTCACATGTAAAACTTTATTTTATATAATGAAGTATTCCACCTTTAAATTAAACAATTTATTTTATTTTAGCAATTCCGCTGATAGAAAACAGGAGAGGAAAAAAAAACTTTTATAAATTAAATATACGTATGTACAAATGTGTTATGTGCCATATGTAGCAATTTTTTACAGTATTTCAAAAATGGGGAAAGATATCAATGGTGCCTTTATGTTATGTTATGTTGAGAGCAAGTTTTGTACAGCTACAATGATTGCTGTCCCATAGTATTTTGCAAAATCTTCTAGCCCTCAGTTATCCTGGCTTTTTTGTGCACTGCATTATAATGACTGGATGTATGATTTGCAAGAATAGCAGAAGTCCCTCTGTTTGCTTGTTGTAGAATCCCCAGATCAAAAAAAGCCCTCTTATGGCACTCCCACCCTACTCACCTCACCAGAAAATGACAAAAACAAAAAAAAAAAGGAAAGAAAGAAAAAAAATCAACAAAAAAAGATATTTTCTTCTACAAGAAGTTTTATTTTCCTTTCTGTATATGAAATGAGTTTTGTCTGCTCTCTGCCAGCCAAAAGGTTTGCTTCATTGAGCACTGGGATAATAGTAGATCCAACAGCATGCTACTATTAATTACAGCAGGATAACAAACAAAACAAAACAAAAACAAAAAAAAACAGAAAAACAAAAAAAAATGCATTAAGTAATGTTACTTATAGAAAGAAAGTAATACTGTGATTTTAAACCAAATATATTATTAATCAGAGGTCAGCTTGTAATCACTAGGAGCTGCCATTTCATTATTTTCCAGATACTAATTGTTCTAGTTATCCCTTAGAAAATGGGTTTAGGTTAGCTGAAGCTTTGAACCCAGTATTCTATTTAAAAGTTAAAAAAAAAAAAATAAAAAAAAGAAAAGAGAAAAAAAAAAAGATTTATATTAGTTTAAGTTAATGGGGCAAATATTATAGCAGATATCTGTAACCAAGCAAGGAAGAGATCTAGCTGGAAAACAAATGCCACTAATAAAAGTGCAATCAGTTTTCACCTCTATTTTTAACGTTGATTTTTAAGAGATGGTTTATTCTTTTTTCCCCTCAGTTTTCTCCTGTTTCTTCCCCTACTCAAAAAGATCCCTGACAAGCTTCTAGCAATACCTTGTTAGCATTGCTTTTGGAGTAAGGGTTATTCTTGGACACAGAAATGACTTTCAGGGAAGAATTTATCTGCTGAATAGTTAAAAAGGATAGGCAGTAGGAAGGACATAGCAAAAGTACGGAATTCATTTCTAGTCACCTTTACTGACTCCATTATTTGGGGTGGAGGAGGCCAGGCTGATGCAAAGGCCATTTATGAAGGCAAGCACACCATGTGGGTTACAGCCGTACTGTGCGTGGCTATTTGATATGAATGTTTATGTAGCCACTGATGGCCTTGAAGTCTTTGACTAGTAATGAATAAGGGTGTTGTCGGTGCTGGAGCTGTTGCATCCATTCAGACAGAAGCAAATGGCCTCTTTTGCACTGAATTCCTAACAGTTTAGTCAGGGTCACTCTGCCTCTTCTCTTCTTTTCATTTTTGTTGTGTTCAGTTGGCACAGCATAGACTCAGGATTGATGTGGAAAACAAATGTTTTTCCTAGACTCCGGGGATTCTGAAAATGAGAACATATGTTCTACAGGTATTACTGGACTCTAAATAAGAGCCATGTCAAGAGAACAAGAATTTCAGCCAAACTACACTCATCCTTTGGGCCACGTCCTGGTCCCAGTTAAATGAAGAGAAATAAGTCAAGGAAATTTTGTGAGATGTAAACCCAAGGAACTAAAGTCCTGACTCAGTAAATTGTTCAAGCATATGCTTATGCTAATCCCAGCAAAAGTTATCTTCAGCATGTGCTAGACTCCCATTGACGCATCCAGTGTATGCATAAAGTTAAGCATGTGTTTAAGAGTTTTGCTGAACAAGATGTCCTATTGATTTGAGACCTGAAAGCAAAGTTTAGTAAATGAAGCTATTTATCAGGAGGATGAAAATTAATGAGTTTCTCACTGTATAGATCAAGCACGTCACATTAGTAAGAATTTGGAGGAGTCTAACTGACCACCAGATTCAGCAGAAAAAGAACAAAAAAAAACTTAGAATAGGAAGAAAATGATGACAAAGTTGGATGCTAGGATGCGGGTGGTGGAAGCAAAAGACCAGGAAACTAGTACAGCTTTGGGCTACATGGTGACTGAAATAGCACTGCTTATTTGAGAAGTCTATGGGAGATGGCAAAGCTTGACAACTACAAACTGTCCAGACTCAAGACCCTTTTGCTGTTTCTTCCCTAGCTGGCATGTACTTGAACACACTTTGCCTTTGCAGACCAAAACAAAAGCTCTGTTCAAATTCTACATACCATACACTCATTTTCATCCCTTTAGTCATGCCTATTTATCTGCAATCCCATGCAGCAGTACATCCACCTCCCCAGTAACTCTACAACTTAGTAGTACAGAGGGCCAGGTGAACTTTACTGATTGCAGACCACCAGTTTCCAAAAGTTTTGCACTGTTGAGTTTCCAGAGGCACTTGGAAATCTGTCCTTTCAGTAACATTTCTGATACTGCAAAGATCGTATGAGACAGACAAGACAGAAAAAGGAGGGCATAGAAGCAAGATACTTGCTCCCAAAATGCCCATCTTAGTGGCAGAAGAGAGATTATAATGCAGGGCTTTTGTAATCTCCTCCAGTATAGATCACATACAAGGCCAGCTCACATTCAGGTGTCTGTGATAGCCCAGACAGATTAATCAGGATGGAAAAGGATCTTGCCTTGAAGTGGAGTAAATTATTTGACTACCCAATAGGGCCAGTAGAAAAGGAAGGAGCAATTGCATGCCTGGGAGCTGTACATGTGAGATTTATTCAGTGTGAATCTAGGGGAAAGTGTCACACCTCTTCTGTTGCAGTGCCTCGAAGTCAAAGCGGTGTGCAGTCCCTGCTCCTCCCCCTGGTACATATAGTAGTGTGTTATAGAGTAAGCATGAAATTAGGCTGGGGACTTCACACGGACCTAAGAACAAGAAAATACAATTGGGGATATGGCTGCCTAAGCCCTTAGGTCTTTGGGGAGATCCCAGCCTTACAGCACAATTCATGCAGCAGTGAGTTACGGGAGTTGCCCTGGCTTGGCACTCACAGAAGTGGGAGCAGGACGCGGCCCCCTCCCCTCTGGACTTGTTTTTAGCGTACTGTGAGGATGGTAGGCATCGTCCACGTCAGTCAAGTCCACACCCTGAAGTTAGCAAGTCTACATGGCCACAGGTTCTGCTGGCAGACTGCAGCCAGCTCCTGCTGGCCAAGGTGCTGGAGACTGCAGCAATGCAGAGCAGAGCCAGCAAGTGCCTACAGGAAAGGCCAGCTCCCCCCTTGGGGATGTTCGCTTCATCAACCCGGACCTCTGAGCTAGACAGTCCCAATGCCTTTGGGCCAAGTCATTCAGATTGTCCTGGTTTCTTTTCATGTCATTTAACTTCAGCCGTGAGTTTTCCCTGTGTGTGTGTTTATATGCAGAAGTTCTCCAGGAAAAAAGGCTTCCTTCAGGGGTGTATAGCTGGAAGATGTTGTACACAACCTGGTACAGCCTGCCTGTTCAGCTGGTGTAGAACATTACAGCTCCACAGAAGTTCTCTTATAACAGAGAAAAGCCTACTCCCTCCTCTTGGCCCACATATTCCCTTCCTCACTTGAGCCACCCCAACACCCCCAGGTTTGAGAGATCAATCACTGCCTTTATCAGGGAACCAGGGAAGCTCAGTCCTCCAAAACAACACTGCATCTCCCTGCTTCTCTCACACACACTACAAGCAGTTACCTGAACATCCAGGATAGCAAACTTGTGTTCCTCCAAAGGACACATCTCAACCTGTTGGACACTTCCTGGCTCTGCAGTGTGGCTACATACCATCAGCTGGGACTTACTTCTAGTAAGAAACAAAAAAAAAGCACCTATGAAATGCTGCAGAGAAGGGCAGACAAAGAACATGGCCAATTATCATCATTTGTAATTCTCTATTCTATTGTAAATACATCTTGTACATACTTGGATGTTTTCATCATTTACTGTCTTTATGGATTATGTGTTAAATAAGACTCTCTTAGTTTATTGTGTAACACTGTAAATAACATAACGTCCTTTATTATTTATGCATAGGCATCTAACACGCGGAGAAAGTTATCCTCATATTATTTTAAGATATATGTCAAAAATATGTTGCATTTTTCTTTTTGCTTTGAAAAAAATTGTAATATATCCTCTTTTTCCCCTCTTTTCCTTTAAAGAAAAAAAAAAAGAATGCTAATTTATTGTTCAGGAGAGAAAGGGGATGTAACTGAAAGGCAAACTGTTCAAAGAACATGCTATGGAAGCCACAAGCTACTGATAAACTAAAGAATTTATTATCCCAAATACAGCAATAAGTAATTGTTGATTTATTAAGGTTTTGTTATTCATTTTCAGTAAAAGAGGTGCTGGATTAAATTGCTTATGTGTTGTACTGACCCAGCTGCTCAGCAGACTGTGTCAGACCAGTAGTCAAGATCTTTCTGGATCCAAATGTTATTGTAAAGGTCCCGTTTTGCCTAGCTCCAGGTTTGTTCCAGAGGCTTTATGCATTTCAAGCCACTGTTCCCTGAGTTTTCGAGATTGTTTGTGTGGAAGCCTCTGGCAGACATTCCTGTTCCTAGGTAAAACATTCGCAGTTTCATAAATTAGAATAATTAGATTTATCATGACCACTTTACCACCAAAATGGGGTGGCAGGGGAGGTAGGAGGATGGGGGGGTGGAGGAGTTGCTGTATCTTGGGGCTGTGAGAGGCTGCTCTACAAATGTCATCTCACTGCTCAGTAACAGTCAAAAGAGCAAAATAGATGGCTAGGAATTATTAGAGGACATGATCATAACACAGTATAAATCCATGGTTAAATATAATAAGTGGTTCTGTTCTTCTTGTCTCAGAATAGAATTATTGGAATTCGTTGGGAATGGTTTGGAGGGTGAGAGGGGTGAACACATATCTGGAGCCAGCAAGGTCCAGGGGGCAGGGAGAAGGCTAGGACTCATTAGCTGGGAACAAACGACAGCTGAGGGGTGATATCACAAGGGTCTATGAAAACATATTTCATAGCATATTCGTAGCAGAGGCTGCGAATGGGCTGGTTGATCAATATCTCTTCCACTACAAGAAACTGAGAGATCAAACAAAACTAGTAGGCCCTATCTTCAAAAAGATGTGATTCTTCATGGGAGGAATAGGGAACTTGGAGCACTCCTTGCTGCAAAAGTTTGTGGGTCTTTAATGCTTCCATAGGCTTAAGGGAGGTCCTGATCTCAGACTGTAATCCAATGAGAATTACTAAATCCACAGAAAACACATGAGATTTGGGAAAAATCTGAACTGAAAACAAGTGGAGGTTGTATAAGGTTGAAATATCAAATATATTTGCCCTGCAGTTACCTTTCTGCACATATCTGCCAGCCTTGGAGAGGTAGCAGGCCAGACAGTTGAACGGGCTGTCTTTGCATTATATCAGTATGTAAAGTCATTTGCTATTGACAGGGATTAAATAAAAGAATGAAAGGTGTGAGTGAGTAAAACAAAGAGGAAAGCACAAAGACATCCGTCATGTCTTTAACATCCATCTGTTCCCAGGCCCAGTGGAAATGTATAGGTCAGCTTCATCCCTCCTACCTGTAGGCACTGAATAAGATAGTAGGAGGGGCATAATCTTTCACCTTCTCCCCTGTTCTCAACACAGTGAATAAAGAATTGGCCTAAGGACAGGTTCAGTTCCTGTTCCCCTCTGACATTTTCTCTGTCTTGCTATTGTCTGTACAGGCATCCAGTAGCTGGAAGTCTGGGTGTTCAGGCTGTTTGCCTCACCTGAATGTGTTAGTTGGCTTTGTCACCTCAGAGCAAGCCCAAGACAGCATCCCACTGCACAGTGGCATTGTCAGGAGAGGAAAGAGCTCCTCTTATCTTCCACTGTAGGCTGCTAAAGTGAGAATAAGTTGCCTTGAGAAGCAACAGCCCTTTCTTGAGTGGGAAAGGGAGGAAGAGGAATTCTGAAGAATTTAAGTACCACAATAATCACTCACAGTCAACAGGACTAAGGACTTTATGTCGTAAT
Source organism: Cygnus atratus (assembly GCF_013377495.2). NCBI lineage: Eukaryota > Metazoa > Chordata > Aves > Anseriformes > Anatidae > Cygnus > Cygnus atratus. The sequence goes on from NC_066396.1 coordinate 53,232,909, forward strand.
TGACCCAGACCAAATCTGGAGTGCTTTAGGAAATCTATCCTTTTGCGTCCTCTGCTATCCTGCCTCAGCTCTTCTCCACAAGGTCTGGAAGCAGATGGCCTCAAAGAACACTAGAGCAAAAGAAAGCAATACCCTCTCCTCATTTCTACAGCCTACAGCTGGGAATGCTATTAGCATGCCAATTCCACCCAGTTATGAATGAATGATTTGGATGACACACTTCCCAAGCTAGTGCTGTCTGTCTTAGCAACAGCTGACAGGAGGAAAACTGTACCAAATGCCTAGAGATGTTGCAGCCAGTAACTGGTGATTAACCTGCAGCCCAAGTGTGTAGCCCAGGCAAGGTAGCATAGGCTGGTTTTAGGTTACGAGTCTGAAATCTCTTGACAACAGACCCTTCACAATGGGCCTGGGAACACTTCAGGACTATGTTTCTTCCACCATTCAGAAACAAGACAGGGCACTGGGGATTTCTGATCCCAGAGCGCCTCTTCTGCTTGATGCTGTGATCTTTTGATGGCGTCATTACAGATTAGCCCATATTACAAAAGTTCTACTGATTGCAAAATTATTCCCTATGTCTCCAGACTAAGTCTGGCAGAGCAAATGTCACGAATCATTGGTATGTTCCTGGTGCCTCCATTGTCACCCAACAAAAAAAGGCCTTAAAGCAAGTTCCACATCCCCCAACAATAAAGAGCTGTAATGTGGTAAGGCAAAAACACTCCTAGTGCTGTGATGTCAGCGGAGTTGAGCATCCTACATCTCTCTCCACCAGGAGATATTTAGAGTTTCTGCACTTTCTAAGCACTGAAGGGACTGACAGAGACTGAGACAAAGACATCAGCGTGAACAGATTTCGCCTTGCAAGTTAGACCTCACTTTCTAAGCCCTTAGTTCCAGGAGGTAACCTAGCACCAACTTTAATTGGAAGCTGGACTTTTAACATAAATGGCAGCTGCTGCCCAAGTTTCCATTTTATTTCTTCCCCCTGGGGATAACAAGAGACTTTCCTGCACTGGATGTGATGCCCTAGCAACTCAGGAGAGAGGAACCCTGGCATCAGTGTATAGAAATCACCCAAAATGAAGGCCAGATTTTCTGATGACAGCAACAGAGGAGGTGACAAGGGAGTCGTTGCAAGGTTACATGTTCATCAGCTGGTAGGGAGTACAGTCATTGGTAACAACTGATTAAATCATTACCCTACTAATGGCCAATTTGGAACCAAGCTTCAGAAACCAAACATTGTGTGGGAGGTATTTTAACTTACCCTGCACATCGCTGCAGACAATTGGGTGATGTGTCCTCTATGTGTGCACACACATACACAGTCTCCCAATTTATTGTAATGATTTCCTGATGTTCAGTGCAGCTCAGTGACAGGTAAGGAAAAAATGTTTCAGTAAGGCCATTGAACAGCTGCAAAACTGCATGCATCCAGGAGGAAACACCTTTGGCACTACCAAAAATAAATAAATAATATATATACATATTTTTAATGAGGGTGGGTTTTGTCCTGTACAGCTGTGAAGGAATTGAAAGGGAATGCCTCCTTCTTCCCTGGCTGGAGAGACTTGATCATAGCTTGGAGAGAATCCTTTGATAGGGCCAGGACTGAGAAGGGACTGGTGGGGTGCAAGAGTAAGGGGACTCAGACTAGGGCTGAGGGTGGCAGTGTGCCACTCATTTCTTTGAAATAACCCTAGGTTATTTCAAGGATTCATCCTAAACAGGATGAAAATGTCCAACTGATGGGCCCAGGGACCTCTATGTGCAGCAAAGAGAAAATCTCAAAAGGGCAATTCTCTCTTCTGAGTTCTGCCTCTCAATAGGTTCCAGTCTTGTGCTCCACCTTTGCACCCTGAAGGCCCCCAAAGTGGTGAGATGAGTCAAATCATCTACAGAAGTAGACAATAAGGAGGAGAATGTGTATGAGGAGACTCAGATACTTGTGCTTACAGTGTCATTCCTGGAAAGAGCAATGGGAACTTCTAGTGCTGTGAAAGCAGTAACCCAAAACTACAGTCAGTAAAGGCCACTTATATGAATGTTACAGTAAAAATTCAGTAATATGCAATTCAGCATCCAGTTTTAAAAACTTCACCTAGAAAAAGCTCTAGGAAACACAAGAATGCCACCCTAGTGTTACACGAAACATCTTAACCACTAAAATATACTGTAATTCCAACATCTTAGCATTGACACACACCATCTTACCATTTTCAGCTAAAACATGCAAAATTTCTCTGAAGGCTAATTGTTTATGAAATATGAAGCTCATATTATGAAACCCAAAGAAATAAAACTTAAAAAAAAAAAAAAAAGGCTGGCAGACCAAGCTATCTTGTTTCTCCCTTTTAATCAGCAGTTTAATTGTCATGGTACTGATGGTACTGAGTCATGCATCCTGGGTCATTTCAATGAAATCACAGAAAACAATTCTTATATTTTAGTCCTTCTTACTTTCATTCCAATTACCAACTTCTTTCAAAGCAGACTTGCATAGCCTATCACAAACAGCTTTATAAAATCCAAAGAGGAAATTGTGATTGCTGAAGTCAAAGTAACAGGATTGTCTACAACATAATTCTACACTCAGATCTTTCCTTTGTTTGGCTGCCTGATATATAGTCTGGAACCTATCCGAATATTTCCATGCCCCTCCTAATGAATTGCAATTGCCATTTTAGGATTTCAGATATGTCAATCACAGTATTTCTAGTAAACTTCACTCTGGCAACTTACTGTAGTTCTCATGGGTTTCAAAAAGCAAGGCTTTCCATCCTGTAGCCTTACAACTTCATTTGACTGACAAGCACTCTACTGGCTCAAGAGCAGAACAGCTCTCGGCTTTGTCCCTAGGTGACAGCAAGAGGTTCTCAGTTGTAGGAGAAGAAGCATGCTTGCTGCTTGCTCCTTCTTTGATATTTCACCAAGATCAATGTCAGCATATAGTTCCAAGATCTTTGGAAATGTTCCTTGGTTGAAGATCTAAAAGGGCTAAGTTTGTATTTCCCACCACCCTCCCACATGCATGCACCACATCTTTAAGATTTAAGAAAATGAAAAGATTTTTTTGGGGGGTAGCAGAACAAAGTCGATGCTATGACATTCTCTCTTAGAAGTAAAAGATGAACAGCTTTGCCATCAAGCACATACTTAGCTTTGGTACACTTACCAAGCAAGGTATCATTTATCACAAACTGAGGTGATGGGAGATGTGCCATACTGCCTGAGGAACAGGTTCATGCTGGACTTCAGAGCACAGGCTCAAAATCCCTTTCAGTCAAGGACTGGCACCCACAGACCTTACTGAGCTCAGAGCCTGAAAGGCATTCAGAGGATTGCTCTGTTGCAGCCATTTGAGTGCAATGCAGTGCATCATGCCCAAGGCATGCGTGGGGGTTTCAAAGGTCAGCCATTCTTGGCTTGCAACTTGCTTTCAGGGGTGTGAAGTGACTGTCAGGGAAGCCCTTTGGCATGGAGACGCCCACCCAGGGCTTTCTTCCTGCAGCCAGCAAGGAGACCCAGGATCTCAGCAGTGCTCCTTGAAGCCTGGAGGAGGAGGAAGCAAATGTACAGCTTGACTTTCTGCATGTTGGCCTGAAACCAGACACTCTGTCAATACTCTGCTATGACAGCTATGGTAGTGAGAATTACTTCAGAACAGAGGCATCCAGCAACTTAGAAGCTGAACAATCTCTTGCAACAGAGAGCAAATATTTTCCCTGATTTCTTGGAGGAGTGGTGGGTGGGAGCTGAGATGAGGAACTGCAGTGGAAACCTTCTGCATGCATGCTGGGTTAGTCCTCAGAGGAATAGGGACACAGGCAGCAACGTAGATGCTGTCATCTCACCCACTACCAACATGTAGCCTCAGCTTAGTCCTGAAAGCAAATGTACCAGATGGTCTTCAGGACAGGAAAGGGCTTGGTTTAAGCAGTGACATTGCTTGGTGGCTGCAGTAGAGACAAGAGGATCACAACCATCCTTTTACATCCAAGCACTGACATGTGAGTCCAGTGACTGTAGTTCTGTAACCAGCTGTCTCATCTAGCTGTAGATAAACATTGTACCTATGTGTCAAGAACTTGATGGAGGTTATCCACTGCCCCTGCAAGACATCAGTTGTGCCTAAAGCATGTAACTGCACTCATCAAAAGTGTAAAATCTCCCAGAGTTACTCACTTAGTAATGATATCACCTCTGATCTCTCATTGAGGGTCCCGGAGACTGGGCAAGCTGGAGTCCCTCAAAGGGGAGAGGATATCCTATCCCCTTTGTTGCTGACAGCAAAGCAGTGGTGATAACACAGAGCTTAGGATGCACTGATAACGTGGGCTACTGAGCTAGGCTTCTGAAAAGATTTTGAAGTTCTGGTCAAGCTCTCTAGTATGATAGGTAATAGCAATCTACCACCTTGTGTGTGCCTATGTGAGAGGTGGGAAGGTACCCAAGAACTGGTGTTTCCAGGAACTGCTGAACTGTCACTGGGGGTAAACCTGGTGTTCCTAACTTCTTGTTTATACTCAGACTATTAAACTATCCACCATCCATCTCCCCAAGATATTTCACTTGTGCAGTCTAAGTACAAAATAATCTATGTCATGTATGCTGAATCCTGCTTCTCTGGATCGATTATTCTCTTTTCCGCTATTACATTCAACAGGAGAAATGCCTGAGGTCAGATTCTGTAGGAAGGGCTTGGAGAAGTGTAAAAGCTCTAAAAACTTGGACAAAGAGAACCCTACTTATGAATCATTAATGCTTAATTAGTGCCTGCCCAGAGCAGAAGATGCTCTCTTTAACATAGAAATGAACGTAACCAGGTTAAATGCACAGTCTTCACCCCAGTCATCCCAGGAGAAACTTTGATGCTTTTCTTGGTCTTCGAAGACTAATGACTTACCCTGGGGAGGAAAACCTTCTGCAATGAGTGCAGGACTCATTTGCATGTGCTGATTAGTCTCAATATCACTATAGTTTGATTGTGAGGATGAGCACTCTGCAGCTTCTCAAAAGATAATGAATGTTCCTGTCTTCATTCACAAAACTGTAAGGGTTTGGCAATGGCATGAATAACTGCTTTGCTAATAGCAATCACTAATGTAATGAGTAGGATTAAAAATAGGATTGCTAATGCTGTTAATAAAAGTGACAGTGGTAATGTCACAGTGATGTATAGTATATAACCTTGTTACCTTAAGTTTGTTGCCACTAACATCCTTTTGGGGTCTCTCTCAGCTAATTTGCCACAAGTGTCAGCTGCATATGGCATGTTTTGAGTATGAAACACTCATACCATTCATCATCCCTGTTTTTGGTAGGATCCTGGAACAAAAATACATCTGAGCCTGCTGCAGCTCATAGAAAAGGAGAGGAAAATGCCTCAAGGTCCCTTCTGGCAGCTCTAACATGATAAAGCTGTCTGGAGTGCCAATTAATATGGGTTAGTCCTGTTCCTTGATGAATGGTGCTCAGAAGATGACTTTTAGGGTGCATGTGATAGCAGATGACCAGCTTCAAAGATGGGAAGCAATGAGCATCTCTGTGGTGCTCCCATTTCCTATGGACTTCCTGGTAAGTCTGCTTGGAGGTCTCCATGTGGGGTAGGGCAAGAAGTTGAGCAGCAGTCAGTATCTAGAACCTTTGGGGAAGGAAGGAAGGTGGGAAGAGTTCAGAGATCATAACTGGAAATGAATGGCATAAATTTCTTGCTGAAGAAAGGGACAAGGAATTCCATGTAGATATAGTATGAGGAAACATATAAACACTGTTAGAGACAGCACTACAAACCTCTGGGCTGAATAGCTAAGAACTGCAGATTTGTCTTGAGCCCATACATGGTACTGTTCACCTGAAGCCTACATGCTACAGCCCCAGTGTGATGGTGTTAGAGGACTGGAACACCTGTTGTATGAGGACAGGCTGAGAGAGCTGGGCCTGTTTAGCCTGGAAAAGAGAAGACTGAGGGGAGACCTCATCAATGTGTGTAAATATCTGAGGGGAGGGTGTCAAGAGGATGGAGCCGGTCTCTTTTCAGTTGTGCCCACTGACAGGACGAGAGGCAACAGGCACAAACTGAAGCACAGGTTTCAGCTGAATATGAGGGAGCACTTCTTTACTGTGAGGGTGACAGAGCACTGGGAGAGGTTGCCCAGAGAGGTTGTGGAGTCTCCTTCTCAGGAGATATTTAAAACCCGCCTGGATGCCATCCTGCGCAACGTGCGGTAGGTGATCCTGCTCAGCAGGATGGTTGGACTAAATGGTTTTCAGAGGTCCCTCCCAACCTCAGTCATTCTGTGACTCTGTGTGACACAGACATTTCATTCCCACTTGGACATGTCTGCTTGTGTTGACATGACCCACAGTCTTACTTGGCTCTTCTCTTCCTGTGCCCAAACATCACCCACAGGCCAGTATTGTGTTTTACAGTATAGGCATATCTAGACTGACTACTTGCTTTCTTGTGCAAAACATTGCAAAAGACCTAATCAAGCAGATTTCCTATTTAACACTGGAACTACCTTCCCTACCCAAGAGTCCTGTCACAACATCAGAATCTTGTTTTTGTTCTTTGGAGTTTCCTCCTCCTTACAAAAAGCGTTCATTGCCTCTGGGAAGGCATTGTTTGATAGCTGGCAGTAGCAATGCTTGCCTGAGACTTCAGTGCTGAGACCTTATCAAGAAAAATGTGAAAGCTCTTGTGTCCTATATTCAAATATTTTCCCTAGGTTAGAGTTGACTGACATTACTCCAGGACTGAAATCTGTGCTAGGGAGGATGACATTTGCTGCTACCTCCTAGGCCTCCTGAGAGGGACCTAGACCGTCTACACAAACACATCTACAGACCTACTAGAGTTGCTGGGATTTTCCTCATTCTTCTCCAGACTTTAACAGTGACTGTGGAGAAACAGTCCAAGAGATGGCATTTGTGAGGGTAATGATGGCCAGGGGCAGGAGAAGAGCTTTGACTGATTCACAGAAATCTTATTCTAGAGAGTCCTGTGCTCAGCAGTCATCATTCTTGTGTCTCATAAGTTAACAGGTACGCCTGCCTAGTCATCAAGAGCATGTAGTAAGAGGAGGAAGAAAATCAATTAGACTGCTGAATTATCCATCTCCACAAGGTCACAGACTGTGGTTAGAGGAGCACACAGTACTTGCTTTTCCACCGCAAATAGTTGTGCACAAAGTCTAGGAAGACCCCACTAGAAATTGTCCCAGCATGAGCTGGACTGGAGGAAAATAAACATCAGACAAATAGTGCCATTAGCTCAGTGAGGGAGTCTGCCATGCTCTGCTCCGCTGCAGTGCCAGAAGGTGGAGAGAGGCCTGATGGCTTCCTGGCAATCGGAGATCCTCCACAGCAGAAACAAATTGACAATGGATTTCTGCAATTACCAGCATTACGCTTCCAGAAATTGAGGCTTTTCCTCTTTTACTCCAAGGATAGAGGAAGAGCAAGGTCACTAATTGCCGAGGGCATGTTTGTATGGTTGTCCACTCACAAATCCTAGGCCCTGTGCCAATTAACAGGCCTGTGTCATGTCTGAATTATGCTCATTAGAACATTCTTGTGTCCTTTCTGCTCTGGCTTTTCCACTTTTCTGAGTAGAAACACCCCTGTCTTCCAAAACAGAACATATATGCTTAGCCTAATCCTCAATCTGATGTTTGTCCTGGTTACTGTGTGTCTAATTCTACCCTGATCTCAGACAACAAAAACACAAACCACAAAAAAGAAAATACTGGCTCCTACAACCAAACGGGGACAGAGTTTTGTGTTTTGGTCTTTTGCCTGTTTAATTCTTCTCCTCAAAGATCACAGCTTAACTCCTGGGTGGCTGCAGACAGGGCAGCTTCCCATAACAGCATTGTTCCGGTCTCGCCACGCTTCATCCAGCTGACACAGCCTTTCGCTTTCAGGGTACGGAGAAATTTGTTTCTGTAGAGAGGCTAGCGGCACACCATGTACTGTTTTCCTGCGGCTCCACAGGACTGTGAGGACTGGGGTTTTCAGAGGTGTGTTGTGGACTTCTTGCAAGTGTTTGCACTAATAGTGAGGATCCCGGCTGCATTTTGGCACAGTCAGTTACATTGCTATTTCAGTTTGCCATGACTACAGGAACTGTTGTGACTCAGCCTGGAGGCTCAATTAGGTTCTTGTGGACCATTGTCACAGTACAGCTACACCCCCTGACAAAGAGTCCCTCCCCAGCTTTCCCATAGGCACCTTTAGGCACTGGAAGGCCGCTATAAGGTCTCCCCACAGCCTTCCCTTCTCCAGGCTGAACAACCCCAACTCCCCCAGGCTGTCTTTGTAGGAGGGGTGCTCCAGCCCTTTGATCATCCTCATGGCCCTCCTCTGGACTCAGTCCAGCAGGTCCATGTCCTTCTTGTGCTGCAGGCCCAGTAGAGTTCGGGTAGATGACTTCAGTTGCTCTTCCCTCATCTACCATTACTGTAACCCTGTCATAGAAGGCCACCAGATCTGTCAGGCACAATCTGCCCTTAGTGAAGCCATGTTAGCTGTCCCCAGTCACCTCCTTATTTTCCACAAGCCTTAGCATAGTTTACAGGAGGATCTGTTCCATTATCTTGCTAGGCACAGAGGTGTGACTGACTGTCTTGTAGTTCCCCAAGTGTTCCTTTTTTCCCTTTTTAAAAGCGTTTCCCCTCTTCCAGTAACTGGGAGCTTCACTGAACTGCCACAACTTTTCAAATATGATGGATAGTGGCTTAGCAACTTCATCTGCCATTTTCCTCAGGACCCTCCGATACATCTCATCAGGTCCCATGGACTGGTGCACAGACCATAACCCAACCCACGCCAGGTCACAAGCTGGGGGAGGGTACCCGACAGCTTTGGCACTCTGTTTGCCTTCCTACTTACTCTGCAGCAAGTAGAACTGAAGGTCCCTTGTTCCTTAACTGTTAGAACTTTTTTCTGGTTTTAAAACATTTCTTAAAGACATACCTGCAATTCTAACATTTTGTCAATTAAAACTGCACTTAGAAAAGAAAATATAAAGGGTTAAATCCTGTTGAAATGCATTGTCTGGCTTCTTTTTTAGTTGATGATACTAAGTTACATTCTGGTTCCTGTGCAATTGGAACAAAAAGACACTTGCTGGAGTGGGAAATAGCCTAAGCAAGGTAAAAGTCAAGAAGGTTAATTAATTTTTTTTTTGAGTCAACTTGTGCATTGAAGTGCAGCCCCTCAGAAAATCATTTTCTGGATGCATAGAATGTGTAGCTGTAGGCAAGGAGAGAGAGCCAGAAATATGATCAGATTTCTGGTCTTGCTTTAATGCTGATTTATCCTATCCAGTGCTATTCACGCATTAAAAAAAGCCCTGGCAGGGGCAGGCTAAGTCAATTTCAGATTAAGAGCACTGAAGGCTAAAGAAGCACAAAAGGAAAGGCTTTCCAGAAGGTATAGACAAAATAAAAGGACAAGAGAGTAGTCATAGTTGCTATAAAGCCTTATAGCCCCTTGACCTTCTTGTCTTAAGCAGGCATGTACCATGTCAAGCCAGCTTTGAACAGTGTCAGCAGATGATTCAGATTGGAATTAAAGGTATCTGGGGAAAAAAGATGCACCATCTCCAGCATTTTGACAGACTATCCTATAATGTACATACTATTTTTGCTATACTCTATATTTTGCTATACTATACTATTATGTTTTCTTGTGTGTATTCTTCTAGTGGGATGGTCCTGGCTGTGTAACTCCAGGCAGCACACTTATTGAGACATGAGCTGAACAAATGAGTCAGTACTCAACCCAGTTATGCTTAGGCTGTTATCAACTGTCTGCTTGCTGCAGGATCTCATTATAAAAAGGGACATGCTAGAAGGAGGCAGAGAGATTGTAAAAGTAGTTGCTAGTGTCTTTAGTCATGTTGGCTTTCTCAGGTTCTGTAGTGGGCAAGAAAAATTGTTTTAAGGACACAGACTCTCCTTAGGCTAAGACATCTCTCCCATGACCTAGCTGGAAGGGCTGAATTCAGTTATCTTCTTCAAAAAATCCAATTACTTGTTTGACATTCCCCTTGTCCCTAGTACGAGGAGGTATGAATATGCTTTATCCAGCTGCATGCTCTGTGCTCTTTTACCCCTGCCAATACATCCTCTCCCTGTGAGGCACTGGAGGGCACTTGAGGCACTAGTGGATGGGAATGTTCCCTTCCCAGATCTATTCAAAGCAGAGTGACTATGGCCGGCCACACTGCTCTTCCCATACGGGACAGGGACACCATTTCACAAATGATAGTATAACATCGTCTGGTTCCCTGATTGCTTTATCTTCGTGCAGGACTGCCAGTAGAGGGGGTCATTTTAATCTCAGAGGGTTAAATTCAAGCTCACCCTTAGAATCAACCACAGTTACACCCTGAACTGGTGCCTGGGAGACAAATACAGCTGGCAAGTATGGTGACACCACCCTACTGGGACTCTGGGAAGGATTGTGTAGAGTGGAGAATTAAAAAGACAGGTGCATTGGCCCAATAGAAGACACAAAGGTGTGAATAAAGACCAAAAAGTTGTTTGTCCTGCTGACAAAGATAAACAGAAGGGCAAAGAACAGCAAAGTCCTTTGCAGTTGTCTTGCACACCTTGAAGTCAAGATCAGTGTGTGGAACCTGGCTGGGTCACAAAATTCAGCCAGTTTTATCCTCCCACCTTTGGGATTAGCTCCTTGCATACTGGACCTGTGCTTGCATGCAAGACATCAATCAAACATTGGCTACTTTTTGCAGACCAGAGTATCAGACAGAGTAGGTGATCAGATATGCAAGGGAGACATGTTTGACCCAGAGCTGCAGAGGAAAAATTTCTCTCTTATTATTATTCAACAAACCTATCTTTAATTGAGCTGCATTTCCCCCTTTCATGAAATTGCTACTAAAACTAGGCATGGTCTTTGGTCTCAGAGATACAAGAGCATCTACTTGTGTGATATTTTTTTTTTATGGGTGTCTAAGAGAGTGTTAACAGAACCACAGAGTATCTGTTTAAATTATTTCGGCAGCTAAGAGAGTTACATACAGTGTCAGATATTTTTCAGATTAGTCCTTTTAGCAGCTGATAACATATGGGTCTGAACTGAAATGCTATGATGTAAGCCGTGCAACAGGCCTGCAAGGCAAATTAAGCAATAACATGCATGATGCTCTGGCATTATAACAAACTGTGTTTCTTCCTAAGTGGTGCATGGCAGGGAGAGGTATTCCCTCCCCTTCACTCTCCTCACATTCACCCCCAGGCACAAGATGACAGACTCTGTGCTAAGTGTCTCAGGCTGCTTTGTGTGGCTGATTGTACCAGCTGTCCTCCTGGCAGCCCGCAGGAGTGGGACAGAAGGGCAGCACCTGGAGGAGCTGGCAGGATCCGTGCCTCCCCCTGTGAGCAGAGTGCCCCAGAGCCACTTAAGTGGGGACAGCAGAGCAGGACGTCCTGGAGAGGAAGGCTGTTTTCCCAAACTATGGGTGGGGAATCCAGGAGGACTGGAAAACAGAGTGGCACAAATGTGGGGAGCTGGGGGGAGCTGGGAAGAAAGGGGGTGCAGAGCGTATAGGGGCAGAGAGGTGGCCTAGGGCAGGACAGGACAAGACAGGACAGTGTGGAAACCACTCTTTGTCTGGGAGCAACCCTTCTCCCTGGACCCCCTTGTCAATAACCAGAAAGCCCAGCTCCTTGCAGTCCTCAGCCTGAGCACCACGTGCTTGCTGTTTGCCGTGGAGGAGAGAAGCAAGACTTGTGCACACAGGAAGAGCCACACTCCCTCACATTGCGTTGAACCCTGAGACTTTCTGAAGTCCAGCTGCATGTCCCTGTGCTGCTGTCTGCAATACTAATTGCTAACCTTGATAACTTCATGCCTTTCAGGGTCCTTGGAAATTCAGCCTAGCCTCGGTGACAAGGTGCAGGTGAGATATGCAGGGACATCTCCTGCGCTGTGATGCTGTGACAGGGAAAACTCCTATTTTTGAAATTCATTATAATACCTAGCTGAACTGCATAAAGTTCACATAACACTTTCTGGCAGTTTTCTAGCCAGGAAACCCAGGCCTCAGTGGTGAGATCATTAAAACCATCCTTCTGGAAACTCAGAGGTGTTTAGAAAGCCTGTTAATTACTGTACTAATCCTTTAGACAATGCTGGCTCCTGGGATTTCCTGAGCATTAGCATTTTAATAGCAGCTGGGCCCAGATCACTGCATTCCCCACTTGCAGGAGTACCTCTCCATGCAAATAATGCCAGTGTCTTCTCTAGGGCCATGCACTGAGACAGCCAGAGGAGTCAGAGAGGGTCAGAAGCTGGCCCTGAGCATTTCTTAGCAGATGCAAGTCCTTTTTGTCTCATTACCACAGAGCTGACATCATCTGTTTGCTATGTTTATCTGACACCTATGAAGCGTCAGATGGTCCCTACCCACCACGGAATGAGCTGCCTGTTCTTTCCAAAATCGTGTCCCTGTGAGTGCCTTAGCCCAGGATGCTCAGCAAGCCAGTGGGTTAGCAGGGGGACGGAGTGCTCTGGAGCCAGAACACAGTTGTAATGACACAGTGGAAACTAAATGCCTAATCCATGAAAAATGCTTATGACAAAATATGAACAACTGAATTTATAGTCGTAGTAACACTGGGAACAGAGCTTGGCAAAACAGTTGTATTCTTTCAATCAGGGAAAATAGCTGTTGCCCAGCAGCCCTCACTCCTTCCAGCTGGACACTCACGTTCCCAAACACATCCCATTGAAGGCAAGCCTGCCTGCCATGGGCAACAGATGCCCCTGCACAGCAGAGGGAACAGCAGCATTTAGTGCACCATTTGTATTTAACTATTTCTGACAGACTGATCAATGATCCTCTAGCAAATTTAGCCATCCTGGTTGAATGCATCCACAACTGGTCTGTGTTAGTGCAACTGACAGTTGGCAAAGTGGGAGCCCCAACAGCCCTCAGGGGGTCCCCCACTGCCCCTGGACTGCTCCTGTTCCCCTGAAGGCAGCACAGAGGAGGTCTGGAGCTGAAACTGAAACCCATGCACACTGTAGACAATGGGCACAAGGGCTCCTGGATAAGGTGTTGCCCAAGGGCTATAATTTCTCTGTTTTTGTTATGGATACAGGATGGAACATGTGCAAAGCATGCTTAGACAGATGCACAAGTATTTATTTGCAGGGTCTGTACCTGATGGCATGCATAGACTATAATAATAAAAGTTACTTTCAGGGAAAAATAAAAATGAAATGAGAGAGAAAGAGAAAAGGACAAATAAAAAAGTCTCTGGTGGTGAGTGAGGAGAGAAGCAGTGGAGGTTCCCAGGCAACTGTCCTTGTCTTGGTTTTGCCTCCAGTGCAGCAGGTGGTCCCCCCATAATACATTCCTGTAACAACCATAAAGCTTTTCATTAGTCCCCCAGACACCCTGCTATTTGTCCCTGTTGATGGGATGCTGTAGACAATAATGCACACTTTGCTCAGAGGCGGGTACTGCACACTGGCTAGCTGTTAAGCTCTGTGTGTGCATGTAACTGGGCTCCTGAACATAACTAATGTTACAATCAAAGGCTAGGAAAAGGGGGGAAAACAGGTAAAATTCACACACCAGCAGCAGTTGCTTCCCTTGAGAACCCATCATAACAGCACTGACAAAGGCTGCAGGTGTAAAGCCATGAGAACAGTGGCACCACAATAAAGGGAAAACACTCCAACCCGCAGCTGGAAAACACAGCCACAGAAGCTTGAGTGAAAAAGCACCAAGCTGCAAGCAAAAGGCAGGCTGCAAGGCTGCAAATTTCTGCTTGCAGGAGGCCTACTTGCAAAGGCTTTTAGCATTACAGAAGCTAAGGCACCTAAGACACCTTGCAGCAAGCAGCTCCAGGAGGGAAGAGTGCAGGAGCTCTGCATTGTGGTAGTCAACATGCTGGTGAACAAATGACTAGCTATCCGTTTGAGAGAGTAATGGCTGAAGTTCCTGCTCCATACCTGCTCCAGACCCATCATGGGCAGGATCTCAGCAAATCGCTTTCACATCCCAGTCAGGCAATCTCTATCAAGTGGTTGGTCATGGTTGATTTGTGCTGGGCTGGAGCACTCAGTTTAGGAGCTGGAGAAGTGTTTATGCTAGGGATCCTGAGAAAGGTTACCTCCTCCTGCTCTGCAGTATTCCTCTGCAGCTCACTTGTGTCAGGTTTGGGTATACATCAGTTTATCCTTTTTCCTCAGACTCTAAAAACTCGCTATGCCTTGCTTCAAAAAGTCTCTGTGCCTAGTCTGAAGACAGAGGAGAATCAGAGGCATAGTCCTCAGGTGTTTCTGTGAGCTGAGCACTAGCTGCACTGTGGAAATATGTCTTCAGCTAGATGATAACACTTAAACCATTGTTCAATAAAAAATGGCACCTTCAGGGAAGAGTAGTCAATTAATGGGTATTGCAGGCTAAAATGTTATTGCAACCCATGGTTTTCTGTCTTCACTTATATAAATCAGGTTTAACATTGGCAGCTCTGAGAAGACCATCTGTGTAAGTGTGGTTTCTTTGTAAAAGAAAACAAAGGGCAGTTTGCTCTGCCTGACTGTGACATCATGTACCTGAGTAAGGGAGACTACTGAAGAAGACTGGGCTTGGCCTGATCCAAACTCAGAAGTTTAAGTGGATTGTCACCAAGTTTCTCCCATTCTGGAGCTATGAGGTTTAGTTAACTGATTAGCAGCTAGCTCAAGTCAACTGACAGCCTGCTCATGGCCTCAAAACCAGGTCTAGACAATGCAGGTTTCAATCAGGTAATCTGACCACAATTAAAACTGGGATCATCAGGGCAGCTGTGATGGTTTTGTGTTTCCACAGCACCGCACTGTGAGTCTGCCCTGAGCTCACCTAGCTTTCTTTAAAAACCATACTGACCAAACAGATGGATCTGAATAAATCCAACAATTGTTGCAATTTGAGCATCATTAAGCCCTCACCTTCTGATGTGAAGGTCACATACAAGCACATAAATAATAATCTGCAACCTAGCAGGTTAGATACTAATTTATGTAAGCACATCAACCTTAAATTAAAGGGTCTTCAACAAAAAAAAATCATGTTTCTTTTGATCAGCAGTGCTGCAGGAGGGTCTTGGCAGACTTGCTACTAGGTTAGTAATAGTTTTGATGCCATGAGGAATTAGTTTTGAAGTCTACGTATTCTCATGTATGCTGAAAATAATACGACACAGAAGGGAGAACTGGGGAGAAAGAAACAAGTCCTTCATCTGCAGTCGGGGATGTGTCCTAGCTGAGTTTCCAGGTGAAGTACAGCAAGTTATGGTGGCTGAGGGGGACAAGCAGGGGTGTGCCTCCTTAATGAAATGCCAGTCTCTTATAAGAATTGACAACATTGTCAGACATGGTGCCTTGGTCCCTGAGCAGACCAAGCAACTGTTCTGCCGCAATTTGCTCTGCCCTTCTTTCTACAGATGTGGATTAGAGGAAGACACTGAGGCTTTCTCTAGCTGCTGCTAAATTACGTAGTGTAAAGCAATGGAGAATCAACCCCAGATACGTTTGTGAGAAAATGAAATATTATGATGTTTTCTTTCCCCATGTGCGTTGCTGCACAACATCGCCAGATACAAACAAGATTTGTCACTGAGGGAGCAGAGGGAGATCTTGCTCAGCCTGTTATGTATGGCAGGAACAGCTTAATCACTAGTAGGATTGCTTACTTGCCTAAGACCATTGCTGTATCTTTCAGGAATCATCAATGTTCCACTTAGGAAATATTTTTGCCTCCAGTGATTTGTATGTGTATGTTAGCTATCCAGCAAAAGATGGCATGACTAAATAATCCAACAAGTGTTTTATCAGCTTGTGTTTGCTCCCGATTCAAAGACAATGCCCCAAAACAGTCATTCCCCAGGAATGCAGATCTTAGAGCTTTGGCATTAAATTTCACTTAATGGAATTTGCTGCACAGATAAAACACAAAAAACAGCAAGTCTTGACTCTGAGGACATTTCCTCTGATAACAAACAGTTGACATAGGAAAAAATATAATTTATCCACTGGTTTGTCTGAGGTCAATGATTTAAAAAAACAAAGTTTTTTTTAAAAATCCAGACAAGCACCCCAGAAGAATGGATTTCAAATTGATGAGGTATTTCATCTTGATTTTCAAGTCATATGAGCTCACTTGTTGCCGGACATGCTTTAGAGGACTGGCACCAGGAGCTTCAGAGTTGTGTTGCCATTACAGCAGCTGGAGGAAACCATTTCATATCTGGTGCCCTAAAAGCCCTCTGGACAGCAAAGTGTGACACAGTCCTGGCCTTGATGAGGAGAGTGGCAATGAGTGTTACCACATACCTCAAATGTCTTTGGATCACAACCAGCATCCACAGGCCTCTTGGTCTCCTGTGCCTGATGGTCTGCCAGGGCAGTCATGGGGAAGCTTTCTGTAGTGCTCTTCCGAAGTGGAGGCTGAACGTATGGCAGAAACTAAGGCAAAATCAGAAAAGGCTTCCATATTTCCAGACTACTGCTGCATCATACAGATGCTGCTGCCTTTATATACGTCTCCTTTATACCCTAGGACAGAGGCTGCTGGCCCCCCTTCTGTTGATACAGCAAGTTGCAACAGGGAAAGAAGGGAACTGAAAGCAGTTGGAATATGTTTCATAAACTTGGCACATGAAGGATTTGTCTGGTGGGCAATTGTCTCAATTAGTTACTGCTCTGGCATACCAGTCAGGCACCAAAGTTCATAGAACCATAGAGTGGTTTGGGTTGGGAGGCACCTTAAAGATCACCTAATTCCAAACCCACTACCATGGGCAGGGAAACCTCCCACCAGACCATGTTGCTCAAAGCCCCATCCAGCCTGGCTTCAAACACTTCCAGGGATGGGGCATCCACAGCTTCTCTGGGCAACCTGTGCCAGTGTTTTGTCGCCCTAGGAGTAAAGAGTTTCTTTCTTATATCTAATCTAAATCTACCCTCTTTTAGTTTAAAATTATTACCCCTTACACTATCACTACACCCCCTGACAAACAGTCCCTCCCCAGCTTTCCTGTAGGCCCCCTTTAGGCACTGGAAGGCCGCTGTAAGGTGTCTCCAGAGTCTTCTCTTTTCCAGGCTGAACAACCCCAACTCCCTCAGCCTGTCTTCATAGGACAGGTGCTCCAGCTCTTTGATCATCCTCATGACCCTCCTCTGGACTCAGTCCAACAGCTCCATGTCCTTCTTGTGCTGCACGCCCCAGAGCTGAATGCAGCACTCCAGGTGTGGGTCTCGTAAGAGCAGAGTAGAGGAGGAGAATCACTTTCTTTGACCTGCTAGATACACTTCTTTTGATGCAGCCAGGATACGGTTGGCTTTCTGGGCTGCAAGCACGCAGTGCTGGCTCATGTTGAGCTTCTCATTAACCAAGACCTCCAGGTCCTTCTCCTCAGGGCTGCTCTCAATCCATTCTCTGCCCAGTCCGTATCCGTGCTTGGGATTGCCCTGGACCGGGTGGAGGACCTTGCACTTGGTCTTGTTGAATCTCATGAGGTTCATACAGGCCCACTTCTCAAGCCTGTCCTGGTCCCTCTGGATGGCATGCCTTCTCTCCTGTGTGTTGACTACACCACACAGCTCAGTGTCATCGGCAAACTTGCTGAGGCTGCACTCGATCCCACTGCCCATGTCACCAACAAAGATGTTAAACAGCGCCAGTACCAATACCGACCCCTGGGGAACACCACTCATTACTGATCTCCACCTGGACATTGAGCCATTGACTGCAACTCTTTGAGTGTGACCATCCAGCCTTATCCACCAAGAGGTCCATCCATTGAATCCATGTCTTTTCCTTTTAGAGAGGGTATCGTGGGGGACAGTGTGAAATGCTTTGCAAAAAGTCCAAGTAGATGATGTCAGTTGCTCTTCCACTATCCACCATTACTGTAACCCTGTCTTAGAATGTCACCATATCTGTCAGGCACAATGCGCCCTTAGTGAAGCCAAGTTAATGGAGGTTCTCTAGCCTCTGACTTGTCAAGGTTCCAGAAACAAAACAAACCAAACAAACAAACAAACAAACAAAAGATCAGAACATCAGGTGGGAATCATGTAACAGGACAGAGATATATACTGTCTAGCTGCATCTCCATTAAAGGAAACAAGACCTGCTATTACCTTCCTCATGTTCTGTCCTCCACTAATGGCTCTCTAGTCTGAAATTGTGATGTTCACCTG